>NC_064633.1:349426622-350030124 GCF_023864275.1 Schistocerca cancellata | reverse complement strand
AGGTATCGAATTTTCTTCTTGAGAATTATTTCTCAGCTCTAGTCCACTGCAGACTTTTTATGACCACCCTGTGTATGTTTGACTAACAAAGATTACGTTTTGACTATTACAAAACGAGCATCGGTGTTTATGGAGATGTTTTTGTATGTGACATGTACCGCACAGGGTGATAACGGGCTTGGAATAGTGTACTTTTTATCGACATCATAATACCCAACCTCCCAAAACAAGGACAATTTCACAGCGATCAGAATTTAATCAAGCTGATTTTTTCGACGTGCTTAAGGTCCCAGACTAAATCTTTTCGAACACTGATACACTAGGCAAGTTCGCTGATGAAGTCGGCGATACCATTCCACCCTGATACAGGAAGGATGGAAATAAATTTCACCTTCAGCGTACTAATGCTTAGTGGAGACCTCTATGAACTGTTACGTGCAATAGTACACGAAGACAGTGATAACGTTAATGGTTTTATGAATGACAATTTTGGAGCGAAAAATGCTGAACGACCTGAATGTTTTGGACATATAGTGCATTTTTCCGTTACTTGTGCTGACAGCATGACCATTGCCATTTGCTTTATCTCATCTGTAATTCGAAAAGAGTACATAGTTTCTAACGAGCGTTGTATCACAGAAGTAACCCACTGAAATCATATAGAGAGGAGCGGGATTCAAATCGCCATTACGTAATCGATGTTTAAGTTTCCACTGGTGAGTGGTATTGTGGTTCCTTCAACAGACCCGTGTCCGATTTCAACCCCCATCCTTGCTCTGCCCTGTCTGCAATATTGTGGTTGTGAATAATCTTAAAATAATATTTACGTTCAATCTGTTATTGAAGAAATAAATGCTGTAATTTTCGTCCCGAATTTCTTTCACAAGGGAAGGTAGTTTTCTTTCATCAGAGCTTTTTTTCTTGACATCAAAGCTGTTGTAACGTTTCGTTTTTGTTCATTATTTACCCATGACGCTTTCTTGTTTCAGTGTTGGGAGAACTGCGAGTTGTTGCAGTCTGATTGGTCGGTGTGGGGCTCCATGTGCTCCGAGCAGAGTGTCTGTGTAAGTACAGCTGAAGCTTATGTACAAATATATAGCTTTTTCTTCTTAGCACCCACCACATGCTCCGTAAATAGGTGGATCAGACGCACTATATTTTGGAGAGGTCTTGGGCTGTGTCAGTCGAGTGCTACAAGATTATTTAAATCGCAATGATGAAACTAGTTTCTCTCAGGTCTGTTTACAGCCTCTTAACGAGTATTTTGAATCCGTGATTATGCCCGTTTCAGGTGAATCGTGGATTGAATATGTTGCAAAAGAATGTACTCCGGAGGTACTAACTTGAATGCTGCAAGGATCCTGTCACACACTAAGCGGACATTTGAAATTCCATCTTGTAGCAGACATCTTAATTGTGTTAAAGTTCCATTCGTTCTTCGGTGTGCAACGTTTCAATCTCATTCACATTATATTAGCAACAAAGCTCTGCAACTGAAAAGAAATGTAGGTACCGATTACGCGTTCCCATCACACACAACTGTAAAACGGTAAATGAACATGTATGTCTCTCTAGTATAATGAAATATGCAAGTTTGAAAATGTTCCCATTGTGACACTTCCATGTGATTATTAGATGATTTTTATTTTCATTCGATACAGCAATCATAAAAATATGGTGTGATTTCGATAGAATGTTTTGGATCAGAAATTGCTACATTTCGATATGTGAAGGCGTTTTATGCAGCGTTCTAGCTCGATTTCCATATCTGACAGAAAAATAATTCAACGTTTGAAATGTACTTGTGTTCGAATGCTACAGAATACATACTTGACTGTATCGAATTTGCACCCTGTACACGATTTGCCTCTCTAGTTTCGTTCATTTTTGTTGCTCGCATTTGGTTTTGACATGTAGTGAAACCTCATTGCTTTTTGTGTTAATCCTGTTCCCTACTAGTTTTCCACACACAACATTCAGTTACTAAGTACGTGATCAGAAATATGTCCTTCGTAGCTGAGAGAAATTTCGTCTATTTGAAACAAATTTTAGATTCATAAAAATTCATCTACCGTACAAGGCTTAAGTCCCCCATGATATCAGCTACTGCTTTTTAGAGATAAAATATTCAGTCTACAAACCGTGACGTACAATGCGATTAACACCAAGTTAACTCGTGTTCATTTGATATGTAATATGATTCTACAAATTTTACAAACTAAGTATTGTTAATTCTAATCGGACTTCGGGGGTATAGATTTAAATCCCGATATCTGTTCATAATTATAGTTGTTCTACCCTGCTCGTCTTCTTATTCATAAAATAGTAGCTCACGAATTTCTTACCATTTTTCTTACCACCCGTCCTTCGTCCTGATAACGTTTCCCCACAGCAGGAACTGTGTTACTGTTCTACTTTCTACGTAATTACTCATCTTCTTTCGTATGTTGCTGGCATATGCCAATAACATGATAAGAAATCGTCTAAAATAATATGAAGATGCGGATGATTTTTGACAGCTGGCCAAATTTGTTACTTTGAAAGGTCTGTTGAAGCGACTAGAGGCTATCGTATAGTGAGCCGGCATTTTCCCGGCCATTGGCATACTTTTATATTAATTTCATTAATGAAATTCTGATGGTGACATCGCACTGATAATGCCAAAATGTACCCATTCCCAGATCAAATGTCACTGTAAGTCAAACGAACAGTTCAGGTGTGTGATTACCAGCAGCAAATGTGCTTCAAAAAGATGATTGTTCGTGCAAGAAATTCGGTAACTGTGACCTGTCCTAGGCAGGATTGATGCTCGAACAGTGAGATGGTATGGACGTGTCCGATGAATGAAGGATCAACGATGCCAGCTGTGTTTACTCAACTGGTCTTCTCCAGAAAGAAGAAGCCGAGGGAGGCCGCTGGGAACGTGGACGGTAACTATAGCCAAAGCCGTGGAAATGAGAGGTCTATCGGAAGAATGCGTCACACTATCGCTGGTCCCATCCTCTATTTGAAAAATCGACGTCAGGAGACAGCACGGAACCCAGAGACTGTAACAGAAATTAGATAAACTGGAGAATGTGCCATGGGAAGTACTCTTAGTCCAGCTGTGACTAACTAGTTCATGGAGAACTTTGAACAACAGGCGCTGCAGACAGCTAGAAAAAGACCAGCCAGATGGTATCGTTATGTAGACGATACATTTGTTATATGGACGCAACGGGAAGAGGAACTGGGTGCCTTCCTGTTACATCTGAATAGTGTTAATCCAAGAATTCAATGCACTATGGAAAGGGAAATCGATGGTCGCCTGAACTTCTTAGGTGTGACCGTAATCAAACGAGAGGACGGATCATTGGGTCATAAGGTTTTCACAAAAGACACACACACTGATCGTTATCTGCAGAAAGATTCCAACCACCACCCAAGACATAAAAGAGGGGTCATTAAAACATTAATAGACAGGGCACACAAGATATGTGAACCAGTTTACTTAGATGATGAGATTGAACAGCTTAGAGCGACCTTCAAGAAAAACGGGTATTCCAACAGAGAGATATATCGTGCACTACGCCCTAGACTGACAACCAGGATGGACGAGGATCGACACCAACCCAAGGGGAAAGTGTTCTTACCATTCATCAGTTCTTAACATTCATCGCATTGAAAAATTTTAAGCGAGTACGATGTGGAAACTGTCTTCAGACCCACCACGAAAATAAAAGAATGTTTAATGGCTGGTTCAAATGGCTCTGAGCACTATGGGACTTAACTGCTGTGGTCATTAGTCCCCCAGAACTTAGAACTACTTAAACCTAACTAACCTAAGGACACCACACACATCCATGCCCGAGGCAGGATTCGAACCTGCGACCGTAGCGGTCGCGCGGTTCCAGACTGTTGCGCCTATAACCGCTTGGCCACTCCGGCCGGCAGAATGTTTAAGATCCGCAAAAGATAAACGACATCCTCTAGCTACACCAGGCGTTTATAAAATTCCGTGCAGTTTTGGATGGGTCTATATAGGCACAACAAAAAGAAGCGTCTGGGTGAACATAAAAGGAACTTCCGTCTCGGACATATTGATAAATCGGCTGTAGCGGAACATGTGTTTCAGGAAGATGATCATGAAATAAAGTTTAGTGAGGCGACCGTCACAGCAAAGACGTCGCATTATTATGCGCGAATGTACAGAGAGGCCATTGAGATTGCCAAACACTGCAATAATTTTAATAGAAAAGATGAAGGCATTAAGCTTGATGCCGGCCGCGGTGGTCTAGCGGTTCTGGCGCTGCAGTCCGGAACCGCGGGACTGCTACGGTCGCAGGTTCGAATCCTGCCTCGGGCATGGGTGTGTGTGATGTCCTTAGGTTAGTTAGGTTTAAGTAGTTCTAAGTTCTAGGGGACTTATGACCTAAGATGTTGAGTCCCATAGTGCTCAGAGCCATTTGAACCATTAAGCTTGATAAGATATGGATGTCAACATTACAGCAACAGTGTGACAATCGATTAATTTCAACTGAGAAAGTTGGCAATATCAGAGATCATAGCACACCCGACGTCACGTGATTGACAACGGCGCCCTTTGGATATACGGCGCTCACTCGCGCTCTCGTCGCAGTTCGCAGATTGCCCTCGGAGGAAGCCTTCTGCAGTCAGGGGGCTGTCTTATGTATGGACCACGGCATCTCAGCCCGGAAGTGTTACGTGATGACGACACCTGCCGTGAAAGCCTTCATTCTATGATCAAACTGGAGAACGTTAGCTGAGTGTAAGGCTGAGCTACTGTAGCGTCTCAAAACATGTTATTTAGCCTAAATCGGTGAGGAAAGTAGCGCAGGCACGGGAATGCGGTATCAGATGCAGAACCGCTGACAGATGACTTCGGCGTCGGCTGTCACCCGGACGGGAGGCGTCTGCGGAGGGGGCCGTGCGCTGAGGCCGCAGACTGCTTCCACCTGTTGCGCCGCGACAAGTTGTCTCGTCCAGAGGCGGCGTGACCCCGCTGCCCTGACTCCTTGTCACAGCACAGCACAGCACGGCGGCGGACGCCTTGCCACCTGTTGCTCTGCGCTCTACTATTATTACCTTCCACGTCAGCTGGGTACGGCGATCTGTATTACCTCTCTTCACGACAGCGCGTTCGTAATTGTTCCAGTTTTGCTATGGAGCCTCTCCGCGCCGAACTTGCATGGTAGCCAGCATAAAAAGTTCCAGTGCCACGACTGAGAAAGGGTTTTTAGCAATTACGGATGTACAGGATGTGGGCCGGTCAAGTTGTTCATACGTCTGGGTGTGTGTGCTATCAGTAATACGGTCCAGTCCAGGAGATAGCGGATAGGCTTAGAGCAAAGAAATTCCGGTGGCAGGCCGTGGTCCTCATGGGTGTTGGGTGCGCTGGCGGATTAGGTTGCCAGCAACGACTATTCATGTATAGGTGCAACGACATATTGGTGCTGTTGCTGGGTATCGATATGTCTCCAGGGCCAATCGCAGTGGAATCCTCCCTCTAATATGCCAAAGTCATCGTCAGAGAGGTCTATTTGATTACGGTAGTGTAGATTATTGTGTGTTTTATGGGTGTGTTACACATGTTCACGGATTTCCTGTAGCAGTCGGATGCTAAACTGTATAAACATATGTGGCAGAGCGAGTTAAATATTCTTATATATAGAGACACGCCGACACCATGATTTCGTTATTCGGTTTGATTTTCCCACAGATGGTCCGTTTTCCTCGCAAAAAAGTGTTTGTAGACGGTTATATTTGTACCTGGGGTTGTGAACGTAGTTCATCAGATTCATAATAAAGAGTTTATTGTTTCGAGTACTTTTACAGTCATGTGCACAGTTTGTTGTATACCTCCACGAGGGCCTGGAGGTGTAAAATTCACTGTGCGTGTCTTGCCAAATTCCATGTTCACACGAAGTCTTCGGGTTGTATAGGGTATATTACTATCCTAGCAAAACTCAAATTTTGCGGAATTGATGGTTTTACGCACAGCTGACTTGAATCGTAATAAACGGAATGCGAAAGGTTGTGATGAATAAGTCAGACGATATCGGAAAAGTAGAAATTTTTGTGAGGGAAAAAAGTTACGAAGGGAATCCCATAGGTTTCAGTTTTGTTGGTTGGTTGTTTTTGGGGAAGGAGACCAGACAGGGAGATCATCGGTCTCATCGGATTAGGGAAGGACGGGGAAGGAAGTCGGCCGTGCCCTTTGAAAGGAACCATCCCGGCATTTGCCTGGAGCAATTTAGGAAAATCACGGAGCCGGCTGGTGTGTCCGTGCGGTCTAGGCGCTTCAGTCTGGAACCGCGTGACCGCTCCAGTCGCAGGTTCGAATCCTGCCTCGGGCATGGATGTGTGTGAAGTCCTTAGGTTAGTTAGGTTTAAGTAGTTCTAAGTTCTAGGGGACTGATGACCTCAGAAGTTAAGTCCCATAGTGCTCCGAGCCATTTGAACCATTTTTTGAAATCACGGAAAACCTAAATAAGGATGGCCGGACGCGGGATTGAACCGTCGTCCTTCCGAATGCGAGTCCAGTGTCTAACCACTGCGCCACCTCGCTCGGCGTTCAGTTTTGTGTTCACTCCTATTCCTTATGCGTGAGTGATCTTCCACTTAACATTCGACAAGGAAAATCGGTACTTCTTGCTGTTTATATTAGTATTATGATAAATCCGGTTAGAAGGAAAGAAACGGAAGAGTTGGTTAACAATATTTTCCAAAGAAGTGTTGTCTAAAAAACGCTCTTCCTAAATTTTGAAAAAAAAAAGTTGCTGAGCCTCTCAAACATTTGAGTTTAGCTACTTTTGCTTTTCGTTTAATTGTTAATCTTCGAAACAGACGTATCAACCTCCTGACGTATTTGCATATTTTCGCTCAGTAATTTTCTGTGGTAACTCATCATTTAGGAAGAAATTATTGATTGCACAAAAGCGAGCAGTAAGAATAATGTGTGGTTTTCACCCACGGATGTCATGGAGGTACCTAGGCATCTTAACTGCGCCGTCACAGTACATATTTTCGGTAATGAAAGTTGTCATAAATAACAAATCATAGTTTTAGAATAACGGTGATGTCCATGCCTACAACGCTAGAGGGAAAAATAACTTTTGCTACTCATTGTTAAGGCTGTCAGTGGCTCAGAAAGGGGATCAATACTCAGCAACAAAAATTTTTGATCTTTTACCCAATAACATAAAATATCTGAAAGATACCGAAGTAAGTTTTACATCTAATTTAAAATCATTTCTCCTGGACAAGTCCTTTTCGATTGACGCATTTCTGCTTAAAAACTGGTATCCAGGAGAACTAAATAAATAAATAAATAAACAAAATAAGTGTAGTTGCATGAGTAAGACTAAAAATATTTAATGTGTTCATTAATGCTAACACTAATTGTGAATACATATCCCGTGAACTGAACGTTCACATCATTTCGTTAGAAGAATCATTCAAATGATTTTGGAACTTGTAACTAACACCCATTTAGTCACCGAACAGGAGAAATTAACGGATAACCTCGATTTGATTTGAGTTAATCAGGTAGGTAAACAACAGTGGTTTTGGCCCCCGGTTGATCGTGTCAGTCTAGTTAAGCCAGTATTCTTGAAAGGAAGAAGAAGTTTCTTTGCTAAGTCATTGTTAGATACAGTCTCTTCTTTTGGCCACCAGGCATTATACTTACCTTGAGATTAATCAGCCTCCTGCTCAAGTCTAGGATTGCAGAACTTCTCCCTGAACATGATTTCGGTTATCATTAGCCAATCATGTGTCTTTATGAGCTCTTAGTCCAAAGTTCTACGTGCT
Source organism: Schistocerca cancellata (assembly GCF_023864275.1). Taxonomy (NCBI): domain Eukaryota; kingdom Metazoa; phylum Arthropoda; class Insecta; order Orthoptera; family Acrididae; genus Schistocerca; species Schistocerca cancellata. The sequence goes on along the minus strand of NC_064633.1, from coordinate 350,022,312 downwards.
GCATTTTGCTCCAGCTATATGTTAACATTTTATCCACAAATTCATGATAGGAAGGTTCCGGTCCAACAAATGGGATCGTTTCCACTGTCTTGGCTAGGCTATCAGCTTGTTTGTTACTAGTAATACCTCAGCGGCCAAGAATCCACAGCATGTCTACCCAGTTACTTTCTCCTAACCTTACCAGGGATTCTGCAACGATCTTGACTGTCGTTGGTGGGGCTAATAGAGATTTCGTAGCTACTTGGCTGTCTGAATCAATGCAGATTCTACGAACCTTGTGGCATCAACGTGGATTCTCGCAGTGATAGCAAGTACCTCCACCTGGGATACCATTGCCAGCTTCCAGAGAGAGACTGCGGTCTCTAGTACAGGCTGTATTCGTACATCCCGGCCTCAGCGCCTTCGTGTGATTTCGGCCCATGAGTAAACCAAACTGTCACGAGAAAGGTATCGTGGCTCATTCTCCCATTGCTTCATACTTTAAACTGCTACATTTAAAGGATTACTGAAAGACCGAAGTTGATTTATAGTGAGCCAACTTTTGTCCGACCATTCCTATATTTATCACATTCATTATGGGTATTATGGGTATCCTAAAATTTCCATGCTCCTGCCGCTGCTTGTATTTTAACCCAAAGCTGATGGTCTACATCGCAGCAATGGGTGTGCTACAGTCCCACCATTTATGGCAAGGCAGGCCAATCTCTGCACCTTCTCGAACTAACTGCTAGACTTAACAGATTCTCAAAAAATTCGTCCGATTCACAAGACTATATGCTCTGCATGGAAGAAGATAGAAACTAGAAATAATATTTACCTTATGCATAATGCACTAAGTTATTGTTTCGAAACACGGCCTTCTAGTTTTACAAGTGTATGTATTTACACAATCTTGAGGTACTTATCGCAATTACGTGTGTCACCAACGTTTTGATTTACTTTTCACAAATGGTGAATGTTCCCTCCATCGGACACACGACAGATATCCAGACGATAGTCAAACTGCAACCACACTTTAGCGAGCACCCCTTGAGCTGCTGTATTCGTTGCTGTTACTGTGAAGCGTCGCATTTCACTCAAAGTTGCCGGATGAAGATACACATTGCCACAGAGATGGACTCCTTCATAGCACCTCGTACAAAAATAGCATATATCAGGCGACCTTTTGACCAGTGGTGCAACTAGAGATCCATAGGCACCTTACGGCTATCCATCGTTGCAGTGTCATGCTCTAGCCGAAAGTCACATCATAGAGTTGTATCTTAATTGCTCCTGTCGAAACGAAGAAGTAAAATGCCTCTAGTTGCCGTGTCATGGCCATCTCAACTCGACACACATTGAGCATAGGTAGTTAAACGCACACCAAGGTGACCGCTAACGACAGGCAAAGGAATCGGCAAGGAGGCGAGGTACACTTTGTCTCATTGCGTAGCTCAAAATCTCCCCCAAAGTTCTATCTCAATTCGTGTAGAAGGTACAGTCTTCTAAAACCGTGTGAATCTATCTGAAATAACTGAGTGTACTAGTTTATGAATCGCAGCAGGTGACTCTGAACGTAGCACCAGGACCTCGGAAGACAGAACTGGCAGAAGTGATAGGGGTGTCGAATTCAGCTCGGGCGCGCCGTACGGTGCTGACTAGGTTTCCTAGAAGTCTGTCGCTGGGTCTTGCGGCAAGCAGCGGAGCAGCAGGAGCTCGGAGTGAGTGCAGACGGCGGCTGACAGCAGCTAGATAGCGGCGTCTGCCGCACGGAGGTTGCGCAGTCCGGTGTTGTCTTGGTTTCCGAGAAAGGAAGGCGGGTTAAGGTGTAGTTTCATGCTTCTCGAGAAGTCTGTTATGCGATGGTGCGGCGAGAAGCTGAACAGCCGGAACTTAGGGCGAACGCCTTGACGTTCGGTGGGCGGTTGCAGTCGGACGAGAGATAGCGGCGACAAATTCAGAGTACGGGCTAGACGTTGTGTTGGTTCCCGAGAAGTCTTTTCCTGGAGAGAGTACGGACAGTGACCGCGCCTTGTGCCGAGTGGCCTGCATGCAAGGTTCCGCAAGGAACATTAAATTTATTGCGAGGGCAATGTTATGGATTTTTAATTTCATTTCAGTCCTTCACAGTTTGTTCATTCGGTTACGTACTCAATCAATAGAAACGGAACCCCTATAGGATCACTTTGTTGTCCGTCCATCCGTCTGCCAGTCCGACTTTTCAAAAACTTATTTCGCAAAACTGAATCGACGTATCAAGTTGAAAATTATGCCATATATTAAGGTCTACGGTCCCCTGGAGATGTAAGGAAATACAGCTTTTAAGTCATTACAATCAAAAGATAAGGCTATTCATGTAACATATTTTGATACTCAAGCACCAAATACTATAGGGTCCTTTCCGTTAGCCTACTTTTGTATCTTGCCTGGATAGGCAGGCGGCGCATGTGTCTGCTCCTGTGAACTGCTTCTGTAATATAGGCCGAGAGTGAAGGAAGCGAGTAGGAGCAGGAGAGGTGAAGCACTTCGGTACTGCATGTCATTTTAACACTTTTAATACATACCAATTTTTTTTTCTTTATTGTGATTTCATTCCCCTGCCCCATATGGGCAGGGGAGGGCCGCCAGCGGCACAATCCGCCGCTCTTCAGCCGAGTGACACAACAACTAAAACAAGAATAAAATGATACATACATAAGGAGATATAAAAGGGGAACATAAAACAGAGTAATGGGAGAAAATGCAGGTAAAAATACATCGACATGTAGACGTTCATGGGGGACAGTTAAAGTCACCAAAAAGTTAAAAAACACAGTTGGCGATTCTTGAAATACAGAGAAGACACTGAATGCGCATGCACAGGTTAAAAGTTGGCCACAGTAGTAAAAACACTCCGAAACAACACACTTAAAACCCACTTGAAGCACACACGACGAAGAGTAAAACTACCAGGTGGGACCTGCCGAGGGAAAGGTCAGAGAGGATGGAAAAGGAGGGGAGAGCATGGGGCAGCTGGGGAAGCGGCGGGATGAAGAGAGGAGGGGCAACTGTGGGTTCACTAAGAGGCAGGAGACACGTGGGGTGGGAGAGGAAAAGGGACGACAGAGTAAGAGGGAGCGCAGAGACACTGAAAGGAGGCACAAGAGATGGAGGGGGAGTAGGAGGGGAAAGCCGCTCAGGAGGAGGGAGGGGGAGGAGAGGGAGCCCTGAGGAGGAGGCAGGAAGAGGGGGTTAGAGTTGGTAGGAAGGGTAAATGTCAGGGCGAAGCTCATCATCCGGGAGGGGGAGAATACAGTCCAAAAACCCAAGTAAATATCAAATACATAACTATGGCTAGGATGAGCACGTAGCCTTAGTCAGTGTCCAATCCTGTGAAGTTAGGATGACTCTTCTGTATGATCTCAAAGCAAACAAATACTCGTTGCTGTCCAAACCTTAACTGAACTTAAATAATACAAAGTCTCAGTAGCAAGCTAGCCCACTCGTTAGTGGAAGCGATATTTCCAGGTCGTCTGCTCTTGATGGAAAGGGGCAGAAATCAAACAGCACTCGCTGAGCTCCACAGCGTCGGCCAGGGGGCGTTGTGGTCGGCGTAGTTAGTCTTCTCTTGTAGTGCCAACTTACGAGAGCGTGCACCTACGTTGTGGCGTCGTAACTATCGACGCCACACCTACAATCATGAAGTTTGCCAAGAAGCAGCGTTTCACTGTAAAAGGAAAGCTAAAATCCTAAAATTGTGAATTCCTTTATTACATCACTCGAAAAAAATTGTCAACAGTTTTCTGACGGTGTGTTGTCCGTCAGTTTGTTACGCCCTCTTTTTTTTTCAGGAACAAACAGACGCATGAAATTGACTACGTAAAAAGACGAAGCTTTTAAGTCAATGCAATCAAAAGATACGGCCATTTTCATGCAAACTCATTCATTAAAACCTATAGCTTACTCCGCCTTGACGTAGAATCATGAAATTTGGCAAGAAGAAAGGTTTCTCAAGATGGTTCAAACGGCTCTGAGCACTGTGGGACTTAACATCTTAGGTCATCAGTCCCCTAGAACTTAGAACTACTTAAACCTAACTAACCTGAGGACACCACACACATCCAGCCAGAGGCAGGATTCGAACCTGCGACTGTAGCGGTCGCGCGGTTCCAGACTGAAGCGCCTAGAACCGCTCGGCCACACCGGCCGGCGTACAACTTGTATTATGAAAACTTGTATTAATCGGACATGTCAGTATTCTGACTGAGAACAAAATATAGAAATTTATTACTCATCCTATAAAACACGAAAAATACTGTTGTATCTGAACGCGATTTTAAAATGTTCTCTAACATCTCTTAGCAATTAATACTGCACGGAAGGGACAACTTGTCTGGTATTGCCGCTGTAGCTGCGCGAATATTCTGCATCCAACGACATGCTTAAATAATACAAAAGAAATACTGCACTCCATGCAGAGTGTAATTCATGGTCACAACTACTGATGCAAGCACTGTCCCCTTTTTTAATAGTAACTGAATAATCAGAAGGGCTTTGGTAAACAGGCCAGTAGCGGTGTAAAAAATGAAAGGAGCAAATTTTAGTTTTCTATATTCTAAAAATTAACGTTTCAGACACTGACAAATTTTACTTTTTCTTCGACAGTTTGAGTAGAAAAAGCTTCAATTATTCCACAATTTCTTTAACCAATAATAAATATCTGATCACATCGAAGATACGAATGTTACTTTCAATGTATGTTTACACAAATCGGACAAAATCCCTCCAGAGCGCAAGTAAGCAATAACTACGCGCAGCAAAAGGACAGATTACCAAAAATCCTCCATTACTACAAAAATATCCCCTGGCGCTACTAGCACGGTCAGGGAATGGTGCGACCTCTGCTGATGCGCGGCTTCTCTCCAGGCGAGGCTGCGTCCGTCTACTCTCACCACTGTTCGCTCGCTGCCACTCGCTATAATAATATCTCAGACACGGAGTCTGTGTATGCACGCGAGAGCAGAATCAATAGCCAACATTCCAATATATATATATATATATATATATATATATATATATATATATATATATACATAAAACTTTCAAGTGTTCTGTGTAGTTATTAGTGCATTATGTCGCAGATAGATAACCGTTATCGACCGCGGAAAAATGATTCGTGTTCGTGTGGTGGTTCGCACAGCTCGTATTGTGCAGCACTGGTTTTGCGAGCGCGAGGACAAATTACCGCATCTCCCCAGGCCACCACAGTCAGAAGATTTCATTATTTACTGAGCCTTTGTGGTGCATTATGGACAGAATGGTGTAGGACCGCTATCCACCTCTGCCACCCTTACAGACAGGTATAAGATTCCCTTGAAAACCACACAGTACCCGAGTTTATCTGTTCCGAGACCATTCGAAACTGTCGTGAATGCCAAACATTTTTCGGACACTGTATTAGGCCTGATGATAAGCTGTTTTTTTTTTTTTCATCAGTCTACTGACTGGTTTGATGCGGCCCGCCACGAATTCCTTTCCTGTGCTAACCTCTTAATCTCAGAGTAGCACTTGCAACCTACGTCCTCAATTATTTGCTTGACGTATTCCAATCTCTGTCTTCCTCTACAGTTTTTGCCCTCTACAGCTTCCTCTAGTACCATGGAAGTCAATCCCTCATGTCTTAGCAGATGTCCTATCATCCTGTCCCTTCCCCTTATCAGTGTTTTCCACATATTCCTTTCCTCTCCGATTCTGCGTAGAACCTCCTCATTCCTTACCTTAACAGTCCACCTAATTTTCAACATTCGTCTATAGCACCACATCTCAAATGCTTCGATTCTCTTCTGTTCCGGTTTTCCCACAGTCCACGTTTCACTACCATACAATGCTGTACTCCAGACGTACATCCTCAGAAATTGGTAGTGTTTCCATATTTTTGTCCGCCCCCTGTACATTTGCACCCTCACGGCCCCCGGCGACTTCCGCTCCACAGCTCACTTTGCTAGCAGACCGGCGTGACGGCAGCGCGTGTTGTGTGTGCTTTTGCAGTTCCCGGGCTGCCGGCAGGCGTGCCGCTTCTTCCGCGGCGGCGGCTCGGGCCCGGCGCCGCCCCCGCAGCAGCAGACGCCGGTGGCGCAGACGCGCGCCCTGCCGCTGCTCGCCGTCGCCGGCCGCGACCTCTACTGGCCCTGCCGGCTGCCGCGCAACGCCACCGGCCCCAAGGCCGCGCCGGGCACCGCCAGGCTCGTCTACGTCGTCGTCTGGAGGCCCGACGACGCCTCCCACTGGCGGCAGGTCACGCAGGTCAGCCTCCCACTGTTCGACTCCCCCGCACATGGGGATACACTCATAAGCCATACTGTTAACTGCCTCACAGTTGTCTTTGCTCTGAATCAAAATTAATGTCCATCTTATTGCACGAACTAGGGACATGGTGAACAGACACCATATCCATATACAGGGTTATTACAAATGATTGAAGCGATTTCACAGCTCTACAATAACTTTATTATTTGAGATATTTTCACAATGCATTGCACACACATACAAAAACTCAAGTTTTTTTAGGCAATCACAAATGTTCGATATGTACCCCTTTAGTGATTCAGCAGACATCAAGCCGAAATCAAGATCCTTCCACACTCGGCGCAGCATGTCCCCATCAATGAGTTCGAAAGCATCGTTGATGCGAGCTCGCAGTTCTGGCACGTTTCTTGGTAAAGGAGGCTTAAACACTGAATCTTTCACATAACCCCACAGAAAGAAATCGCATGGGGTTAAGTCGGGAGAGCGTGGAGGCCATGACATGAATTGCTGATCATGGTCTCCACCACGACCGATCCATCGGTTTTCCAATCTCCTGTTTAAGAAATGCCGAACATCATGATAGAAGTGCGGTGGAGCACCATCCTGTTGAAAGATCAAGTCGGCGCTGTCGGTCTCCAGTTGTGCCATGAGCCAATTTTCCAGCATGTCCAGATACAAGTGTCCTGTAACGTTTTTTTTTTCGCAGAAGAAAAAGGGGCCGTAAACTTTAATCCGTGAGATTGCACAAAACAAGTTTACTTTTGGTGAATTGCGAATTAGCTGCACGAATGCGTGAGGATTCTCTACCTCCAGATTCGCACATTGTGTCTGTTCACTTCACCATTAAGAAAAAATGTTGCTTCATCACTGAAAACAAGTTTCGCACTGAACGCATCCTCTTCCATGAGCTGTTGCAACCGCGCCGAAAATTCAAAGCGTTTGACTTTGTCATCGGGTGTCAGGGCTTGTAGCAATTGTAAACGGTAAGGCTTCTGCTTTAGCCTTTTCCGTAAGATATTCCAAATTGTCGGCTGTGGTACGTTTAGCTCCATGCTTGCTTTATTCGTCGACTTCCGTGGGCTACGCGTGAAACTTGCCCGCACGCGTTCAACCGTTTCTTCGCTCACTGCAGGCCGACCCGTTGATTTCCCCTTACAGAGGCATCCAGAAGCTTTAAACTGCGCATACCATCGCCGAATGGAGTTAGCAGTTGGTGGATCTTTGTTGAACTTCGTCCTAAAGTGTCGTTGCACTGTTATGACTGACTGATGTTTACCGAGCGGGGTGGCGCAGTGGTTAGACACTGGACTCGCATTCGAGAGGACGACGGTTCAATCCCGCGTCCGGCCATCCTGATTTAGGTTTTCCGTGATTTCCCTAAATCACTCCAGGCAAATGCCGGGATGGTTCCTCTGAAAGGGCACGGCCGACTTCCTTCCCAATCCTTCTCTAATCCGATGAGACCGATGACCACGCTGTCTGGTCTCCTTCCCCGAACCAACCAACCACCAACCAACCAACTGATGTGAGTGCATTTCAAGTACGACATACGCTTTCTCGGTTCATGTCGCCATTTTGTCTCACTGTGTTCTCGAGCGCTCTGGCGGCAGAAACCTGAAGTGCGGCTTCAGCCGAACAAAACTTTGAGTTTTTCTACGTATCTGTAGTGTGTCGTGACCATATGTCAATGAATGGAGCTACAGTGCATTTATGAAATCGCTTCAATCATTTGTAATAGCCCTGTAAATATATAGTTCTGGCAATACCGGCCATGGCATTCTTCTTCTGTGCGGATGCACACATATTCCCCGAACTCTTACGGGACTTGGAAGAATGTCTTCCACGAGTAATGAGTGTGTTGGGGTGGGACACTACGAATGTAGTGTGTGGGCATACAAGGTGAGAATGTGAGTCTCGCGGGAGGCGTGCACGAGATAATCCCTGCAGTCGCACTATCATCTGTGCCCTCGGTGGCTCAGATGGATAGAGCGTCTGCCATGTAAGCAGGAGATCGCGGGTTCGGGTCCCGGTCGGGGCACACATTTTCACCTGTCCCCGTTGATCTATATCAACGCCAGTGCGCAGCTGACGGTATAAATATAATTCTAATTTCGTTCTAGGTCATCAATGGTGTCTGTTCTTTCGGACATATCCATATAAATATACTTAATATTATGTCGTAAGATAGTATAAAATCATAACAGTGAAAAGGCCATGTTCAACGCAGGGATTCTTCTACGGCCAAAATACATGCACAAAGCACGCATATTCTTTACATATATATACTAACAAATATAATACAAAATCTGTGCATACACGCAAACGTAAAGCACAAGGCACAAACTGAAGTCAAAGTAACCTACTAATACCAAATGGATGAAAATCTATTACTAACCAAATGCGTGAGAAATGCATTGGACAGGTTCAAGATTCCATGTCAGGTCATTAAAAAACCATTAACTATTAACAAAAAATGGTTCAAATGACTCTGAGCACTATGGGACTCAACTTCTGGGGTCATTAGTCCCCTAGAACTTAGAACTAGTTCAACCTGTGCATTTTCAACTTCTCGCGGCGTAATGAATAATCCATTAAATTTCGGGCAAGCAGCCGCGCAAATAAAATTTCTTCTACTGATATTTCGGCCGCGTATCGTCCGGCCATCTTCAGAGCGAGTCACAAGACTGACGACAAGGTTTTTTTTTTTTTTTTTTTTCCTTTATTGTGTTTCAATTCCCCATCGGGGCGGGCTGGCAGCAGCATAGGCGCTGCTCTTCAGCCGAAAGACAGTACAAAACAATAGAAGACATTAAAAACAGCAAAGGAGAGACTAAGGTGAACATATATATATAAAAAAAGGGGGGAACAGCATGGAAGACAAAACAAAACAAAACGGGTTGACTGTAAAATGGAGATAATAAAAACTGTTTAAAAGTAGCACATATAAAAAGCCACACACGGCGACGGTTAAAAGAACACAAGGCACAGTATCACTGGAGCTAAAAGTAGCGACGGATGGCATAGCACACAACGTAACACTGACGGCGAACCTCAAGGCAGGACACAATTAAAATCACATCTCTTGACACACACAAGAAACAGCACTAAACACAACACTGATGTGGCACACTGACGATGAGCGATACAGAGGATCTGCCAGGCGCTAGGAGATGAGGGAGACCTGAAGAAGGGAGGGAGTGGAAGAGATGGGGGAGGTGAGCAGGGGGCGTACGGGAGAGGGCCAGGTAGGGGGGGGAAGGAGAGAGGCAGGTTGCAGGGTCTCAGGGGAGGGGGGACGGAGGGAAATCCGCTCTGGGAGAAGAAGGAAAGAGGAAAGGGGGCCCTGGGGAGGGGGGGGGGGGAACAAGGCCAGGTTATAGTTGGAAGGAAGGGTAGATGTCACGGCGAAGTTCGTCATCCGGGAGGGGGAGGCGTTGGAAATTGCCCTGATGAAGGAGATGGAGGGTGTGGAGGTGGAGAGAGGGAGGGATACAGCGATAGAGGCGTGGCAACGGGCGGGGGGTGGAGAGGAAGGAGGAAACCAGAGGGTGGGGGGGATCAAGTCTGCGAGCAATGTAAAGGATGCGGAGATGTTGGAGGAACAGGAGGAGGTGGGGGAAGGGGATCAGTTCATACAGGAGCCGTGTGGGGGAAGGAAGGCGGATACGGAAGGCAAGGCGGAGCGCATGGCGTTCAAGGACTTGGAGGGCCTTGTAAAAGTGGGTGGGTGCGGAAATCCAGGCAACGCTGGCATAACAGAGGATAGGACGGATGAGGGATTTGTAGGTGTGGAGGATGGTAGAAGGATGCAATCCCCAGGTCCGGCCAGACAGGAGTTTCAGAAGGCGGAGGCGGGAATGGGCTTTCTGCTGGATGGTCAGGAGATGAGGGGTCCAGGTGAGGTGTCGGTCAAGGGTGAGGCCAAGGTATTTCAGGGTGGGGTTGAGTTGGATAGGACGACCATAAAGGGTGAGGTAGAAATCATGGAGGCGAAAGGAGCGAGTGGTGCGGCCTATGATGATTGCCTGGGTTTTGGAGGGGTTGAGACGGAGGAACCACTGGTTACACCAAGTGGTGAACTGGTTAAGGTGGGTTTGGAGGGTACGTTGAGACCGTTGAAGGGTAGGATAGAGAGCAAGGAAGGCGGTGTCATCAGCATACTGGAGAAGGTGGACTGGTGGGGGTGGCTTGGGCATATCAGCTGTATACAAGAGATAAAGGAGAGGGGAGAGGACTGAACCCTGGGGGACGCCAGCCGTGGGATAAAAGATACGGGAATTGGTGTTGTGGAGGGTGACATAGGAAGGACGGTGCGAGAGGAAGGAAGCGACCAGACGGACAAAATTGATAGGCAGGGCGTAGGTTTGGAGTTTAAAGAGGAGACCGGGATGCCATACACGGTCATAGGCATTTTGGAGGTCAAGGGAAACAAAAATGGCGGAGCGGCGGGAGTTGAGCTGGAGGGACAGAAGGTGAACAAGGTTGAGGAGTTGGTCGTCAGCAGAGAAGGAGGGTCGGAAGCCACACTGGGTAAGGGGGAGGAGGTGGTGTTGAGAAAGGTGCTGATGGATACGGCGGGAGAGGATGGATTCAAGGACCTTACTGAAGACGGAGGTGAGGCAGATGGGGCGATAGGAAGAGGCGGCAGAAGGGGGTTTGTTGGGTTTGAGGAATAAGAGGAGGCGGGAGGTCTTCCACAGGTCAGGGTAGAAGCCAGTAGAGAGGACGACATTATAGAGTTGGGCGAGGACAGTCAGGAAGGAATAGGGGCTTTCGCGAAGGTGCCGGTAGGTGACACAGTCGTGACCAGGGGCTGTGTTGCGTTTGGACCGGAGGATAAGTTTAATGTCTTGTGCCGTGATGGGAGTGTTTATGTTGGAGGGGGGCAACTGCCCCAAGTACTGGAGACCAGGAGCAAGTGGAGCGACCGAGGTATCGGCACGTTCCATGACGGCGGGGAAAAGAGAATAATCAAAGTGGGGATCATCGGGGATGGAGAAGACCTCGGAAAGGTGGGAAGCGAAGTGGTTGGCCTTACTGAGGTTGTCAGGAAGGGGGCGATCGTTATGGAGAAGGGGGTAGCTGGGAGCAGAAAGGGAACCAGTAAGGCGATGGAAGGCGGACCAGTACTTGGAGGAGTTGATAGGGAGGGTGGCGTTGAGTCGTGTGCAGGTCTGGCGCCAGTCTCGGCGTTTCGTTGCTGTAATAAGGTTCCGTACGTGTCGCTGTATTTGCCGGTGGCGTTGGAGTGTATCCCTGTCACGAGTGCGCAGGAAGGAGCGATAGAGGCGGCGGGATTCACGGAGGAGGAGGACAGCCCGCGGAGGGAGAGTGGGACGGTGTGGGTGGATGGTCTTTGTAGGAACATGGGCCTCCACGGCGTCAGTAATTACCTTCTGAAGGAAGGAAGAGGCGTGGATGATGTCGTCGGGATGGCGATAGGTAAGAGGGTGGCTCTCGACCTGGGTGGAGATGAAATCCCGGTAGGCATCCCAGTTGGCACGGCGATAGTCATGGACGACCTTGGGAGGGGGTGCAGGGTGCGGAGCCGGAGGGGGGCGGTGAGCAGACTTTACGGTGAGAAGGACAGGAAGGTGATCGCTACCTGTGGGGTCAAGGACGGCGACAGTCATACGCCCAAGGAGGTTGGCGGAGGCAATGACAACATCGGGGGTGGTGTTACTTTCGGGTCGGGTGTGCTGGGGAAGAGGAACAAGGTCACCTTGGATCGTGGAGAGGAACTGATGCCACTGCCGAAGGGCAGCAGGAGTGCGGCTATGAATGTTGAGGTCGGCGGCAATCACATAGGTGGAGAAGGTGCGGTCAATGTGTGAGATGAAGTCATAAGGAAGAGGAGCAGTGGGGCGGACATAGATTGTGGCACAGGTAATGGTGAGGGAGGGGAAGAAGACGCTAAGGATAAGGTGTTCAGTAGGGTCATTGAGGAGAGGCTGTGGCCGGACGGGGATATGCTTAAGGTGGCCAATCGCGACTCCACCCTGCGCACGAGGACCAGGAGCATCAGTGCGGTGGAGGTTATAGGGGGAGGTGCGGATAGAGTGGTGAGGCTGGAGAAAGGTTTCGTTCAAGAGGAAGGTGTCGACCTGGTGGTGGGAGAGGGTGTGCATGAGGAGGTATTTGTTGGAGTGGAAGGAGCGAATGTTCTGGAAGAGGATGCGAGGCTCATGCCGCGCCATGACGGGAAGGAGGGGGGGAAGAGAGGGAAGGGAAGAGACTTAAACTAGGGTGTCGAGGCGGGTGAAGGTGAAGTGGGCTTGGTTGTGGGAGTAAGTGGCGAAGGTGTTCAGGTGGAAAACGGAGCGAGCAGCAAGGGATATTTGGTGGAAGGTGTGGGGGCGCTGAAAAGGGTGAATGTTTTGGAGGACAACGGTAATAAACCGGATGACGTCCTCGGCCGTGGGGGGTGGACGGAGGGAATTGTTGGGATGGACAGGGGGATCAACGGGACGAACGGGGACTGTAAGTTCAGGGGTGGCTGGAGGGGGTTTAGCTTTACACTTGTGGGAGTAAGTGGGATGGGGGCCATTGCAGGTATTACAGGAAGGAGGAGCATCGAGGTTGGGGCAGTTCTTAAGAAAGTGGGAGGCCTTGCAATGGGGACAGGTGGGGGGGTTTTTGCAGTTGGGAGTCAGGTGGTCGTTGTACATCAGGCACCGCTGGCAACGGTAGGATTGGGGAGGGGATTTGGAGGATTCAACAGGGTGGCGACGGTGGTATATCAGGGCACCCTGGGTGAGGAGATGGTCTATGGACGGGGCAGACTCAGAGAATACTCGCATGAGGTAGGTGGGACCAGAGGCATTGTGGATACGGCGGGCCGAGCGGATTTCCAAGTCCGGGTGGGAGTTCAGTTCTACCAACACCTCATCCTCCGTGATCACCGGGCTGAGCTTGGTGATCACAGCGGTGTAGGTGGGGGGGCGACGGGGAGGTTGGGGCTGACGAGGAGTGGAAGGGGAAAGGAAGGGTGTCAGAGAGGCGTGGGGGCCAAACATAACTCGTGGGAGTTTTTGCAGGAGGTCTGTGTGAAAGGATGGGGACGGGGACTTGATAAGGACTGAGTCCCTGCGGGGAATGAGTTGGGAGATGGGAGCACCAGGCAAGTACTTTCGTATTTCCTTGGTGAGGGTACGAGCGTCGAGGAACTTAGGATCGGGAGTTGACAGGACAAAGGTGTGGAGGGTGGGGGCCAAGGGATGGTTGGCAGGAGGAGGGGTGGTGTCCATGGTGACGGCAGGGGGAGGGGGAGGTGGTGTTGATTTTTTGTGGGAAGTGGCGGGAGCAGAGTCGGGAAGGAAGCGCTTTTGGGGTTTTTTGGAGACAGGAGGCTGGGAGGAGGGGAGAGGAATGGGGAGGAGAGGGAGGTGGCGGGTGGCAGATCCCTGTGGCGTAGTGGAGGCACCGGGAGAAGCAGCTGGTTCAGTGGTGGCGATGGTGGCTCGACGCGACGTGATGCGTGCGGGAGACGCAGAAGACGAAGCGACGGGGTCGGCTAGAGACGGGAAGCCAACCACCTGAGGGGCGGCAGCAGAGGCGGCAACAGAGGCGTACGTGAGGGCGGGGGTAGTAGTGGGAGCTGTTGAGGGTGTAGAGGCTGGAGGAAGGGTGTAGAGGTGCGGGTATACAGCAGGGGAGGAGATAGGGGGATGGGTAAGTGGGGGAAGGGAAGGGGAGGTGAAAGGAGGGAGGCCAGGGGCGGCACTCCAGGAGGTGACTGTGGTAGAGGGGGAGGGGGAGGTGTAGATGACGGTAGAGGTGGGAGCACTCATTGCAGACGAACGGCGATGGACAGACGGACGTGCAGCAGGCAGCGGCGGCGGCGGCGGCGGCGGCGACGGACAGACGGACGTGCAGCAGGCGGCGGCGGCAGCAGCGGCGGCGGCGGCGGCGGCGGCAGTGACGACGACGGCGATGGACAGCGAGCCGGCAGGGAGGCAGGCAGGCAGGCAGGCAGGCAGGCAGACGGACGGACAGCGGTAGCAGCAAGCAGCGGGCGGGCAGACCAACAGACAGACAGACAGACAGACAACACAATCTTCGAAAACGGTGATTCCACCCTGAGAGTCGCCCAGGCTTTGCAATCTGACCGCTTTCGAAGGAGGGGATCCAACCCTCTAGATGATGGACGACAAGGTGCCAAGCGCGGCCTTATATGCTCCACCGCGGCGGTACTGCGCATGCGGGTCACAGATGCTGCGCCGCCTGTGGCGAAAGCGTATGGACGTTCGATGTGCTTATCGATGTTTGATCGGCGGCGGTGACACGGTGACGACTTCTCTGCAATTTAATTAGTCCAAGAGCCGGATTCCATGCTTTGTCCAAATTAAAACCTTTATCTCTGTTTATTAAATTGATGGCTAATCGAATTTCTATGGCTTCCTTGAATACAGATTCCCAAAAAGAAGAGGTGGATGTTAAAATCTTCACATCACTGTAATTCATGGAATGACCCGTATCAATACAATGTTCGGCCACAGCTGACTTGTCTGGTTGTGATAGGCGAGTGTATCTTCGGTGCTCCACACACCTCTCATTGACGGTGCGTGTTGTTTGACCTATGTGTGACTGCTCACAATTTCCGCAAGGAATCTGGTACACAACCGCCTTACGAAGCAATAAATCGTCCTTCACAGAGCCGAGTAAAGCCGCAATCTTCGTGGGGGGCCGGAAGATCACCTTAACACAGTGTTTCTCAAGAATACGGCCTATCTTTGAAGAAAGAGCACCCACATAAGGCAGAAACGCCCTAGATCCGAAGAAATTACTATCTTCTTCCGCATCGTATACCTTCTTTTTAGGTTTTGCATCGAATGCTCTACGAATTTGTTGCGGAGAATATCCATTCGATTTAAAAATACTCTTGAGGTATGTTAGCTCTCCTTTCTTCAAAGATAGGCCGTATTCTTGAGAAACACTGTGTTAAGGTGATCATAGGTCAAACAACACGCACCGTTCATGAGAGGTGTGTGGAGCACCGAAGATACACTCGCCTATCACAACCAGACAAGTCAGCTGTGGCCGAACATTGTATTGATACGGGTCATTCCATGAATTACAGTGATGTGAAGATTTTAACATCCACCTCTTCTTTTTGGGAATCTGTATTCAAGGAAGCCATAGAAATTCGATTAGCCACCAATTTAATAAACAGAGATAAAGGTTTTAATTTGGACAAAGCATGGAATCCGGCTCTTGGACTAATTAAATTGCAGAGAAGTCGTCACCGTGTCACCGCCGCCGATCAAACATCGATAAGCACATCGAACGTCCATAGGCTTTCGCCACAGGCGGCGCAGCATCTGTGACCCGCATGCGCAGTACCGCCGCGGTGGAGCATATAAGGCCGCGCTTGGCACCTTGTCGCCAGTCTTGTGACTCGCTCTGAAGATGGCCGGACGATACGCGGCCGAAATATCAGTAGAAGAAATTTTATTTGCGCGGCTGCATGCCCGAAATTTAATGGATCAGTTAAACCTAACTAACCTAAGGACATCACACACATCCATGCCCGAGGCAGGATTCGAGCCTGCGACCGTAGCAGTCTCACGGTTCGAGAGTGCAGTGCCTCGAACCGCACGGCCACTTCGGCCGGCAAACTATTAACACATGAATAGAAAAATATGATGAAATTAAATAAATAAGTCCTCATCCGTTACTCTTACGAAGAACAAGAACTCAAAACCAACCATAAGTATGAGAAAATTAAATACATAAGCCCTTCTATGTCCCTGTACTGAAATACAAAATGTCATAAATCCATCTTCCGGGAAGTGAAAATATGTAACCCAAACCTACTGAAACCCAATATAATGAAATCGTGTTAAGGAATATAGTATGATATCGATTTCCAATTATACAAAAGCACATTAAACTCCAAGAGAACAGATCAAAATAACATGTAATCCTACATCAGTCAGATTACTTGTCTACTTAATACGGGGAGGGGCGGATGCGAACAGACAACCAGTACTAAAGTTAATACTGAGAGTGAATGTGCTTACTTCATTTGCACAGCGATTAGTTAAAAGAAATAGAAAGAGAATAAATTTCTGAAGTATGCCCTCATACTTACTTACTATTCACTAGGTTGGCCACAAAAACCGTAGTCGGCTCTCGCCAGTCAGCCTCCTCCCTCGGTCCATGTAGTCTTCTCCTGTTGGTCCCATCTTACACATCGTATCCTCCCTGATCCCGCTAACCATCTCAGCCGTGCTCTTCCCCTCGGTCTGTTGTCTCTGATATCTTCTGGCACTAGCTCCAAGGTGATACGCCCTTCTCGACGCATTGCATGGCCTTACCACCTCAGTCTCCTATCTCTAATCATAGCTACTATGTCGAGCGACTTCTACAATTCCTACAATTCGCTGTTTTTCCTTTTTCTCCAGTCGTCTCCATCCTGTATTAGCCTAAAAATCTGTATCAGAATAGCATTCTCAAATGTCAGGAGTTTTCTTTTTATCTTCTGTGTCATAGTCCAGGTATCTGCTCCGTACAGGAAGACACGTTGTGTTACTGTTATGTAGATACTTATCTTTGCGGGTCTCCATAAAAGCCGGAACTTCAGCAGCTTTCCGAGTGCAAACCTTGACCTGTTTCGTGCCTGGATTCCTGCCGTTATTTCCTGGTCTATCTCATCCCTTTTGCTGAGTACTACTCCACGACATCTGAACTCTTTTTAACTTTTCAAAGATTTTACCATCTGCATCTAAAGATGTCTGTCATCGTTTCCTATGCTCACAGTAAGGTATTTGGTCTTATCCATATTCATCTTCGGATCCGCTCTCATTGCCTCTTCCAGTAACACTCTTGCCATGTGAACCGGATCTTGCTCATTCTGCGCTATTAAAACTACATCATCCGTTTAGGCCAGAGTGTTGATTCTTCTACCCAGCTGTATTCCTGTCTCCAGGCTGGTTACCTTTGTCAGACCTATTTCCAGAACTAAATTAAACAGAAGGGGGAATGGCAGCCTCTCTATCGCACTCCAGTCTTCACCTTGAATTCCTCTGACATCTTTCTATTCACTTTCACCAGGCATGTTGTCTCTTGTATAACCAGTGCTCTTTCCAGTTCTTGTCATATTACTTGCCTGTTCACACTATCAAGCGCTTTTTGAAGTCCACAAAAAAGCAGTGAACATCTGTGTGTAATTCCTACCTCTTCAATAGCTTTTGCTTTATTATATGTTGTTGGCCTACGGTTGATTTTCGCTTTCTAATCCGTGCTCGCTGGAATCCAAGTATTTCCTCAACGTATGGTGTTAGCCACATCAGCGACAACGGGATCTGGCTCTTATAAGCTGTGAATAGTAAGGTGATTCCTATGTAGTTGCCACATCTCATTGGATCTCCTTTCTTTAGTATTGGTCAGATGACAGACTGCTTCCATTCTGCTGGGATCCTTTCTTTCCTCCAAGTTAAACTGATTAGATGGTATACTCTCTCTTGTAGGATATCTCTTCCCCCTATCAGCATCTCTCTAGGTGTGCCATCAATTCCTGTTGCCTTTCGTCTCTTCAGCATTTCTGTAGCTTCCCTTACGTCTTACATGCTCAGCAGTTCATTCTCTGCTGTTGGTACTGTTACTTTGTCTTCTCCGTGAAATTCTTCTTCTTCTTCTTCTTCTTCTTCTGATGCTGCTGTCGCAACTTTTGATGGTGTCGTCTACATTCACGAGATTTTCGAAATAGTTTTTCTATTCTTCCATAGCTTTCTTCAATCTGTTATCAGTTGTCCTACTTGAAATTTGATCAAGTCAATCGTAGCGTTGTATCTTTTCTTGAAGATTCTGACTGTCTTGTGAAAGTCTCTTGTATTGCCTACTGTTCGATCCTTTTCTGCCAGTGTTATCTTGTTGTTCATGCCCTCTCGCTTTTCTATTCAGAGGACTTTTCTTGCCTCTCCAGCTGGCTCCATATATCGCAGTCTTAATCTTTCGTCTTCTTCGGTTGTCACTCTTAACATTTTAGCCTCTTCTCTCTCTGCTCCTCCCTCACTCCAGTGGCTTCAGCACTTCATTTGCTGCGTATCTGACTTTGGGATTGGATCATAACTTGTGTACATCTATCCAGGGCAGAAACTCGTTTCGAATTTCAGATGAATATCTGTCCTCTTTAAGTAGATCTGTGTTCAGGTCTGCATCTCTCCTCCTTCAGTTTCTGCATTTTATCCTGTCACGAATAGTAGTCTGCACAAGATAGTGGTCTGATCCTATATCTGCATCTCTTTGAGATTTTACATTTTCGATACCAATTCTGTCTCTAGCATCCACTAACATGTGGTCTATTTGGTTCTGTGTGCTTCCTTTGGGTGTTTTCCAGATTATCTTCTAGCGTTTTTGCGAGGAAAGTTGGTGCTCATAATCCGTAGGTTTTTTGATGTTGCCAGGTTGACTAATCTCATTCCGTTTTGTTGGAGGAATCGTGGAGACTATGGAGGCCAATGTAGGGTCTCAGGATGGCCTCTTTTCCAGCTTTGGCACTGACATCACCTAAGAACATTTTCACATCGTACGATAATCGTCTTCATATATTGACTCCACCTCTTCGTAGAAACTATCGTTATCTTTATGGTCTTTATCTCCCGTATGTGTATGATATGAGAACATTGTTAGGTTGTTACCTTTCATTCTTATCCGGCATATTCTTTCGTTCACAAGTCCATGATATTTCCTCTTATTCTGTTGGCTGCTGCAAAACCAACTCTAAGTTGATGTATACCTTCTCTGCTTCCACTATAGAAATAGCAGCAGAATTTATCTTTATGCATCTCTGCCCCAGGCCATCTGAACTCTTGCAGTATGTGTAGCCTGTACATCTTCAGTTCTTCATCCAGCAACTTCACCGCTCCAGGAGTGTAAAGTGATCTTACGTTCCAAGTGCCACATTTCAGTCTGTGATTGTTCCATAATATTCTAGCATTAACCTTTCACTTTCTGGTGTCATTTCCAGTTTCTCCATACCGAATGCGAGGCTGTTTCTTGGCATTTCGTAACGATTGTCTTTTTTATGGTGTGGGTGAGTTGGCTCCACGCCCAACCGCCAACCCGTAGTACCAGGGTATCCCATTTAGTCTGCACTCATACAGAGGAAGTAAATGGGAAGGTTAAAAAGACCGATAGTAATACTATATTCTTGTGCACGTACACATAAAGTTCAGATTACACTGAAAATATCTTAAAATTGTTAATAGAAAACTTTACTCAAATGCCATGTCATGTGTTTAACTAAAACTTGCCGCCTAATACGATATAACAAAAGAACGGGAGTCATAAAGTGTTCAAGTGTTAAAATACAAGAAATCATAAACCGTACATAATGAAAATATAACTGTAAAATACCAGAGGTGATAAGGATACCCATTAATTGATCTTGCATGAGTACATATAAGATGTTAACTATCGTCTTAAAAAAAAAAGACTTTCAAGATGCTTTAGCATGCTCAGTGACAAATAAAACCATCAGGATTTGCTTGCAACTGTTGAAACGACTGTCAGTTAAAATGGGCAACACGTTGATGCACTGCGAGAAAACAGTGGAAGCAAATTTTATTTATAGAGCGAACGTAAGTAAATAACACCAGAATAAAGCAGTCCCAGCATCACCTGAAAAAAAACTTTCCAAATATTAGAAAAAGAAACAAGTGTGGAATCACGTAATCGGTAATACACATACAAAGCCAAAAAATATTATACAGGAATATTTGAGCTGCATAGCCGAATCGTCAACTGAGAGACGCCAAAAGCATGACCAACAACGCAACAGACTTAAAGAGAAACTTCTCCTAAAAATTTTATATTTAATATTTGTATACAGTGTGATGTGGGATATGTAATGTTAATTAGTGTTGTATTTAAGGGTCTATATGTATGGTGTTGAAGTGTTTGTATGTTGCTTTTAACCCAATCCTATAAATTTATCATTTAATGTCGATATTTTCGTATCGATTATTTTCGATCAACGGTGATTAACGTCGATGATGACATAGAAATCAGCGTCGACAATTTGCTAACATCGCAGATCCCTTACCCCAAACTGCTAGCACATCTCCCTAAGGATAATTTCGGAGTATGAATTTTTGTAATAACATTTCTCGATTGAAGTAATTCTCCAAGATGAAGTGCAGATTTAGAGCACAGACGTAATCTCTCTTAAAGTCTTAAAAGTTGACAGTAGAGAAAAGTACATCAATAGTTCGCAAAACACGTCGTCTTATTATAGCAGATCTAGATTACAGTTACATAGTCATCTTCAGTGCATATGAGAACAGGTGACAGTTCAAATTAGAGTTCTGTAAGCTCTACACCAATAATGGGTATTACGCGACACTTTGTTGTCGTGTGCCCTGAAGGTAACTATGTAACAGTCTAAATCCAGATCTGCTGTAATGAAACAAAAGAGTTCGCCATCGACAGCTGTTATTTTCTCCGTTGTCTATAGTCAGCGATCGCTGCACACAACAGTCTCGCATGGGTTTCAGTCTGATTTTTATAACTTGCTTGCCTTTCAGCTTTTGCACAGGACAGTTCATTTTACTTGGGCGCCCTGTGAAAACATCGTTAGTATGTTCCTTACAAACCACACTGATGTACTCATGCCTTATTTTGTTTCTCCTATATCTGTCTTTCTTTCCTAATTCAAGTGTATCCCCATGGTTGAGCTATTCCTAACTTAAGTCGGTGTTGATACCGAAATGTAAGGCAGTAGCTGTTAGCAGCGTTTCGGCGACACGCACATCATCAGCGCGCTGCTGGCGTTTTGCAGACGGAGCAGTGCGGGGCGCGCGTTCCGTCCGCCTCCGGGTCGGCGCGAGTGCTGGCTGTAGACGCCGGCGGCCTCCGCACCGTCTACACCCCCGCCTGGGCCGCCCCCGCCGCCTCCCTGGGGCCCGTAGCCGCCCGCGACCTGGCCGGCGCCTCGGTGCGGCACCCCACCCCCGCTGGACCCAGCACCGCCACCGGGGTAAGCTTCACTTTCTAAGTAACATCACGTACTGCTGGACAATTCCGTCAGGCTTCAGTACCCACCACTAACAAGTGGTGATATGTTTGAATGAAAGTACTTCCTGCTGGCTTCTACACGTTACCTTCAACCGAAGTTTATTTACTGATCTTTATACCACGGCTTCCCCCAATGGAGGTTCCAGTCCTCCCTCGGGCATGTGTGTGTGTGTGTGTGTGTGTGTGTGTGTGTGTGTGTGTGTGTGTGTGTGTCGTCCCAACGAAAGTTAGTTTCAGTTAGTTAAGTAGTGTGTAAGCTTAGGGACCGATGATCTCAGCAGTTTCGTCCCATAAGACCTTACCACAAATTTCCAAAATTTCTTTATACCGCTTCGCCAGCTCTAGATTGATCCTCTAACGCTGGCGACGGTTTGCAGTCTATCCCGCGGCCACAGATTATATGTAGAGTGGAAATGGACACGTCCTGATTGCCAGCTCCCACATATGCCAGAAAAAAAGATAACGCCGGGACAAGTAAATTAATGTAAGAAACACAGGGCCGCAGAAAGCGGGTGACAGACGATCAACATGTGAAGTCGCCAGATAACATATTCGTACGGCCCCGCGCGCGCAGTGATTGAGCCTATCGGTCTGTAGCATTTGATCATCCAAACCCAACTTTAGTATTCACGCCGGTGTGGCGCTGAGCCTACTTGCGCTACTTCAGCACGTAGGGCTCACGGTTCGAGTCTTGCGTCAGGCAGGCAGTGTGTTTTTCATTCACTTAGACGAGTATGTGTTTACATTTAGGTGAGATTATTTCATCTGCCGATCTTACGTTCTCCGCTGGTTTATTGAAAAGTGCACTACAACAAAAAAACTACCGTATTGTGTCACAAGTAAATGAGTATAAGCTTCTGAATTCCGTCGTTACCAGAAAAGGGCCTTATTTCCTTCACTAAAAAAGTCTGGAAAAAATAAAAAGGAGTGACAAAAGAAACGAAACTTAAAGTAAGAACAGATTTTGCCTGGTTCCAGCGATGACAGTAATTCTGTGGCTTCTGCTTTTTCAAAAAATCACATATACAAAAGGTGTTCGAAATTTTCCCCGTTATGCAGCGATGTGTAGCACTGCCCCCTACAAGCGAATGTAGGATCACAACAAGCCCAACCGCTGCACGTGCGGCGTGGTACGTCATCTTGCGACGTCATATGTTCAACGTTTGTCATCCACTTTTGCGGCTCCGTGTGATTCTTGTTTTAAACTTATTTGTCGCAACGGCATCTAACTCGCTTCTGGTTTTTTCAAACGTCGATAGGAATCACCTCGTATGGTCCTGACGCGGACACTCTGGAGGCGATGTGCGATGTATGGTAACTAAGACAAATTCGTAAGCCAAGATCGCTAAAAAAGCATTTTATTTGATGACCAGTTTCGACAGAGCTATGCTGTCATTATCGGATCTCATGCTTTTGAATGCAATACAAAGCGCATGCAGTGCGAAGCGATTAGTAACACTGATGATTAATATGTTGTAAAAACTGAAAAGTATAAGATTCGATGACTACTGCTCGGCCCTGTCGAAACCGGTCGATCAACAAAATGCTTTTTTTCTGCGATCTTGGCTTGGGAACTTTTCTTTTTACGTAACTCATTTACATTCAGAAAATTGAGAAGGTAGTCTGATACCTTCGGATTATGCTATTCATCGCATTACGGTATAAAAATTCCAACAAATTAGAAAAGAAACACTTCATTAAGAACGTTCTAAGTGCCATATCAGGGAAATGACTGATTTTAGCGGCCGATAGAAAAGTTTTTACAGGTCGTCAATAAGAAATTTTTTGCAGGTTGGTTCTTGCAAAGAAGAAAACAGCAACCAGCTACTCTTAATAATGCTGTTTTTCTTACAAAGAAATGCCGTTACCTGTTTCGCACCGACAGTTTCGTCTTCAGACGGCTGTTTATGTGTATATTGCATTTGTTTCTTTTCAACAGCTAATGTAAACAACAACTGACGTAATATACACATGAACAGCCGTTTGCAGATGAAGCTATCGGTGCGGAACCGGTAACGGCACTATTTGTGTAAAAAAAGAAAAGAAGGACTGGCTGATTGGTGTTCTCTTGCAAGGATCAGCTTGTGTTTTGTACTTAGCCACGGTCTCAAAATGTTAGTTTTCGACGAAATAGCAGGAAGAATGTTTTTATTCGAAGTGCCATTCATACAGAGACACTGGGTTGTAGTTGTGAGAACACAGCAGAAAAAGAGTAAGCTTTTCACTTTCACAGGGTGCGGCAAATAAGTGTCCCGGAGAACAGAGTTGCAGGGTTCAAAGAAACACAGGAGGGCAAAGGATAATGTATTGCTAATCTGACTGTAGCAGATGATGAAATTGACCACCATTCATGTCTTGACACTTCTAGGCCCTGATCAGTAAGCTGCTGAAGGCGGATCGAATCTGGACTGCTGAAACTGCTGCAATCTCATCCGAAATGTTCTGCTTCAGTTCATCAACACTATGAGGAGTGTTGCGATACACTTCAGACTTTAGGATTCCCCACACAAGTAATCGTACTCTGGCAGTTCAGGTGAGCTGGTGGGCCACGACGAGACTGACCTCTGCTAACAACTCCTTCACGGCATCCTGTTGCACGTAGCTGTAGGTCTTTTCCTCCTCCTTTAACGCTTGGATCCACTCGTCTGGGCCACTTTTGTTCGCCCCACCTCGTAGAAATGTGTGGTCAACTGAAACCACTCACTATCTTTTAAATTTTGGAACTTCAGAGGTATACATAGCTTGACATAAAGACCTGGCGCCATCCTTTAATTTATGTTTCAATGTCTCTCTCCTTCGTTTGCCAGCTGTATCAAAGCTCGGGACATAAAACAGATTATCGAGAACACAACAGCACTAAAAATGCGTTTTACGAAGAAATGGCTTTTAGAACGTTCTGCATTTCCACTCTTCTTACGTACCTATCGCGCCAACATCTGAAGGCTTTTCCCTGGTCTTTAGCACTGTGATTTTCCTTCATTACCTGCAACAATCGTTCGCTGAAACTCGGAAACCCAGGAACCGCATACCTTAAGGCTTTTTGTCGTTCCGTATTTTTATGTTTGTGAATCTCTATGGCTTCCCTGAAGAAACATCTACATCTACATCTACATGTACATCTACATCTACATTTATACTCCGCAAGCCACCCAAGGGTGTGTGGCGGAGGGCACTTTACGTGCCACTGTCATTACCTCCCTTTCCTGTTCCAGTCGCGTATGGTTCGCGGGAAGAACGACTGTCTGAAAGCCTCTGTGCGCGCTCTAATCTCTCTAATTTTACATTCGTGATCTCCTCGGGAGGTATAAGTAGGGGGAAGCAATATATTCGATACCTCATCCAGAAACGCACCCTCTCGAAACCTGGTGAGCAAGCTACACCGCGATGCAGAGCGCCTCTCTTGCAGAGTCTGCCACTGAAGTTTGTTAAACATCCCCGTAACGCTATCACGGTTACCAAATAACCCTGTGACGAAACGCGCCGCTCTTCTTTGGATCTTCTCTATCTACTCCGTCAACTCGATCTGCTACGGATCCCACACTGATGAGCAATACTCAAGTATAGGTCGAACGAGTGTTTTGTAAGCCACCTCCTTTGTTGATGGACTACATTTTCTAAGGACTCTCCCAATGAATCTCAACCTGGTACCCGCCTTACCAACAATTAATTTTATATGATCATTCCACTTCAAATCGTTCCGCACGCATACTTCGAGATATTTTACAGAAGTAACTGCTACCAGTGTTTGTTCCGCTATCATATAATCATACAATAAAGGATCCTTCTTTCTATGTATTCTCAGTACATTACATTTATCTATGTTAAGGGTCAGTTGCCACTCCCTGCACCAAGTGCCTATCCGCTATCCGCTGCAGATCTTCCTGCATTTCGCTACAATTTTCTAATGCTGCAACTTCTCTGTATACTACAGCATCATCCGCGAAAAGCCGCATGGAACTTCCGACACTATCTACTAGGTCATTTATATATATTGTGAAAAGCAATTGTCCCATAACACTCCCCTGTGGCACGCCAGAGGTTACTTTAACGTCTGTAGACGTCTCTCCATTGAGAACAACATGCTGTGTTCTGTTTCCTAAAAACTCTTCAATCCAGCCACACAGCTGGTCTGATATTCCGTAGGCTCTTACTTTGTTTATCAGGCGACAGTGCGGAACTGTATCGAACGCCTTCCGGAAGTCAAGAAAAATAGCATCTACCTGGGAGCCTGTATCTAATATTTTCTGGGTCTCATGAACAAATAGAGCGAGTTGGGTCTCACACGATCGCTGTTTCCGGACTCCATGTTGATTCCTACATAGTAGATTCTGAGTTTCCAAAAACGACATGATACTCGAGCAAAAAACATGTTCTAAAATTCTACAACAGATCGACGTCAGAGATATAGGTCTATAGTTTTGCGCATCTGCTCGACGACCCTTCTTGAAGACTGGGACTACCTGTGCTCTTTTCCAATCATTTGGAACCTTCCGTTCCTCTAGAGACTTGCGGTACACGGCTGTTAGAAGGGGGGCAAGTTCTTTCGCGTACTCTGTGTAGAATCGAATTGGTATCCCGTCAGGTCCAGTGGACTTTCCTCTGTTGAGTGATTTCAGTTGCTACGGGCGTAGTAGCTCTCCTCTACAGCGGAAACCTGCGTTTTGGCAAGTTTTAGTATGTGGTTGGTCTCATACACGAAGAAAACTTCCCGCAACCATACACACACGCTGTAAATCGATCGACGAAGGCCATATACCTCAGCACAACCAAAACGCAATCTGCAGAGTGCAGCTTGCGTGCCGTTGCCTGGGCGTAGCCTAGCGTTATCTTTAAGATTGGTGACCATGCCCCTGCTTTTCCGTCTGCTGTTATTGGTTTTCTCGGACAATCTGGGGAAGCTCTTAGTATAGAAAGTAGCCAGGACCAGATATTACGTCAGGATGAAAAAGATTACGAGAGGACTCCCGACAAGGCCAGAAGAGTTGTTCAAGTCGTAGGTGACAGAAAAATGTACTGCGTTGGCAAATATGTTTCGCTTGTGTTGCAATCAGTATCAGTCGTTGTCATTCCTTATGAGAAAAGTAAAACCACTGTTTCATTTAGTGTTTTCTCAGCTGTGAATTACAAAGTAAACAACAAGAACTGTGAAGGAACAAAAAGTTTGCTAAATGTTTGCACGCTATCGAATTCTCACGATACTTGCGTGTCGAACAGAATAACAAGAGCGCTCTGCAGGTGTAGATGTCTCTTCAGAATTAGGGAGTCGAGATGGAAAGGGAAATTACGGGATGTTATTTCTTAGAGATTTTACAAGGGCAATTCAAAAAGGCAATGTAGTAGTGAGAAAATGACAATGTGAGTAGCATCAGTCATTTTTGTAATCTCCCCAACCTGTATGTGCTTGATAAGCTTCCCAATTCCGTCCTGAAAAAAGCTTTGTGGGATCAACTCTTGGATCGCCTGCATTGTCTCGTAATCAGACGGTGCTACTTCACCCGATCAAAAAAAGTGGAGATTGGTTGGAGCAAGTTCAGACCTACACCGTTTATGCTCCAGCAGCTGAAAACAAAGATTTTGAATGTGCTGGGGGCGCGTCTTACTGAAGCAAAATTACAGCTTTTGACAGGTTTGTCTTTACTCTGATTTTGGGTTTCAGATCTCGCTGTAGCTCATAGTTGCTTTCACTCTTTACTGCTTGACCTTTAAGAGTGTTTTAGAAATGGCACCATATAATACCGTAAGGTGCTGTTAAAAATTTCTTTAACAAGCGACCGGTTCCAAAGAATGTCGTCCTCCATTACAATTTCGATTAACAGCAAGAGTTATAACGGAAAACGATGACGTCTAAAGAGCAGAATGTTAAAAATAAGATCGGAAAAGGCATAGTCGAATTTTCGACACTGTGCTCCTTTTTTTGCCGTCATTGTATTCCAGTGTAACTCTTGTTGTTAACTTGAGTGGTGGTCTTTGATCGAAACTGTTCGCTCATTATAGAATACTTCCACAGTAGGTTACAGTCTTACGTAGTGTTTCTTCAGAACTTCGGGAAAGTTGTATCAAGAGCACAACCAATAGAAGCATTGTCATTATAAACTTTTTATAGAAGC
The DNA here is from genome assembly GCF_023864275.1 of Schistocerca cancellata. Taxonomy (NCBI): domain Eukaryota; kingdom Metazoa; phylum Arthropoda; class Insecta; order Orthoptera; family Acrididae; genus Schistocerca; species Schistocerca cancellata. The sequence goes on along the minus strand of NC_064633.1, from coordinate 349,994,923 downwards.
TTGCCTTTCTAACTGGTAGCAAGATTTGAACAAACGATATCTGAATCGCAATACAGCTGTTGGTTTCAATTTACATTATTCAAGCACAACAATAATGGTTCATGGGGGAGGCCAATATTATGCCTGGCGCTAATAATAATAATAATAATAATAATAATAATAATAATAATAACAATAATAATAAAGAAAAACAAGATTCACAAGTCTGTTGATTATCATAGTAAATTTGAAGCCGTACTTAGTGTTATCAGAAACAGTAAGGATAATGAAAGAGAAGAAAATTTAAAGCGGCATTATCAGTGTCTATGTTAATCTGCACATGGTCATAGTGATTATTCGTGGGCACGACTGATTCTCATGTAAGGTGAGAGGTGGACTGAGAGCATGTGTGCCTTGTGTTGTTTTGCAGGACGGCAGCGTGTGGTCGGTCGAGGTGCTGTCGGTGATCCACCAGGGAGTGCTGGTGATCGCGGAGCTATCGTGGCGAGCGCCGGACAAGGACCTGCTGGCCGCGCGACGCGACGGGGGTTCCCCGCTGTACCTAGTCACGTGGGAGGTGGACGGCGGGGGAATCACCGGAAACCTCTACACCGACTCCTCCTGCGTCACGCTCTCTCTCTGGCCTGACACTGTGTTTCACATTCGGGTAAATTTTTCTTGTTACAAACATACATTATCCGAGGGTGAGTCAAATGAAAACTTTAAATTTGTAATAACAAATCGAAATTTCGCCCCGTTATCCTGTAAGTCGGTAAGCGTGCTACAAACAGCGTGCAAAATGGCCTGTAGGTGGCAGCATAGTGCAGATGCACACATACCGTCGCAGTATCAGTATAAAGATGGCCGTCCCACTTGCGACTTGCACCATAGAAGAACAGCGTTCTGTTATTGGGTTTTTGGGTAGTGAAGGTGTGAACCTATTGAAATTCATCGACGAATGAAGGTTCAGTACGGTGATGCATGTTTGTCACAACACCAAGTCTACGAATGGAGTAGGAAGTTCGCAAATGGTGTGACTTCAGTGAAAGATGCTCCTCGTCCAGGTCAGGCACAACGAGTTGTGACTCCACAGAACATTGCAGCAATCGAAGCCATAGTGAAGGAAAACCGCCGAGTGACACTGTACGACATTGCAACGTGGTCACACATTAGTCATGGATCAGTACACCACACTGCACATGATGTGCTCCAGTTTCACCAAGTGTATGCAAGATGGGTGCCACGGCAGCTGACGCCTGAATGAGAGAACGACGTGTTGATGCTTGTGAAGAACTTCTTCGGCACTTTGAACGAGAAGGTGATGGCTTCCTTGCACTAATCGTTACTGAGGACGAAACCTGGGTTCACTTCTACCAACCGGAAACGAAGAGAGCGAGCCAGGAATGGCGCTATTCCCCATCACCAAAACCAAAGAAGTTTCGACCAGAGCCATCAGCAGGGAAGATTATGCTGACTCTCTTTTGGGACGAAAAAGGCGTCATTTTGGAGCATTACATGCCTAGAGGGACCACTGTCACCAGTGCATCATACACTGATCTCCTAAAAAATCATCTGCGGCCTACAATCAAATCAAAGCGACGTGGACTGCTGTCAGCAGGTGTCCTTTTGGAACATGACACTGCCCGTACAACAGTTGCAACACAGACCTACATTATGAGTGTCTTCCTCATCCACCATGCTCACCAAACCTTGCCCCAAGTGATTCCCATATGTCTGGACCACTCAAAGAGGCAATGAGAGGAAAGAAGTTCCGTTCTAATGAATAGGTACGCTACGCGGTGCATGGGTTGTTGAGCGGACTACCAAAAGAATTTTTTTCTAAAGGAATTTATGCACTTTGTAAGCGCTGGAGGACTTGCATTGAGCGTGGGGGAGATTGTTGAAAAATGATACAGCTTTGTACCACTTCTGCACAATAAATAATATTTTTAAAAAAATATTTAAGGTTTTGATATGACTCACTCTCGTATTTCATAGAGTCCACCTAAGAAACATGAAGTTGTAATATTATATGAGCACTGTAAGCAAGCAGTTTATGTGGGGGCTTCTGGAGCGAATGTAAAGAATTCTATATATTCTTCCACCCCAACTGCGCTGCCGTCCGCCTATCCGCCCACCCATTCCGAATTGTCAAACCAAAATGTTAAACTGTAGCACTTTCAGTGTTTTTCAGACATTACTGAAGACATCAAATAACAAAATCGATAGCTGGTTCAGGCAAACCACAGTGTACTTTTGGCGTCTTTTGTTACTCTTGCCCAAAGAATTCTTGTTCAAATGTCAATCTTGGTTTGTTCGTGTGTGTGTGTGTGTGTGTGTGTGTGTGTATGTGTGTGTATGGTTGTTTATGTAGAAACTGCTTTTCTAAGTAAGATACAGATACTTTCCTGCCACTATACAGTGTTATCGGTAATGGGAATGAATTCTCTGTTCTAATTTACTTAGAGAAAATGTGGAAAAAGATAAATTGACGCCTTCAGTGGTAAGGCAGGTTCGTAAGCATGAACTGGTTGTATTATACTAAAAAAATAAAGAAAAGCGCGGACCGAATTGACGATCAAGTTAAGTAGGCCTATCAGGAAAAGGTCTTGGTAGCTACTGTAACTATGTCCACAAAATGAGATGCGACATAGTCGCAGCACAATTTTCCCTGTGATTCAATATTATATGTACATATTTTTATTTTTGTTGTTGTATTACTTTAGAAGAAAGTCCAATCAAGATACCTTTAATATAGAATGCGCAATGTGGCTGGAAGACTGGTAAATATTGCACTGCAGGAAGGTTTTTATTTATAACATTTTAACCAACGAAATTAGGTATTGACAACACTTTTTTTCTGATGACCATCTTTTCACATCTGACAGCGAGAACATACTTTCGCATTTAGATTTTACTATACACAATAAAGTGACCGCACTGTAATAATCACAAACGCCACTGTACCACAACGCCACCAGTACACAGTTTCTGTTCCTGGTTGTCATGGGATCAGAAGCACTTGGACAACAGTGACTCAACCAATTTTTAATTCCTTTTATTAAATATTGTACTCACGCAAGTATATTACAAAACATTGACCTTTCTGTTTAAACAGTTATAAAGACATTCACCCTGTTTGCAATCAGATATTGAAGGACCATACAAATGCCTGTTTTATGGTAAATTAAAACAGTATTAATCCTTGATTTAGAACAAATTACTTAAAGAAGTCAACAATTGTCTGAACAAATAACAAATTTCAGCGCTTGCCTTAAGAAAAGTTTCTAAAAATCATTAATTGTGATTTTAGAACAAATTGTTCAGAGACATGTAAGTGCCTGAACAAATTATGAATACTCACTGCTTGGGTTAGAGAAAATTACCAGTGAAGGACCATGTTAACAGGAGCGAACGCATTCACACATGTAAGAAACTCTGCTTATCAACAAGCCACCAGTGGCTGATGACATGCCACAAAGGGACGCCTCACAAATGGGAGCTGCAAGTATACAAGTGACTAAAGAGTGAACAACACCATAACCCTGACACCTTTCTTTAAATATCAGGCCAGAACAAACAATTAACATGGTACTTCTTGGCAAATTAAAACTGTGTGCCGGACCTAGACTCGAACTCGAGATCTTTGCCTTTGTCTCGGTCCAGCACACAGTTTTAATCTGCCTGGAAGTTTCATATCAGCGCACACTCCGCTGCAGAGTGAAAATCTCCTCCTGGAATTAACATGGTCTGCATCCAAATGTATTGCAGAGCCACGCAGTAAGCCCACTGATGGAACCAACCGCAAAAGTGCAGGGGAAGAGGAAATTATTTCACTGGCCAAATGAAGTGCCATAAGACATTTTACGACAAGAAAGCTACTGTGGTAAATCACTACGGAAGCCCACAATAGAGCGGTTAACACCATGCTCTCTCACACTGCAGCACAGTGCAATAACTACCTTTTTAACTCGAGGGAGGTGCGGGTAACCTTTTCAAAAATTAACAAAGCAAAATTTTCTAAGTAGGATGCAGGTGCCAAATATGGATGAATGCTCCTCCCATAAAAGATAGGCACAACATTTGGCGAAACAACAAGATCATACAATAGATGATTAACTTAAACGAAGGGAAAAGCACAGTAGCGCGGCTACTACGGTCGCAGGTTCGAATCCTACCTCGGGCATGGATCTGTGTAATGTCCTTAGGTTAGTTAGGTTTAAGTAGCTGTAAGTTCTAGGGGACTGATGACCACAGATGTTAAGTCCCATAGTGCTCAGAGCCATTTGAGAAGCACAGTACTCTTGGTAAGTATAAACATGCCACGAAATACTCTAAAGAAAAAGAGACGGCTATTAATACCTAATTATTGCCAATAGCATAAACTACCAGCAAAATTTTTTCCGGACATTAAGTATTAGGGAAACACACATAAAATGCACAGCAGTGGTCTTTTTTTTTTTTTAAAAAAAAAGAAAAAAAAACTAAAATTTAACACACCTCAGAAATGTACACATTAGTGGCACTTCAAGCTAGGAAGGCTGACTAGTGATTGCAATCCTACCTTTAATACTTGTGCTTCCAAATCCTCGGCGAGACGAAATTAGTAGGTTGAAAATGGTTCAAATGGCTCTGAGCACTATAGGACTTAACATCTGAGGTCATCAGTCCCATAGAACTTAGAACTACTTACCCCTAACTAACCTAAAGACATCACACACACCCATGTCCAAGGCAGGATTCGAACCTGCGACCGTAGCGGTCGCGCGGTTCCAGACTGTAGCGCCTAGAACCACTCGGCCAAAATTAGTAGGTCCGAGCACAAATCGAAACGGGGTGGAGTGACCATAGTGCCGATGGTCTCAGATGAGACACGCACACCACATACAGTGATATTTCACAGATGTTTACACAGCGACCGCGAAACGTTAATGGTGAGGAAAGTTGTCACAGCTGCTCATCCAGCATAATGCTGAAAGCACTGTCTTTCCGCTGGTCAGGCGGTTCCACCTTGATCCACCTTGATCCACTTACGTTGCTTCACTAGTCACCAACGAATCATTCCCCAGGCACTCGGGCTACATACCACGCACAAACCTGAGGATTCACAGTATGGGACCACGTTCCCACAGTACAGACCGAGCCGACCGTTACTCTGTCACTGTTAAGCCACCCTCGTTCTCCCGTCCTCACTCCAAAACCGTCTCAATGTCACCGACGCTTACCGCCTCCTCCATGCACCATGCTTCGCACCCGCTATCTTCGGACAAACGTAACCACTTCTGGAGCGTGATGCAAGACATTGAAACACCCTGCGGCTCAACCATTTTCTCGTACTTCACTACTGTTACTATGCACGCTGATAAGTAGCATTCTCCAAGTATCCTTCACACCCAATTGTATGAATAGTTTATTCTATAATTACTGTCAGCATTTTGGAGGGTTCTATTTCTGGAGCCACAAGTTCTCCAGAAGGAAATCTGATTACGATGGAGTTGGAGAGGTCGTTAGGATTTATGAAGTGTTGGGCAAGGGGCTATGAAAGCAGCATTATAAACATACTGAATGATGTGGACTGCATGGAGTGATTTTTGGCATATCGGCAATGTAGAGAATATCCACTATGTGATCAAAAGTATCGGGACATCAGGCTGCAAATGACTTAAAAGTTAGAGTGGCGCCTCCATCGGTAATGCTGGAATTCAGTATTGTGTTGGCCCACTCTTACCCTTGATGACAGCTTCCACTCTCGCAGGCATACGTTCAATCAGGTGCTGGAAGGTTTCTTGGTGAATGGCAGCCCATTGTTCACGGAGTGCTGCACTGAGGAGAGGTATCGATGGTCGGTGAGGTCTGGCACGAAGTAGGCATTCCAAAACATCCCGAAGTTGTAGGATTCAGGTCAGGATTCTGTGCAAGCCAGTCCATTACAGGGATGTTATTGATGTGTAACCACAGTCTGTCTGTCTACAGACGAGGATTACGTGTCCCTTCACGTTTGCACTTCACTATCACATCAGAAACAGTGGACATAGGAATGTTCAGGAATGTGGAAAGTGCCGGCCGCAGGTTTTGCTACGGTCGCAGGTTTGAATCCTGCCTCGAGCAGGGATGTGCGTGATGTCCTTAGATTTGTTAGATTTAAGTAGTTCTAAGTTCTAGGAGACTGATGACCTCAGATGTTAAGTCCCATAGTGCTCAGAACCATTTGAACCATTTGAATGTGGAAATCTCATGTACAGACGTATGACACAAGTGACACCCAATCACCTGACCATGTTCGAAGTCCGTGAGTTCCTCGGAGTGCCCCATTCTGCTCTCTCACGATGTCTGACTACTACTGAGGTCGCTAATATGGAGTACCTGGCAGTAGGTGGCAGCACAATCCTCCTAATATGAAAAACGTAAGTTTTTGGGGATGTCCGGATTACTTTGATCACGTAGTGTAGGAGAGAGCTTTGAGATATATCTTCAGCACGGTAGATGGTTTGGGTATTATTATAAGTTGGAAAAGTAGGTAGTTTGATAGAAAGGAATGAATGAGACAGACATGGTTAGTTGTAAGTGCATATGTATGGAGTTTTAAGAGGAGACTGTAATGTCAACACAGTGATGGTCGCTATCCCCGCCCCGTTGCTCGCCCTGACATTCCTCCTAAACTTGTCCACGACTACTCCCGTGCCATTTGGGATGTCTTCTGGGATTCCATACACACCCAGGTCGAACGACACGACCCTACCCTCCAATTTCCCGCTGACATCTCCTGAACTGCTACCTTCCTCCACCAGATCTTGCCTGACGCTGTCGCCACCCATGTCCCTACCAAAGTCATCCACCCTCACTGCCTGTCCTTCGTGAATCCCGTCGTCCCTACCGATCTTTCCTCCACACTCGTGACCGGGACACATTCACCAGCCACCGGCAATTTCAAAGCCACACCCGCAACTTGCTTACTGGGAAGAAACGCCGTGCCTGGCGACAGACATGCACACAACTCAACGCCACGCTCCCGAGAAGCTCTTCCAAGTATTGGTCTGCTTTCCACCGCTTTACTGGGAACCGCCCTACCTCCCAGTACACTCTCCTCCTTGATGACCGTCCCTTTCCTGACAACCTCAGTAAGACCAACCACTTTGCCTCCCACCTATCCGATGCTTTTCCATTCCAAATGATCCCCAATTTTATTAGTCCTTCTTCCCCAACATCATCAAATGTACGGATACCTCCACTTCTCCCATTGCTCCTAGCTTCCAGTACTTGGGCCACACACCACCATTAGGACTCAACACTTCCATCACTATACAGGAAATCAGATTCACACTCTGCACTAAACGCAATACCGCTCCTGACCACGACTGCATTACCTACTGCCATCTCAAACACTGCCCTCCCTTCTTATTGCAGTCCATGCTGCCCTCTACAACGTTATCCTTGCCACTGGCTTCTACCCCGACCTGTGGAAAACCCACCATATCCTAATGTACTCCAAACCCAACAAGCCTTCATCTGATGCCTCTGTCTATCGCCTTATATGTCTCACCTGGGTGTTTCAGCAAGCTCTTGGAATCCATCCTTGCCTGGTACATCTGTCACCACTTCCACTGATACCACCTCCTCCCCAATGTCGCTTTCGGCCTTCCTTCTCTGCCGATGACCAACTCCTACACCTCACTCATCTCCTCTCTCTCTAGCTTAATTCCTGTCGCTTCACCATTTCTGTCTCCATAGACCTCAAAAAGGCCTACGACCATGTATGGCATCCCAGTCTCTTGTTTAAACTCCCGACCTACTCCCTTCCGATCAACTATGTCTGTCTGATTGCCTCCTTCTCTTCCACCGGCCCTCCTACGTTACCATCCATAACGCCGATTGCCGCACCCTCTGGGGTGTGCCCCAGGGCTCTGTCCTCTCCCCTCTCCTCTACCTCCTGTACACAGCAGATATGCCCCAATCCCCCCTCTGGTCCATCTCTTACAGTATGTCGATGAAACCGCCTTCCTTGCCCTCACTCCTACCCTTCCAACAGTCCCTACGTCTTCTCCACAATCACCTAGACCTTTTGCCACATGGTGTAACCAGTGGATCAAAATAAATCCGGTCAAGACCCAGGCAATCATCGTAGATCGTACCATTCGCTCCTTCAGGCTTCTTGATTTTTCCCTTACCATCTGCTCGTCCTGTCGGCCTCTCCCCCACCGTCACCTACCTTGGATTCACCATTGACCGTCACGTCACCTGGTTCCCTCCGCTCTGTCCAATCCAAAACCCACAATTGCATCTCCTTAAACTCCTCTCTGTTCGGAAATGGGGGTTGAACTCCTCTACTATCCTCCACACCTACAAATCCTTAATCCATCCCTTCCTCTGTTATACCAGTCCCACCTGGATATCCGCCCCCCCCCCCCAAGTCCCTCAGATCCTAAGCGCAATGCACTCTGCCTCACCTTCTGTATATGACTTCTGTCTCCCACATAGATCCTCTATGACATGATTCCTTTCCCCCATCTGCTCCTTTTCCTCGAGCATGTCTGTGTCGTCTACACCTCCCACCAACTTGATCCCCCTCATCTCCTGGTTTCTCCTCTCCTCTCCAACCCCCACCCGCTACTGCACCTTCACCATTGTGTCCCCCCCTACCCTCCACCTCTGCACCCTTCATCTCCTTTCCTGAGGTGGCTTCCATCAACTGGATGATGATCTCTCTCCTCCATTTATCCCTCCTGTCAACTATGATCCTCACCTCCCCCTCCCTCCCTCTGTCCTTTCCCAGGGCTCCTCTCCCCCCTCTTCCATCCTGTTTTTCTCCATCTACCCAATCCTTGACTCCATTCTCTCCCCCTGAGTCCTTCTTCTTTCACCTCCACTGTCTTCCCTTCTCGCATCCGCCCTGCTCCCGCCTTTTCTGTGACCTCTCCCTCCATCAGCTGCCCCCTCTTACCCCCCCCCCCATCTGTCCGGGTCCTACCCCTCCCCATACCCATACGCCTTTGTACTCTATAGTGCAGTGTTTTCTGTGCATGTTCAGTGTTGTGAGTCCCCTTTTTACAGTGCTGCAAACAGATATCAGACGGTAGCCATGTTTTCTTAATTGTGCCTGCCTATTTCCTAAGTGTTTTTACAGCATCTCTAAACTGTTTTTTATGTTTTCTTCAAAACTTTTCCGCCATGTACCAGTTTTAAACACACACCGTTTTATCACCTCTTTTTATTGTTGTCTCATTATGTTTTTTAACTTTATCCGTAGGCTGCAGAGCCCGCCCCCTCCTCTAGGGGGGGGGGGGGGAAAATCATAATACAATAAAGAAAAAACAAAAAAAGAGTAACACATAGGTATTTTCGAGAGGAAGGTATCCGAATATTGAAAATTGTCAGTTCCTAAGCTTATGCGATAGAAGAAGTGTGAGATAGAAACGTTGGTCATCGGAGGAGAAATTTGGACGAAAGCCACATTGGCTAATCGAAACTAAGTGCCCTTGAAGTGTTCCGTCTTCACTTTTTACTGCTACTTCGTTCTGGGTCTTCCTACGTCCCTTCTTCCTCCTGGCTTGTAAAGCATGGTCTGAAGTGGGATTTTCTCTACACTCAGGTATATCACAGTAGCGAAGGCGTACTGGACTTACGAATCCTGCACTAAGTTTAAATCTTGGTTATTAACATCCTAGACAGACTTTTTCCTCTGTAAAGCCATACTTTGGTGCTGTCTTCCTTCCTGAGCGAGTGCGTTCGCTGGCCGGCAGGTGGAGCTGATGTGGCACTCGCGGTCGCTGTCGCACAGCGAGCCCCTGCGGCTGGACACGAGCGGCGTGAGCGCGCCCGCCGTGCGTCGCGAGCTGTTCGCCCCCGAGGCCGCCTCTGCGTCGGGCAGGCCCGCGCCGCCCCCGCCCCCGCCGGCCCGCGGCCAGTGGCCGGCGCTGCCCTGGGCCTCGCTGTACGCCCTGGTGGCGCTGACGCTGCTGGCGCTCGCCACGCCCGCGCTCTACCTGCTGGCCGACTGCGCCTCCCGCGCCTGCAGGCGGACGCCCGCCCCCGGCGACGACAAGTGGAGTCTCATCGGCCACGAGGAGGCCGGCGTGCACACCACCGACCTGCCAGGTAACCCACAAATCCACTGCTTCTACCGCTACTAAATTCTCCAAAACCTTTATGTGCAGCTGATGCCTCGTAGCACCTAATTTTTAGGAAGAAAAGGGCATATTTAAGAAACATAAAGAACGTCTGACAAAACAAAAAATTGGAAATTTGTGGTAAGGTCTTACGGGGCCAAACTGCTGAGGTCATCGGTCCATAAGCTTACGCACTACTTAATCTACCTAACGCTCCCCATAACCGAGGGAGGACTCGAACCACCGACGGGGGTCTCCGCGCGGGCCGTGACAACTTGCCTTAGACCGCTTGGTTACCCCGCACGGCGTCTGATAAAATAATTCTTTACTAACTCCTGGTTTCGATCATATGGTCATCTTCAGATACCATCAAATTATTTAGAACAGCCTATATTGTGCCATCACATAAAATGATAGCCATTTTATGTCACTGCGTTGTTTTTTATTTTTTTTATTTTATTATTATTTATTTTATGGCCTTCATTGGACCACTGTAGTCAAAAATACAAAGTTCTAAACAAGTTGTTACAAATGGATACAATTTGGTTCGACAATAACTTAATATATTTAGGTAATATAATTATTAGAGGCTATTCTTATATGAAAGGTGTTTTGCTCTTCTGTCTGCCCAATATTTCTTCATTCTTTCAGATATTTTCTTTCTTTCTTCATCTGAGACAACTCTTCCTGTACTCCTTTTATTGATTTTCATTTGTAGTCTGCTTTGCGGGTCTTGCAGTATTCTGGTTTTCTCTGTCTTGTTTTTTAGGTCATCTACTGTAATTTGAGTTGTAAATCGGAGCTTGCTCCAACTAAGGTTGACAACCTTCGACAGTCAAAAATGGAAAGGTCACTGCGTTGTAATGACAATAACCGTAAGAAAGTTGTGATGCAGGCTGTTGTAAGTAACTGTATGATTCCTGAAGGTGTTAACAAAGTAGTTAATAAAGATTTAATCTGCAGCTCTTCGTGGATTCTGAAATATGACGTTATCCAAGTGATCAAAAATGTTTTTCCTCACTTGTATATTTATCCATGTGTGTCATGGCCGTCCCCGGCGGTGGGAAATGGGAGTGTAAAATTTATACGTTGAAAACTGAAGAAATAGCTTTACTGTGACATAAAAACTAATAAACAACAAATATAGAGCAGTCTTTGTGAAAGTGGTCATCTCTGAGATCTGTGGGGTAACATTAAATACCGTGATGCTCTGCGCCATGAATCGCTCGAGGGGCGTTCAATCAGTAATGCCACACGTTTTTTTTTTTTTCTGACAGTTTCTGTTGAAAAAAATGCAGACTTTGTTGTTGACATTGTAGAATATTCCCGCTTCAGCACTTGTATTTTTATGTTCCTATTGGTGGTGGCGTTATACGTAGCCTTCAAAATAGCGTCTGTAGCGGAGGTGCTTTCCAAGCAGTCAGCTATGACTAGGTTTCTTTTGGTGGAAAACCAGAGCATCACGGATATTCATAGGCGCTTACAGAATATGTACAGTGACCTGGCAGAGAACAAAAGCACGTTGAGTCGTTGGGCCAGACGTCTGTCAACATCGCTATAAGGTGCCGTAAATCAGTCCGACCTCCCGCGTGCCGGCAGTTGTGTTTCCGGTTATGTAGGAACGTCGAGGCACTCCCATTCAGAGAGATCGTCGGATCACAGACACCTCGCGGCTCAACTAGATGTCTCTTTTGGTAATGCTGACATACTCGTCCACCAGCTGGGATACTGAAAGGCGTGTGTGTGTGTGTGTGTGTGTGTGTGTGTGTGTGTGTGTGTGTCCGCTGGGTTCTACGCCACCTGACAGAAGATCATAAACAGCTACTATTGACGATCTGTGCGGAAGTCGTTAAGAGGCTGATGGTGACAACTTTTTATCGAACATCGTCACAGGCGATGGCATGTGGGTTCATCTCTCCCACCCGGAAAGAAATCCATGGAGTGGCGCCACACCACCCTGTCCTCCAAAGATAAATACCAAAGCCGCACCCTCAGCTAGTAAAGTCGTAGTTGCGGTCTTCCGAGACTGTTGTTGTTGTTGTCTTCAGTCCAGAGACTGGTTTGATGCAGCTCCCCGTGCTGCTCTATCCTGTGCAAGCTTCTTCATCTCCCAGTACTTACTGCAGCCTACATCCTTCTGAATCTGATTAGTGTATTCATCTCTTGGTCTCCCTCTACGATTTTTACCCTCCACGCTGCCCTCCAGTGCTAAATTGGTGATCCCTTGATGCCTCAGAACATGTCCACCAACCGATCCCTTCTTCTAGTCAAGCTGTGCCACAAATTTCTCCTCTCCCTAATTCTGTTCAGTACCTCCTCATTAGTTATGTGATCTACCCATCTAATCTTCAGCATTATTCTGTAGCACCATATTTTGAAAGCTTCTATTCTCTTCTTGTCCAAACTATTTATCGTCCATATTTCACTTCCATACATGACACTTAAATCTATACTCGATGTTAACAAATTTCTCTTCTTCAGAAACGCTTTGCTTGCCATTACCAGTCTACATATTGTAAATCCTCTCTACTTCGACTATTATCAGTTATTTTGCTCCCCAAATAGCAAAACTCATTTACTACTTTAAGCATGTCATTTCCGAATCTAATACCCTCAGCGTCACCCTATTTAATTCGACTACATTCCATTACCCTCGTTTTGCTTTTGTTGATGTTCATCTTATATCCTCCTTTCAAGACACTGTCCATTCCGTTCAACTGGTCTTCCAGGTCCTTTGCTGCCTCTGACAGAATTACAAAGTCATCGGCGAACCTCAAACTATTTATTTCTTCTCCATGGATTTTAATTCCTACTCCGATTTCTTCTTTTGTTTCCTTTACTGCTTGCTCAATATACAGATTGAATTACATCAGGGATAGGCTACAATCTTGTCTCACTCCCTTCCCAACCACTGATTCCCTTTCATGCCCCTCACCTCTTATAACTGCCATCTGGTTTCTGTACAAATTGTAAATAGCCTCTCGCTCCCTGTAGTTTACCGCTGCCACCCTCAGAATTTGAAAGAGGGTGTTCCAGTCAACATTGGCAAAAGCTTTCTCTAAATCTACAAATGCTAGAAACGTAGGTTTGCCTTGGACTATGGAGAGGTTATTCTAATTGATGTCCGTCGTCATGGTGCAACGATCAATTCTGAAGTGTAGTGCTCTGTTCTCAGGGAACTGAAGAACCGACATCAGCATGTTTGGCGCCACAAAAATGCAAACGAACTTGTCCTTCTACATGACAACGCAAGTAGCTCACGAAACGTACTGGTCCGTTATTGCTCATCCACCCTGTAGCACTTCCCGACTTTCATCTGTTTGGCCCAGTGAAGAGTGCACTCCATGGGAAGCTCAACGTGGATGATGGGGAGGTTATTGATGGAGCAAGACGTTAGTTCCAACGTCGACCAGTAGAGAACTACCATTGTGGTCATATAGGTCCTGGGGTAAGACCGTCGTACTCATCAGAGGTTATGTTGAAAAATAGGGTTTTGTAGCGAAAAGAGTGGGGAATAATAAGGTGTATTGGAATCCTGAATAAAATCAAGGTGCTTTCAGAAAAAAAATGTGTTGCACTACTGCCGACCGAAGTGGCCGTGCGGTTCTAGGCGCTGCAGTCTGGAACCGCGAGACCGCTGCGGTCGCAGGTTCGGATTCTGCCTCGGGCATGGATGTGTGTGATGTCCTTAGGTTAGTTAGGTTTAACTAGTTCTAAGTTCTAGGGGACTAATGACCTCAGAAGTTGAGTCCCATAGTGCTCAGAGCCATTTTTTTGTTGCAATACTTATTGAAAGCTCCTCGTAACATAGTCAGCTACTCTTTGGCATGCTGTCCTCATTGTAGTCGAGACGCTGCTGGTCAGTTCTGTCCCACTCTTCGACGGCGACTCATTCCGAGGCCACTTAAAGCAGTCTGTACTAACACTGCCCGAGAGGGCGCGTGCGCTGCCGGGTGCCCCTCAGCTGTGGCGCTATAATCGAGGGGGCGTAACAAGGTCCTTAACGGCGGGCAACTCCCTTGCCAGGTTTCAAATGCGTAAAGCAAACGGCTGAAGGCGAAAACAATGGCCTACACAACTCTAGCGACAATGAAACATTCCCACACAGACAAGCTCCCGTTACGTGATTGGCTCAGGCACGCGCGCGAAACTGCCATGCTCAGCCCACGGCATTATCTCGACTAAGTATAGGCAACGCACCAGGTGGCTCTGTTCCACGCATTCTCAGCATGTGCGAATAACTTGGTCAACCCTGCCCGCGTGTGTTCAGCCAGAACAAAACTGTCACGTGCTGCGACCTGACAGCCCTGCCCATACTTCAGCTGTTTACCCGTCCCAGCGCAACTGCTACCTGTGAGTGCCCAGCTGCCCACCTAGGGGCAGGCGAACTGGAACAGCGTGAACGAGAGTGTGACGACAAACCTCTAGGGCCTAATGGTATCACACAGTCTGCTTCACGTCAGCAGGTACTGCATGCGATTCCTCTCTGCTGATTCCTGCTCCCTGCAGGAAAGCACTCTAGAGGTGGCTGTGGTGTGGTCTCGAAAGAAAACGTGCATCATAGAAATGTTGACTGCAGGGCTGGTAGATTACATCCTGATACTGCACAGTCCTCATTTATACCCGATAGCCATGAGAGCTGTCCAACATCTGTACATAGTACGAGCCCGGTATGTCATTGACTAATCTCATGGCTGCACTCGCGGCAGTGTAGCCCTGAGACCTTCATTGCCACATAGCCGACTCCAGACTGCTCTACAACAATCGTTATGCTTCAGAAAAATCCTGCACTCCCCGGTGAAGAAATACCGACTCCGTAATTACCCGTTCCTATCTCTTGCACCCCTTCTTCGCGCGCCACAGTACTAGGTGCTTAACAGTTAACTTTAATGAACCCCAAGAGGCCACACTGACTGACTGGATTAGGTTCCTTTCATATTACGCCTATATAATAACCCCATACTTTGCCACCATATTCTACCGCTCACGCGACGAAAGATCCTTACCTAAGGACTGCATAATTGTACAAGTCACGCCAGTACATAAGAAATGAAATAGGAATAATTGTCTGGATTAGGGTTCCATATCACTGACATCGGTTTGCAGCAAGATTTTGGTTCATATAGACCTCTACCGTGATCGAAAATTACGTATAACCTCCGACAAAATTATATATTCACACAATTCGGATTCAGAGGATCTCGCTCGTCGTGAATCACTCTTTATTGTTATGAAATAGTATAAGGATCATCGAGTTAAACAGAAGTGATACATGATGTTCCCCAAAGAAGTGTTAAGGCCCTCTGCTGTTCTTAACGTTTGTAAATGAAGATCAATCTGAACAGTCATCTTAGGTTGTTTGGAGGCAATGCTGCCAATTATCGTTTAGTAAAGTCATCAGAATGTGAGGACCAACTCCAAACGATGTAGACAAGATAGATGTATGGATACAAAGCTTTTCGCAGCAGCGTCCACGCGTAAAAATTTATCGGTTCACTTGCCGCGTAATATTCGGTAAAAATTACAAGGTTTCGATGATATCCACCACCGCCTTCGTCAGGGACTAAAACTGACTGTCGTGAGCTGGCAAGGTTCCGTCTTTTATATCGTAAGAACGGCATCCGGTCGACTGGATTACGTCATTAAGGCGCGTACAGAGGTGTTACGCTCTGCGTACGTAGACTTCGCTCGCGCTCTGTATCAGGCGTTGTTACAGTGTCATGCATCGCAACAGGCGGTGAACTGCGGGAAGTACAGAATTCTCCTGTGTTTTTTTTTTCCTTGTCAAGTGCACTCTTCCATGCATGGGCTAAGTGATAAACGACTGATGGAACAGCTATGGGTTATTAGACGGACGACTGGACCACTCTGTGTACAGAACACCGACTGATACGGATATGTATCCGAAGCTTTCACCATCCAACTCTGAAAAGAGCTACTCTGAACACATTAGTAACAGAGCCAGACGTGTTTCGTACAAGGATCACCTGGGTTCCGAGATTATGCACGACGGTGTTCAAAAGCACCAGGCATCCTGTCAGTGACATCAGAACAACGCATTGAGAAAACCAAGACACAACTCCTTTCCAACAAGCCAAAAGGACCAACACATGCCGCGGCTTCTATTCTGCAGTGCAACAACTACCAAAATAGGTGAAGTCCTAAACAGGCAAGGAATCAGAACACTCTTCCTGCCTCCCAGAAAAATTAAAGAAATGTTGCGACCAGTTAAAGGGTAGCCTCGAATTGACAGCGCCGGGAATTTGTAACATGCTATGTGAGGGTAGCAAGAATCAAGTGGGTCAGTCTATACGGGCGGTTGCCGATCGTTGGATCAAGCATCATCTTACGTACAATAATTTGGATAGATTAGTGATGACAGAGCACAAGCTATTAAGTAAACACAAGATCTCGTTTAAAGAAACTAGAATACTGGTTCACGCTTCGAACTAATGGGACTCTGTTGAAAACTGACTCTTTGAAAACAACTTCAATAGAGACTATGCCCTTCGCAAGGCCTGGAAGCGTGTACTTGACAAGAATAAAACACAGAGGAATAATTCCCCTCAGTTCACTGCCTGATGCAATGGATAGTGATGCAAGCAATGTTAGATAGAGAGTGCAAGCAAAGAAAGTCTACGGACATAGTGCCCAGCCTCTGTACGCGCTATGCAGAAAATCGGATGCCGTTCTGGGGGGAGGGGGTATAGGACTGAGAATCTAGCCAACTCACGACACTCAGGTTTAGTCCCTGATAAGGATGATGCTGGATCTCATCGAAAGATTGGAATTTTATCTCTAATTGACGTGGCAAGTGAACTGAGAAAGATATCTGTATCTTGCGAAAAGTGTCAATCGATTTCAAAAACTGAAAACTGTGTGGTCATCCGCATGAGTACTAAACGGAATGCATTACTTTTCGATTACACGATAACCCGCCGATTCAGCTAAATATCCTGAGTACAATTACGGAGAACGTAAACTGCAACGATCACAGAGGAAATATGGGGAAGGAGAACCAAAAACTGCCTTTTTTTATATTCAGGACACTTAGACGATGCAACGAACCCACTGACACTGCCCAAGCTACGCATGTCCGTGCGTAGACAGGATTGTCGGAAGACATCAGTAAAGTCAAAGAAGGGCAGTTGTAATGAACTGTTACGAAACAGGGGAGAGTGTGTATCAGATATACACTACTGGTCAATAAAATTGCTACACCACGGAGATGACGTGTTACAGACGTGAAATTTAACCGACAGGAAGAAGATGCTGTGATATGCAAATGATTAGCTTTTCAGAGCATTCACACAAGCTTGGCGCCGGTGGTGACTCCTACAACGTGCTGACATGAGGAAAGTTTCCAACCGATTTCTCATACACAAACAGCAGTTGACCGGCGTTGCCTGTTGAAACGTTGTAGTCATGCCTCGTGTAAGTAGGATAAATGCGTACCATCACGTTTCCGACTTTGATAAAGGTCGGATTGCAGCCTATCGCGATTGCGGTTTATCGTATCGCTACATTGGTGCTCGCGTTGGTCGAGATCCAGTGACTGTTAGCAGAATATGGAATCGGTGTGTTCAGGAGGGTAATACGGAACGCCGTGCTGGATCCCAAGGGCCTCGTATCAGTAACAGTCGAGATGACAGGCATCTTATCCGCTTGGCTGTAACGGATCGTGCGGCCACGTCTCGATCCCTGAGTCCACAGATGGGGACGTTTACAAGACAACAACCATCTGCACGAACAGTTCGACGACGTTTGCAGCAGCATGGACTATCAGCTCGGAGACCGTGGCTGCGGTTACCCTTGACGCTGCGTCACAGACAGGTGCGCTTGCGATGGTGTACTCAACGACGAACCTGGGTGCACGAATAGCAAAACGTTATTTTTTCGGATGAATCCAGGTTCTGTTTACAGCATCATGATGGTAGCATCCTTGTTTGGCGACATCATGGTGAACACACATTGGAAGCGTGTATTCGTCACCACCATACTGGCATATCACCCGGCGTTATGGTACGGTGTGCCATTGGTTACATGTCTCGGGCACCTCTTGTTCGCATTGACGGTGATTTGAACAGTGGACGTTACATTTCAGATGTGTTACGACCAGTGGCTCTACCCTTCATTCGGTCCTTGCGAAACCCTACATTTCAGCAGGATATTGCACGACCGCATGTTGCAGGTCCTGTACGTGCCTTTCTGGATACAGAAAATGTTCGACTGCTGCCCTGGCCAGAACATTCTCCAGATCTCTCACCAATTTAAAACGTCTGGTCAATAGTGGCCGAGCAACTGGCTCGTCACAATACGCCAGTCACTACTCTTGATGAACTGTGGTATCGTGTTGAAGCTGCATGGGCAGCTGTACCTGTACACGCCATTCAATCTCTGTTTGACTCAATGCCAGGCGTATCAAGGCCGTTATTACGGCCAGAGGTGGTTGTCCTGGGTACTGATTTCTCACCCAAATTGCGTGAAAGTGTAATCACATGTCAGTTCTAGTATATTTGTCCAATGAATACCCGTTTATCATCTGCATTTCTTCTTGGTGTCGCAATTGTAATGGCCAGTAGTGTAATACGCGAATTGCGGAGGCAGTCATTAGAACAAAGGCGTTTTCCGTTGCCGTGAGATCTTTTCACGAAATTTCAATCATCAACTTTCTCCATCGAATTAGAAAATATTCTGTTCACGCCAATCTTCGTAGGGAGAACTGATGAATGTATTTAAAAGAAAAGAATTCAGAGCTCCGTCGGGAAGAGTGAAGTGCTCTTTTTTCACATACCTTTGTCGTAAGTGTGGTAGTGAAACGGTGTGAATGTGGTTCTGGTTCGATGAACCCTATGTCATGTACTTAAGCTTTATTTGCAGCATAGCTGTAGGTGAAGACGATGGCATGCTGTCTGGGTTGACGAACACTACCAGTGTCTCCAAAAGCTATCCCGTGGTTGAGTTGCGTTCTCTTTGCTCCACCTGTGAGCTATAGTTTGTAGTAAACGTCGTCAGCTGGTGTTGTTGATGTTGTTGACCGCGGGAAACCTCTGAGAAACAGAGCTTCAGTGTCGTGTGTCTCCTAAGACCTGCTGAATAGTCTGAGAGGTATACTCTAGTTCTTGACGTAAAGTGACAATGTGCTCGTGGTCTAACCTTTAAGTGGCACTCCGAAGCATGTTAACAAACAGAACACTGTACACGAAACGGCACTTTTCCGTTAAAGATTAAAGACAAAGAGCGCTTTAGTGAACTGGACTGAGAAAGCATGCTGTTTTACTGTCAACTACATATTTTCTGTGGTGAGGGTACTGAGAATGTGTGGTTAACAGAGTACTGAGAATGTGATTTGTGGTCAAAAGAATGGCTAAGATTTGAGAGTGGTGAAATATTTTATCTTCCGAGCGGTTTATTAAATTTAGATCTCTGTGCTTTGAGAGGAGCGAAAAAAATCGAACGAATATATGTCCAGTCCACAAAAGGTTCTGATTTACAAACGTTTGAGACTACCCGGAGTGGGATGGGTGACAGGAATCTCTTGTGTCTTTTTATAGAACGATGCCCTCTGCTAAGAATCGCATCAGTTTGTCTCTAGCCAGACGTAGGCATTGGATCCTAACTGCGACAGTGATGCACGAACTCTGAGCAAGTACTTTTTAAAACTAGATTAAAAGTAGATTCTAGAATCCAGTCTTCCACGTTTCAGTAGTCATTTTAAAGAGCTTTTCCAGTAACAGCTTTTGTGGTTAGGGCGGCTTGTCGAAAACTACTACGACAGATACACTCTATATTTTCGCAGAAGTTATCTGCATGTATCGCACTTTATTCCTTCAAATGGAGAACGCGTTTCGGCAGATTGCATCATCAGATCAAAAATTTAAAGAA
The DNA here is from genome assembly GCF_023864275.1 of Schistocerca cancellata. Lineage (NCBI taxonomy): Eukaryota > Metazoa > Arthropoda > Insecta > Orthoptera > Acrididae > Schistocerca > Schistocerca cancellata. The sequence goes on along the minus strand of NC_064633.1, from coordinate 349,974,956 downwards.
ACAGTACATCTTGTTACGTCAAATAGGAGGGGACTTCAAAAATTAAGTTACACATTGTTGTGGCAGGCTAAGTAACGTTGATTCGATGCTGCACTACGCTTCAAGCAGACACAGACACGTGGCACTGTTTCCATCACAGAAAAAATGCCTTGTGGTCTCTATTTTTCTAGGAGTGCTAGTTTTCCAAGGTATGCAGGAGAGCGCTTGGGGAGTTTTGGAATGTAATTAAGGGGAGACTGGCATAAGAGAAGCATTGAAAATGAGTTGTGAAATATGCCAGAACAGCTAGGTCGCTAAGTGCATTGCCTGCTGAAGGCAAGGCTCCAGGTTCCAGGCGGGACACAATTTTATTCTACCAGGAATTTTTAAAACATCTCTCACCCCCGCCGCAGAGTGACACATTCATTCTACCTTTAAATCCCTTTATCCAGCCAATGCCGTCCGAGAACTAGTGTGGCACTTCTCCGATCACACAGAGAACATGAATATCGGCTGTTATTACTATGGGGTCACCACTCTCAAAAGGAGGAATCTGTGTACCCATTCCGTCTGTGTCTTGTGTACATTGCGTGGTCAAACGTGATAAGATTTTAAAAGTATTTGCAAATCATGTAACTGATGCGGAGTAGGGAACCAGCCCATTGTTTACCTCTGTGGATGTGGAAAACCACCAAAAAACCACAACCAATCTGGCCGACACGAAACGAACACTTGAACTCACTCACCTATCTGGATGGGTGTCGTTCTTCCCGCTGGAGCTTTCTTTCTTTTTTAGCATCTGGAACGTCAGTACTGGTTTTTCGTGGTCACAACTACAAACAGAGCTTTTGATAAGTTGAGTGTAAGGAACGATGACCAGAACTACCAAAATCTGGAAGTTCTCCAACGTGCGCATTTATCAAGGTGCTTCATGCTTCTCGTGAAAAATCGCACTAGTTTGTCGTTATCTTCGCACCCAAGCAACTGCAGTATTTCGGGAGGTTATTTACTCATATAGCTCAATATTCCTGGTCTCATTTGAACGTTATGGATTATACTCAGCCACTAGACGTACACCTTGACGGAACTAGCTAGAAAACAGAAAACGGCTCAATGATTCGTCATTATACCCATAATAATTACCGTTTTTTTCTATTGAGAGTATCCGTCTAGTAGTATACTCCTATATTCAGTTGCGAACTGTAGCGTATACATCCTTAGATCATTGCAGATTGGTGACAAAATGGAAGCAAGAACTTAATTTCTTAATTGTGAACTTCACATTTACTCTTGTCATAGACTCGTAAATGAATAGCGATGCATGCCTGCTCTGATGTACCTCCTGAGAGAGTAATTTATCTTTTCTTCCAATCTGTCCCCAGATTCACGGCAGCACATTCTACAAGAGACGCTTCACGAATCGAAGAGGCCACTCGAAGTGCAAGCTTGACTCCTCTGACCTCAACTCTGGTGAGGGCTGTCAGCTGGAATTCAGCTGAACTACTGAGGAGTGTCTGGAACCACGTCTAGTCAACTACTTCGAGCGTTTTCTCATTAGTGGACGCCGATAGAATGGAAGGATTCCTCCTGTACATATTACCATAGGCTTCGTTTTAGTGATTGTGTTGTGTATAACCTTTTCAGACAGAAAAAAGACAAAATACACCATTGTAAAGTGATTGGTATGTGAGTGACTTGAATGCTTTGCTTATGATGGATTAGCATGGACTGCCAAAATATAGAACAAAGTTTTCAGTGCTGAGCTGCAATGTGCAAGTGTTCTTTCAAGGAAAATTGTTCTACTGATGTCGATTGTAGATAACTGGTAATGCAATGCGTGAACTTAGCAGACTTTATGTTTGTGAGAGGTGTTTGTTGTATAAATTGTATATCTAATGAGATTGACACTGTTTATTAATTGTTTTGTATTACCTCTCGAATGAGAACTAGAAGCATGGTCACTGTTCCAAAACATCACAAATTACATTGCAGAATGAACATTATTCGCAATTTTCCTGCTTACAGAGAGTAACATTCACTTTCTGGACTCCTAGCAAAATTCTTCTGCATATTTTTGCTGTGTTATCTTATTAATAGGGAATGTAATCTTCTGATTTCCTTAGTGTCATTGTTAAATGTATGGTACTGAACACTGTCATAAAATCCTATAACTTACAGTTAATTTCTTACAGACATGTAATGCCTGAGAAAGAAAACATAAGTGAACTGTTTTCTACATGCTCTCTTCAATAAAACTTTTTTACAATATTATTCAATTATTTAACATTCATTCACCAGGTCTCATAAATTTGAAAACAAGAATTTCAGTTTTTTTGTAGACAAAGAATTACTTATGAACAAACTGCACCGCAGATAACACAAGAGACAAAATGGAACAAAACTATTTAGTAACAACAGTAGTTCTAAAAGGACAAAAAAGATGACTAGTATTTTGCATTGAACCATTAATACATAATATGATGACAGACCAGTTCTAACAACTACACAATGATCCAGTATATTATCGAGAGTGTGTGACCTTTAGAAGACTAGTAGGAACAAACCTTAGATCCTTTCACATGTTTGATAATGCCATTAGACTCCGAAGACAGTCTTAAATATGAAAAAGGTGATTCAAGGAATTGGTGATGTCCTGTTCAAAGGAACCATATTGGTATTAGCATAGTAGGCACAAAAATACTTAAGGAAAACCTTTAATTCAGCCTTGAAATCAACGTTGTCCATGGGACTTTCAACATATTCCACCAGGCAGGTGAAAATGAATACAAACATGTATCTCACTCTTTCCTCTAAAAATGCAAAGTCACTGAATTATACCCACATATTTGAATAAAGAATCAAATTTAAAGCAACTAATAACAGTAATGAATGTATAAATCACAAAACTGTCCGGATATCACATACTTTGAAGAGGTCTCTGCAGAATGCTGTAGAAATGACACCAAGTGTAATTCTTATAATGCAGGTCTCTATTCATAAAATACTATTGCTGTGAGTTGCTATGTTGCCTAATGGATACACCCTAAGTAGTAACTTCTCTAACCAGTATTCCACATGAGCAAACCAACTGCAGCTTTACCTGTTGTTGCTTGTACCTTAGTTAACTGGGCTATACTCAGCTCCATTTAAAAATAATAGCTCAGTAATGTTGTAGGGTTGAGCTACACTTTCATGCCCTGCAGGTAACATGTGGCAAATAATAACATGAATTTGTGATGCTGCAACCAAAGAGTTTATGCATCAGATAAAAGAGTGAATTAATAAAATAAATAGTAACACTGAATAACAGATAAATGAATATTTAATTAAAAAAAGGTTCTACTCTAGGCTCTGAAATTGATGTAGATGTTGCCAAAGACTTCTGTTGAATGATATTTTTCCAAGAAGGGATTTCGAAATAAATGGAAAGTGCTCATATGATAACCAGATACATTACAGACAGTTGGCAGTTGACAGCTAGAGTGCTGACACCAAAGTTTTCAGATAACCTGTGTAGCCAGCTATGCTGGCCACTGATGCAATATATAGAGGGATAGTGTCAACCCCTTCCACATCAACTACAGCCTGAAAATAGCCCACTGAAGCATCGAAACTGTTTGCAGCAAAATAAATAAAAGGACATCTGTAGGCTTTTTATTTTCTCAGAATAGTAAACGGCCATCATCCCAAAGACCTCCTGTCCAAAGGATGGACATATAAAAAGAATAATAACCATATTAAATGCAGCAAAGTTGGGCTGAGAGCATTATGAAAATGGTAGCAGAATCCCCAAGATAAACAGTCATCCAGACTTTCTAAAACTAAGTCCATTCTATGATCAAAGTACACGAAATTTTCTACAGTGCAGAATAATTCGTACTTCAGCATGACAGTTGATACAATAACACATAACAGATAATGAGTAGATACTCATACTCTGTATGTTCTCAATTCTTGAATTCAAGTGGAGAAGTAAGAGTACTGTAACAGACATTCATTGTCTGAAATCACTCACCCAAGTGACCAAACCATACTTGTTCCCTCAGGCATGTCCTCCTTCTTCCAAAACTATTGTAAATGTGTGTAGAATTCCTCCCTTTGATGCACACTTGGAAGGGTTCTGCCTCCACATGACTCCAGCAGTATTCTACCATTATCTACATATCAATTGGCTGTTGACCATCCGTACCAAAAATACATCGTTCTTACATTCTACAGACATGGATTTGACTCAGCTTCACCACTTCCTGCACTAAACAAACATATTACAACAATATATCAATAAAGGACTTTTATAACCTTTGGTCACATTCAGAACATTCACAATAACTATAAGTAAGGTTTATTCACAAATAAATAAGCTAGTGTTCTTGTACAAGACTGTTCACACTAAATAAAAACATAATGTCAAATACTGTTTAAACAATTATCTATATCTGCCTGATAGAAGTGTCTTTTATTACTCTTTTCAATGATGACGTCAGCAGAAACATAGACCACTTTTAAATTACCACAGTTTTTAATATCTGTTGCAATCAACATTTAAACAAATTTGCAAAAATAGGAACACATTCCTTAAATAACGACACAAGTATGACGAGATAAGAGGTATTCATGCTGCATTCAATTGCTGTGTTATTGTAGAGGATACAATGTTCTGACAAAAAGTTGCATAAAGGAAAAGGTACAAACACATAATAAGTTAGGGAATAAACTAGCAGAAGAAAATGCACCTATCAGCGCCCAAAAATGGGAATATGTTCCTGTTTATTTAAAAGGCTCTTACTGAAGAGTGGGGTACCAGCTGCCTCATTCTCTCTTCCTCTGTACCTTTACAAATTTTCACAAAAATTTTGACATGCAAACATACTTGCACTATTTTTTAGTGTGGAACTCACCTTGAACTCCTACAAGCTTCCCTAACTATAACTCATTCCCAACCACTAGTGCATTTCTGTAAATTTCTTGTACCAATACACTACCAGTCACCCTCACTCACTCACTGATTCAGCCCAACTCATTGTCTTGGAAATATCCCCCAGGCTGTGGCTAAGCCATGTCTCCGCTATATCCTTTCTTTCAGGAGTGCTAGTTCTGCAAGGTTTGCTGGAGAGCTTCTGTAAAGTTTGGAAGGTAGGAGATGAGGTACTGGCAGAAGTAAAGCTGTGAGTACTGGGCGTTAGTTGTGCTTCGATAGCTCAGATGGTAGAGCACTTGCCCGCGAAAGGCAAAGGTCCCGAGTTCGAGTCTTGGTCGGGCACACAATTTTAATCTTCCAGGAAGTTTCCTTGTCATTAGTTCTTTGTGGGTCTCTGACATTCTCTCCTGTGTCACAGCCACGATCAACTTCAATCTGTCCTACTACTACAGTCCCCTTGTCTCCCCTTGCTCTCTCTCTTACTGCTAATATCTCATTCCTACCTTTCTACTGCTGCTGTCTTTTCTCAGTGTCATATCTCTCTCTTTCCCATTGTCACTGTCACACACTCTGACTCTGGTTATCACTGGCTTTCACCCACTTCCACTATTTCTTTCTCTTTATTCCTCCAGCCCCCCCTCCCCCCCCCCCCTGTCCCCCCGACATGACGCTTTCATTCTTTTCCTACCATTCTTCAACAACCAAGTCCCACTGCGACTGTGTCCCTCGCATTCTCTCACACTACCATTGCCTCCTTCACTCTTCCTACAACACAACTACTGTCTAATATGTTCCAAGATTTATTACTTTTCCGTCTCTCTGACACTGCGCTGTCTTCTTCTCTGTCAGCGTAAAAAAGTGTGAATTTGTTCACAAGCCAGCTTTTTGCAAAATCTTTAAAGGCTGTGTGGAAGGTAGAATGAGGCAATTGGCACCAAACTTTTCACTCAAAGTCTCTTAAATGAACACGAACATATTCGCTTTTCTTGTACTCCAAAAGCATTTTTCCGCTGGTTCCCTTCTTCTCCCTGGTGCAGCGGAGCGTGTAACTCATATGGAATATATATATATATATATATATATATATATATATATATATATATATATATATATATATACTGGCCAGTAAAATTTAGATAGTTCACTTACATGAAATTGAAATAACGCAGAACTAATGTTATACCACACACCAGATTTTACTTGCACAAACATTTTGCATGTGTTTCATTACTACAGTATGAGGTTCCCAGATGATAATGGGTACACTTTACAGCGTACTTCACCATGCTTCGTCACTTTATAAACTACGTTTTCGCCTAACACAGGCTTTTATGTGCGTACTTTAAATAAACAAGAAGGAAAATTTGAACCTCTGTATCTTATTTATTGTATACATTTTGCCTCATACCGGATTTTACGTGTGTAAGTAGGGTAATTTATAACCTCTGTATCCTGGAAATGGATTAAGCCATCAAGAAAATTTTCAAGGCAGTTGGTGAGCGAGGTTTTAAGTATGTATCGTAAGAATTTCAACTGCTTGCTGTGCATAAAATCCTCGGTTGTGATTTGGTCCTCTGGTGACGGCGAAGATGTAACAAAAGAAAACCCATTTTGAGGGGTTTTCCGAGAAACTGCCCAAGAACTAATGCTGCCTCCATAAGTCGCATAAACCCACCGTATATCACATCAAATGCAAAAGGAACCAACTCATTTGCTCCATTTGCCTAAGGAGGAGGAAGTGTGTAATATTCATATTTTAACCCTGTAGTGTAGACAATCCTTCTGTTGGGTATGCATTTGATTCCTAGGCCAAGGGCTATGCAAAGCATTTGACCCCACCTTTTATCACTAACAGAAGCCGAGGTACGGGCACCATAGAATCCCTTTCTTATGCATAGCGCATATTAGGTATGCATGCTGTCGCGTACATACTGATTAGATAAAACTTAGTGGCTTTTCAGGATGATAGCTGTAGTCAATGCTATGATCTGAGATACGTGTGATGAAATCGCCCTAAGCATCTATTGTAGCCAAAAGAGTGGGGAATAGTATGGAGTTTGGGAAGCCTGAAAAAAACCTGCTTCCAAAAAAGAAAAAAAAAAGATGTTGCACTACTTATTGAACGCTCCTCATATAAATGTAGGTTTACAGTTTTTGAACCTATCTTCTAAAAGAAGTAAGGGGCTGTGTTCCTTCGCGTGTTCCTACATTTATCTGGAGCCCAAATTCACTTTCTTCAACTTCCATCTCTACCAGATTTTTCATTCTTCTAATGTGTAGGAACTACGTGGTCTGTACGTAGACATGTAATGTCACATCCCTCCAGAAACATACCAAGGAATTTTCGAATTCATGCCACATAGAATCGCTACTGTACTGTGTTCCAGAGGTGATCAACGCACTTATATGCAAACTGTCACATTATTTGGAATCATCAGTTCATCTTCTCCACATGACCGATAACACATCTGAAGATAACCAATGTAAGCCGAAACTGAGCACGAAAATAAACAGTTGTGATTAATATTTCCCTAACTTTTTCCCTCAAAAGAATTTGTGTGTATTACAACTATTATTACTCGTAAAATTCTTAAATTATTCACGGTGTCGAATTAATTTGTAGACCAGGAAAAATAATATAGCGGGCACTTCCATTTTACAATACTAACTACCATCATTAAGCGATCCTACGATCAAAAAGTCACAATAAATAATAAAAAACATTCTATAATAATCTTTTCAAAATATTTTTCTCTGTAACATCTAACGTATGGTATAAGGCGCAGCCTTAAAATATAGGGAGTTGATTGCCCCCGGAGCGCATGCAAGTGTGTCAGTAACTAAAAGTAGAGGTCAACAGAAACCCAACTGCGACCACAGGATGTAAGAGTGCCCCCTTCGCACAGATACTTTTTTTTTAATTTCCTAAAACGTGTCACAATGTAAGAAATATCTAAAACAAGAATCGCCTAAAATATGGAACTTAAGGAGATAAATAATAAAATATAAGGAAGGGAAAAATCCCTATTGTTACAGAGAAAGGCTAAAAAACACATCTAAGTTGCTATGTTTCCAGCCACTTTTTGTTCGTACACAGCGCATACTACTGTAAAACAACGATATGATCACGAATCTTCTAATGAAGTCTGTGTTATAAATAGTAACAGAATAATTTACATAGAAAGTTTTGAGGAAGAGACATGTGGCACTGTCGAGAGCTCCGTCGTACACCGGATGCAGCTGAGATAAGCAGGTAAGTGGAAGTGTGGTCACCGATCGTCAGCTGACAATTGCGGAGTAACACTTAACCGCACTGTGCCATTATTCTCTGTGGACGATAGATATCCGTTCTGTATAATTTTGGTTTTCAACAGTTTTGCTGTACGGCGATTCTATAAATCCACGTAAAAACCAAAATTTAAACACATATTACAAAAACAAGTTAACTACAGTGTGATACGTACCATCTTCCTGGATTTAGCCTGTCTCTCCGTAAGTTCGCTATTTTCCAGTTGACTGAAATGTGGGTAGTTATGTTGGACTGCTCTGTCTGTGAGAGAGAAATGTCTGCGCCAAATAATGTTAAGGCCAAATGTGTTTACATGGACCTCAGTTCGAACGCGAAATGAGAAACGAAACTAATGCATGCGACCGTGGCTCGCTATGTTTTTGACAACGAAAAACTGTAATGTATTGACAACTTAATGACTTGTACATTGCCGTGCGGTGACCGCGGCCATGTCACGGATTGCACGGCCCCTCCCGCCGGACGTTCGAGTCCTCCCTCGTGCATGGGTATGTGTGTTGTTCTTAGCATAAGTTAGTTTAAATAGTGTGTAAGTCTAGGGACCCATGCCTCAGCAGTTTGATCCCTTAGGAATTCACACACATTTCACTTGTACGTTGTTACCCTTAAGGTTGTTGGGAGCCATCAAGGACGCTCCAAGATTGGAAAGCAGAGACACAATACAGAGAGCAAGCAAGAGTGTTAGCGTTTAGGTTACCGCAGCTAAACGGTATCATTAGAGACCTGCAAACTGCAGACCCTCTAGGCAGCTGTCGCAGGGGAGAAGTTTCACTTCAGAGAACCGCCAAGACGCTGTTGTAAGGGGTCAGAGTACAAGATGGTCACGAAACGGGACGTCTTAGCAGAGGCAGCAAGCTTGATACTTGCTCCAGAGAACTGCAAAGCCAGTGGGCTTACGCAGCGTAGTAGTTAGTCTGATTCCAAGTAAGTAGTGTAGTGAATTCCATGAGTCTCCTGCTGCGAGTATCCTGTCATGTCCCAGAATCCGCGCCTCTCGTAGGTGTCCTGTGACAGTGTTTGGCGGTGATCCAGTTCATCAGCTTGCCTTCACTGGCAATTTCTCTTTCTGCATTTGCTCCTCACCACTCGGAAATTGCAGAATGATCTCTCACCGAGAGAGGTGGCGCAGTGTCTAGCACACTGGACTCGCACTCGGGAGGACGACGGTTCAATCCCGCGTCCGGCCATCCTGATTTAGGTTTTCCGTGATTTCCCTAAATCGCTCCAGGCAAATGCCGGGATGGTTCCTTCTAAAGGGCACGGCCGACTTCCTTCCCTGTCTTTCCCTAATCCGATGAGACCGATGACCTCGCTGTCTGTTCTCCTCCACTAAAACAACCAACCAACCAGAATGATCTCAAAGCCCTTGTCTTCCCTCTATCCCGTGTTAGGACACGATGAAACTTTAGCAACAAAAAGAGAAGTCGGGCTTTTTAAGTAGAACTTCCTCCGAAACTTTAACTCGTGATCTTTACCGGAATGTTGAAACACAGTTTGGTATTGGAAAGAGGAATTTACCGGAGAACTGCTGACACCACTATCAATATGAGAGACTGTATAACAGTTACAATCAGACTCGCTTTCGACTTTTGCTTTTTGGTTACTAGAAATGCATACAGAAGTTTCATGTATCTAAGGTTCAGATATCTTCGACGTTCCTATAGGTATCAGTTGTTTACTAACGTTTGGTAAAAAGACTTGAGATATTCATTACCTATGAAACAAAATGCCGAATACAAAAAATGCAACACGTTCCGGGACTGTGTTAATTAACACCAAGGTATAAGATGTGCATTCTGAGGGTTTCTAGTCTTAATGATTCATTTGTCACGGCCATCGGCTATCAGATTACGCTCAGGAGGCCTGTTGTGTGAACCCTCTGGTTTGGCTCTGTAGGCAGTGACTGTAGGTGAGTTTAGAGGTGAACAGTGTTTGCTACATACATTCTAGGCTACAATCATACCACACCGACGAATAGGTACTCCTGTCGAACAGCTTCAACCATTTCAACGCAGTCGCATTGTGGGCCTGCCGGACGGTGGATATATCAGCAGATTGCTTCATATGTTCCACTCAGTGCATCGATGGTGTGTCGTTGATTTCAACAGTGTTTTGTAGAACATTACCACACCTGTAGACCAGGTTCTCGGCGTTCGCATAATGTAGACGCACGTCGAGATCGACACATTGTGCGAGCAGTGGGCACGTGATGCACCTGTTGTGCCATCAGGAACCACTGCAGCAGGACTAAGATCACGTGTGCCTCTGGCTAGGGGCCCACTGATACAGCGACACTGCCAGTCATTGCTACTATGGTGTCGTGACTGGACAGTAGGACGGCGCTCTGTTGTCTTCAGTGATGAGAACAGATTCAGTCTTACATGAGTGATGAGCATACACATGTATGACGTAAACCTGGTGAGTTGCTTATTCCAGAGTGCCCACAACCCACAGGTGCCCAACGAGGCTTCATTGTGTGTGTGTGTGTGGGGGGGGGGGGGGGGGAGGGGGGGGGGGTGCATAAGTTACAAACTGACTGCTCTGCAGGGTAAAGTAATCAGTGCCTGCTACATTGCCCAGGTTATCACCGTGATACTACCATTCCTTCCACAGGAAGGTGATACGTTTTTTCAGTGAGACAATGCACGTTCAGTTACGGGTGCTGTGATGCAACGTCCTTTTCGTGGTGTACAACTGCCCTTGACGTCATCATCGCCACGTCTCTCACCAACTGAACACGTGTGGGACATGACCAAGTGGGAACTTATTTGTTCTACAGGGCTTGCGAGAACTATTGCCGAAGCCGAAGGATGACTGGGACAGTATATCACAGAATGCCTACCTGCACCTTTATGATCGTTTGATTGAGAATACAGGCATGCGCAGCGCCCCGAAGGGGTATAGTATGTACTGATGCGACTGTTTGGATACTTTTTGCTGTGATATGTATGTTTCATACGTTTCTTTTATTCTGAATTTGCTATCGTATGAACTATCTGTCATCTCACTTGGCAGTAAAATGACGTTCTCCCTGATTATGCTACTTCTTTCTGGCAGTGTCACAATCAAATGTTTAGGTAATTTCATCAATGCGCTATATCTCTGCGAACAAAGCTATGAACTGTAGAAAGTAATGTATACAAAGATCAGGGTAAATCAAACGGACATAAGAGCTACCAAGCTGGTGCATGTGCGCATGGAAACACATATGATAAATAATAGTTACTATTGAAATTAGTCATAATCATAAATTTATTTATCCTGGTAACCGTTTCGACCACACCTGTGGTCATCTTCTGACCAAAATGCTCTATTTACCACCAGAAGGAAGCTCCTGCTCATACAGCATTTTGGTCCGAAGATGACCGCAGGTGTGGTCGAAACCGGTTACCAGAATCAATAAATTTTTGATCAAGACTGATTTCAATAGTAACTGTTAGTAATAACATTGATCACTGTCTGCTCCCACGATGTATTCGAAAGTGATTAACATGTGATAAAGTATAGAAACACATGTGATAAAGTTTAGCTTTAAGATAGGTAAAGGCACCGGAGAGGCAATTCTGACATTGCAATTGATAACTGAAGCAAGACCACAAAAATCAAGATACGTTCATAGGACTCGTCGACCTGGAAAAAGCGTTCCATTGTGTCAAATGGAGCAAGCTGTTCGAAATTATGAGGAAAATGGGGTTAAGCTGTAGGGAGAGACTGGTGATATACAAAATGATATACAACATGTTCAAGAGTCAGAGGGAATAATAAAAGTGAAAGACCTAGAACGAAGTGCTCGGATTGGAAAGGGTGTAATTTCGCCCCTACTATTCAATCTGCACATCGAACAAGCAATGATTGAAATCAAAGAAAGTTTAAGAGTGGAATTAAAATTCAAAGTGAAAGGATATATGTAATACCATTCGCTAATGACATTGCTATCCTGAATGAAAGAGAAGAAAAATTACACGATCTGATGAACGGAATATACAGTCTAATGAGTATAGAACAAGCATTCAGAGAAAATCAAAGAGCGACGAAAGTAATAAGAAGTTGCAGAAATGAGAACAGCGAGAAACTTAACATCAGGACTGATGATCACAAAGTAGGTGAGGTTAAGGAATTCTAGTACCTAGGCTGCAAAATAACCAATGATGGATGAAGGATGGTGGACATCAAAATCAGACTAGCACTGGCAGAAAGGGCATTCCTCGCCAAGAGAAGTCTACTACTATCAAACACAGGACTTGATCTGAGGAAGAAATTTCTCAGAATGTACGTTTGGAACACGGAATTGTATGGTAGTGAAACATGGACTGTGGGAAAACCGGAACAGAAGAGAGTCGAAGCATTTGAAATGTGGTGCTACAGACGAATGTTGAAAATTGGGTGGACTGATAAGGTAAGGAATGAGGAGGTTCTGCGCAGAATCAGAGAGGAAAACACAGACAAGGAAAAGGTACAGGATTATAGGACATCTGTAAAGACATCAGAGAGTAACGCCCATGGTACTAGAGGGAGCTGTAGAGAGTAAAAACTGAAGAGGAAGACAGAGACCAGATACGCACAGCAAATAATTGAGGGTGTAGGTTGCAAGTGCTGTTCTGGGATGAAGAGGTTGGCACTTCCAAGAAGTTTAGAAAACTTAGAAAATATACAGTTTATTAATCATCATCATAATCATATTTATTTTCTCCTAAAAATTATTGTTCACTACTGCGGATCTGATTCTAATACGACGATAGTGGAGAGAATGCCCTTTATCAGACAGTAGTATTTTTATACTTAGCTTTATAATTCCAGTGCTGCTGGTTGTTTCTTTTATTCACTTCTTCATTCATGTAGAGTGTAGCCAAGAAACAAATCGAGTGCCTCTACGTGTGTGAACAAAGTGGACAAAAATGTGAAATGAAGCAAAATCATCAGATCACACGATTCGTGAGATACAGCAAAGAAAGGAGACACATTTTACCCGACTATTAGGAACGTACTGCACCCCCAACGGACAACACCAGCAACACCTCGGTAACGACATGTAGCAGCCTGTTTCATCAGAAGTATTGCCGTATACTGAAGCCAGATTAGAGCAACGCTGATAATCATTTCCGTTAAATATGGCGAGTACAAACGCACTTTAATCCTCGACAGCAGCATCCTCGACAGCAGCTGATCGAAATGATCGTGAAGTACAGATGGAGTGAACGTGTTTTGGAGATAAATCACATTCTGTGCATGAATATTGTCCTTTCAGTCAGTGAGGCCGTCTGCCGGAACTAGTTGTGGTACGTCGCACGTTTTTCCCCATGGCATCACTTCAATCTCCCCATCAGCATGAGGCGTTATGGGAGCATTGTCCCTCCCCTCGCTTTGCGCTGGCATGCGGAGCACGAACTTCTTATTTTCGTATTGATATCCTGTGTAATAGAGCACACCGTACATCCCTTCTTCCAGTTGGGTCTGATATGGAGGGATGAGCCCCTGCTATAACAGCGTATCAGTTCTTATGCTATTTACGGTTTATGCGTCAGGCTATGGAAGAAACTCCGGGTGTGGCACCATATATGGTACTTGCTCCTAGGCGCTCTTCTTTATCAAGTACGTACTTCAACAGATATGAACTATGAACGCACCCTCCTCGACTTTTTACGGAACCAGGCGGTCCACTGTCTCGTTCACGCGGTAATTTTTTCCTTTATTTGTGCGAAGATAAACTCGTATTGTGTTAGTGCGTTCGTAAGAGTCATCAATTTTGTTCATCACTACAGATCCTAATTTTCACAGCTATTTTTGAAACTCGCGATTAATGGTCTTTTTCAGTAAAGTGAAAACTTTAGTTGGATTTAGTTTCTGTCTATTTATAGAAGCATCTCGAAAACCAAAAAATTACAGTTTTTATAGCTGATGGGTGAAATAAATCATAATCGTTTCTTTTGCAGTTACAATCTGTTCTCACGGAAACACAGAGGTATTCTTGGAGCTCTTATTAGCTCTGATATTAAAATCAGTTTCTTTTTGCAGTAATCTCTCAGTTAATATCACTTCATAAAACTAGTAATAGCGTTATTTATTAACATCGTAGGTGTGTTACTGACGAGAATTGCCTTCAAAGCAACGATGTCCGAAGTAGAGAGAGTGTAATACCCAGACTGGCTCTAACAAGAAAAGTGTTTCTGAAAAAGAATCAAATATAAAATTAATTGTTAGAAAGTCACTGGTTAAAATGGTTATATAGAGTACATTGTTCCACGGAAATGAAACATGAATCATAAACGATACAGACATGAAATGTGTTGCTATAGAATAATGCTGAAGATTAGATGGGTACATGCAGTAACTAAATAGGAGGTACTAAATCGAACTGGAGAAAGCGAATTTGTGGCATAGCTTGGCTAAATGAGGGAGAGCAAATTTGAAGTGTAGTAAGTAGGTTCAGATGGGTGTAGGTTGCAGTAGTTATGCAGAGATGATCAGGATTGTACAGAATACTTTATAGTGAAGACCTGCGTCAGACCATTCTTCCGACTGAAAACCACAACAACTTGCTAAAACTATTCTTGGAGTAATTTTTTCTCATTTTATTAGCGTTAAACGATTCATCTTGTTGCTCCCATAACAATAATCAATGAAACTTTTTCTTTTTGGATTTTCTCACTATTCATTATAATTTATTAGTTTCAACGATGTGCGCGTACATACCAGTAACAAAAACAGTACTAGTGAATTGATAACACAGAATTGACTTCAAACCAACACATTTTAATTTAATTTTTTTGTTATTACCATGGCTACATACCAGAACCAGGTAGACAGAGAAAGTTATGTTGAAGAAAGAAACAAAGCCAAATAGATAATTGCAGCATCCAAGAAGAAATCGTGGGAAGACTTTGGAAACAGGTTGGAGACTATGGGTCAAGCTGCTGAAAACCATTCTGGAGTGTAATTAGCAGTCTTCGAAAGGGAGGTAAGAAGGAAATGACAAGTATTTTCGACAGGTCAGGAAAACTGCTGGTGAATCCTGTGGATGCCTTGGGCAGATGGAGGGAATATTTTGAAGAGTTGCTCAATGTAGGTGAAAATGCGATTAGTAATGTTTCAGATTTCGAGGCAGAATGGGATAGGAATGATGATGAAAATAGGATCACATTTGAGGAAGTGGAAAAAATGGTCAACAGATTGCAGTGCAATAAAGCGGCTGGGGTGGATGAAATTAAGTCGGAACTCATCAAATACAGTGGAATGTCAGGTCTTAAATGGCTACAAAGGGTAATTGAAATGGCCTGGGAGTCGGGACAGGTTCCATCAGACTGGACAAAGGCAGTAATCACACCAATCTTTAAACATGGAAACAGAAAAGATTGTAACAACTACAGAGGTATCTCTTTAATCAGCGTTGTGGGTAAAATCTTCTCAGGTATTGTTGGAAGGAAAGTGCGAGTATTAGTTGTGGACCAATTGGATGAAAATCAGTGTGGGTTTAGGCCTCTTAGAGGTTGTCAGGACCAGATCTTTAGCTTACGGCAAATAATGGACAAGTGTTATGAGTGGAACAGGTAATTGTATCTATGCTTTATAGATCTAGAAAAGGCATATGACCGGGTCCCTAGGAGGAAGTTATTGTCTGTTCTACAAAATTATGGAATAGGAGGTAAACTTTTGCAAGCAATTAAAGGTCTTTACATGGATAGTCAGGCAGCAGTTAGAGTTGACGGTAAATTGAGTTCATGGTTCAGAGTAGTTTCAGGGGTAAGACAAGGCTGCAACCTGTCTCCACTGTTGTTCATATTATTTATTGATCATATGTTGAAAACAATAGACTGGCTGGGTGAGATTAAGATATGTGAACACAAAATAAGCAGTCTTGCATATGCCGATGACTTAGTTGTGATGGCGGATTCGATTGAAAGTTTGCAAAGTAATATTTCAGAGCTAGATCAGAAATGTAAGGACTATGGTATGAAGATTAGCATCTCGAAAACGAAAGTAATGTCAGTGGGAAAGAAATATAAACGGATTGAGTGCCAAATAGGAGGAACAAAGTTAGAACAGGTGGACGGTTTCAAGTACTTAGGATGCATATTCTCACAGGATGGCAACATAGTGAAAGAACTGGAAGCGAGGTGTAGCAAAGCTAATGCAGTGAGCGCTCAGCTACGATCTACTCTCTTCTGCAAGAAGGAAGTCAGTACCAAGACTAAGTTATCTGTGCACCGTTCAATCTTTCGACCAACTTTGTTGTATGGGAGCGAAAGCTGGATGGATTCAGGCTACCTTATCAACAAGGTTGAGGTTACGGATATGAAAGTAGCTAGGATGATTGCAGGTACTAGTAGATGGGAACAATGGCAGGAGGGTGTCCACAATGAGGAAATCAAAGAAAAACTGGGAATGAACTCTATAGATGTAGCAGTCAGGGCGAACAGGCTTAGATGGTGGGGTCATGTTACACGCATGGGAGAAGCAAGGTTACCCAAGAGACTCATGGATTCAGCAGTAGAGGGTAGGAGGAGTCGGGGCAGACCGAGGAGAAGGGACCAGGATTCGGTTATGAATGATTTTGAAGTAATTGGTCTAACATCAGAAGAGGCACCAATGTTAGCACTGAATAGGAGATCATGGAGGAACTGTATAAGGGTGGCTATGCTCCAGACTGAACGCTGAAAGGCATAATCAGTCTTAAATGATGATGATGATGATGATGATGTTATTACCATTACGAAACAGCACAGGTTCAGTTATTAATTTTATGATGGTGAACGCGGTGGTCTGCAGCCTCAACGCTGGAATCTTCTTGCGGTCGACAATTTTTTTTGTTTTTTGGTCCTATTACTTCTGTCTCAGGATGTACGATGGCCGTTTAAGTGAAAGTACTGCAGTCGAAATGTTGTACATCTGATGTGCTCCACATGAAAAATAAAAATTATGAACAACGTAATAAACAAATTACCAATTTAAAATATATTATGTAGTAAATGTCTTCTCACCTACGGCCGCTTAAGCGAGGAGTACAGCAGAATAACGGCCTTGGTACTTCTCACAGTAAGTCACACTACCTGCTAGGAATGGCTACTCTGAACTTGGTGTATAATGGTGCAGAAAACCTTTTGTTTCAGTTGCGTGATTCAGTATACAAGGTATGCTTTCGATTGAATTAAAGTGACGTATTTTAAACACTTTAATTTTTGGCATTCGTGCTACTAGCTAGAGATGAATCAACACAGAACATAAAAAGATCACTTCATCGCCCATTATGTTATACTGTACCATTGAATACTTTGACGCATTCCGTATTTATAACAAATATCGGCCACATTTCCGTGAACAACAAATCAAGATTGTTCAATCTCAGGAATTAATATGTCTTGAGTCCACAGGTTTGACACTAGAAGATGTCAGCAAGTATTTTATAGCGCCCTTTCCTCAATTACTCTTCCTTTTTTCACTCACCTAAACTTTTACTCTTCCTTTTTTGTTACTCACCTAAACTTTTAGTTTCGCTCTTCTCTTCGTTGCCTACATTCTACAATTTCTCTTACTTCCTCTCTCTCATCTATCACTGGCTGCAGTTCCACAGCTGCCATGACTAATCTGTTTAACTGTCTCTACTATTCCATTCTATGAAAACGAATATAAATTTGTTTTTCCTAATAGTATGGCGTAGAATCACTATTATTTCTAAATGATATATTACATACTAAATTTTGTACCTGTACTAGCATACAGTAAGTGTCATAAAGAATGTACTGGCAACACATGAAGCATATCTGGTTAGCTGTAGAAGAGGGTCTCGAGGCTCTTATCTTAAGATTATCCAGAAATTCATAAATGAAAAGATAGTCTAAACATAACCAAATATTTCGACTTCGATTGATTGCTGTGGATAAAAAAAATACTGTTCCTTAGACTAACCACGACTATGAACGTCGTGAAAATCTATGTAGTGCACTCAGAAGTGTAGAAAATATTCTCTGGACTACAATGACATAACGAAATTATTATTCAAATTCTGAAAATGTGACAGAAGTATGTTTCTTGACGCAGTTTTTTCGACGTGTGTATGCAAAGTATGGGCTTAAGGTAATCATAATCGACAAAGTGCGGACGTTTCCGTGTAGAACAAGCACATTTAGTTATTGCGAATCAAAGTGGGTTGCCCTCACGAGCGAATAAGAGGAAATAATATGATAAGAAAGATAGCTAAAACAACTGTGATCAGCAGCCTTTAGGAACTTCCTTAGTGTTATGTTTTAGTCACCTGTATGGCAGCGCACTCTTCATTTAGCATTAGTTTCAATTTTGGAGTGGACCATCATTTGGTTCAAAAAGTTAGATACGGTTAACTGTGCTTCACAATACCAGATATACTCATGTTCATTCCATGTGTGGCGTAGTAAATATTGATGGTTGTATCAGTTGCCGTGTACATGTCTATATAATTTTCAAAATCATGAAAAGCTACGACACCATGAACAAAACCTGTGGTAAAAGATACCTGCTTAGAGATCAGGTAAGAAATTATCCTGAATATCTGGTAAGTGAATTGTTACATTGTAAAGTCAAGCGCCAGCACGCCAGTCAGAAACGAGAGAACAGAGAGGGCTGTGACATCAGCCAATT
Organism: Schistocerca cancellata; assembly: GCF_023864275.1. Classification (NCBI taxonomy): domain Eukaryota; kingdom Metazoa; phylum Arthropoda; class Insecta; order Orthoptera; family Acrididae; genus Schistocerca; species Schistocerca cancellata. The sequence goes on along the minus strand of NC_064633.1, from coordinate 349,956,144 downwards.
GCACGCAGACCGGCCCCTCTCCAGGACGACAACACGACAGCAGCGGTCTCTATGCGATGAGGGCGTAAGGGCCACGCTGACTGGTCGCAGCCCATTTCTGCAGCAGCACTCAGATTACGCACCTCAAGACCAGCGACTTCGAAATTGTATATACTGAAGACGCTTGTTCATTTTTTCTGTCCCCTTTGCTTGTGACACATCTATGTCGTTCTCAAAGTTAAGCATCGTCATTTTTAATTTCATAATAAAATTCACTAATACGAGTTGTTTGAACTGTTTGTCTAGCGATCCGAGAAAGGTTTCCTAGAGACCACATATTCGATGACTAGGCAGGTTTCAACATTGGCAATGAGGGTGGGATGGAACCCAGATCCTAGCTGCCAGAAATTTTCTGTTGTGCTTTCCTGCCTCCTTAATTCTACTTTGTCTTTGCCGTTGCAGAGGTATGTTTACTTGCTTTACCAATGTCTCGTATAGTGGTTTTGCTAATCAATGTTTTCAGATGGGCGTTGCCGAAATTTTCTTTGATTGTGTGTTCATTTTCATTGCTTGCATTGTCTGTTTATCGCATTTACCTCTCCCACTATGAGCAACCCATCTCCCCCACCCCCTGTTCAGGCGCCTCAGCTGTAAGCAATAGATACGACACAGCTAACAGAGATGTTGCTGTTTCAGACCCAACAAATCGCTGCACTGCTAAACACAGTACAGCAGCTCCTGGTGAAACAACCTACCACACCAGTGCAAAATACAACTGTAACTCCGAGTGCCATTCCGCCATTTCGCCAGTCTCATGAAAAAAAAGAGGAACGGCTCGAGTGGTTGATACAGTTTGAAGCTCACGTAATTGTTCACAATGGACAATTTTTTGTCAATGGTACAAAGTGCAGTGCTTCACCTCATTTAGAAATTGTTCCCTAACGCCACTCTGAATAAACTTTCGTGTGATCAGGTTATATTTTTACTAACTGACTATTATGACCAACAAGTGAACGTAATGGCAGCTGGGTACCAATCCTTTCGTAATAAGAAATGGCTAGAGCAAGCATTGCGAGTGGCTAATAGATTTGCAGGGTATGACGAGGAAATGCAAAATTCAGATTTGATTGTGGTGCTTTCTGTTCAGATCTGATGTTGCATCATGCAATCGTGTACAGTGTAACTGATGTCAAACTTAGAGAACAGGTTTTGAAACAGTGTGATACATCATTCCAGCACCTAGTGCAGATACTAGATCAGTACGATTCTGATGTTGTGCTGGGCGATAAATCTGAGCAGCCACCAGGTTGCGCCTTGACTTGCTCACTACCGGCCCAGTAGGCATCTACATCTACATCTGCATTTATACTCCGCAAGCCACCCAACGGTGTGTGGCGGAGGGCACTTTACGTGCCACTGTCATTACCTCCCTTTCCTGTTCCAGTCGCGTATGGTTCGCGGGAAGAACGACTGTCGGAAAGCCTCCGTGCGCGCTCTAATCTCTCTGATTTTACATTCGTGATCTCCTCGGGAGGTATAAGTAGGGGGAAGCAATATATTCGATACCTCATCCAGAAACGCACCCTCTCGAAACCTGGCGAGCAAGCTACACCGCGATGCAGAGCGCCTCTCTTGCAGAGTCTGCCACTTGAGTTTGTTAAACATCTCCGTAACGCTATCACGGTTACCAAATAACCCTGTGACGAAACGCGCCGCTCTTCTTTGGATCTTCTCTATCTCCTCCGTCAACCCGATCTGGTACGGATCCCACACTGATGAGCAATACTCAAGTATAGGTCGAACGAGTGTTTTGTAAGCCACCTCCTTTGTTGATGGACTACATTTTCTAAGGACTCTCCCAATGAATCTCAACCTGGTACCCGCCTTACCAACAATTAATTTTATATGATCATTCCACTTCAAATCGTTCCGCACGCATACTCCCAGATATTTTACAGAAGTGACTGCTACCAGTGTTTGTTCAGCTATCATATACTCATAAAATAAAGGATCCTTCTTTCTATGTATTCGCAATACATTACATTTGTCTATGTTAAGGGTCAGTTGCCACTCCCTGCACCAAGTGCCTATCCGCTGCAGATCTTCCTGCATTTCGCTACAATTTTCTAATGCTACAACTTCTCTGTATACTACAGCATCATCCGCGAAAAGCCGCATGGATCTTCCGACACTATCTAGGCAGCAACAGCTTGCACCAGCCACGCCACATAAACAGTTCACCACGCCACATAAGAAGTTCTCCAAACAGGCAAACAGAATTAAGTCATGCCCTTGGTGCTATTCATGGCACAAACGTCAAGCCTGTCCGTCCCGAAAAACACAGTGTTATTCTTGTGGCCAAAAAGGTCGCATGCAATGGAACAACATAAGAATTCCGCCCACTCATAAAAATCTCTTCACAAGGCCGATGTAATCAATGCAGTGTATTCAAAGCCTGCTGCGGGTATTAGCAGAACTAGCAAGCGAATGGTTTCTACGGTGCTACAGCAGTCCAACAAACTTTTGTTCATTTGCATATTAGTGAAAAATGTATGAAATTTCAGTTGGACATTGGTGCCTCTGTTACATTGCTGAATTGTAACACATTTGAACTGTTAGGCTCCCCACACCTGTCTAAAACAAGCATGCACCTGATAGCTTATAACGGAAACGACAGTTCCATTCTCAGAAAATGTGCTTTGCCTGCACTCTATCTCTTGCAGATGTGAACTAACTTTCACTGTGTTACAATCATGCGAGTGTGAGAACATATTTGGTTTTGATTCGTTAGATTTATTTGCCTTTAAAATTCAGGAAATTTGTGTTGCCACTGACTGCATTCAATGCAAAAGACAGTATAGCTAGCTTGCTGAAAGAATTCCCAGAACTCTTTTCTGAGAGTTTAGGCAAGGCTAGACACTTTGTTTTCAATGCTTAGCCGAAAGTTTGCCAGGCCACAACTGTTCCCATTGCATTGTTGGTTAAAGTGGCTGCTGGACTTAAAGAATTGCAAGATAGCGGAGCTATTGCGCACATATAAACTAGTCAATGGGCAAATCCACTTGATTTGCTCCACAAACCTTCAGGTCGCATTTGCCTCTGTGTTGACTTTATAGTCAACCCACAAACTGTGATTGATACTTAGTCGCCAGTCAACCCACAAACTGCGAATGATACTTATCCATTGCCACAACCAGAGGATCTCTGTGTTAAATTAGGCGCTGGTCGCTACTTTTCAAAAATTACGCAAGTCTTCAAAAATACCACTAGATGAAGAATCTCAAACCGTGTGTATTGTGAACACTCTTTTGGGTTTGTTTGAATATTTGCGTTTGCCTTTTGGCTGTGCTTCCACACCCGCTATTTTCCAATGGTATTTGGAACAGCTGACTGCTCTAGTACCAAACTGTTCAAAGTATTTGGACGATATTGTTGTAGCATGTCCTTCATCTGAAGAACACATCGCAAATTTGCGTGCTTTGTTCCGTGTGTTGTCTGATGCAGGACTATAGTGTAGACTGGACAAGTGTGGATTTTTTAAACCTAAATAGCAGTATCTTCGTCATAAATAGTCAAGGTGTACATCCTCTTCAGTCACATTTGTTAGCCATACGTGATGTGTCAGTTCCTCGCAATGCCACAGAATTGCAATCAGTTTTAGACAAAATGAACTATTATATTCGGTTCATACCAGATGCGGCGCAAATCGTAGATCCGTTGCACCGCTTGCATCGAGAGAGTGTTCCCTTTGTTTGGACAGATGAGTGCCAAGAAGCTTTTGAAATACTTAGAGAAGCGTTGCTTAGTGATCGATGATTGGTTCTCTTTGATTCTGATAAACCAGTTATGTTGCTAGTTGACGCTTCCTCTTACGGAATCGGTGCAAAGTTTTCGCGTAGATTTGGTGATAAAGACAGGCCTATTGCTGTCGCATCAAAAGTGTTGTCCAAAGCTCAGTGTAACTATTCACAAATTGAGAAAGAGGCATTGGCTACTGTGTGTGGTTTCACCAAATTCCACCACTATTTGTATGTCAGAACTTTCTACTTACAAGGGAACCTCCCCATCGCACCTCCTTCAGATTTAGTTATAAGTTGGCACAGTGGATAGGTCTTGAAAAACTGAACACAGATCAATCGAGAAAACAGGAAGAAATTGTGTGGAACTATGAACAAATAAGCAAAATATACAAACTGAGGAGTCCATGCGCAACATAGGCAATATCAAGGACGATGTGAGGTCGGGAGCATCGTGGTCCCATGGTTAGCGTGAGCAGCTGCGGAACCATAGGTCCTTGGTTCAAGTCAGTCTGCTTTCGGCCGGTGAGCGGCGAGGACGTCTTGTTTACGTCTCGTCCGCAGAGTCGCGGTCCCGTCCGCAGAGTCGCGAGCGCGCGTAGTTTGTTTACTTCCTCGCCGCAGCTAATACTCGCGTCCGTTAACACTGAGTCGCCATGGCTCCTTCGTACAGGAAAGCTACCATCAAGATCAGCTTCCAGCCCGACTACGCACGACCACGAGCCTTTGAAGTCGAACGATTCATCCGTGACGAAGTTCAAATACCAACACAGCACATCATCGGTATCCACCTATCCATCACAAGTAGCGTCGTTTACGCCAAGATGGTCGATGACGAGTTATGTCACGCAGTTGTGAACATATGCGCGAACACTCTCATGTTCAAACACTCCGATGGTCACATCGGAGAGGTTACTGTTGACCATGCTGGACTAGGATGACGCACACTAAGAGTCTTCGAACTCCCTTTCGAAGTACCACCGGACGTCGTTACCTCAGCTTTCCGCCCTTATGGGACGGTAATTAGCCACGTGGCCGAAAAATGGAACACCTTCGAGACGTACCAAGTCCTCAACGGCGTCCGACAAGTGAAAATTGAATTAAAGCAACATGTGCCGTCCTACTTAGTCATAGGTGGCTGTCGAGCAATATGTACGACGGCCAACCTCGTACTTGTTCTGGTTGCGGCCAGGAGGGTCATGTGCGCTCGGCGTGTATTCAACGTCGGGTTACACAACTTCCATTGCATGACACGACACCACCTCCTACGCTCACGGCCCTACGCAGAGGTGACACGATCGACCGTCATGACAGACGACAACGCCCCCGGAAGACAGGAAGCGTTAGAATGCGCACCTGTCGCCGGTCCTGGATTGACCAACACTGTTACGGTGTCTGCAGGGGTTGAAGAACGTCGCCCATCGACTCTACATGAAGATTCGGACGAAAGAATGGAACTCGACGCTAGGATTGTACCGACCTCTGCCTTTCAACCTGAGGGGGATGCTATATGGGAACCACAAACTCTTTCGGACACAGAAACCCACGTCCGCAAACAAAGGTCACCGAGAAAACATAAAAAGCGACGTCGCACACCCTCAGACGATTGCCTCCAGCGGACGTCTTCTCCCGTTGACGACCGGACGGCCGACGAAACGACGAGGAAAATGGATGACACGAGATCGCCCTCACCTGTCACTTTGTCTGATTTTGACAAACCCGATTCCGCTCTCTCGGACAAACGGATGGCCAGCACAGCGCCCGCCGTTGATACACAACTGGAAACAACTGCGGATTCACCCTTAGTCACTCAGCCCACAAGTGTTCTACCGCAGCCACCGTTAACTTATGGACCTTGGGCGGATGACATTGAAGACGATTCTACGGCCGCTGTGGTGCACGAGGAGAGGGGTCTCTCCTCCCACACATCGGTCCCTCCCGAGTAGCAACAGATGACGGCGCGGACGCGGCCAGCAGATCACAGGCCCCACCTTTTACGGCGACACTGACGGCAGCCCCCACCGCAGGAGACGATCTACAGACCTATCGCTTAACGACCATCAACATTAACACCATTCGGACACGTACGAAGTTGTCGCTGCTCCAAGACATGCTCAATGCAGCAGACGTTGACATTGTCTTTCTCCAAGAAGTCTTCGTAGCCGATTTCCCGGGTATGTATGGTTATACGGCTCATGTGTCCCACGCCTCGCCAACTAACAGTGGAGTCGCCATTCTCCTCAGAGAGGGCCTCGAGGCGGACGAAGTCCGATATCTCCCCGACGCTAGAGGAATGGCCGTAACGGTGCAAGGCGTCCGGTTTATCAATGTGTACGCCCCTTCCGGAACGAATCGCCGTCGTGACCGATCGCCCTTCTTCGCAGAAGAAATAGCACCGGTTTTTCAGGGCAGGCACGATGACTTGATATTAGGGGGCAATTTCAATTGCACCCAAGCACCTAAAGATCAGCTGCCACGCCATTCACCGTGCCCCAAACTTGGGACACTCATCGGCGATCTCCAGCTGGTAGATACATGGGAACATGTCCGAGGAAATAGACCGGGATACACCCATTTCACGAGTCACTCGTCTAGTCGCATCGATAGGATTTACGTCTCCCGTTCTCTCGCGGCAATGGTGAGTGGCGCGGAGGTGTGGCCAGTAGCCTTTTCTGATCACGAGGCCTATATATGTGCCGTCACCCTTAGTCGCCAACGGGTGTGGCGCAGCCGACATCCCTGGAAATTAAACCTTGCTCATCTCGCTTCTCCGGATTGTCGACGCGCCATCGAAGACACGTGGAGTTGTGCGTCCTCCGCCTCCCAACGTATCCTACGTCGATTAGTTGGTGGTTAACCTGCGCCAAGCCGGCCCTACGGCGAACCTTTATTACGTATGGTCGTGAGACTGCTGCTTGGAGGCGGCAGACCCTTGATTTTTATTTCACCGTCCTTCGCGAATGCGCCTCCTTGCCACCCACACCGGAACGACAGCTGACAGTTCAGCGTACGAAACCACAGATCGTAGTCCATATGCGCCGACACCTCGAAGGGACGATCATGCTATCACCACTGAGGACGGCGATCATCACACCACACAACGCGATATTGCTGCAGCCTTCTTCGACCGTTACGCACGACTTTATTCTGCTCAATGTTCCGACCCGACGACGGTGACAGCAGTCTCACAACTGGTTTACGGCATTGTCCCACAGGATTTACAAACTGAATTATTGAACGACATTACGGAAGAAGAAGTTATCGACGCCATCGGTAAAGGAGCGGCGAATAAGTCTCCTGGCCCCGACGGGCTCCCTGTGGAGTTTTATAGAACTTTCCAGTATTTACTGGCTCCCAAGTTAACAGACATCTGTCGGGAGCTTATGTCCCCCACGGTGCCGCTCCCAGCGGCCTTCGTAGAAGGAATAATTATACCGGTTCACAAGCCTAAAGGTGGGGCTTGAATACAAGATTACCGCCCGCTAACACTCGTCAACTGCGACATGAAGATATTCACCAGACTATTAGCAACCCGTCTACGACCGACCCTACCTTACGTCATCTCGCCAGATCAGACTTCCCTAGGGGGTATCAACAACATCCACACAGCACTGTGTCGATACCGTGACTTAATAGCCCTAGCCAGGGCACGCCGCATCCCGGGAGCGCTGGCATCACTAGATTTTAGCTAAGCTTTTGATCGAGTGGATCACGCGTACCTAACGTCCATTCTCCAGCACATGCAGTACCCACAGCAATTCACAGACGTCGTGATGCGCCTCCTCCGAGGGGCGACTTCCAAAGTGCTCTTTAACGGGCGTCTCTCGCAGTCCCGATTTTCCGCTCCGTGCGTCAAGGCTGCCCCTTGTCGACGTTACTACATGCTCTGGCACTGGAACCGCTCCTCTGTGGCCTCCGTCAACGCCTCACCGGTCTTACCATACGTGACGTCACATTTCGCTGTACAGCATATGCAGACGACCTGGTTCTCGTGTTCCGCAATCACGACGATGTCACCAGAGCACTAGAATGGATTACCACGTACGGTGTGGCTTCCGGCAGCTGTCTCAACGTCGCCAAATCGGTCGCCATGGCCATAGGAGACGGGTTGACCCCAGCGTGTGTCGAGCCCCTACAGCTTCGTGGCACTATCAAATGTCTCGGAATAGAGTTTCACGACGACATACGGTGCACCGCGGCTCTTAACTACCGCCGCTTATTACAACAAATTCGGGTCCAGATCTTCAACCTTCGTCTGCGAACCCTCGACATTCTCCAAAGGACACACTTCGTCAATGTTTACCTCGCATCGCGCCTTCCACACATAGCGCGTGTTCAAAAATGGTTCAAATGACTCTGAGCACTATGGGACTAAACTTCTGAGGTCATCAGTCCCCTAGAACTTAGAACTACTTAAGCCTAGCAAACCTACAGACATCACACACATCCATGCTCGAGGCAGGATTCGAACCTGCGACCGTAGCGGTCGCGCGGCTCCAGACTGTAGCGCCTAGAACCGCTCGGTCTCTCCGGCAGGCATAGCGCGTGTTCTCCCAATACCGTTACTGATGGCTCGACGTCTATTAGCGGCATTCGGAGCCTACGTCAGTACAGGCATGCTCTTCAAAGTCAGTTATGGGTCACTGACCCTTCCACCAGAAAGGGGAGGTCTTGGTCTAGTCCATGTCCACGACAGAGCTGTGGCCCTGTATGTCAGCTCACACATAAGCTGTGGCCCCACCACCCGGAAAGTTCGACAGGTTTGCTGTTGGAGTCCTTAGCTCCGCCCTCCCTTATGCCCCCACTGACGACACAAGACATACCCCCACCCTTATACTACTTCGGGAACTTTTACATGGAACACAGCTATGTCCGTATCGTAGTACCACCGACGAAACAGGCGTCGGCGCGGGATATATATCACGTCCTACAGCAGAGGCGCCCACCAAACATCGTGGAGACCAAAAGCCCTCAGGTTAATTGGAAGGTGGTGTGGAAGACGATTCACGCGGTTCCACTGGACACAGCCGTCCGATCCACATGGTACATCACAGTCAATGGTAAACAGATCACCCGATCACGCCTCCACAAGATAAACATAGCGGAATCGCTTGTCTGCGTAGACTGCGGGATACCAGACACGGACGAACACCGTCTCACATGTGGCGCGGCAGAAGACGTATGGCGCTTGGTGCGACAAATTTTGTCGTATTTTCTACGAGTGACTCCGGAACACATTACACCTCGGTTTCTACTATTTCCGGATCAACAGTATTTCCCGCGTGCCAAGACCAACGCTGTCACGTGGATCCGTGCGCATACGGTACACTACTAATTTCACGATGGACCTAAAGATGTATTAGACTTTTGGAACTACCTACAAGAACGACACTGCAAGATCGTACGGAACCCAAAATGCAGACAGTATTTTTCTAATTACTTAGGGAATGCCCTACGCGACCCTCCACGCAGCTGGATCATCAATAGGTAGGAGAAGATACCCATTGAGTGAGCTGACATGACTAAGTTCGATTCTCGGTGGAACAACATGATATACGTTAAGACGTACCTGGATGATGTAGCGTAAGGAGAGTAGCGACACACCCTTCTGCATCGTGTATGAAGCACTTTTTTTCCCATATACATCACCTCGGTGTAGGAACATGCCGAGATATTGTTTTCTTTTTCTCAGAGCACGATGCGGTGCTAGATACATTTATTTTTGTTGTGGTATAAAGTAAAACCACATTAAGAATGTATTAAAAACAACAAAAAAATGGCAAAACGTCTGTTTTTGGGATGAATCCAGGTAAAAAAAATAAAAAAATAAAAGTCTTTCTACAAGCGAAAATTTTAATTTTTTATTTTCAGACAATTATTATCTGTCCGTCTGTCCATCCGTCCGTCCGATGCGAGGTAACTGCGCAGTAGTAAGGGGACGCTACACCTAAACGAAAAAATTTGAAAACGTTGAAACATATGTTTTGACAGAGTACAGGGAAAATTGTGCGACTGTGAAACCGTTGCATTCATTTGTTGCAGTTTATCTGACAAACTCTTTATGTTTTCATTACTTTTTTGGGAGTGATTATCACATCCACAAGAAAACCTAAATCGGGCTAGGTAGAAGAATCTTTTTACCCATTCCCCAAGTGTACAAGTTAGGTGGGTCGACAACATATTCCTGTCATGTGACGCACATGCCGTCACCAGTGTCGTATAGAATATATCAGACGTGTTTTCCTGTGGAGGAATCGGTTGACCTATGACATTGTGATCAAATGTTTTCGGTTCCCATTGGAGAGGCACGTCCTTTCGTCTACTAATCGCACGGTTTTGCGGTGCGGTTGCAAAACACAGACACTAAACTTATTACAGTAAACAGAGACGTCAATGAACGAACGGACAGATCATAACTTTGCGAAAATAAAGAAAATTAAAGAGGACTCTTCACTTGAGAGAGGCTTGAACCACGGACCTCACGTTCCGCAGCCGCTCACGCTAACCACGAGACCACGGCGCTCCTGATCTCACATTATCCTTGATGTTGGCTATGTTGCGCATGGACTAGTCAGTTTGTATATTTTGCTTATTTTTTTTCATAGTTCCACACTACTTCTTCCTGTTTTCTCGATTGATTTGTGTTCAGTTTGTCAAAGCCTATCCACTGTGCCAACTTATAACTAAATCTGAGGGGGGTGCGATGGGGAGGTTCCCTAGTTAGTAATGGATCACAAGCCACGGAAGTTCTTGTTTCATCCGACGAAGCCGGTTCCTGTACGAACTGACAAAAAATTGGAAAGATTAGCTTTGTTGTTGTCACAATACCAGTACGAGATTGTGTATCGTCCGACATCTCAACATGGCAATGCAATCGCACTCTCACTTCTTCCGATTAGCCTTGACACAGACTTCGAAGCTTCTGATGCATCTTAGACGCTCAGGATTCTGAATTGCTTTAGTCCTTTGCTCTAAACTATCGGGAAATTGCACAGGTCACGCTCGCTCATTGAATAGCATAAAGAACTCTGCAGTGCGCCGATACTTTGTAGGCCGGCCGCGGTGGCCGAGCGGTTCTAGGCGCTACAGTCTGGAACCGCGCGACCGCTACGGTCGCAGGTTCGAATCCTGCCTCGGGCACGGATGTGTGTGATGTCCTTAGGTTAGTTAAGTTTAAGTAGTACTAATTTCTAGGGGACTGATGACCTCAGTAGTTAAGTCCCATAGTGCTCAGAGCCATTTGAACCATTCGATACTTTGTACGTCAGCATAGCTTCGCTGTACAGAAAGGCGTGATTCTCATTCAAAATAACAGTGGACAGTCATGTATGTTGATTCTCAAAGCTTTGCAAAAAGAAGTGTTGCAGTTACTTCACCATGGAGACTGGGGGATTGTTCGTACGAAACAGCGCGTCGACACTATACTTGGCAGTGTACGGATCCCCAAATAGAGCATGTGCGGAAAATCAGTTCGCTCCGCCGCAAAAATTCTCTGCTTGGCCTGAGTCGCAATCACTATAGTAACGTGTGCACGTAGACTTTACAGGACCGTTTTGGAGCACTCATTGGTTGGTCGTGGCAGACTGTTATAGCGAGTTTCCTTTTGCTGTGCCAATGAACTCGACAACTTCACGTAGTACAATTCAGGTATTGTCCTCAATTTTTTGCCTCGAAGGTTTGCCTGAAGTCATAGTGTCTGATAACGGCCTTCACTTCACGTCGTATGAATTTGAAACATTCTGTGAACGCAATGGCATACAGCATCTAACTAGTGCACCGTTCCATCCACAGTCAAACGGCGAAGCGGAATGGTTTGTCAGAACCTTAAAGCAGCACATTGCCAAACTTCGCACCCCACACACGACGGATCAAGCATTGCAATCGTTTCTCGCTTTGTATCGTTCGCATCCACGAGATGGACCATCGCCGGCGGAATTGCTTCACGGCCGCCGCCATCGGTCACTGCTCCACCTGGTCCACTCCCCTCAGTGTCCGACGCCGAAGGACGGCAGCAAGTATCACTTCCGCCGCATGATATTGTGTTTTTCAGCGTTTTTAGCGGCAGCAGACGGTGAGCGCGAGACGAGATCCTTCGTCGACTTGGCACATGGATGTATCTCATTTGAGACCCAGACGGATTGCAGCGCCGGCATCGCAATCAAATTTTCCACTGTCATTTTCACGGTGATCCTTCTGTATCTCTTCCCCCAGGTTCAGGATCCCGAGGACAGCGTGGTCATACCAGCTGCCAGAGGATGTCAACACGACACCGCTGGACGACCCCACGGAGACGGTGCCTTCGCCTCCTCCACCTCCTCTCGTCCTACACATGGAGCTGGATCCGCCCACGCCGCAGGAGCCGACACCCTCTACATCTGGTTATGGGCCTCAGGTGGTGAATGTGTACCCTTCGGGTCGTTTTCCGCCAGAGCGAAGGTCGGATGGCGGGATACTGGAAGTCTGACGTCCCCTGTAGCCACAGCTTCCAGTCAGCGCATACACACTCCTGTCTGCCCCGCCGTTGTCGAGCTCCCTTTACAATAGAAAGATGGGAGGGGAAGGTGGGTGGCGGACGGATGTTATGGCGTAAAGTCAAGCGCTGGCATGCCAGTCAAACGGGAGAGCAGAGAGGGCTGTGAGACGACGTCAGCCATTTCCACGCTGACCGAACCTTCTTCAGGACGACAATACGACACCAGCGGCCTCTACGCGACGAGGACATAATCCCAGCGCCGACTGGTCGCAGTCCATTTCTACAACATCATCAAGATAAGGTACTTCAAGACCAGCGACTTAGAAACTGTATATATTGAAGAAGCTTGTTTATTTTGTCTGTCACCCTCTGCTTGCGACACATCTGGTCATACTGAAAGTTAAGTACTGTCATTGTTCATTTCATAGTAAAACTCATTAACATGATTTGTTTGAATTGTTTCTCTAGCGATCCGAGAAAGCTGTTTTCGTAGACACTCCCTATTCGACCACTAGACAGGATTCAACACGAATCACACACTTTCGACAACTGGTCAACTGATGCTTAACTTCTTCAGTACTGATTCATGATGCTGTTGTACGATGGCTTCACGATACATATTCTGAGCACATCTAAAATAATGAATTCCGGGTAATATAGTTCTTATTTTCTAATGTCATAACGTACGTTTCAAGACTGAAAGCGAATTGATTGAAATACAGGTGAAAGGCTATACCATGATCTTAAGAAGGTAGATGAAGGTTTATAAAGTGTCTGGGAATTGACTACATATTTTATAATCTATCTGTGATAGAATAAATCAAGCGAAGAACTTCTTTTCTGTAAAATTTTGCAGATATTATTCCCAGCTGTAATAAAATTTACACCCTCTCATTTTCCAAACTTTCTCTTCCCTCGCTGGACCCCCTTCCAAGAACTGTATCCTACGCACCCCCTCCCCCGCACACAGATATATATATATATATATATATATATATATATATATATATATATATATATATATATATATATATATATATATATATATATAGGGTGAGTCACCTAACGTTACCGTTGGATATATTTCGTAAACCACATCAAATACTGACGAACCGATTCCACAGACCGAACGTGAGGAGAGGGGCTAGTGTAATTGTTTAATATAAACCATACAAAAATGCACGGAAGTATGTTTTTTAACACACACCTACGTTTTTTTAAATGGAACCACGTTAGTTATGTTAGCACATCTGAACATATAAACAAATACGTAATCAGTGCCGTTTGTTGCATTGTAAAATGTTAATTACATCTGGAGATATTGTAACTTAAAGTTGACGCTCAGTTGCGTGTTGTAACAAACACGGGCCACGGTCGGCGAGCAGCATCTGCAGGGACATGTTTACGATGACGACCGTGTTTACGAGTGTGGCTGTAGTGCACTGTTGTGGTTTGGTCTAGCTGTCGCAGTGTCCGCATCTAACGCTTGCTGCTATTGTTATTCCGCACGCAGACCAACTGTAGTACACAGTGTTACCAGACGTCTGTGATAGTGTAGTGTTGTAGGAACTGTGACCATGGTGTATTCGAACTCTGAAAAGGCGGAGATGATACTCATCTATGGCGAGTGTCGACGAAATGCAGCTGAAGCCTGCAGGGTGTATGCAGAACGGTACCCGGACAGAGAGCATCCAACGTGCCGCACATTGCAAAACATCTACCGCCAACTGTATGCAACAGGTATGGTCGTAGCACGCAAACGGGTCCGTAACAGGCCCGTCACAGGAGAAGCGGGTGCAGTTGGTGTGTTAGCTGCTGTTGCCATGAACCCACACATGAGTACACGGGACATTGCGAGAGCCGGTGGACTGAGTCAAAGTAGTGTCATGCGCATACTGCATCGTCACCGCTTTCACCCGTTTCATGTGTCGCTACATCAGCAATTACATGGTGATGACTTTAAACATCGAGTGCAATTCTGTCAATGGGCATTAACAGAGAATGCGTTGCAGTTCTACCTGTTTACCGATGAAGCGGGTTTCACAAACCACGGGGCAGTGAATCTACGGAACATGCATTACTGGTCCGTGGACAATCCTCGCTGGCTCAGACAGGTAGAGCGACAGCGACCGTGGACTGTAAATGTATGGTGCGGAATCATTGGCGACCACCTCATTGTCCTCACTTCATTGCAGGGGCCCAAACGGCTGCAACATACATCGCGTTTCTACAGAATGATCTGCCAACGTTGCTCGAAAATGTCCCACTGGAAACGCGTCGACGTATGTGGTATGAGCATGACGGTGCACCTGCACTTTCCGCAATTAACGCTAGGCTGACCCTTGACAGGATGTTCGACGGGCGTTTCATAGGACGTGGAGGAGGCATAAATTGGCCAGCCCGTTCTTCTGATCTTACACCTCTGGACTTCTTTCTGTGGGGTACGTTAAAGGAGAATGGGTACCGTGATGTGCCTACAACCCCAGAGGATATGAAACAATGTATTGTGGCAGCCTGCGGCGACATTACACCACATGTACTGCGGCGTGTACGACATTCATTACGCCAGAGATTGCAATAGTGTGCAGCAAGTGATGGCCACCACATTGAACATCTATTGGCCTGACATGTCGGGACACAATCTATTCCACTCCGTAATTGAAAACGGAAACCACGTGTGTACGTGTACCTCACCCCTCATGGTAATGTACATGTGCGTCAGTGAAAAAGACCAATAAAAAGGTTCAAATGGCTCTGAGCCATTAGGACTACTTAAACCTAACTAACCTAAGGACAGCACACAACACCCAGCCATCACGAGGCAGAGAAAATCCCTGACCCCGCCGGGAATCGAACCCGGGAACCCGGGCGTGGAAAGCGAGAACGCTACCGCACGACCACGAGATGCGGGCTAATAACAATAAAAAGGTGTTAGCATGTGGACATAATGTGCTGTTCCAGTCTCTTCTGTACCTAAGATCCATCACCGTTCCCTTTGGATCCCTACGTAATTCGGTGCTCTCCGATACACACGATCGAACAGTTGAGGAGTGGTAGTCAAGCGTCAACTTTAGGTTACAATATCTCCGGATGTAATTAACATTTTACAATGCAACAAACGGCACTGATTACGTATTTGTTTATATGTTCAGATGTGCTAACAAAACTAACGGGGTTCCATTTAAAGAAACGTAGGTTTGTGTTAACAAACATACTTCCGCGATTTTTTTATGGTTTGTA
The DNA here is from genome assembly GCF_023864275.1 of Schistocerca cancellata. NCBI lineage: Eukaryota > Metazoa > Arthropoda > Insecta > Orthoptera > Acrididae > Schistocerca > Schistocerca cancellata. Next base: position 349,940,655 of record NC_064633.1, on the reverse strand, counting down.
TTAAACAATTACACTAGCCCCTCTCCTCACGTTCGGTCTGTGGAATCGATTCGTCAGTATTTGACGTGGTTTACGAAATATATCCAGCGATAATGTTAGGTGACTCACCCTATATATATGTATATATATATATCACCACTGTTCCCAGAACTCCTGAAGATAGACGTTGAATGTGGACATTGTATCACATACACAGTCCCTCTGACTGTTCAGAGACGTCACTAAACCTGCCAAGATGTAAACAACCATGCGTGAGCAACGCCTATTAGACGAGGGGGTCCGACAGCCGATCAGCTGCAGTCATTCCACAAGGAAGGAGGAACACGGCTCGTGTTGTCTGTAGTTCAACTATGCCTAGACGCCCAATAACGCGGTTCGATCGCGTCCGCATTGTTACTTTGTGCCAGGAAGGGCTCTCAAGAAGGGAAGTGTCAAGGCGTCTCGGAGTGAACCAAAACGATATTGTTCGGACATGGAGGAGATACAGAGAGACAGGAACTGTCGACGACATGCCTCGCTCAGGCCGCCCAAGGGCTACTACTGCAGTGGATGACCACTACCTACGGATTATGGCTAGGAGGAACGCTGACAGCATCGCCACCATGTTGAATAATGCTTCTCGATCAGCCACAGGACTCCATGTTACGACACAAACTGTGCGCAGTAGGCTGCATGACGCGCAATTTCACTCCCGACGTCAATGGCGAGGTCCATCTTTGCAACCACGACACCATGCAGCGCGGTACAGATGGGTCCAACAACATGCCGAATGGACCGCTCAAGATTGGCATCTTCACCGATGAGTGTCGCATATGCCTTCAGCCAGACAATCTTCTTAGACATGTTCGGAGGCAACCCGGCCAGGATGAACACCTTAGACACCTGTCCAGCGAGTGCAGCAAGGTGGAGGTTCCTCGTTGTTTTGGGGTGGCATTATGTGGTCGTGGAAGACGCCATAGCGGCTGTACATACGAGAATGCCATCCTGCGGCCGATAGTGCAACCATATCGGCAGCATATTGGCGAGGCATTCGTCTTCATGGACGACAATTCGCGCCCCCATCGTGCAGATCTTGTGAATGACTTCCTTCAGGATAACGACATCCCTCGACTAGAGTGGCCAGCATGTTCTGCAGACATGAACCCCATCGAACTTGCCTGGAATAGATTGAAGAAAGCTGTTTATGATCGACGTGACACACCAACCACTGAGGGATCTACGCTGAATCGCCGTTGAGGAGTGGGGCAGTCCGGACCAACAGTGCCTTGATGAACTTGTGGATAGTATGCTACGACGAATACAGGCATGCATCAATGCAGGAGGACGTTCTACTGGGTATCAGGGGTACCGGTGTGTACAGCTATGTGTACCACCACCTCTGAAGGTCTCGCTGTAGGGTGGTACAATATGCAATGTGTGGTTTTCATGAGCAATAAAAAGGGCGGAAATGATGTATATGTTGATCTCTATCCCAATTTTCTGTACTGGTTCCGGAACGGAACTGTCGGAACCGAGGGGATGCAAAACTTATATATGTAGCATTTCTTTCACTCCAGTTTAACATGTGTCCTGTTGCCTAACAGGTACAGGGTCCGATATGGGCCCTAATAATTTGTTCCTTTCGTGATGACATGGCCGCATGTAAGACGCGAATGGCGTCCTGTGGTATAGCTATCCATGCTGCATTCATCTGGTTCTAAAGCTAAGCTCAGGTGGTCGTCATTGGGTCGCAGTCTGCAACCAGCGTTTCACCATATCCCACACATTTTCGATAGGCGACAAGTCTAGTGATCTGGCGAGCCAGGACACGAGGTTGACATCTCGTGACACCAAAAAGGCATGTGTTCGTGCAGCAACGTGTAGTTGTGCATTCTCTTTCTGAAAAGTGGCGTCTGGGATGTTATGCAGAAAGCGTATGGCTACAGGTTGTACGATGTCATTCACGTAGGTCACACTGACCACAGAGCCTTGGACAAGCACCAACTTTGGTTTTTGATTGAACCTGACATCACCCCACACCATAAGGCCTTGAGCTGATAGTGTTTGCCTTGTGCGAATGCAGTCATTGTGATGCCGCTCCACGTTTCTGTGCCGGACCAAAATGCGACCATTATTTTCAGCCAAACGTAACCTGGAATCGTCTGAAAATACTATCTGACGTCGTTCGATAGATCATTGCCGTCTAGCACGTTTCTGCACATTCGTCAAAGGTAGGCGAAGAAGCGGACGACACGCACGTAACCCACGCCCCTCCTACTAAACGGCGAAGGACTTCACCACTGACAGTGTAAGATGTGTTACACCGATCCCCCGTTGTGCCAGAGAAACACGCACATCTGTTCTGCATTCCATTAGAATGAGGTGTCGATCTTCCCTTGTGGTGGGGGAGGGGGTGGGGGGTGGGGAGGGCAGATCGTGTTCTACGGGCATCTGTGAACGCGTGAACCATTTGGCACATACGCATTGCACCGCCGAAATACTTCGTCCCACACGAGCAGCAATTTCCCGGATGTATCCATCACACCCCCACGCTCGGCATGTACACCCCTACCCTCGTCCATAGTGGTGCTATGGGTGCCAAGTGACATGTATGCCAAGTATGACAGAAATCGCTGTAGGTGTTATTATAACTGTCTGTGAACCTCATGCAACCTCTCTCCAATCTCGAGGGTGAAAGTTCATTGTGACTGTCATCAATGAGTCTAGCGAGCCCGAAAACTGGGTATTCGACGCTAACATCGATTGTTAATGAACGTGTTTACATATCACAGTTTTTCATCCACATAGGGTGGTAAAGGCATGTTACACAACAGTATTTTCTTACAAATAACTACAGTAAGGGCATGTTACCAGACAATATTTTCTTACAAATAACTACAGAAATAATGCAAATAATGAGTGATGGATGCAGAAAATTTATTGACATTACTTAAGAAGTTCTTGCGTTACGCTTGGACGTCACCCTCTTTTCGCCCTTACGCCCATGAGGATGTAATGATTTTTACTCCCACAGTGCTTGATACGTGTACCGAGTGAGGACGGAATGGAATGCTTCAGAGGCGATGTGGAACATACGAGCATCAAGACACAAAATATCTTTTGTAAATATAATGGCTGCAAATGATAATTGCTTCAACATAACACAGTTGCGTAGGGGAAGCATTGGTTGGTTGGTTTGGGGTATAAAGGGACCAAACTACAGGGTCATCAGTCCCTGGGGGTGAGACGGGGGGGGGGGGGGGAGGACAGTCGAATAATTTGATACAGGGCATTTGTGTGCTACTAAGCAGGGAAACAGCCTCAAATTTGTGAGATTTTCATTTTCCTCTTCCTCTCTTATACCATTGACTTTCGCTGACATTAATAAGTTGACCTTTCCTGTGAGGGTAGTGATAGGAAGAGGCATTTGAACACGTTATGCCGAAACGACATACGTTTCAAATTCGATGTAAACTTAACACCTACAAACACTCCAGTCTCATAGTAAGAAGCCCACAGAAACAAAACGATTTAATTGCTAATTCGAAAATTGTGTAGTAATATTTGCTCAAATGCCATTTTTACAATCGGTAAAGGCAATCCGGTGGTGGAAGAGAGCGAGAGGATATCTTAAAATCTTGGGCGGCGCGGATGCGCCGTAGCTCAGGTGCCTTTTACAGGCCAATTTGGGATTGTTCCTCGGCTTCATAGAGTACTGGAATCTCATGTCAAATTGTTCGACTCTGCTTCACTTGCACCGCTATGATGGGTTGTAAACATTGTTTACACTCTATATAGAGACAAATTAGCCGTAACTATAGGCGAATTCCCCATTAAATTCGATGTTGATGAGGTAATATTCCAATGCAGTTGGAGAGCTTCTGCAATGCTTTGCGAGTTTAGAGGGAATACCAAGTGGGCTGAGGTGCGAACAGAAATTACGATTGAGGTTGGATGCATGCTTGAGCAGACTACGCAGTTATGCAAAGCCACTGTGCAAGAGTGACGTAGCAGTTAGCGCATCTGCCAAGTGAGCGAGGTACCGGGTTTCGAATCCTGGCCTTGCTACAAATTTTTATTCCTCGCTTCAGTCTGCATATGTACATCATAGGTGCTTGAGGCACGAAAAGGTCTCTGGTACCATGTAGTTTCATTTGCTATTGAGAATTTACAGTCTCTTACCTACCAAACTCGCCCCCCCCCCCTTTGCACACACATATGTTCTACCAACTTTACACTATAGTACTGTTCCATATGGCAGATACCTTTTCAAAGAAAATCTCCTTCACAAATGAACTGGGAGACTAAAGAGAGAGAAAAGGAAAGAGAAAAAAAGGAACAGGGGACTGGCAACGTAACGTAGAAAGGCAATTGGCTGACATTACCGGGAATCACTGTGCCGTAAGTCGGTCGCGTGGGTCCGACCGTGACGCTCGCCACAAACCAGATTTAAGACCCGCGACAACCAGCAGCCCGAAGCCCCGGCCGCAGAGTTGCGTAACCAAGCAAACACGACAGATGCGCGAACTGGGTCGGCAGCTGCAGAAACAGCAGTTTCCACACATCGGTATGAAGTTATAAGCCAAGGAAAGGGCGTAAGGCTGTTACGCTCACTTCGACGAATCCGGGAAAAAGTGTACTGCGTCGTGTGTAGTCGCCACTGTCCAGTGAGTGGTGCTTAAAATTAACATCTGTCACCACTTTGCTTGTTTCTTTTTCGTCTTTTTTTATTTTCGAGACGGGTTTAGCACTGTCCAATATTCTGTCTACTCCGTACAAATCTCATTATTTCAGATAACCCCTTAGCACTCTGTCGCAGTCATAGCAACATCTACCTCAACTCGCAGCTTGTGCCGCTCCACAACCTTCCTCTACAAAATTAGCTACTCCTAGATACTTCACCACACGTCCCACCTATGTTTCTGTTCTTCTAAGATTTTTCGACTTCCCCTTCTTCCTTGATGTGAAAGCAGAATTTCAGCGTGGCGCAGCTAAAAGAATGCCATTTAAGTAAAAGGAAATGCAGTGAAATTCAGAAACGAAGAGCTGAAATGGACTTACCATTTATCAATGATGAAAAAAACTTTTATAGAAGATGCTGAAAGTGATCCCTTGCAACAACAATACACAGTTGTGCAAGTGTAAGCATGTTGAGATTTTCTCTGCGTAAAATTCGGATATCGATGGCAGCAACTTCACGCCCGATGTTGTCTTTCATTTCCTGAACAGTGTGTGGATTTGTTTCATAGACCTTGCTCTTCAAGTGTTCTTACAAGAGGGAAAAAAATTGTTAGATTCGGCGAATGTGGTGGCCATAAATGTTTGCTGACAACGCTTTCCTGAGTGAAGTCATCACGGTCTCGTTCCAGAGATATCTTAGACGTTCTAATGTTGCCACATCATGCTGGAAAAAGCAGCATTGTCTTTTACATCTGTGGTAAGTTCCTATGGGACCAAACTGTTGACGTCATAGGTCCCTAGTAATCTACTTAATCTAACGTAAAATAACTTACGCTAAGGTCGTGAGCGCGCGCGCGCACACACACACACACACACACACACACGTGTCCGAGGTAGGACTCGAACCTCAGACGGTGGGAGCCGCGCGAACCGTGGCAGCCGGCCGGTGTGGCCGAGCGGTTCTAGGCGCTTTAGTCTGGAACCACGAGACCACTACGGTCGCAGGTTCGAATCCTGCCTCAGGCGTGCATGTATGTGATGTCCTTAGGTTAGTTAGGTTTAAGTAGTTCTAAGTTCTAGGCGACTGATGACCTCAGATGTTAAGTCCCATAGTGCTCAGAGCCATTTGAACATTTTTTGAATCGTGGTAAGGGCGCCTCAGATCGCGCTGCTACCACGCGCGGCTGTCTTTCATATTCCGTTGAGTTGAGCTCAAAATCTAACAAAACGTTCCGTGTATGCAACTGTGTTAAGGGTAGTGTCAAAAACGACGATTTTTAGATCGTGGAGCGGTTGCAGACACACATTGTTAACGTTCTCAGTTGCCCAGTAGCTCGTGTTCTGTGAATTCACATGATCAGAAGGATGAAACCATGCTTCATCACTGATGATATAATGGAAGGGTCTAACAAACCATCGTTGATGTTATTGAAAAGCCACGAGCAGTAATCTACACGTTTCTGACTGTCATCCTTCCGTAATTACTGCACGGCTGTCAAGATTTATGGCTTCAAATTAAGACTTTTCAATATCCGCTGGCAATACCTTCTACTCACATGCGCCTGTTGGGCCAATTTACGTGTACACTCCTTTGGCTGTGAATAATTCTTCGGCGAATGGCTGTAATAACGGCTGTTGTGCGAACTGGAGTAGTTTTTTGTCATTTTATATTTTCCACAGATCCGTAGGTGCTCCAGTTTTTATACAAACTCTATTTTTCTCTCTTTGCTGGTAGTCCTCTATCCGAATACTTCGAAAATTTTGCGAGTTTCCCTCATCTAACCTGTTTTCACATATGCTTTCACAATTTCAGTTCTTTCTTCTTTTGAGGAAGTCATTTTGCAGACCTCAAAGAGAAACGTCTAACTTCACTGATGAAATAAACTGAAATGCTGATAACAGTCTATTATTTTACAAAACTGTCCACTGTTATATCTGTTTACTCTATTTCTGAAGTAGAAATATTGCATTCGCATTCAAATGAGAGGCGGGCCCCGTTTAACCACGCTACCCTATGTTTTCTGAATGTCCTGACATTTTTTGCAAACTGAGATGATGGTGAATTATGTAGCTTATCTTTGAAGGTAGCGATATGGATTGTGATAGGAATACCTTTTCTCCACTTAATGGTTCCAATGCTATGAATTATTTTACTGTTTCGTTCAGAAACGCCTCATATCCAATGACATAAGGCATTTCTACGCTTAATGAGTGGACGTATCATTGTCTTTGATTTCTCGTTAGCTTCCTTGGTACTTTAGTTTGTTTTCTAAGGTCGTTGTACCTGACTGCTAACAGTCAGTAATATACATAAGTGTTATATGACTGTAGTGCAGCTAATATTACACTCATTTGTCATTGCATCGCCGTGCGGGATTAGCCGAGCGGTCTACGGCGCTGCAGTCATGGACTGTGCGGCTGGTCCCAGCGGAGGTTCGAGTCCTCCCTCGGGCATGTAAGTGTGTGTGTGTGTGTGTGTGTGTGTGTGTGTGTGTGTGTGTTTGTGTGTGTGTATGTGTGTGCGTGTGTGTGTGTCCATAGAATAATTTAAGTTAGGTAGTGAGTAAGCTTAGGGACTGATGACCTTAGGAGTTAAGTCCCATAAGATTTCACACACATTTGAACAATTGTCATTGCATTATTACATTGTTTACTAAAGCATTTACAATATGAGTGACACAGAAATACCAAGAAAGGGAAGGGAAAGTGTTAGCAGGCAAACGTAAATGTGATATTATAAAAGAAGTGAAACTGAAAACCAGAAAATACACGAACTACAAGGGGCAGGACGTTTTTCCCAAAGCTCGTACTTTATTTCATTAATAAAACACACTAAAACATCGTTTGATGTTGAGACCCTCATGTCCACACTTTTGAGCAGAAACAGCACATGTCCTGTAGTTATACATACAGCATAACCTCGTTAGCGTGAACTCGCATAAGACGAACTCGCGGTTAAAGCGAAAAAAATATTTGTCCCCCCAGGAATACATTAGTTTTTATGGTATGTTTTATCGGTTAACACGAATTTCGGTTATGGCGAATTACGAACTCTGTTTCAGTTCCTGGCGAAATTAAATTTCACTTTAACACAAGCTTCCGACTTTAGAGTATTCTAAAGCGTATTTTTTTCCGAAATGAATGTAGGAAATGTAGCTAAAAAGCTAATTATACTTATTGCTGACTCGTTTTTACAGTTAAAGAGTAAGATTCTAGATAAAGTGGACCGTGGTACCAAGAAAACAGCAATTGCAGAGCAGTTTGGAATACCTAAATCTACTTTATCTACGATTATTAAGAATCGAGAAAAAATTATTAATGCTGCGGCATCAGGTTCTGGAAACAAATCCAAACGACTTCGAACCGCCAAGTATGAAGACATCGAGACGTTACTGCTAGAGTGGTTCAATCATATGCGTGCATCTAACATACCCTTAACTGGCCCTGTGATCCAGTGAAAAGCAAATGATATTGCTAAAGATATGGGCATTGAATACTTCCGTTGTTCTGCTGGTTGGTTGTATCGGTTCCAAAAGAGACATTCAATTTCATCTGTACAGATTTGTGGTGAAGCAAATAAAGTTGATGAAGAAAGTGCGAACAGCTGGTTGTATGAACTGAACCGAGTGAGGGAAAAGTATGCCTCGTGTGATGTGTAACATGGATGAAACTGGATTTTTCTACAATCTTTTTCCAAATTGCACCCTCGGGATAAATGGTGGTAAGTGTCACGGTGGAGCATAAAGCAAACAACGTGTGACTGTTGTACTGTGCTGTAATGCTGACGGCAGTGAGAAGTTTCGTCCCTGTGTTATCGGCAAATCCGAGACACCACGTTGTTTTAAAAACATAAATATGGATACTTTACCTTGCATCTACTCTCACCACAAGAAAGCTTGTATCGATGGCACATCATTTCGCAAGTGGCTTCTTCGTTTCAACAGTCGAATGGTTGCTCAAAATAGACATGTTTTTCTTACATTGGACAGATGTACTGCCCATAACGTTCATGATCTGAACCTATCCAACATAAACATTCAGTTTTTTCCACCCAATGCCAGCAGGCCGCCTTCAGCCTTTGGACCAAGGCATAATCTCTCTCATAAAGAGAGCTTATCGTAAGCGACTTGTAAGAGCTGCAATTCGTGCTGCTGAAAACAATAGTGCAACCCCAAACTGGAATCTGCTTGACGCAATAAAAGCCATCGCAGCAGCCTGGAACTCAGTATCGCCACATCATATAGGGAAGTGCTTTAACAGAGCTTGGAGACAAAGCAACACTGAAGATGTCCACGAGTTAGAAGATGCCACTTCACCTGATGAATGGACAGTACTGCAGGGCGTCGCAAACCCTGGGATTAGTTTCGAAGAATTCATTAGTGTGGACGACATTGTTACCGTATGTGCTTCTGTCTAATCGGATGTGCCAAAAAGCTGTGAACGAGGTGCAAGAAGGGCCATCAGAAGAAAGTGAAGAGGAAGAGAATACAGATACCATTCCACCTACCCGTCAGGAGATGTTTACAGCCTTGGACTGTTTAGAACGGTTGGCTTCAACATCCGACGTCACTGCTGGATTTACGGACGCTATCATTACAATTGGTTGTGAAACTAAAGAATATTATCGTTCCCATGAACGTCAGCGAACCATGACCGCATATTTTCCAAGAAAGTAACGTACATAATTTGTGAGTACTTGGATTTTACAATCACTTTATAGTGTTATAAGTCTACAATAACGTGACTAATAGTTTAGTGTATTACACATTAGTGTACTGCTGTACATGTATACTTACTAAAAACTGTTTTTCATTTAACACGAATTTTTTTAACAGGAACTCCTGATTTTTCGGTCCCTTCGGATTCGCACTAACGAAGTTTTACTGTATTAATATTTCGGTTTCTATACCATGTAAGTGAAATATTTTGGGTCTAAAAATAACAAACCGGGTAGTAGAATATTTGGGACTTTTCTCAAAAATTTTCAATCATTGGTCCTTGTGATTGCCACGTTTTGGCTTCTCTTGCTTTTTTTGAGGTACTGGATATCTACATTCATCTACATCTTCATGGATACTCTGAAAATCACACTTAAGTGCCTAGCAGAGGGTTCATCGAACTACCATCACATAATTCTCTATTAGTCTAATCTTGTAAAGCACACGGAAAAAAACGAACACCTATACCTCTCCGTGCGAGCTTTGATTTCCGTTATTTTATTGTGATGATGGTTTCTCCCTTTTTAGATTGGCATCAACATGATATTTTCGCATTCGGAGGAGAAATCTGGTGATTGAAACTTCGTGAGAAGCCTCCGCCGCAACGAGAAACGCCTTTGTTTTAATGGTGTCCATCCCAAATCCTGTATCACGTCCGTAACACTCTCTCCCTAATTTCGCGACACTGCGAAACGTGCTGCTCTTCTTCGAACTTTCTCTATGTTCTCCGTTAATCCTATCTCGTAATGATCCCAGACCGCACAGCAGTGCTCAAAAAGAGGACGGACAAGCGTAGTTTCTGTAGTAGATCTCTTACATTTTCTATTATACCAATAAAATGCAATCTTTGGTTTGCCTTCTCCACAACATTTTCTATTTGAATTGCTCGTAATTGTAATTCCTGGGTATTTGTATTTAGGGCCTTTAGAATTGACTGATTTATAGTGAAAGAGAAGTTTAACGGATTTCATTTCGCACTCATGTGGATGGTCTCACACTTTTCATTATTTAGGGTTAATTGCCAATTTCCACACAATAAAGATATCTTTTCTAAATCGTTTTGCTATTTGTTTTGATCTGCTGATGACTTTACTAGACGATAAACGACAGTAACATCTGCAAAAAAAAAAAAAAAAAAAAAAAAAAAAAAGACGGCTGTTTAGATTGTTTCCTAAATCGTTTCTATAGACAGGAAGCAGCAGAGCACTTTGGGAAACGCCAGAAATCACTAATCACTTCTGTTCTACTCGATGACTTTCCGTCAGTTACTACGAACTATGAAGTCTCCGACAGGAAATCACGGATTTAGTCACATAACTGAAACGATATTTCACAAGCACGCAATTTCACTACAAGGTGCTTGTGTGACAGTGTCAGTAATCTTCTAGAAATATAGAAATACCGAATGAATTTGAAATTCCTAGTCAATAGGAGTCAACACTTCGTATGGGTAAAGAGCTAGTTGTGTTTCACAAGAATGATGTGTTGTAAATCAGTGTTAACTGCGCGCCAATAGACGGTTCTCTTCGGGGTAATTCATTATGTTCGATCACAATATGTGTTCCAAAATGGGTTTCTGATTTTATCAGTTCATATAATCTTCACTTGACTTTTGTCGCCTCCTAGGAAAATAACATTTATCCCTCTAAAAGTAACGATCAACGAGGAGGTGGTTTGAAACTACCGATGCCCTCCTGTGCATAGTCTTAGTTTAGATGGTAAGGGCTTTCCTTCCTCCTTCCCAGGAACCGACCATCCTAGAGTAACGGAACTGCTGCGGAACTTGACATTTAGCACATCTACATAGCACTTCCGGGAGTGAAAATCACGTTAAGTGTATTTTAGAGGAGCAAACATTCGACCAGGCTGCACGAGAGTCATTTTTATTAATAAAAAAATACTGGTTTTTAACTATCACACTGAAGCACTAATACTGAAAGCTGTTAACGTATTTAATTTTATACTTAATGAATTTTATGCTCCCTTAGACGTACACGAGTAGCACTATTGTCGATAAAATGTTCGACCAAGTCAAAATTTGTTAATGTAATACTGAAGTATTGTCTATACTCTTAACCATCAGAACTTATTGTTGTCTTGTAGAGTGGCACTGATTTCACAGATGTTTTGAGGGACCGCCGTCGCTTTTGTTTCTTCAATGCTGGTCAGATGAAGTCGGTAAAGAACGCAGAGGAAATTGACAAAAAAATCGTTCCTGTATAGGATTCATTCAGCATTTTTACTATAACAGGGACGAACACCTTTAATGAGTACGTCAGGGTCTGTAGTTGCAGCGCAAGATACAGTGTTGCAAATACCGGGTGATCAAAAAGTCAGTATAGATTTGAAAACTTAATAAACCACGGAATAATGGAGATAGAGGGGTAAAAATTGACACACATGCTTGGAATAACATGTGGTTTTATTAGAACAAAAAAAAACACCTCATATTGCTAGACGCGTGAAAGATCTCTTGTGCGCGTCGTTTGGTGATGATCGTGTGCTCAGCCGCCACTTTCGTCATGCTTGGCCTCCCAGGTCCCCCTCACTCAGTGCGATTATTGGCTTTGGGGTTAGCTGAAGCCGCAAGTGTATCGTGATCGACCGATATCTCTAGCGATGCTGAAAGACAACATCCGACGCCAATGCCTCACCATAGCTCCGGACATGCTTTGCAGTGCTGTTCACAACATAATTCCTCGACTACAGCTATTGTTGAGGAATGATGGTGGACATATTGAGCATTTCCTGTAAAGAGCATCATCTTTGCTTTGTCTTACTTTGTTATGCTAATTATTGCTATACTGATCAAATGGGGCGCCATCCGTCGGACATTTCATGAAGTTTTGTATTTCTTTGGTTCTAATAAAACCCCATGTCATTCCAAGCATGTGTGTCAATTTGTACCTCCCTACCTACATTATTCCGTGATTTATTCAGTTTTCAAATTTATACTGACTTTTTGATCACCCGGTACTTATTAGAAAGAGGAAACTCGTATTACCGGCAACACTGACGACGCGTGAAATACTTTCAGGTTATCGTGAATGTAGCATCAAGATTCATAAACAGTTTACTGTGTTCAGTTTTCCCGAACTGATTTAAATATTATTACCGAAGGCTTGGTGTAATTTACTTCCCAGTCACTATAAATCGAATAAAACATTTTCCACGCTTTCCTCGTTTCGTTATAGGAGTCAGCGAGCAGAATCTGCGCGCAGTCTGCCACATAAGAGTAAATACTTGATACTTTTCAAAACAAAAGTTCATAGATCGCAAACAGCATGTTACAATTATTAAATTTGTTGTTGTTAAGGTCACAAACCCAAAGACTGTTTTGACGCAGTACTCCTCTCCAGACGCTTCTCAACAGTAGTCTTCATTTTCATGAACCTACCTGCACCACGACCAACGATCTGTCATATACAGTGTGTCCCAAGAGGATTAGTCACTAGTCATGTATATGACAGCAACACTTATTTCAAGCAAAATATCTTAATTTGGACGTGTGCCCTGTTCCCTACGGTTTCTGAGGTTGAACACATTTAATGTACTTTTTTGTCATTAGTGTTTTGTGAGTAAGTGCGTGGTACTGAGAGTGTATCAGAGAGAAGCATCGGTTAACTCTGGTTGAAGGCGAGCTGGCTAAAGCGCTACACATATGCACTAATGACGAATATGCAGTGAAATGTCTCTGTGGAGTGGTTTCCTAGGAGGCTTGTCTCACTGGATTCTCTGTATCCTGTCCACCGCCTGATTGCGGTTCAATTCCTTAACTCTCCCAGAAAGACGGAGTAATCAACCTAAAGCTTATTAAATGATATTATGTTTGATTGTTTTATATTCCATAGGAAATCATGACCTGTATTTATTACGTTTTCCCTTCACCCTACCTTATGTGTGCTTGAATGTGACTGAATGAGTGTTTTACGTGTGGTTTCAGGTTTCTTTTGTGGGGGACTCTGAGTTGGTTGTCGTCTGCTAGGACCAGCTGATGTTTGCTTCTCGTTGGGAGAGTAACACAGGATGACCAACTTGGGATCGCAGTACCCGGACAGAGGGGTTTACCCCTTTTAGTCTGAGGTTGGTTTGACTGTCAGGTTGGTGGCGGAAGCCTACCCCTCTGGTAGCTTCCGTTGCAGCAGTAGTTAGGCGAAGCTCGGTGGAGAAAGGACACTCTGCAGCTAGCGGTTGGGGAGTACAGTTCGTAGCTGCTAGAGAAGGTTTCTGCTGATAGGACGTAGGTCGAATTAGAACTTCCATACAAACTCATGGAATATTTAAGTACTGCAACTCAACTGAAGCGTGTGTAGTTATGTGTTTTCGGAATGTGGCATAATTATTTTGTCAAAAAATCGGCGATGATGGTTGAAATAAAAAGTGCGGAAGTTGCTTTGTTTCTTTCGGATATCATCGTGTGGAATTTCTTGCAGTGAATATTTTCAGGAAAAGCTAGTCAGTATAACTTCGGGTGAAAGTGAGACTAAAAGTGTTTTCGAGCGAGTGTGATTTTCATTGTTCTTATTTTCTATGTTTTCGTGGAAGATGCTATTGTCTCTTGTGTTCGTCTTGGACCTCGTGTTTGGTAACCGATGATCCTTCTGGTCTACTACTGCACTGCAATAGGTTCTCACATTATCAGTTTAATTGTTTTGTGTGTTATAATTTAGCAAAATATCAGTTTTTCATGCGCATAGAGGAAATGTTTGTATCGGTTTGTTTCTGATCGGACCACGTGTAAGTTGAAAGGTTGGGGGGGGGGAGGGGGAGGGGGTGTTCTGGCTTGCCGAGTTAATTTTATTTCTTACATTTGTGCTTTATTTAATGTCTAATTTCTGAACAGTTAACTCGTAATCAAGTTTACCACGTGCTGAAGTTCGGCCGTTCGTAAGCGGCAGGCGAATCGGATAAACCTCTTTCCAAATTAGTGCATGAGTATAATGGTGATAGTTATCTCTCTGAATTATTTCTGTCGGGGGTATGTACATGGAATGATTGGATTATTGTGTTCCTCTTGCCTTATGTGTGTTTTTTCCTTTTTAATTGCGCTATTCTACCATTTTTGGCGAATTATTTAGATAAATTTTTTATTCAGGCACCAGTCATGTGTATTCATAGGATGTGCATCAAAATCAGTTATGAAATAAATGTGCTACTTAAAAGATAAATTCTGCGTCCTTTATCTTTCTCATTGATGCCACTTTTCAAGTTGATACTCTATTGCCTGATTTTTTTAAAAGTTAATCTGCTTGTTTGTGATGAACAAGAATGGGAAAAAATCAAAGTGAACGGGTGTACTGTCTCGAAATTAAGGAATTCACATTTAATTAAACAAGCTCACTGATGTACGACATACAATGCTGTTCATCTTGTTAGTTTCTTTCAAAAATTTGCATTCTTATAATTAAATTCTTAACTTAATTAAACTGATAATTTCCAGTTCGATCTTTTCTTAATTGTTAGGAAGGGCTTGGGGTGGTGGCGACCCTGTAATTTTTAAATTTATAGTTGTCCTTGTGAGGTGGCTTAACCAGAAATTGCGCACAGTGGTTACATCTCCGTTATTCTTGATGCGTAACATATGTCGAGCCTTGGATAGGATCCGTTTACTGTTCTACATACATACTTTAGAGCAGATATAGCATGTGTTTGCGGCTTCTGCATTGGTAGTGCTCCTGTTGATGTCGGCGTTTTCTGATACGTCGAATTCCTGAACTACGTTTTTCAACTATACGCATGTTGTAATGTTCACTAAATGTTGTAGTTTACATATATAAACCTGACAATATACTGAACAATACTGAAAATAAATAATATTGTGCAATAAATGTTTTAGATCCCGGAATCCATTCGGAATGGAGCATACGTCCACATGAAGTCCTGTGCTTCACGTCATCGTTTCTGTCATATCCCCGAACATTGACCATTCCTCATGGGCCGCCCTACATACTCATATCTAGATCAATGACAGCTATATTTTCTTACAACAGACAGTTTTCACCAACGACTCATGACGTAATATTAGCACAACCATTGTATTTCTTCCAGTCATTTTCTTTATTTGGGACTTTCTCGAGATAACACCTTCCAAGACGTCTCATTTCTTACTCGACCAATCGATCACATCTTCGAGTCATCGTTTTCAAAGGCTTCTAATCATGTACCTGTTGTTCACATTTCTGAACCACTGTGAACCAAACATAGCTTTCAATGAATCTTTCTCTGGTGTCAAGATATGCCTTTCCAATACCTTGTGTTGTGTCTAGGAATTCGGCCTACTGGCTACGCTAGGCAAACAATCAAACAATTCGTATTACAATGTGAAAATTACAAATATTCAACTCTGATAATTGTGTCGCAAGCAAAGAGCGACATCAAGATAACCATCTTCATCAGAATAGACAAGCATTAGTCTGTGCTACACAGACATGACTAATGTATGGGCTATCGAAGCGGCTAATAGTGACGCTGCTATCAAAGTGGGCCCCATCAGTCGCTCATGTCATCTTCACTTGGGGACCGCTAATGTCACGTTGTCATCCTGGAAGGGTGGTCTGTCAGCATGCAATTGGCTGACTTCTTATCACAGCTCTCTCTTCCCTGTCGTTCCCGAATCGCGTGCCGGTTTTGACTTTATGCCATAACATTCCCTCCCCCCCCCCCCCCCACCCAAAAAAAGTCGGATCGTCGTCGCGTGAGGAGGACTACAACGGAGGGGGTGAGGGAGGGGGGTGGTGAGGGCAGGCAGGAGCGTGGACACCCTGATGGATAGGAAGCTGTGGCTACAGGGGACGTCAGACTTCCGGTCGTACCCCGCCATCCGCCCTTCGCTCTGGTGAAAACGTCCCCCGAAACATGCACATGAGGGTACGCGTCCACCTCCTGTAGCACATACCACGACAGAGAAGGCGTCGACTGCTGCAGTGTGGGCGGGTCCAGCTCCATCTGTAGGACGAGAGGAGGCAGAATAGGTGGAGGCTCCGTCGCCACGGGGTCGCCCAACGGTGTGGTGATGACAACCTCTGCCTGGCTGCTGTGGCCGCGCTGTCCTCGGGATCCGTGAATCTGTGGGAAAAGGTACAGAAGGATCACCGTGAACCTAACAGTTGCGAATTTGATTGATTTGATTGTGATATCAGCGCCGCAATCCGTCTGGGACTGAAATGAGATACATGCACGCGCCAAGACTACGAATGACCTCGCCTCACGCCCACTGTCTTCTGCAGCAAAAAAAAACCTTCAGAAACAAGATATCATGCGACGCGAAGCAATACTTGCGGCCTTCCTTCGGCGTCGGGTGCTGAGGAGGGTGGAGCAGGTCGAACAGTGTCCGATGGCGATGGCCACGAAGCAATTCCGCCGGCGATGGTCCATCTCGTGGATGGTAACGATAGGAGACGAGAAATAGTTGCAGTGCTTGATCCCTGGTCTGTGCGGTGCGGAGTTTTTCCATCTGTTGCTTGAAGGTTCTAACAAAACCTTCCGCTTTGCCGTTGGACTATGGATGGAATCGTACACTAGGTAGATGCTGCATGCCATTGCATTCGAGGAATGTTTCTATTTCATTTGAAGTGAACTAAGGGCCTTTGTCCGACACTATGACTTCCGGCAAACCTTCGAGTCAAGAAACAGAGGAGAACGACTGAATTGTGCTACGTGCCGTCGTGAAGTTCATTGGCAAAGCAAAAGGAAACTTGCTGTAAGAGTCGACCACAATTAACCAACGAATGTTCCAAAACGGACCCGCACAATCTACGTACACACGTTGTCACGATGATTGTGGATTAGATCAAGCAGAGAATTTTTGTGGCGGAGCGGACTGATTTTCCGCACATGCGTGATACTGTGACGTCATGTGTTCTGTTTGGGTGTCCATATCCTGCCAAATACAGTGTCGACGCACTAACTGCTTCAAACGGACAACCCCCGCGTTTCCTTGGTGAAGTAACTGTGGCGCGTCCTTTTGCAAAGCTTGGGGATCAACACATGTGACTGTTCAGTGTCATTTTGAACAAGAATCAAACCATGCTGTACAGTGTGTAAGTGGGCTGTTTATGTTTTCTTATTGGCAACGTTACGTAACGCTCTGTATGAAAAACACTGGCTGTGCTGTGTGCAGTCTGTGGCTAGTTTGCATTGTTGTCTGCCATTGTAGTGTTGGGCAGCGGCAGCTGGATGTGAACAGCGCGTACCGTTGCGCAGTTGGAGGTGAGCTGCCAGCAGTGGTGGATGTGGGGAGAGAGATGGCGGAGTTTTGAAATTTGTTATACTGGATATTATGAACTGCTATATATATTATGACTATTAAGGTAAATACATTGTTTGTTCTCTATTAAAATCTTTCATTTGCTAACTATCCCTATCAGTAGTTAGTGCCTTCTGTAGTTTGAATGTTTTATTTAGCTGGCAGTAGTGGCGCTCGCTGCATTGCAGTAGTTCGAGTAACGAAGATTTTTGTGAGGTAAGTGATTTGTGAAAGGTACAGGTTAATGTTAATCAGGGCCATTCCTTTGTACGGAATTCTGAAAGTCAGATTGCGTAGCGCTAAAAATATTGTGTGTCAGTTTAAGCACAGTCTTGTATAAATTTTTCTAAGGGTACGTTTCAAGTGAGGCCGATGTGGAAATTATTGGTGCACTACGGAGTTCTTTATGCTACGCAATGAGGCCAAGATGTACGGATGCATTATAGCAAAATGTTCAAACCTGAATCAGCTTCCATGGCCTGTGCAATTTTCCTATAATTCAGAGGAAAGGACTGAATCAATTCAGAATCCTGAGCATCGACGTATCAAGATGCAGCAGAAGCGTCAAAGTATGTATCAGGGCTAATCGGAAGAAGTGAAAGTGCGATAGCATTACCATGTTGCACTGTCGGACGATACACAATCTCGTACTGATATTGAGACAACAAGAAAGCCCATCTTTGCAATTTTTGGGCAGTTCGTACAGGAACCGGCTTCGTCGGATGAAAGAAGGACTGCAGTGGCTTGTGATCCGTTACTAAGTAGAATGTTCTGACATACAAATAGTGCTGGAATTTGGTGATACCATACACAGTAGCCCATGCCTGTTTCTCAGTTTGTGAATAGTTACACTGAGCTCTGGACAACAGTTTTGATGCGATGGCAATAGGCCTGTCTTTATCACCAAAGCTGCGCGAAAGCACTGCACCGATTCCGTAAGAGGAACCGTCAACTAGGAACATAACTGGTTTGTCAGAATCAAAGTGAACCAATCATCGATCACTAAGTAACGCTTCTCTAAGTCTTTGAAAAGCTTCTTGGCACTCATCTGAGTAAACAAAGGGAACGTTCTCTCGACGCAAGCGATGCAACGGAGCTACGATTCGCGCCGCATTTCGTATGAACCGAATATAATAGTTCATTTTGCCTAAAACCGACCGCAATTCTGTGGCGTTGAGAGGAACTGGCAGATCACGTATGGCTAACAAACATGACTGAAGAGGTTGTACACCTTGACTGTGTATGACATGACCGAGATACTGCTTCTCAGGTTTATACACTCCTGGAAATGGAAAAAAGAACACATTGACACCGGTGTGTCAGACCCACCATACTTGCTCCGGACACTGCGAGAGGGCTGTACAAGCAATGATCACACGCACGGCACAGCGGACACACCAGGAACCGCGGTGTTGGCCGTCGAATGGCGCTAGCTGCGCAGCATTTGTGCACCGCCGCCGTCAGTGTCAGCCAGTTTGCCGTGGCATACGGAGCTCCATCGCAGTCTTTAACACTGGTAGCATGCCGCGACAGCGTGGACGTGAACCGTATGTGCAGTTGACGGACTTTGAGCGTGGGCGTATAGTGGGCATGCGGGAGGCCGGGTGGACGTACCGCCGAATTGCTCAACACGTGGGGCGTGAGGTCTCCACAGTACATCGATGTTGTCGCCAGTGGTCGGCGGAAGGTGCACGTGCCCGTCGACCTGGGATCGGACCGCAGCGACGCACGGATGCACGCCAAGACCGTAGGATCCTACGCAGTGCCGTAGGGGACCGCACCGCCACTTCCCAGCAAATTAGGGACACTGTTGCTCCTGGGGTATCGGCGAGGACCATTCGCAACCGTCTCCATGAAGCTGGGCTACGGTCCCGCACACCGTTAGGCCGTCTTCCGCTCACGCCCCAACATCGTGCAGCCCGCCTCCAGTGGTGTCGCGACAGGCGTGAATGGACGGACGAATGGAGACGTGTCGTCTTCAGCGATGAGAGTCACTTCTGCCTTGGTGCCAATGATGGTCGTATGCGTGTTTGGCGCCGTGCAGGTGAGCGCCACAATCAGGACTGCATACGACCGAGGCACACAGGGCCAACACCCGGCATCATGGTGTGGGGAGCGATCTCCTACACTGGCCGTACACCACTGGTGATCGTCGAGGGGACACTGAATAGTGCACGGTACATCCAAACCGTCATCGAACCCATCGTTCTACCATTCCTAGACCGGCAAGGGAACTTGCTGTTCCAACAGGACAATGCACGTCCGCATGTATCCCGTGCCAACCAACGTGCTCTAGAAGGTGTAAGTCAACTACCCTGGCCAGCAAGATCTCCGGATCTGTCCCCCATTGAGCATGTTTGGGACTGGATGAAGCGTCGTCTCACGCGGTCTGCACGTCCAGCACGAACGCTGGTCCAACTGATGCGCCAGGTGGAAATGGCATGGCAAGCCGTTCCACAGGACTACATCCAGCATCTCTACGATCGTCTCCATGGGAGAATAGCAGCCTGCATTGCTGCGAAAGGTGGATATACACTGTACTAGTGCCGACATTGTGCATGCTCTGTTGCCTGTGTCTATGTGCCTGTGGTTCTGTCAGTGTGATCATGTGATGTATCTGACCCCAGGAATGTGTCAATAAAGTTTCCCCTTCCTGGGACAATGAATTCACGGTGTTCTTATTTCAATTTCCAGGAGTGTAAAAGTCACACATTTCCAATCTACACTTTAGTCCTGCATCACATAAGACATGAAACAAAGCACGCAAATGTGCAGTGTGTTCTTCAGGTGTACGACCTGCTACGACAATATCGTCTAAACAGTTTGAACAGTTTGCTACTTGAGCAGTCAGCTGTTCCAAATACGGTTGGAAAATGGAGGATGCGGAAGCACTGCCAAGAGTCAAACGCAAATATTTAAACAAGTCCAAATGAGTGTTCACAACACATACGGATCGAGATTCTTCATATAGCGGTATTTGAAGATATGTGTCGCGCAAATCAAGTTCTGAAAAGTAGCGATCAGCGCCAAATCTGTCCATGAGATCCTCTGGGCGTGGAAATGGATAAGTACTAATCACAGTTTATGTGTTGACTGTAGACTTAGTCAACACAAAGGCGAATGCGATCTGAAGGTTTGGGTAGCAAAACCAGTGTAATTGCTCGCTGACTAGCTTGTATGAGCACAATAGCTTCGGTATCTTGCAATTCTTTAAGTTCAGCAGCAATTTTTTTCCGTAATGCAATGGGAACAGTTCTGGCTCGGCAAACTTTCAGCTGGGTATTGTTTTTCATAGTAATATGTGCAACAAAATTGTTAGCCTTGCCTAAAGCTTCAGAAAAGAGCCCAGGAAGTTCTTTCAGCAAGTTAGCTGCACTGTCTTTGGCAATGAGTGCAGTCACTGACAACACATTGTCCCGAAATGGTTCAAATGGCTCTGAGCACTATGGGACTTAACAGCTGAGGTCATCAGTCCCCTAGAACTTAGAACTACTTAAACCTAACTAACCTAAGGAAATCACACACAACCATGCCCAGGGCAGGATTCGAACCTGCGACCGTAACGGTCGCGCGGTTCCAGACTGAAGCGCCTAGATCCGCTCAGCCACTACGGCCGGCTCATTGTCCTGAATTTCAAAGCGTAACAGATCAGACGAATCAAGGCCGAAAACGTTCCCACAATGGCGTGATTGTAGCACAGTGAAAGTCACAGTTCGTGTATGCGAGGAATACATGGCAGACAAAGTACATTTTCCGACAATGGGAAAGTCTTGTCAATTATAAGCAGTCTGATGCATGCTTGTTTTAAACAGGCGTGTAGAGCCCAACGTGTTACGATTCAGCAATGTAATAGAGACACCCGTGTCCAACTGAAATTTCACACCTTTTCCACTAAGATGCAAACGAACAAAAAGTCTGTTGGACTGGCGTAGCACTGAAGGAACTGTATGCTTGCTAATGTTACTAATGCCTGCAGCAGGATTTTAATACACTGCATTGATTACATGGGCCTTGTGACTAGATTTTTGTGAGTGGGTAAAATTCTTATGTTTGTTCCGTAACAAACATACGGATTGTACGTGACCTTTCTTGCCACAAGCGAAACACTGTGCTTGTCTGGACAGGCAATCTTGGCGTTTGAGCCGTGAATAGCATAGACGGCATGACTTAATTCTGTTCTCTGATGTAGCTGCCTGTTTAGAGAACCGTTTACGCGGCTTAGTGTGTTGCTGCCTACTGGGTCGGTCCTGAGAAAGGGACGGCTCAACCCGACAAATTGGTGGCTACTCAAATTTATCGGTCGATATGGCACATGAATCATACTGATTTAGAATTTGCATTACGTGATGAAATGATGGATCTGGCTGTTTCAAAATCTGTTCTCTTAGATTGACATCAGTTACAATGTACACGATTCCATCATGCAATATACCATCCGAAAATAAAGCACCACAAGCACATATGAATTTGCATTTCCACTTCATACCTTGCAAATCTGTTACCCACTCGCGGTTAGTCTATTCTGACCTTTACTTGCAATCAAAGAATTGGTACCTAGCTGCCACCACATTCACTTGTTGGTCGTAATTGTTAGTTAGGTAACCCACAACCCGAATCACAAGAAGTTCACTTGGAGTGGCGTTAGGGAACAATTCCTGAATGAGGCGAAAGACTGCACTTCCTATCGTTGACAAAAAGTAATGTAGTTTTATAAGGTGTCAGGCAAATCCAACACCTTCCATGAAAACCCTGACATGATAAGCAAATCCGGCAGTATGTCACATAGCTCCGAATAAATCCTGACATTAAATTAACCAAAGTAATACGAGTAACGAGTGAGCATATAGAATACCACAGACTAGCACAAGAATGCCTAAATGCATGTCATACCTTCCCACCGTGAGACAGACGCAGTTCTGAGGGGAGAAACGAGAACAGAAGCCGAGAGCAGAACCGTGTTAATCTAGAAGGCCCTACGATAAGGTACGTACACCCACGTCACCAGCAAACCGACAGGACCACCCCCCCCAGCCCTTGTTAAAAGCTAGAGCCCTCCAGAAGAACAGTATAGATCCTACAATAACACTAAAAGGGCCACACCAGCCGCAAGTTTTAGAGTGAGACTTTTTCGCGTCTCTGTTACGTTGCAAACGTTAAAAACATTGCCCCACCACGAAAAGTATAACGTTTCTCATTGGATAGACAGAATTTTAGTAGGCGGAGCTTAAGGGTAACATTGAGACCCTGATTGATCAGATGAAAACACAGCCAGACAGTTTTTTTTTAAAATACCAACTTCGATAAATGGTGGTAAGAAGAAGTTAGAGAAGAGTTGCTTCCGAGACGGCAAGGTGCGGGGAGCTGTGCCGTCCGCCGCCCCCTGACGAACAACGACAAGGTAATGAACGCACGCGATGCCGCATTTTTGAGCGCATAAGGCTTCACTCAGAACTGCAGAAGTCTCATCTGTTACATCTCCTTTTTACGTAATACTAGTGTCGATAGTCAATTGAAGCTCATGGTATTCACATTTGCTACGTAAGTAAAAATCTGAAACGCGATGATTTTTCTGTTATATAATTTTTGAGAAGCCTCATCAGCCACTGCAATTTACGACAAGTTAGATAAGTAATTAAAGATAATTGAGGGTCACTGTAGACCATTTTGATAGTTTTCTCTTTTGTGAAACTTAATTTAAACCTAGATTATAAATGTGATATGGCATAGGTCATCCTTCGATCCATTGTAGAACTTGGAAACCCATTCAGGGAATATTCGTTCTTATTTTTGTTGAACGCAGTTGGTTTTGTCATCCTGTATTAAAACATTTCCTTTTATCAATAGTGCAATTTATAAACAATGTTTTGTGAGTAGAATAAAATTTCCAATGGTAAACTTAACTGCTTTTTCGACGTTATTTTACCAGCTAACTAAAAATAGGAAAGCCTTGAACCCCTTCCATTAAATTTAGTTAGTATTAAGATTCTTTTACAGGGAGTGCAGTGGAGCTGACGCTGAAATCATTAAGTATTTGGTTATATCATCGCTAGTCTCACTGAACTCTTCTGATCTCTACATGTCATGTGTGGTCTGGCGTCTCCTTACCAGCAACAGGTCCCATTTTCAAATTAGTCAATTCCCTAAAAAACACGCTCAAAGCGTCGTTGCGCAAAAGTGGTATGGAGACACGACATAGAACAACAGACACCACGCAGAATGTTAGAGAATGGCGATCCTGCCAGGATGGTAAAATACCATGATTGAAGGTCGACCACATGCCTAACGGGGTCAGAAAAATATCTTGTTGAAAAATTTTTGTAACAAATTTTTTTTTCTTAAAGTTATACATAGTCGAAAACAGTAGCTGCAGCGATAGACAATAAGAAAGTATTCAGTAGAAAGTGAGACATTCTAGCAGGGACGATAGCATAATTAAGTTATGAATTTTAATATTGTTAGAATTAAGTTTCCTCTCCAATGCAAGCGCGCAGGTGGTGGATACATCGTTGACAAGTTGGTTCTGACCCAACAAGTAAGTGAATTGATTGTCAAGTCGTGTGTGCAAAAAAGTTTATGAAATGCGTGAGATCGTATGAGCGCATGTTGACGCGAAGTAGGGCGCGTGAATTGCTTTTAAAACAGAGAATAAGGGATTCGGAAAGATTAGCAATGGCAGATAGAGACCTTGACCGAATTGATGTAGAGACCCAACATGAAGATGGACAGAGAATAGAGGACAGGACAACAGACGATGCAGTATCGCGAGAAATAGGACAGATAACGAGGATAATGTACGTCAAGGTATAGAAAACATAAGTCAGCATACGACAGAGGAGCAGGAAAATAGAGAGATAGCCGATGAGGATTCTAACTTGTGTCTTGAATACGTAGAACCCATAGTACAAGTAATCAGAGCCCCCTCACCACAGAGTACAAGGAATTCGAGCAGAAACGTGTCACCGCAAAGTTCAATGCAATCGGTTGCAAACCTACACTTGGTCGAAAACACAGAGCGTAGGACGTCGGAAGAAAACGCAATAGGACCCACCAATCTGGCAGAATTATTACAATTAATGATGGAAACCATGACAAGACAAAATAAAGAAATTGCGAACGAAATTAAAATTCATAATGCAGAAACGACGAAACAAATTGCAGAAACCACGAGACAAATGCGTGAGATTAAAGAACAAAATAAAAAAAAATTCAGTTACACCTAAGTCATATTGAAGACGAGGCAAAAGAATCTCGAGAAGTGATAGGAAACATAATAACAGGTCACAATCAATTGGGAACAGACACTGACAAGGTACAAGCGGACGTACAAACATTGCGTAGTGACACTCAGGACGAGATCAAAACATTACGTAACAACACCCAGGGAGTAGTCAAGAAACTAGAGAAACAGATAAACGTAATTACTAGACAATCAGCAGGTACAGCGCGTGAAATTGTTGAAATTGTTGACTGGTGTTACACAAACGTATCACAAAAGCAGCGCTGAAAAGATATGATAACCGCATAGTCAAAATAGAAGCGCAAACGAAGCGACAATTTCAGAAATTGCGAACAGAGTTGTTGCAAACCATTGAAGAGCGTAGTGAACAGGATCGAACAAACACTGAGCCTGCAACCACATCCGTATCTGTAACACCACCGGAAAAACAAGCAATTAACGAAGATATCATGCAAAAAGGTGGAAATTTAAGGAGATGGGACCTGGATAAACTGACTAAACCAGAGGTTGTATAGAGTTTCAGGGACAGCATAAGGGAACAATTGACAGGAATGGGGAAAAGAAATACAGTGGAAGACGAATGGGTAGCTCTGACAGATGAAGTAGTGAAAGCAGCAGAGGATCAAGTAGATAAAAAGACGAGGGTTAGTAGAAATCCTTGGGTAACAGAAGAAATATTGAATTTAATTGATGAAAGGAGAAAATATAAAAATGCAGTAAATGAAGCAGGCAAAAAGGAATACAAACGTGTCAAAAATGAGATGGACAGGAACTGCAAAATGGCTAAGTAGGCATGGCTAGAGGACAAATGTAAGAATGTAGAGGCTTATCTCACTAGGGGTAAGATAGATACAGCCTACACGAAAATTAAAGATACCTTTAGAGAAAAGAGAGTCACTTGTATGAATATCAAGAGCTCAGATGGAAACCCAGTTCTAAGCAAAGAGGGGAAAGCAGAAAGGTGGAAGGAGTATATAAGGGGTCTATACAAGGGCGATGTACTTGAGGACAATATTATGGAAATGGGAGAGGATGTAGATGAAGATGAAATGGGAGATACGATACTGCGTGAAGAGTTTGACAGAGCACTGAAAGACATGAGTCGAAACAAGGCCCCGGGAGTAGACAACATTCCATTAGAACTGCTGACAGCCTTGGGAGAGCCACTCCTGACAAAACTCTACTATCTGGTGAGCAAGATGTACCAGACAGGCGAAATACCCTCAGACTTCAAGAATATAATAATTCCAATCACAAAGAAAGCAGGTGTTGACAGATGTGAAAATTACCGAACTATTAGTTTAATAAGTCACAGCTGCAAAATACTAACGCGAATTATTTACAGATGAATGGAAAAACTAGTAGAAGCCGACCTCGGGGAAGATCAGTTTGGATTCCGTAGAAATGTTGGAGCACGTGAGGCAATACTGACCTTACGACTTATCTTAGAAGAAAGATTAAGGAAAGGCAAACCTACATTTCTAGCATTTGTAGACTTAGAGAAAGCTTTTGACAATGTTGACTGGAATACCCTCTTTCAAATTCTAAAGGTGGCAGGAGTAAAATACAGGGAGCGAAAGGTTATTTACAATTTGTACAGAAACCAGATGGCAATTATAAGAGTCGAGGGGCATGAAAGGGAAGCGGTGGTTGGGAAGGGAGTGAGACAGGGTTGTAGCCTATCCCCCATGTTATTCAATCTGTATATTGAGCAAGCAGTAAAGAAAACAAAAGAAAAGTTTGGAGTAGGTATTAAAATCCAGGGAGAAGAAATATAAACTTTGAGGTTCGCCGATGACATTGTAATTCTGTCAGAGACAGCAAAGGACTTGGAAGAGCAGTTGAACGGAATGGACAGTGACTTGAAAGGAAGATATAAGATGAACATTAACAAAAGCAAAACGAGGATAATGGAATGTAGTCGAATTAAGTCAGGTGATGCTGAGGGAATTAGATTAGGAAATGAGACACTTAAAGTAGTAAAGGAGTTTTGCTATGTGGGGAGCAAAATAACTGATGATGGTCGAAGTAGAGAGGATATAAAATGTAGATTGGCAATGGTAAGGAAAGCGTTTCTGAAGAAGAGAAATTTGTTAACATCGAGTATAGATTTAAATGTCAGGAAGTCGTTTCTGAAAGTATTTGTATAGACTGTAGCCGAGTATGGAAGTGAAACAAGGGCAATAAATAGTTTGGACAAGAAGAGAATAGAAGCTTTCGAAATGTGGTGCTACAGAAGAATGTTGAATATTAGGTGGATAGATCACGTAACTAATGAGGAGGTATTGAGTAGGATTGGGGAGAAGAGAAGTTTGTGGCACAATTTGACTAGAAGAAGGGATCGGTTGGTAGGACATGTCCTGGGGCATCAAGGGATCACAAATTTAGCATTGGAGGGCAGCGTGGAGGGTAAAAATCGTAGAGGGAGACCAAGAGATGAATACACTAAGCAGATTCAGAAGGATGTAGGTTGCAGTAGGTACTGGGAGATGAAGGAGCTTGCACAGGATAGATTAGCATGGAGAGCTGCATCAAACCAGTCTCAGGACTGAAGGCCACAACAACAATAAATCATGCATTTTCAATTCCTATCACAGGCGGAAAAAACATACGTGAAAACAGACAGCCTGCACCGCAACAAACACGTTTCGAAATTCTTGATGAACAAACGGCACCACAAACACATGCAGAACCACAAATGTATGTTTCAAGACAGTTTGGATCGTGCAATGAAGCGGCAGAACGATATTACGTAAGGGTACGCAAAAGTTACAGTGGACAATATCCAATGTATCTACCACAACCGGAAAGAACGACGGGAGAAATGATCAGAAACAGTAGTGTCGAAGAATCGCGAATTTCATATGGAACTATGACGAAGTACGACAACGATCATTTCCTCACAGTCAGAAACTTTCAACACTTTCTAGAAGGAAACTCATTACATCCACGAACTTTTATTGATCAGTTCCGAGTAGGATTACCGGAACACTGGACGCTAGCACACAAATTAGACTTCATATGTGCACACATGTCAGGAACAGTCGCAGAAACCATGCAGAATGTTGCCGCGACATGCCGATCGTACGAAGATTTCAGAGAGAAGTTTCTCTCACGATACTGATCCAGCGAAGGACAGAACAGCGTGAAGTACGAATTGTTACAGAACCCATATTTTGTAAATTCGGGAGAGAAGAGTTCTGTGAAATTTTTCAAGTAATGGCAAAGAAAAATCAATGCTTAGATGTACCATACAGTGACGGAGAGTTGATTAAATTATGCGCGATGAAGTTACCATTGAAATACCAGCAATCACTAGTAGGGCGCGGAGGCAATGACGTCGAAGCATTTAAAAGTATTCTAAGGGAACTAGGTTCATATTTTCGGAAGATGACGCAAGAAAAAGACGAAGCGCACGTGAAAACGAAAGCAAAAAGCAGTGGAATCCACAAGACACAGTATGAAGAAACAATAATTACGAATCACGTGATAACTTCGCACCAAGAAACGACAATAGATTTCAACAAAGAACCGGTTATGGATTTAGAAGAGAATATGGCGATAACTATAATTCAGCCAGGTACGACAACAACTATGACAGAGGGAATAACGTCAACCGGAATGGGTATTGGAGCGCCAATAGACCGACAAATTATCAACAAAGAAACCAATATCAACAAGCGGACCAAGAAATGAGAATACAGATAGAAGAGGTGGAGGTAAGACCACCAAACCCCGAAAAACGTTCGAATTGACAGCTAAGCGCCCATGCCAAAGGGAAAGACACACCGACCCAGGACAATTGCAGCACCTTGAACAGAGAAGTAAATACCTTATCACGAGAAGAGAAGAAGGAAGAAACAAATCCGCAGGGACCAGGTGAAAATGAAGACAGGAAAATAACAATATCATGTTGGGACGAAGTTAATTGGGAGAATACTGACGAGGAAGATGAATTACAAGAGGCATACACAACGAATGTAGGAGGAAAGGACGAAATAATGAGTATTGCAGAGCTATTTGAGATGGAAACCAGGGAAAGCGATTCAATGAGGGTAATGCTCAGTTGACAGAAGTTGAAAATAAGTTACTAGTGGGTACACTACCCAACGTATATTATGAAGGAAGTTACAAAGCGATAATTAGAGCATTTAAATGCGATTATGTGGAAGTAGCGTCGAAGAAGGAGAAGATAGACGAGGATGATAAAAAAGTACAGGATGTTGAAGAAAGCGTAAATGAAGGAAGAAATAGAGAAGAGGAAATAAAAGAGAGAGAAATAGCAGTCGAAGCTTCTCCTACAGAAAGTTCGAATTCACAAGGGAAATTCCTAAAAAGACTCATGTATGATTCAGTGGAGGATTCGTTGATGCAAGAAGAAGAAGAACAGAACCAACCCTTTCAAATTCAACCAATTGTGAAGGTCATGGTAAAGCATATCCCAGTCAATATTGTTATTGATAGTGGAAGTGAACTGACTGCGATCTCAGAAAATTTATTCATGCAGTGTAATGCCAATGAGGAATTGCCAGTTCTGAAAACACGTAAGATTAAAGTAAGAGGTCCTATTAGAAACAATGCTGCAAAAGTTACGAGACCAAGAAGGTTAACTCTTTCGTGTCAAGGTCAAAAGATCGATGCCAGCTGCGTGATTATACCTAAACTAACTGTAAATTTGATTATAGGTGCAGATTTTTTAAATGAGAGACGAGCGATAATAGATATGGGGAAATGTAGCGCAACATTCGGGAATGTCACATTTCTCTTTGAGCAAAAGCTAAAATTAGAAGAAATACCAGTTACAAACAAACAATTAAGAATGATGTGAGTTAAAGAGAATGAAGAATTAGAATGGTATGCGCAAACGGAGGAATCACCTCAACTCATGTTAGAAGCCCATAAAGAAATTGATGAAAAATTTCAAGAAGTTCAAATAAATAATCAGTACAATATTTCAAGTTTATGTTGCAGATAAGATCGTCAGGAGAAAGAAGAATGAAGAAAGAGGAAATTGGGGAAAAGAAAGTAGTTTCAATAAAATAAAAAAAAACACCAGTAGTATCATAGATTAAGGTGAAGGGATAAAGCGTAGATAGTCTAACAGCATGAAATACTAAAATGCTATACACCACGACACTACACAAAAATAAAAAACGAATTTGAGGATTCCTGTAGAAGTTAAGAATCAAAATATCTTAGAATTGTAACATGGAAAGGGCACAAAAATTTGTAAAGATTTTTAAAAAGGCGTAAAACAATGTAGGTACTAGACATATGTTAGATGATTATAAGTAAAACTTTTTGTAAGAACCATTGTAAAAACTCCAGCAAAGACCAGATGCAACGACCTGCAAGTTGAAACGCGAGAAGTATCAAGAAAGAAAGGGCGTAATTAGCAAGACACAATTCCTACGAGACAGAAGCGTCGAGAGAAGGAAAAGGACAGCGAGACCAACAGAGGGCCCTTGTATCTGATGTGGCAGTAAATCTGCCCGCTAAGCAGAACCCTGCTGTGACAGAACACGGAAAGCCAAGAGGGTCTTGGGACACCCCAACTCAGCGGAGCGAGCAAAAAACGGCCCACTGGCAAAAAAATATGTGTAAAAGTCACAATACTGCTATTAAACAGCACACTGATGCACGAAACTGAAGAAAACTTCCACAAAGTAAAAATGACATGCCCAAACAATTTATCAAACTGTTACTGAGAGGAGAACTTCAAAGCGACTAGTTATCAATAAATATTTCCATATCCTGCTCAGAGAAGAACCAACTATCAAGTAAGAAGCAGAGAAAAAGCAGGAAGAACAGAAGTTGAAGATTCGCAAGATTGAGACCTTCCCACATCCCTGTCCTATTGTAAACTAGTCGTCTGCAAAGTATTACTACAAAAAAGACTGCTTTCAGCAACACATAACGATGACTTTCACGCATACAAAGCCAGTAAACCACGAGATTCTGCACTCACAGCTCCATTCCATTATGGGACCTCCACAACAGCAACACACACTTGCAAAGCCAACAAGGAACGACGAACGAAGCTGTACATCAAATACTTGTCCACATCCATCTCGCTCATGTCCATCACCTTCATACAAAAACATTCGCCAACCTCATGCTTAAACATTCATAGGATTGTGTGAATGTGTGAAATCAAATTATGTGATGTAGGAATTGTGCAAAAGAAATGTGTGAAAAACTAAATAAGTTAAGCACACCAAACAGCTAATAAACTACAAAATAACAGTCATTGACTATGGACTTAAGTAAAAAATAGACTATCGATAAAAATAAGTCATTAGTTCTGAAATGGACAGTATATAAGGAACAAAAGTAAGCCATAATAAACACTAAAACTATATGCCACTTACTTTCTCCTCATAAAAATAAAAGAATAACTATATTTTACTTATTTTATCCTTATAAAACAAAGAATAAAAATTATCTTGTTGGATGTTTTCCCTTTTATTTTAACATTTGTACCATTTGTTAGGATAATATCTCAATACTTGTGTATGTATATTTCTTTGTCAAAGCAATTCTTGGAAATAATTCTTATTTGTTAGTGTAACAATGTTGAAATGAGTGTCTAGAAACAAAAATAATTTACTTGGACATGATATCTGGAAAATGTGTTAGGAGTAGATCTGGAAAATGTGTTAGGAATAGATTTTCCTTAATTACTACGTTTATAAAAAAAATTCTAAGAAAATCGATGTGAAAGACTCCTCACTTTCGATAACAAACTTCTTAAAAAAACAAACTTCACACTTAAATAAAGAAAGAAAATAATTAAAAAATAATAAATATAATAGAATAAAAGTATTCTTCTCTTGTCAATATAAACATATTTTTGAGAATAATGTGGAAGAATATAAAAATATAAATTAGTAATACAAACTAGCATAGAACCAGAATAACATGGCTGAACAGTAGGCAACAAAATTTAGATAAAGGAATAAATTTTGGCTGACCTATACAACGATTCAATTATTGCCTAACTTCAGTGCAAAAATTAAGTTCGAAGGGTGGTGATATGTAAGGTGTCAGGCAAATCCAACACCTTCCATGAAAACCCTGACATGATAAGCAAATCCAGTAGTACGTCACATAACTCCGAATAAATCATGACATTAAATTAACCAAAGTAATGCGAGTAACAAGTGAGCAAATGGAATACCACAGACTAACTCAAGAATGCCTAAATGCATGTCATACCTTCCCACCGACAGACAGACGCAGTTCCGAGGGGAGAAACGAGAACAGAAGCCGAGAGCAGAACCGTGTTAAGCTAGAAGGCCCTACGATAAGGGACGGACACCCACGTCACCAGCAAACAGACAGGACCACCCCCCAGCCCATGTTAAAAGCTAGAGCTCTCCAGAAGAACAGTATAGAACTTACGATAACACTAAAAGGGCCACACCAGCTGCAAGTTTTAGTGTGAGACTTTCTCGCGTCTCTGTTACATTGCAAACGTTAAAAACATTGCCCCACCACGAAAAGTATAACGTTTCTCATTGGATAGACAGATTTTTTGTCGGTGGAGCTTAAGGTTAACATTGAGACCCTGATTGGTCAGATGAAAACGCAGCCAGACAGTTTTTTTTTTTAAAACCAACTTCGGTAAATGGTGGTAAGAAGAAGTTAAAGAAGAGTTGATTCCGAGACGGCAAGGTGCGGGGAGCTGTGCCGTCCGCCGCCCCCTGACGAACAACGACAAGGTAATGAATGCACGAGATGCCGCATTTTTGAGCCCATAAGGCTTCACTCAGAACAGCAGAAGTCTCATCTGTTACATCTCCTTTTTACGCAATACTAGTGTCGATAGTCAATTGAAGCTCATGGTTTTCACATTTGCTACGTAAGTCAAAATCTGAAACGCGATGATTTTTCTGTTATATAATTATTGAGAAGCCACATCAGCCACTGTAATTTACGACAAGTTAGATAAGTAATTAAAGATAATTGAGGGTCACTGTAGACCATTTTGATAGTTTTCTCTTTTGTGAAACTTAATTTAAACCTAGATTATAGATGTGATACGGCATTGGTCATCCTTCGATCCATTGTAAAACTTGGAAACCCATTCAGGGAATATTCGTTCACATTTTTGTTGAACGCAGTTGGTTTTTACCATCCTGTATTAAAACATTTCCTTTTATCAATAGTGCAATTTATAAACAATGTTTTGTGAGTAGAATAAAATTTCCAATGGTAAATTTAACTGCTTTTTCGACGTTATTTAACCAGCTAACAAAAAACAGGAAAGCCTTGAACCCCTTCCACTAAATGTAGTTAGTATTAAGATTATTTTACAGGGAGTGCAGTGGAGCTGACGCTGAAATCATTAAGTATTTGGTTATATCATCGCTAGTCTCGCTGAACTCTTCTGAACTCTACATGCCATGTGTGGTCTGGCGTCTCCTTACCAGCAACAGATCCCATTTTCAAACTAGTCAATTCCCTAAAAAACACGCTCAGAGCGTCGTTGCGCGATAGTGGTAGGAAGACACGACATAGAACAACAGACACCACGCAGAATGTTAGGGTTTCACAGTACCTGATACGTTGTGTGCAGTGATGTGGGCTTCATACTGTTGCAACCGCTCCAGCCATTCGCGCTTTCTTTTTAGTTAAACTGGCGAAAAGGCAGTATGACACTCGGAGCTATACTTGTGGCATACTGCACAGCGTTCGTTGTACTGTTTGCGAGTAACCGCTGTACCCTATTGAGAAGGGTTCCAATCTGCAGCGTCTGAAACTGAAACATCTGTGTTGGCTGCACTGCATCTATCGCTTGCACCTGAGGCGCCTGTGCCAGGGGTGGGAGGTGCGGGTTGCTCATTTTAGAGTAGGCAGATGCAATAAACAGACAATGCAAGCAATAAAAATAACCACAAAAGCAAAGAAAATTACTGCAACGCCCGTCTCAAAACACTGAATGGAAAAAACTGTACAAGAGACACTGTTAAAACATATAAACACCTCCTGCAAAGAAAAGACAATGTAGAATTTAGGCGCCAGCAAAACACAAAAGCCCACCACAAAGAAACAGAGAATCTGTGGCAGTGGGTACCTCTGTTAACAGGCCATCGCTGTGGTACTCATTCACGTTGTCGCCAGTGTTATTCATCCATCCTCGTCGTCAGTGTTGTTGTGTCTAGGAATTCCGACCACTCGGTACGCTAGGCAAACAATCAAACAACTCTTATAATAAATTATATCACAATGTGAAAATTACAAATACCCAACTTTGATAATTGTGTCGTAAGCAAAGAGCGACATCAAGTTAATCAGTCTTCTTCAGAATAGACAAACATAAGTCTGTTCAAATGGTTCAAATGGCGCTAAGCACTATGGGACTTAACATCTGAGGTCATCAGTCCCCTAGACTTAGAACTACTTAAACCTAACTACCCTAAGGACATCACACACATCCATACGCGAGGCAGGATTCGAACCTGCGACCGTAGCAGCAGCGCGGTTCCGAACTGAAGCGCATAGATCCGCTCGGCCACAGCCGCCGGCAATAAGTCTCTGCTATATAGCGGTGACTATGCAGAGGCTATCGAAGTGGCTAACGATGACGCTGCTATCCAAGTGGGCCTCACCAACTAGACGCGGCGCTTATGCCGTCTTCTCCTAGAGGCCGCTGCTGCCGCGTTGTCGTCCTGGAAGGGAGGTCGGTCAGTGTGTGATTGGCTGACTTCTTCTCACAGCCTACTTTTCTCTGTCTTTCCCCACTGACGTGCCGGTGCTGACTTTACGCCGTAGTATCCTGTGCCATTTTACATTGTCGAACACTTTTTCTAGGTCGACAAATCCTATGAAGGTGTCTTTATTTTAGTTAAGACTTCTTTCCATTATTAAGTCAGAACTGCCTCTCGGGTGGCTTTACCGTTCCTACACCCAAACGCATTGTCATGTAACAGACGCTCATCTATCTTTTGCTTTTTTTGTGTGTTAATTCTGTCAGCCAATTCTCTGCTTCGGTGAGACTTTAAGCTCGTACGAAAATTGTAGCACTTACCTTCGGGAATGAGTGGACGATAGTTTTCCGAAGGTCTGATGGTACATATCCTGTCTCCGACTACGCTGACACTTTCCCAAACGAAATTCCGAAAGTAAGCTGGTTAGCTTATCGCACCCCAGATTATATGGACTGGTGCAGGGCCATTGTGTCCTTGGACAAATGGATTCTTTGAGAGAACACTTGTCAGGTCTTCGTCGTACTTTCAAGCGACCATCACATGTGTGCAGGCAGGATATGCTTTTATCACTGAAGACCAAGTGATCCATTCCCAGCACCGACTGAGCAGTGTACGTCGATGCTGTGGTGGGTGTGGAAGACGGACGTGCCCTTAGTCCCACTGGTAGTAACTGGTTCGCAACAGTTCGTGTTGACACGTGTATGCTGTATTCCTGAACATTTTTGTACCGCCTTCGTTAATCGATCAGAATTTCTTCTGTTTTACATTGTTTCTTTACAATTGCTTTCCTTCACCATATCTGCCCAAATTTTTTTATTGCCTTTTTAGACATTTCCATTTCTGTTCAACTGAACCACCTACTCTGAACACCTATACCCTTAGAAAACCTTATCATACCTCAATAGTTCCATATCCCATTTCTTTCGACATTGAATCTGCCAACGATTGTCATAAACTGAACTGTGTCATGTATCTGTCTCTGCTCATGGGTCTGCCTTACAATCCGTTAACTTATTTCCGAATGACTTAATCATGCAGAAATCTTCCCATGTCTACAGCCAGTTTCCAAAAATACCTACTGCTCTCGTTATTTTTGAACAACGCATTTTCTATTACTCAACGAAATTTATTGTAGAACTTGGTTAATGTTTCTCTACTCTCATTTCTAATACCGAGTCTACATTGTTTTTTAAATATTTCTTCTACTTCCTCCCCTAATACAGTGTTCTTAGCCCTCCATGATTTTATTCATCTTCTTTTACGTTTAATGTCTACTCGATTACTCTACAATTAGGTGCCTGGCAGCGGGTTCATCAAATCACCTTCAAATTATTTCTCTACCGTTCCACACGCGAGGGTGCGAGGAAAAAAGGGAACACTTTTCGTACAAGCTCTAATTTATATTATTTTATTATGATGATCATTTCTATGTACATAGGTGGATACCAAAAAAATATTTCCATACTCTGAGGAGATAACTGGCGATTAAAATTTTATGAGAAGGTCACTGCCGCAACGAGAAACGTCTCTGTCTTAATGACTGCCGCTCCAATTCACATATTTATTATATACGTGACACTCTCTTTTATTTCAAGAAGTTATCATATATTTTCTCTGTCTCTTCTTCTGCTTGTGACCCGGCATATATACCGAAACTATGCTGTTTACCTTCGTTTTGCGTCAATGTTGGGGAAAATATTCCGACAATCGAACCGTTTCCCTACCACATTCATACTTTTCACATTCCTAGCTATAGCTCACAGAATTACACCCTTC
Source organism: Schistocerca cancellata (assembly GCF_023864275.1). Classification (NCBI taxonomy): domain Eukaryota; kingdom Metazoa; phylum Arthropoda; class Insecta; order Orthoptera; family Acrididae; genus Schistocerca; species Schistocerca cancellata. The sequence goes on along the minus strand of NC_064633.1, from coordinate 349,904,307 downwards.
GTTACTTTTCTCATTGCGGTTTCTCTTCGCAGTCCCCTCCAGGAGATCGGAATTCATCTGGAATATTTTGACAATGGAGAGATCATCATCACACTTCCTACAATTTCTGGCCACATAACCAGTGAAGGCAACTTATGTGCCTTTAAATGCAGTATTTCCGCTGCCTTCTTTATCCTCATTCCGCTGATGATTGCTGACTCTTCCGTCTTTTAGGGGTAGTTTCCCATCTGAGGGGCAAGAGTATGACCCGAGTCTCTGTACGTTTCTCCGATTTGTTTGATAAGGACATTGGCAGATCATGAGTGGCTCCATATAACGATACCTTTGGTGTCTTTCGCCGCAGCCCACGTGCCTGCCTTCATGTTTTTCTCCGACGGCGGTGGCATTTTCCAGTAGAATAATTGTCCATGCCACAAGGGCCTGAACCGCGCTACCATGATTTGAGGAGCAGGATGGTGAACCCATGTTGATGTCTTGCCACCAGACTCTTCTGATAAAAGTCGGAAGAGGAATACCTATGAATCTATTGGGCACCAGCGCCACACCCACAGATACCAGGTCCGTAATTTAAACAAACTGCTTCACCTGTGCGTCAAAATCTGGTGTCGCATATCTCCAGAAGCCTACCGAAGACATGTCGGTACCAGCTTCGAAGAATGTAATTGATTTCCTTCAACAAAATTTCTCACTGATCGACAAACAACTTTTCCGAATTTAGTAGAGTCCAGTACCAAAATTAGTATTATTGTTTCAGGTCGTCATCTTTTATATGTCATAGACAAGCAGCCTGGAACAAGATGCAACGTCGGTCCACTCAACTGACTGTAGTCCAAAGATGTTACTTACCTTATTTCGTCGAGTATTGTGCGCAGAGTATCCAAACTCATGTCCGAAAAATGACTTCTGACGGTATAGTAACAAGCAGAGTTCCCTTACATATCTTTTTTGCATATTGCTCTCCTAGAACTGTCTAGGAAGCAGTGCTTCATGAGGTCCTTCCTACTGCATAAGGTTTCTTGGTTTCAGCAACACGAGGGATTCGGTGTGAAGCTTTAAGAACACCTCCTGTTGTCTGGAAAAAGTAGCGTCACGAATCCACGCTTGAACATTACAGACCAGCTTTTTGGAGCTTGAAGAATTCAATGACTTTTCCAAAGAACTCTGCATGACTTCTTTGAAAGTGGCCTTTTAACTTACCGGGTTTCATACTCTCTGCTGTTAGCACTTCACTGCACAGAACACATTGGCCTTATCAACTATCACTGTAAAATCCCATTGCAAAATAACTTCTTTGTACGATTTTTGTCACCAAGTTGCATGGTTCCTCGTATCAGGAAGAACTGTCCACAGTACGAGTACTTAAAAGGAAGAAGGTATCCATAGTGCATTTTTGGAAAAAAAAGCTTTGCGAAAATGTAACATTATCAGTCAAGTATATAATGCAACTGATGATTACTAGAAGGAGTGATCAAAAGGTTTCTGTTCGGAGGCCGCACAGTTCAGAATAGATGTGGCAGTCAGGTAAAATCGCTGTGTGCATTGAGGCACTCACCCCACTGACACACAATATTGAAGGTATCCATTTGGTAAAACACAGTGTCCAGCTGGGTTAAGAAGTCCGCAATTTCCTGCTCCACATCCTCGTCCGATAGGAAACGTCGACCATTCAAGGACTTTTCCAAGGATCCGTATGCGTTATAATCTCATGGGTTCAATTGGTTCAAATGGCACTAAGCGCTATGGGACTTAACATATGAGGTCATAAGTGCCCTAGACTTAGAACAACTTAAACCTATCTAACCTAAGGACATCACACGCATCCATACCCGAGGCAGGATTCGAACCTGCGACCGCAGCAGCCTCGTAGTTCGGGACTGAAGTGCCTAGAACTGCTTGGCCACAGCGGCCGGCTGATATCATGGGGAGAGATCAGGACTATAGGGCAGCAGCTCGAATGGCCCCCAATTAGTTGACGTAATTTCTGCGTTACAACAACTGCGATAGGTGGACGTGCGTTACCATGAAGCAGCAGTACCCTTCGTGGTGGTGTGGTTTCCGACAAACATGGCGCGCCATACACATTCTCCATTCTCCTATGGATATTTACCGGTGTTCAGCAGCCAAGAAAGGGAAAACACTACGTTGGTTCTGTTTGGACGCAATTTGTAATAATATCGTCATAGTTACGGCAAGCACTTCGGAAAGACACGAATAAATGTCACTGATCGTATACCAGCGTCAGATTTGCGGTACCTTGCATGTAACAGCAACGCCCTCAAAAGGAAACTTTTTGATCGCCCGTCATCACATACTGACTCGTTTGGTTTACATCTATATGCAACTGAATCAATGCAATTTCTAATTTTCGTTACACACTTCTCCAGAATTTATTTTGAAGCAGCTTCGGAAGCATGAAGTATACACACATTCAAGTGCCGCTCATGCAGTTATTTGGGTTATCTCAGTATTATCAATATAGTATTGCTACACTGCTACAAACTGTTTGTATGTCTAACAAGGACGTCGATATTGTGTTACGTATTGTCTGGCAGCTCCGTGTTTGCTTCCGAGAAAGAGAGAGGCGGAGAAAATAAAACCTTACGATGCATTAGGCTTAAGCCTAGTCCGCACTGGGATGCAAAGCTGCGACTCATTATCGCAGCTGTGCCTACACCGCAACTGAAAAGATTCCGTGACGAATCTTGAATTTTGTGGTTGCGGGACACTATTTCACAGGAATTTGAATCCTACACGAAATGAGACTCACAGTGTTGTGGAACAACGTCAGTGTGATCTGAGAAAGCGAAAGGTGACAACGGAATATCCCACAGTGCTGCAACGCAAAATACAGCTCAACAAGTCACAACCTCTCACAAAATTTACAAACAGATTTTGAAACTTCAGAACAATTATACATGACTGTCCTTAAACTGACACACAATATTTTTAGCGCAACGCAATCTGACTTTCAAAAATCCCTACAAAAGAATGGCCCTGACTAACATTAACCTATACGTTTCACAAATCACTTACCTCACAAAAATCTTCATTACTCGAACTACTGCAATACAGCGAGCGCCACTACTGCCAGCTAAATAAACGATTCAAACTACGGAAGGCACTAACTACTGATAGGCATAGTTAGCAAATGAAAGATTTTGATAGAGAACAAACAATGTATTTACCTTGATAGTGTTGAAAAATCATAATATACATAGCAGTTCATAATATCCAGTATTACAAATTTCAAAACTCCGCCATCTCTCTCCCCACATCCACCACTGCTGGCGGCTCACCTCCAACTGCGCAACGCTACGCGCTGTTCACATCCAGCTGCCGCTGCCAAACACTACAATGACAGACAACAATGCAAACTAGCCACAGACTGCACACAGCACAGCCAGTGATTTTCATACAGAGCGCTACGTAACGTTGCCAATAAGAAAACCTAAACAGCCTACTTACAATTTCAGTTCACAGGCGCAGTGACCGATTGCCTGAATTGCATTGGAGCAGTGCCTTCTCATTAAGTGTGGAGCAGAACTCCAATGAAACCAACTTAATAAAGCTTTATGTAGAAGAGAGGGAATGAGCATACCGCAAGGACAATAATTACCTCATAAAAACTAAACGAGGAATGGTGACTGGCAATGAGCCATTTTCAGTGTTAGTTGCGAAATGGATGAAGCGAAGAACAATCAGCGAACTTCAGTGACAATCCTAGCTATACTCTGGGTATCCTGAATATATCTCCAGTTGCCAGATAGCACAAAGGTAATGTCAGATTCTCTTCGCAGTATACTGCAGTTGTACAATTTCCGTCCACTATTTATGATTCAGATGATAATGGTTTGTAAGGGTTACGAGCTTCGACGCAGGCATCTCGTGACTACACGAGCGCGAGCTGGCGCTATCTCGGAATGCTGACGAAGTGCGGTGTCAGCAGAAGCCGGCTGCAGAGCGCATCCACGCACGCAGTTGAGTCGCGTCGCTGGCTGCCCGCACCGGCACAACAATTTTCAACGCCCGTGACTCCGACACAATGTTTTCTTTCAGCTTGCAATGGGGTGTTGACAAATCCGTATTTATTAGTGGTAGGGCATCAGACCAAGTTATGACAAGTCGGTATAAGTGCATTGTTATTCACTATCTTTTGGTTCAAAAAATCGATTTTATTTAAATTGCATTTTTAGATCCCACAAAAGTGTTTAGCATCCACCCTGCAACGGTTATTCCGGATAAGGAACGGAAATGTTTGTTATTCGCAGTTGAACAAAAAAATGCACCTGCCTGAAATCGGCCTTTTTCACACACCAGTTTTTTTCCCTCGGAGAACGAGTTATTGCACTGGTACTTGGGAAGAAACACACAAAATTAAAATGAAATTTTGAACGTATGTCTTTGGAAGTTAGCCACTAAGCATTTGCATTCTGGTGCGAAGACTGTGGAGATAGCGACTTTCCTGGCAGTGAGCAGCTTCAACGAAGGGATTCAGCAATGCTGAAGACCATGGCAACGATGGACGTCACCCTGGGACTCTCTATTCGACGCAGTTCGCCAAGCATTCGGACGAGCACCGGATTCAAGCGGCCGAAAACCGCTTCTCACCGGCCATACGAGCGGCTCTGGAGCAGCGCAGGATGGCTCAGATCGAGCAGAACGCCCTCTATGGGGAGGAGTAAGGATAGTTTATGAATGCGGAATAGCAGATTGAACGAAAGTTGCATAAAATTGCATTTATATGTAGTCAAAACTTCAAACGCGTTTTCCTCCATATGACTTTTTTTTATCGCTCGGTGTGGTAACTTCAAATCTACCGAACCGATTGGCATGATTCTTTGTTTCTGACGAAGCTAACTAAATTGTATAGGAGTTGTAACACTTTTATTCCGATCCATCAACGATAAATATTTTTACTTGGCCGACGAAGTCCAAAAATCGATGAAAAATACCCTATTTTTTTCAAATAGCCGCCATTTTCTTTCTTATGGTCCAAATAACTTAAGCGAGGTACAACTCTTAATGACTCTTATATACTTCGCTAACGTCGACTCAATTTTGATTTCAGACGAGCCGGCTGACCTGTGACATACCGTGCGTGGAGGTCTACATAGAAATTTTGTTTCGTTCCGACGGCATTTCTGCCTTTGCTCTTCGACATTTCCGGCCGAAAAAATTCCAGTTTGTAGAGGAAATATCAATAAACATTTTGACTAAATTTGATATTGATATCTATAACACATCCCGAGAAAAAATCTCAAAAAGCATGCTTTTTTGTGGTAAAAATAGTAAACCTCCCCTTAAGAAACTAAAGTGGTGAAGGTTAATAACTCTGTGTTTACGTATATTTCTACTTCAAGGACCAAATGCCTGCTAGATCCTGATAAATATCATGGGAGGTCCTCAGCCGAGGCTACAACACCCTAACCGCCTTATACTGTGTAAGTGGTGTCATCAAGAGGATTAAATTTGGAAATCCTGCACTTTTGAGGAGGTGCAGCGATGTATGAACTTCCGAGATATCCGAGTTTCTGCCATATCTCCATGGCGAATCAGCACCACCAGCAGCGCTGACGTCATTCGAAAACACGATGGCACCCAGCACTGAAATTCAAGATTAGTCTATTCAGATTCGGTTGCAATACGAATGGCAGTGATGGATTTGTAACACTTTTTCTGTGCTAGAGTGATTTTTTCTGGCGAGCATAAATCAGTATAGCAGGATCCAGTCCGAGTAACATCGCCGATCTCCAGGCTGTTGTAAACGATTTGCGAAACAAGAGTTAGTGGTTAAAGACAGACACAAGTGAGCGCAGCCTTCGACGTGGCTTGTCAAATGGAAGCTCTTGCAGTGCTGGCCCCACAAAAAATTTCTCGTTGTAGCAGTCTGTACCAGTGTTTAGCTGAAAAGCCGAGGAAGGCGTAAAAGTATTCTTCTGTAAACTCGAAGGAGCTGGCTTGTTGGGTTCTTTGACTGATTCAGACAGATTAGCAGTTGCTAAATTAAGAATTTAGGGAGCCGCAGAAGATTTGATTTGCGCGGAGTCCACTTGCGTGAAATCAGAAGATTACAATGAATTCAAAGCGACAGTTGCTCATAGATTCAAATGCAAAAGGTGCTTTGAGATTATAAAGGGAGCAACTTTATAGTCTGCGGATACGGCGAGACGAATCTACTGAGTAGTTTACCAAACGAATTCGGAACATTAACGCTGAAGCGTACGAGACGGTACAAGACAAGAATTAGAATCGCATTCTGCTGTTCGAAGCTGATCAAAGAGCTTCAGACACATTCATTCACGGGTTGGTTGGCAAGGAAGCAAGCAAAGCAGATTGGCGCGCAATGTAAGACCTTTCAGGAAGCAGCAGCAGCAGCTGTTGGCTTCGTGGAGGCATTAAGACGGCCGAATGACATACAAAAAGAAGAGCATCGCGTGTTCAGCACAATGGTCACAAACGTAAAGATCGTAAGAACGAGTTTCTTACTACTGAGGGATACAGGGTCACGTATCGAGAGATTGCCTCAATAAAAGAAAGTGTGATGGGAGCAGCAGACAACTTGACAGAGCGTTAAAAGAGTACGGGGACGTACGTGCCACCACACTGTCAGCCCCTCTCCGAGACAGTGATTCCTGGTAGCTCCACCGAAAATCATATCGAAAATGTCTTAATGATAGCTGCAGTATGTTGTGGACGACAGGTCAAGCTAATTATTGACACAGGAGCGCAGACCTCACTAATGTGGTGTTACATTGACTAAAAGAACAATTTGAGACTGCCAAAGGTAAATGTCCGCGGGTTAAATGGCAGCAAGTTACGTAACAACGGAAAGGTCGACGTAAAATTATGTTTAAGCCCAGACAAACACACAGCAAGGATACATTTAGTTTCAAACAATGAAACGCGCTGTGAAGGTGTACTTGTATTTGATTTCTCGTCACCTAACGGGGCAGAGATATTTGTAGCATGAAGAAAGATCAGACACTGTAGAAGCTACGATCTAGGAAAATCGTTCCTCAGATCGTGTTCGAGAGAGCAGCAACACTGACGTATTGGGATTGATCATCCTGACTGATGCATCACTTTAAACCTTCCAAGTCGATGAACAAATTAATCAGCCTCAGAAAAGTCTATAGGAGCAGGAAAAACAATCTATGTCGAAGATAAGTCACCCACAAGCAAAGAGGGAGATCTATTATCGACCAAACTGTCGGATAAATGTGAGTTACTCGACAAATTGCATTGTTATGTCGTCAGAAGTATAGGCATGTCTACTATGGTGAGACAGCATCAGTGTCACTAGGAAGCCATGACCAATGGATCATGCGACGCACTGCAAAAATATCGTACTACCGCTGAAAATATCACACATTTTTATTTTTCAGTCTACCATCTTGGCCTACGCTGATAATATTAATTGTTCTATGTTCCACAGTTACAAAAAACATTAAAACTGTTTAAAAAATAAAATAAATATAAAAAATGCCACTGCTAGAACTGTTTGTAATTGTCTGGATGAATCTATTCACTGTCACTGACTTCAGTACAATCATCTTATATAGTTGGAAACGTATCAACTACAGCCATCGATGTGTAAAGATGATCAGTGGTCATTCTTTCAGTTATGGGTTTGATCGGCTGGAATGTAGTGCAGCAGCCACCGGAACATTTAATACAGATGATGTAAGAGAGAGTTCCATTCATTGTATTTGTAGACAGTCGATTTCTCAACTTGGTTTTCATTCTGAATATCTCGCTGAAAACAAAAATTTACAAACGGAAATTAACTGTAAAAAATAATATTAAAAAGTTTGAAATTGCGCTGTCTCATCTCTCGCTCTTACTCAATTGTTAAATAATCTACTTGTTGACAGACTGGTAACGGTAACAACCAAACAACTAATTATCTACCGGCAAATAATGATTTCTTATTCGAATACTCGCTCGCATTGTGCTGTGGAATGCGGATGTGATAGTATTGCCAGGGCGATGTTCGCTAAGGCACCATACAAATGCACTCTGTCATTGGCTGAGATGTGTCCAGCTCAAAAATAAATACATTCTCCTTTACTTAGGCCTGGATTTATATACGTTTAAAGCATGTCATAGCACTTTTCCCTTCATATATGGATTACAACTAAAATTATTTTAAAAATTCATACACAGCTTACCATTATCGAAAGCTAATTGTATCGTGTACCAACGTCTGCCAGGTACAGATTCGAGAAAACATTTGCTGGAAGCACACCCAAGGGCAAAGAGCGTCATTCATCACCCACTTTTACAGTTCAGGTGGTGTAACTCGTGGTAGAAAATTTGTGTTGTTGCAGCAAGTGTAACTTCTCCCTCTGTGCGAGACAAGATTCTTTTTGAAGGTAATACAGATAAATGTGGCAGAATAGGGTCATTAAATTTAAACTTAATCTTAATTTCTTTACATCCATGAATTAAGAAGTGGCGGCATCTCTCCCTAATTTTTCTTTAAATATGAAACATGGTCAAAACAGCCTTCGACTGCATTGCTTCCAGAAGTTTTGTCTCAAGAAATATTTTAAAAAAATGGTCTCATCAGCAGCCCCTACAGGATCCACAATCATTGAATCCAGAGATTCTTTGTTAACAATATCCTGTTTCATGTAGGTTAGCAAGATGTCTCTGAAGGAATATGCCATTTGTTTCAGCACCGTAACTTTTGAAGATCGAAAATGAGCATTCATTGCATTAAATATGGGAAAATACACTTTAGAAACTGGAAATACTGTTTGATAAAAGTATCATGGAGCAAGTTTAGGATGTCTTTGGAGTTATTAACGTTTTCTGTTTTGTATCTTCTTTTCTTTGGCGTACAGACACCGCACATCTCTTTATCACCACTTGACATTACACCCACTTAATGAATGACACAAATTGACACAAAATGTTAATCTTATATGTTGTTCGACAAGACGTGCGGCTTACCGAACTAGAACACGACGAGCTGAGAATGACTGTTAAACAGTTCACAGCTCAGATGTCTTTACAACCATATGTTATAAGAAATTATACACTATAGGAAGCACTATCCGAAATCGAAAGTTAGTTCAATGTTTTAGTATTAAGCCGGACTTCCATGGACATGCAGTCCTAAAATGAACCTTACTGCGCAACAAGGTCCTTGCGAGGCGCGTGTCTCGGAAGACGTTCTTTTACTCAACTACATAACCTTAATGTGATAGTTCATTGTTCTGCACATGCTTCGTAATCGCTTGATAATAACCAGTATGCAGAGTTGATTTGTTTCACGATGCTTTCTCGCTCAGAAAGTAAAAATCCAAAAATTATCATATTTTCGGGTACAATCCTTCCTTTACTTAGTATCTTACACCATACAGGACTTGAAACTATGGTATGTGAATGACCTTTATTATACATGTAATAACCATGGCCAGAGTGTAGACAGAGTCCCAATAACAATAACGAATATGAGCAACAAAAACGTTATATTGCCACGAGGAACGAAGGTTCATAAAGTGTCGAGCATAAGTAAACGTGATGTCACATACATTCCAAATGGTAACCAAGATACGAAATTAATAATGAAGAACAACATTTAACTGTTGAAGAACTAAAGATTTTAGCGCCTGTTTCGCTGGAATGTGGGGATCTTTTCCGAGTTCGTTCAAATTTACCTGTCACTCATTTGGACTAGAAATGCAGAACTCATCACTCAGAAATCTTATAGAGCACCATTCAGTAAAAGAGAGCTGATAGAAAAAATGGTTAAAGTACAATTTGATGTCTGAATAATGGAACCAAGAGATCCTGCAGACCAGTATGGTATTCATCAGTTGTTCTGATTAAAAACAAATCTGTTTCTGGAGAACCACGATTCTCTTTTTCCGTGGATTACTGTGCTCTGAATGCAGAAACCAAAGCGGAAATTAACCCTTCACCAAAATTGGTTGAAAGCGTGGATTACCTGGGCAGATGTCGAAATTTTTCGGTTTGTGATCCAGCAAGTGGATCTCATCAGCTGACAGTTTATCCAGATCATCAAGCGAAAGCTTCATTTGTTACGGCAACAGGACTGTATAAATACTTTGGTACGCTATTCGAACTTTTTCACTGTGTCATCCACTTTTCAGCACCTGATGGATTCAACTTTACAAGGGCTCACACCAACAAATGTTCTTAGCTACCACGACTACGTAATAATTTTTGTGCAAACATGAAGCAGCTGTAAATGTATATGATCCCACTTCTGGTCACCAACTGTAAATGTTAAAAGGTTTCGGAAAAGGGGGGAGGCGGTTCTCACATATGCCTTGTGGCGGCAGTTTACAGGAGGTGGAGCAGTCAGTATTAGAGAGTGGGCATCCACTGCTGCCGTTAAATAACAAAACAGGAAATTAGGTACAATAAAGATAATGTATTCCAATGTACGGTGTACAAGTGGCGCGCCTAGGGTCAGAAGTTACTAGGTTTAGGCCAGTCTAGGAGGTCGAACAATTAATTGAAATGGACAACGGAAGGGAAAGCGGTTCATGTTAACATACGTTGGTGCCCGGTCGTGAAAAGCAGAGCCAGAGGCTCTGCCCTCCGAAAAGACGTCTGTTCTGCTCGAGGTCTGGATTACAACAGAGAGTAGCAACTGTGTTCTGCACATCAAAAACACTCCAGCGTCCACACACGTGATCGGTATCCAGTGCACGCTATTGGCTAAAACCAATAGCGTGAATTCGCTAGTAGTTTGAGCAGAGGGCTCAAGGTGTCTCTTTTAAGCAGCTTTAACTGGACAGAACTGCCTCGGTTTTGAAAGAAAAGAGATTTGTGTCACGTAGGCACAGCGTAAGTTGCTCTGGGAGAACACTTGTAAAGATTTGACGGGGCCTCTGAAATACATTTTTAAACCTATTCCCTACAATTGACTGGATGCCACCAGAGAAGAGAAGTGGTGACAAACATTGTTTGCAAAACGGCGTCAGCCACTCCCCAGAAAGACGGTTTCCCCTAGTAGGGGCCTTAATACTATGGGATGGATCTGTTACGATATTTCATTTAGTGTATGTAAGTGGGAGGGGATTTACATGTAGTCAAATTTATTAAATTTCATGAGTTAAAAAAATAGTAAAATAATAACTGTTAAAATTACAATAGAATATTTCCTATAATAGTTAAAATCATCACTTTCCGCATAATCAGATCTTAAAATATACGATGTTAAAATCAAAGGGGCAGAAAGCTTCACAAAAGAGGAATAAACTAGTTTGGTTTCTGTTAGGTTGAGGGAAAAATCTGCTATTATAACAAAATGTTTATTTCTCCGGTAATCAAAATATTTGGGTAAAAAACCTAATAAATCAGCTTAATGCAATCGTTAGCATCTGACTTGGGAAAGAAGTGGGAGAAGTACATTAAAAAGAGTGACGACAAACGTAAAATTGTGCTGTATCTTCCACATATTAGTTATGGGTAATAGTGGCACAAAGTTTCACAGACTACAAAATATTAACACATTTCAGTAGAATGGAGTGTGCAGTTAGCAAGCTGAAGAGATGACGTTGCATAAATCATATGAAAATCTTTAACCATGTTAACTCATGTTAAATGCAAAGAAGAAAAGTTTTCTTGTAAAATACTAGAATTATGCATGAATTCAGTGCATAACATAGGCTCCACATCAGAACCCATACATATCTAATGCCAAAATACTACCTTCTCACTGTAAAATACCTTAAATTACTTCGCATAGCAATCGTCGTTCAAAATATGGCATACTGGACTACTCAGGAATACACAGTAAGAGAGTAAAATAGTGAAATATTACACCTACGTCAAAATTACTGAGTAGTTTCAATTGGAAAAATTATAGTATAAAGTAACCAAACCATCTGACGAGCTACCACTACCTCAACTTGGATACATCATTTAAAATGGCCAGTACAGCCAAATGATAGTGAAAATCTCAGCAAAGCAAAAAAAAGAAACATATCTATTCACAAAATTTCACATAAAAGAAGAGAAAGAATGCAGTGAGTTTATAATCAGTTCACAAAATACGAAAAGATTCACAGCTAGAATGTGGTTCTGTGTGACAGAGGAGCACGCATTGTTTGTAAACGAAGTTTCGACTGACGGGAGAAGAGCACGTGGCTTGTCCGGCGAGGAAGTGTGACGACGACAAACTTAAATGGCGCTTCTGTGTAGTGGGTGATGGAGGGGTATTATCTGTGGCGTAACGCACGTCTTGCGGGAGGGGAAAGAGCCGGGAGGTAAGCGCAAGGGATGAGGAATGTTGTGAGGGAGGATGAGGAATGGTGTGAGGGGGGGGGGGGGAAGGGGAGACGATGTGTGCTTGCTAAGGCGATCTTGAAGCTAACGATTTTTGAAGCCTTGCTGGTGGCGTGTACCGTGGGGATTTAGTGGTTTTGTAAGTGATTTGCGGAATCGGAAGCTCTAGTAAATGATGTCGGAGCTTCGGATGAAAAGGGTTTTGACGAATGGGAAAATTATGTTGTGTTTAACGCAGGATTTTGTCTGAGTATAATCGTGGACAACCGTCCGCAATCACAGCATTCAGGGCAGTCCAACATATTAGCCATTTATGCCGAGCGGCCACTCGCGGCGAACCGAAAGGGTGCTCACATTAAAGAATAAGGGATTGGATATAATGGGGAACAAGTTCTGGGGGAGGCAAAGGATAGCATTGGCTATCAAACAGGGTGCAGACGAAGGCGAGCCTCGTCGTGATGTGTCAGTGACGTATAGATGAAAGAGATAGGCAGGCGATCAATTTATGAAAGCGAAAACTGAAAGAATAAACTGATCAGCTGAGTACTCTGCGGGCGCTAACCGCATCGAGTGAGGTACACGACGCTATAGGAGGGAGGTACAAAGTAATGGTTGAGGTTGGAACAAAGAAACGAGCGACTCAAATGGCTCTGAGCACTATGGGACTCAACATCTTAGGTCATAAGTCCCCTAGAACTTAGAACTACTTAAACCTAACTAACCTAAGGACATCACACACACCCATGCCCGAGGCAGGATTCGAACCTGCGACCGTAGCAGTCCCGGGGTTCCGGACTGCAGCGCCAGAACCGCTAGACCACCGCGCCCGGCCGAGCGACTCAAAGCAATGGTAGTAACCCAGTGCAACGCATGGGCGAGGGTGGTTCAAATGGTTCAAATGGCTCTTAGCACTATGCGACTTAACTTCTGAGGTCATCAGTCGCCTAGAACTTAGAACTAATTAAACCTAACTAACCTAAGGAAAACACACACATCCATGCCTGAGGCAGGATTCGAACCTGCGACCGTAGCGGTCACGCGGTTCCAGACTGAAGCGTCTAGAACCGCACGGCCACACCGGCCGGCTGGGCGAGGGTGGAACTGTGCTCTGTCTCCATAGGGGCGATTACGTCTCGTGCGGGTTAACTACCACAAAATTCCCAACATCCATGAAGTAACACGGTGAGTTACGAAAAAACTGGGGGCGTGAACTACTGCGACATTGTACAATAGAATTTTTATTCGTTAAGGTGGAAGTCTCTTGCTAACTGAGTTTTCAACAAGATAACGCGTTACTGCGTTTGAGAGATGACGTCACGCCATGGGTGCTAATCATCAACAATCTAATGCTTATTTCAGCGGGTGCTTCAATCATATTACATCAAGGGTGTATTTGTTTGAATAAACAAACGGGGGGCTCTCACATAGCAAGGATTTCCACGGAAATGCATATCGTAGTGGTCATGAGAATGAAGAACTCGCAGTCATTTTTAATCTTAGTGACAGCTTGAAAGAAAACACGGAAGAAAACGTTTCTAAACCGAAAATGGACTTAGCTCATGGGCAAAGCACGGCAACAATGGAGTATTAATTCCATAGGTTAGATGAAAATCCAAAGTGTCACAATCTATTGAATAATAAAAGGCAAATAGAACAGGCACCGCAAGGAGGGGCTCCACATTCTAGGTTTGACATTAAACGAAACGCTCAGCGACGTACGCTTGTAAAGAGCAGCATTGTAGAAAAACTTTTGTAAGGTAAACTTGATGCATTCTTCCGAAAGGCAAAACAAAATCATTGTCAATAAAGGAGATCCAAAAGTGAAATACATTGCAATACAAAAATTCTGCAACAAAGCAGAATAACACATAACAGCTTAATATCATCAAATAACACATACAGTAGTTGGGAGAGGTACCTTTACACACTTAATACACTCCATACATTGTCACTCAAAACTTGCAATAAATGACTTATAAATTAAATGAAAATTAGGCTTAATCTATGACAGACCAAGAGGGAGAGAAGTGGTACCGTTGGGGGGCGTGACTGGCTTATAGCAAGGCGACGGTTGTGCCAGTCCACGTGTTTGCACCATGCTTTGCTTATAGTAAGTGTTCACTGAGAACAAATGCCGCAATTAAGACGACTAAAAAAACATTGTCTGAACTGGAAACTCGCTGCATGGTAAAACGAATCATGGCTAATGGTTCTGCTCTGACCTGTGGGGTGGCAGCATAAAAGAGACCATTTACCATCACTTAAAACAACACACACAGGACCTTTTGCCTGCTCACCAACAACCTCAATAAAACAACTTCATACATCGCTTCCTATCAACAAAACTTCGCTGCCTCCTGGGGGATAACAGCCGGAAGTCGCCATATCCTCTCTTATGGGGGTAGAACAGATCAAGTCTCTTTCATCATTATAACTCTTATTACGGTACATCATGTAATACATCGTAGCTTCGTGCATTGAGTTAACCAATCAAGGAACTACCTCTTACGAAAAACAGAAGGCATGGATAGAAAAAGAATAAATGGTCGGGAAAGAGGATGCAGAGGGACGAGAAAGAAAAGTAAGAGAAGGTTTGGCAATCCGGCATGTCACACAATGTCCAATCGGTTTTGGCAACACAAGTGCTAATCGTGTAATTACGACAGTGTATGGGCTTGGGGCCTAAAGTCGCCTAGTACCAGTAGTAAACAACGGACATCTCTAGGACCGTCAGAATCCAATGGTTTGTCGCTTTTCTTACAAGGCCTAAATGCTGATTTCGCGTCTGTACTTGGTCTTGCAATGAAAACAAACTCCCATCAAGGTAAAAAGATTTAGTGCGCCAACGATTTCGGAAACCTTGCAGATGCGGTATGATGGCACAGGGCGTTACAGAGCCCTTAAAGCGCTCACATCTGTGGTGCAAGCAGAAGGGTCCTACTTTCATTATAGAGCGGAGAAAAATGCTTATAAGAAAGATGAAAGAAAAAAGAGTTGATCATGACACGAAGACGAAACGGAAGAAAATGCCATGAACAGCTGGGAGACTCTGAGGTTGCCAAACACTTTGTGCAAGCTGCACATCCCTGGAGATGGTCGTGCTGAAAGCTCTCAAAAATGTACTTTAAGAAACTTCTCATCACAACAACTAGGTATGACATACCTTGATGACAACAGAGTTTAAAACAAGGATAAGAAATTTATGGCATACCCTGATGACAACAGAGTTTAAAACAAGGATAATAAATTTATGGCAGTACACATGTTTAACAGAAGTGTATTTTCTGAAGTTCTTCTTAGGATAAATGGCTGCAAGGCCTCAGAACTTATCAACGCTCAACAGTACAGAGAGACGGTGGCGGCAGCGGTGGGGTGACTGAGGGCCGTACGCACATGGTACTCGCATAGCAAAATGGTTCAAATGGCTCTGAGCACTATGGGACTCAACTGCTGTGGTCATCAGTCCCCTAGAACTTAGAACTAATTAAACCTAACTAACCTAAGGACATCACACACATCCATGTTCGAGGCAGGATTCGAACCTGCGACCGTAGCAGCAGCGCGGCTCCGGACTGGAGCGCCTAGAACCGCACGACCACCGCAGCCGGCAGTCGCATAGCAGCGGCGTGGCACGGCGCTGAAGGTACGCGTTCCGGTCGTTGATGCCAGGACCCTGTAACACCATAGCTTAGACGCTACATACCTTTGGTTGATTCATTTTTCTTTCTGTTTTGTTCAACATTCTATCATTAAGATATTGTAAATATTGTTTGATTGCCTTAATAGTACAAAAGTGTTTGGTCTTTCCTTTGTAAAAACTTTCATGTCATGATTTGATTCTATGCAATGTAGTGTATCTATGATTTAAATTCTTTGACTCATTTGGAGGGAGACAAAACTTACTGTATATAATTGTAATTTCTGTGTGAATAATTTTTTGTAGAAATGTTAATATGTGCAAATGTTCTGTTGTATTTAGTATGTTTTGTTGCTGTTATGTAAACTGCTGACCACAGCTTAGGGTTCTTAGTTATTTTGTACGTAACAGGTGGTGTGGTTCCCCTCGGGAACGGAACTGTGTAGCGTGCACAAAACGTGGTGGGCATGGATAGAAAGGTGGAACAAAGAGTCAGTCCAGGACGAGCTACCAAACTGTCAACTGCTCGTGTAAAAGTTGTATATTGTGCTGGTGCCGAGAGAGGCTTTCCGTGCCGCTTTCCAATGCCTCTGTGGATGGATAAAGTGCTGGAACTATTCTGGAATTGATTTCTATCACCGCCACCGAGAAATGACAGAGTCCAGCAATTCTACCTGCAAATCCACCTACCAACATGCAATCGCCACCACATTGCGCAATCAGCGAAAAGGAACCAAGGAATAGTAGAAATATGTAGTGAAGGATCAGCTCATTGGATGTTTTAGAGTGCGCAAATATAAGGTAACTTATACTCGAACTCTTATACCTACCTTGAATTTTTATCCCTCCGTCGCATTTACACTTCGGGTCCTTCCCATGTTAAAGTGATTACCGAGTGTCCTTATTGAAAGAACTTTAAAGCCTAGTGTTTTACTAATTAATGCCTCTTGACCATAGTGAAAAGAAAGTTAAAGTTAAGGTGGCAAGAGAGTGAGCTTGCAGAAAATAATTTTTCTATTAAAACTGCTTATTAATATGTTGTTGCCCACTTCAAAATTAAAATTTCTTAAAACTGAGGCTTATAAAGTTTTGCTTAGTAAATGATGACATTGCTGCCTGTTGTAAATCGCAAAAGGTGAGTCAGTATATTACAAATATGTCAATTTTGTGTCTCAGTGTAGTTAAAGTAGAAAACTGCAGTTGTGGAAAGTTATACACTCATGCTTGCTAAGCACTTGTTTCTCTTCTGTATTGAAAGTGCATATTAATAGTGTAATAGGATACACAGTGTATCCTTTATGCTCATTATAAATAACAATTAATGGAAAGACCACTATCTATGAAAACAGTAACTTCTTTTATTCAAAATTCAGTGAGAAATTGCTTGTTAGTGAAATACATTTAACTTTCATCCTAAATAGAAAAGTATTAAGCTGAGAGAGACTTAACCTATGACCAGTTTATAATTTTGCAGTGAACTACATTTACAATTACAGGTAGGAATTTGTTTGAAAAGTAATACAAAACCTATGTCCTATTTACGATTCTACAGTGAATATTAATAGTAACGTTATTCAGACCATTCAGTCTGACTAAGTCCTCAAAGTAATAGTGTGTTTTGTTATCTGTTATATTTATGCAAATAGTTTGTTCTGGTCTGTTAGCTCCAACCTTAACGGAACAAACTGTATTCCGGTGCAAGAGATCATTGCACTCGCGTGTGGCAAAGTATAGGTTGTGTCTGTCCTTTAAAGTTAGTCATACCTATTTGCTTGAACAAGAATGTCATTCATTCTCATGCCTAATTAGGTTGGCGACCGTTTTGTTTATTCTTTGAACAGTGTAGATAGGTAAAATATTGTTTGTTACTGTTTAAATATTTACGTAATTCTGGCCTTCACTTCCGATAAGCCACCTCCGTTAGGTATATCACGGTCAACACAACTAAATTCCTTTCAGAGGGTAACACTGCTTGTTTATACTGTAATTGCTTTAATAAAAAAAAATTCATTATACGAACAGCATCCAGCTTAGAAGTTATGGTATAGTAGTAGCAGATGACAGAGGGGAGCTGACCAGCAGCCAACGTGAAGCGGCAGGTGGGCGGCGACAGCAGCAGGGAAGCCGCGCCGACGGTGTATAGGGCGCTCGTGCGCTTTGCTTAGCCACAGGGGCGGCGTGGAAACCTTGCGCATTTTCTTCATGTCTCGGCGCCTGGCTCAGAGTTGGCGGGCGGCTACTGAGAAGCTGGGCCGGCTGCGACCGTCAAATGGGGCCGGAGCGCAAGCATTATGCATGTGCGTGGTGAGGCACGGCTCGCTGTACTCAGCGCACGTGTGTTGGTGCGGCGGCTGCGTACGAGAGGCAGGAAGTAGACTTTGCCCCAAGCGGTGGTATGTGCGGACGCAGCGTCTGGCGCGACGTCGTAGCCGACGCGCTGCACCCAGGCTCGGCTCGTAGCGGAACAAAAGTGTAGAATATTGACCGACCACACAACGTCAGACTTGAACCAAAGTAAACGGCCATCCTACTGACCGAACGGTGAGAATAGATCCCTATTATGACCCCAAATGTGTATGATCCCACTTGTGGTCGCCAGTTGTAAATTCATACAAGGTTTGGGAAGAGGGGGGAGGCGGTTGCTACATATCCCTTGTGGCGGCAGTGTGCAGGAGGTCGAGCAGCCAGGATTTGAGAGTGGGGCATCTGGGGCTGCCGTTAAACAACAAAACAGGAAATTAGGTACAATAAAGATAATGTATTTCATGTACGGTGTACAAGCGGCGCGCCCAGGGTCAGAAGTTACCAGGTTTAGGCCAGTCCTAGAGGTCGAACAATTAATTGAAATGGACAAAGGAAAGGGAAGCTGCTCATGTTAACTTACGTTGGTCGTGAAAAGCAGAGGCAGAGGCTCTGCCTTCCGAAAAGACGTCCGTTCTGGTCGAGGTCTGGATTACAAGAGAGAGAGGCAACTGTGTTCCGCACCGCAGCTGCATCTGGTTGGGCTTAGACGCATCCACTTCCGAGTCTGCAGTGACTGTTGATGTTTCTACCATTCTAGCAGGAGACCTATTGGTACAACGGATTGCAGCTGACAAAAGTGGCGAAATGTCCTCATTTGTTCTTATTAACTGTAGATTGTTCTGTTTTGGTATTAGCATTTTCTTTAGACACAAACATAGCTACCAAAAAACATACTTAAATGCAAAAAAATTATACATGTCTGTGTTCTGCAGTAAAGAAGTTACTAGTGTTTAAATTAAGATTTGTTTATTCTTTCCTGAAGGAATGTTAGCTAACTGATCTTCAAATCTACTTGCAGACGTTTTATGTTATTTGGTGAGAGACAGGAACTTTTTTCTTTTTTGAGGGTCTACATTGGGTGTTCTTATCTTGCTCTTAACTCTGTTGCATTCCAGATCGGTCGCAGCTGCTTTTTTAAGTTTATCTTCCTTCCTGATTATTTTTTCCTCGCAATATGGGACTTAATGTTGAACACTGAAACGCTTCACTGCTTAGATCATTTCTTCTGGTGACGTAATTTCAATTAGCTGTAGCTTATACGATTCTGCGACGGCACGATGAAACACACAGAGAACTGGCGGCGAGGCAGAAGAAAGAAGGCTGTACTGTTGGGCAACAGTCAGCGTGTCTGTGTCGCATCGTTAAGATTACGCTATCTAATGACACAGAAGCCATTTCCCGCCGTGGTAATCAGCACGTGGTTTTTACCGCGACTGTGTAGCGAACAATTTATGGTCAGCGGTGTCAAGGAAAGCAGAATTCCGGTGGGCACACCAGCATGTGGACTCCACTGCGGAGCAGCTAGGAGTTAACATGTTAGCTTGAAAAATGATAACGGGCATCTATCGCTATGGTGAGATCCTTGGGGAATGTGATGACTCTGGAAAGCGGAGACTGTGTGTGTGATATGTCTGCAGGTGGTCCTTCGACATTGAGGTTTGTAACTCCTGAGCTTACACTGCTCTACAAAATCTATGGACTGTATAGATAAAGTAAGAAAACATATTCACTTCTCAGTGAAATAGGGATGAAAGTACTGGAAAATGTTGCCAGAGGATTCTTAGTCGTGCATAGAAGGTTAAATGCTACATCGCTTAAGAGCGTCACTATAGAGCCAAATAGGGCTAATCCCACAATATGAGGGAAGAACGGGCAGCGGTGGTGAGCAAAAAAAGGACTCTGAGCACTATGAGACTTAACATCTATGGTCATCAGTCCCCTAGAACTTAGAACTACTTAAACCTAACTAACCTAAGGACATCACACAACAACCAGTCATCACGAGGCAGAGAAAAGGTGGTGAGCAGTTCCAGTGCACTACGTAGTATTCTTCATTACAACATGGGCATTTTGATGACTTCGCACGACAGAATTATCGACAAGATTACATGCTAACTAATACTGCAGGCAACGAAAAGATTGAAAGAATGCTTGGTGAGGGAAAAAAGTCATTCATATACACTCCTGGAAATTGAAATAAGAACACTGTGAATTCATTGTCCCAGGAAGGGGAAACTTTATTGACACATTCCTGGGGTCAGATACATCACATGATCACACTGACAGAACCACAGGCACATAGACACAGGCAACAGAGCATGCACAATGTCGGCACTAGTACAGTGTATATCCACCTTTCGCAGCAATGCAGGCTGCTATTCTCCCATGGAGACATCTACATCTACATCTATACTCCGCGAGCCACCTTACGGTGTGTGGCGGAGGGTACTTATTGTACCACTATCTGATCCCCCCTTCCCTGTTCCATTCACGAATTGTGCGTGGGAAGAACGACTGCTTGTAAGTCTCCGTATTTGCTCTAATTTCTCGGATCTTTTCGTTGTGATCATTACGCGAGATATATGTGGGCGGTAGTAATATGTTGCCCATCTCTTCCCGGAATGTGCTCTCTCGTAATTTCGATAATAAACCTCTCCGTATTGCGTAACGCCTTTCTTGAAGTGTCCGCCACTGGAGCTTGTTCAGCATCTCCGTAACGCTCTCGCGCTGACTAAATGTCCCCATGACGAATCGCGCTGCTTTTCGCTGGATCATGTCTATCTCTTCTATTAATCCAACCTGGTAAGGGTCCCATACTGATGAGCAAGACTCAAGAATCGGACGAACAAGCGTTTTGTAAGCTACTTCTTTCGTCGATGAGTCACATTTTCTTAGAATTCTTCCTATGAATCTCAACCTGGCGCCTGCTTTTCCCACTATTTGTTTTATGTGATCATTCCACTTCAGATCGCTCCGGATAGTAACTCCTAAGTAATTTACGGTCGTTACCGCTTCCAATGATTTACCACCTATGGCATAATCGTACTGGAATGGATTTCTGCCCCTATGTATGCGCATTATATTACATTTATCTACGTTTAGGGAAAGCTGCCAGCTGTCGCACCATGCATTAATCCTCTGCAGGTCTTCCTGGAGTACGTACGAGTCTTCTGATGTTGCTACTTTCTTGTAGACAACCGTGTCATCTGCAAATAGCCTCACGGAGCTACCGATGTTGTCAACTAAGTCATTTATGTATATTGTAAACAATAAAGGTCCTATCACGCTTCCTTGCGGTACTCCCGAAATTACCTCTACATCTGCAGATTTTGAACCGTTAAGAATGACATGTTGAGTTCTTTCTTCTAGGAAATCCTGAATCCAATCACAAACCTGGTCCGATATTCCGTAAGCTCGTATTTTTTTCATTAAACGTAAGTGCGGAACCGTATCAAATGCTCCAGCATCTCTACGATCGTAGAGATGCTGGATGTAGTCCTGTGGAACGGCTTGCCATGCCATTTCCACCTGGCGCCTCAGTTGGACCAGTGCTGGACCTGCAGACCGCGTGAGACGACGCTTCATCCAGTCCCAAACATGCTCAATGGGGGACAGATCCGGAGATCTTGCTGGCCAGGGTAGTTGACTTACACCTTCTAGAGCACGTTGGGTGGCACGGGATACATGCGGACGTGCATTGTCCTGTTGGAACAGCAAGTTCCCTTGCCGGTCTAGGAATGGTAGAACGATGGGTTCGATGACGGTTTGGATGTACCGTGCACTATTCAGTGTCCCCTCGACGATCACCAGTGGTGTACGGCCAGTGTAGGAGATCGCTCCCCACACCATGATGCCGGGTGTTGGCCCTGTGTGCCTCGGTCGTATGCAGTCCTGATTGTGGCGCTCACCTGCACGGCGCCAAACACGCATACGACCATCATTGGCACCAAGGCAGAAGCGACTCTCATCGCTGAAGACGACACGTCTCCATTCGTCCCTCCATTCACGCCTGTCGCGACACCACTGGAGGCGGGCTGCACGATGTTGGGGCGTGAGCGGAAGACGGCCTAACGGTGTGCGGGACCGTAGCCCAGCTTCATGGAGACGGTTGCGAATGGTCCTCGCCGATACCCCAGGAGCAACAGTGTCCCTAATTTGCTGGGAAGTGGCGGTGCGGTCCCCTACGGCACTGCGTAGGATCCTACGGTCTTGGCGTGCATCCGTGCGTCGCTGCGGTCCGGTCCCAGGCCGAGGGGCACGTGCACCTTCCGCCGACCACTGGCGACAACATCGATGTACTGTGGAGACCTCACGCCCCACGTGTTGAGCAATTCGGCGGTACGTCCACCCGGCCTCCCGCATGCCCACTATACGCCCTCGCTCAAAGTCCGTCAACTGCACATACGGTTCACGTCCACGCTGTCGCGGCATGATACCAGTGTTAAAGACTGCGATGGAGCTCCGTACGCCACGGCAAACTGGCTGACACTGACGGCGGCGGTGCACAAATGCTGCGCAGCTAGCGCCATTCGACGGCCAACACCGCGGTTCCTGGTGTGTCCGCTGTGCCGTGCGTGTGATCATTGCTTGTACAGCCCTCTCGCAGTGTCCGGAGCAAGTATGGTGGGTCTGACACACCGGTGTCAATGTGTTCTTTTTTCCATTTCCAGGAGTGTAGTTAAGGGAGACGAAAATTAAATTGTGATGGCAAGGAAATATGATAGGAAAACACAGATGAGGGGAAAGGAATAAAAGAGGAGGTCGCCTGGTAGAATTTTGCAAAAAAAAAAACATAATTTAATCATTGTCAACATTTGGTTTCACTGATCAGCCAGAACATTACGAGCACGTAACTGATAGCCGGTATGTCCACCTTTGGCACTGATAACAGCGACGATGCATCATGGCATGGAAGCAATGAAGCCTTGGTATGGCGCTGGGGGGGGGGGGGGGGAGTCAGCCCCCCGCTTACACGCACAAGTCACCTAATTCCCGTAAATTCCTGGGAGGATCTGATGAGCTCTGCCGCAACGTTCAGAGACATACCAAATGTGTTCGACTGGGTTCGGATCTGGCGATTTGTTGAACTCACGACTGTGTTACTCGAACCACTCCATCACACTCCTGACCTTGTGACATGGGACATTATCTTGATGAAAAATTCCATTGCTGTCGGAAAACGTGATCGTCATGAAGGAGTGTACGTGGTCTGCAACCTGTGTACGATAATCCTCGGGCATCATGGTGCCTTGCTCGAGCTTTACTAGACACATGGATACAAACGAGAATATTCCTCAGAGCATAAATGGATCCCCGACAGCTTACCTCAGCCCCGCAGTACAGATGTCAAGGCGCTGTTTCCTTGGAAGACTACGGATTAGTGCCCTCCCATTGGCATGATGAAGAAGGTATCGGGATTCATCAGGCCATGCAATGCTCTGACACTGCACCAACGGCCAATGCCGATGGTCACGTGCCACTTCCAGTCGTAGTTGTTGACGTCGTGGTGTTTATGTTGACACATGCATGGATCGTCGGCTGAGGAGGCCCATCGTTAGGAATGTTCAGTGTACTGTGTGTTCAGACACTTGTAATCTGTTCAGCATTAAAGTCAGGTATTAGTTCCGCCACATTTCGCCTCCTGTACTTTTTTTTTTGATCCTTATAGTTCGTTGCATTTGGTCTGGGCAGACGTCACAAGACATCCGTTCAAGCTGATCGTTGATTCCTTGACTCAGTTTTTTTTATTAAAGAGAGCACGCAGCCCTCTGAACGAACACGCTAAGAAACCGTGCCAGCGGTCTTGTTTTACCAATCTGCAGTGCCCACGGCGCCCGACATCTGCAATGGGGGTGGCTGCCCAATCTCATGACGTCTGGACGTCGTTTCTCCTTGGTTTCGTTACGCGATGAAGACACTCACCACAGCACTCCACGAACGCCCGACAAGTCGTGCGGTTTCCGAGATGCTCGTACCGAGCCTCCGAGCCATCACAATGCTCCCTGGCTCAAAGTCAGATATGTCAAACTTAGATAGAAGCGCGCCTTCCCCATTTTACACACGGTCAGCACGCTCACTGATTCTACATACACCGGCGTTGTGTCTGAGTAGCACTTGTTGCTCTCCAGGTTCAAATGGTTCAAATGGCTCTGAGCACTATGGGACTCAACATCTTAGGTCATAAGTCCCCTAGAACTTAGAACTTCTTAAACCTAACTAACCTAAGGACATCACACACATCCATGCCCGAGGCAGGATTCGAACCTGCGACCGTAGCAGTCCCGCGGTTCCGGACTGCAACACCTAGCCGGCTGCTCTCCAGGTGACGCTGCTATCGCCTTGACGAGTTTATATCGATAATCGGCCATTAGTCAATGATTTGGCTGATCGGTGTAAAAATCATGAACTGTGGTTTACGTGGAGCAACATGGGGCACTGGAAGATTTCGGACTGATTACATAATTATTAGACAGAGATTTCGAAAGGAGATTTTGAACTGTTTGACGTTGCGAGAGGCAGATGTGGATTCTGGACATAGTTAATTAGTTCTAAATCGAAAAACCGAAAAATATTACTAAAACGTAGAATTTTAAGAAGATGGGATCTCAATAATATGAGGGAACCAGAGGTCGTTGAGAGTGGCAAAAGTGGTTCTAGGCAACATTGACGAGGGTTTCCCAGAAAATAATGCACCGGATATTTTTTCTCGGCCAATGGGAATGCTACGCATGCGAAACGTTACGTATGTATTACTGGAAGTCTCCTGAGTGAGCGCGCCAAGTTTTTGTCACTTTCGACAGGTAGCGTAGCTGCAGGACAGTTTCAAAATGGCGTCTGTAGGTGATGTACGTTACAAGCAACGTGCCGTCATTGGATTTCTCACTGCAGAGAAAGAAACTGTGGGGAATATTCACAAACGCTTGTGCAAAGTCCGTGGAGCATCTGCTGTCGACAGAGATACAGCTAGTCGATGGCTCTGAGCACTACGCGACTTAACTTCGGAGGTCATCAGTCACCTAGAACTTAGAACTAATTAAACCTAACTAACCTAAAGACATCAGATACATCCATGCGCGAGGCAGGATTCGAACCTGCGACCGTAGCGGTCGCTCGGTTCCATACAGTAGCGCCTAGAACCGTTCGGCCACTCCGGCCGGCTACAGCTAGTCGCTGGGCGCAGAGGGTGATGTCACCAGAAGGCAGTTCGGCGGAGTTCGACGATTTGCAGCGGTCGGGGAGACCATTTACGGCTGTCACACCAGCGAGCTTCCACTATTTTGGGCCGTTAATGGATGCCATTCATGGAAGACAGTTTGAGGATGATGAGAAGGTGATTCACACAGTGAAGCACTGGCTCCACCTCTAGGACAAGGATTGGTTCCGACAGGGCATACACGTTCTTTTTTTGAGCTGGAGGAAGGCCATAGAACGGGATTGAGAATACATGGAAAAATAGTGTGTGTAGATAAAACACCATTCTTTCGTGTGAGTAATTCTCATTATGTTCGATAAAGAAATGTTGAAGAACAAAAATGCGGTGCATTACTTTCTGAGCAACCCTCGTAAGGGATGCTGCCAAAGACAAATCGGTAGCTTCGAGAGATGAAATAGTGAAGGCAGCAGAAGTACAGATAGGTAAAGACACGGCCTAGTACATATCCTCGGATGTCACAGGAGATACAGAATTCAATTAGTGAAAGGAAAGAAATAAAAATGCGACAAATAAAACAGGCGAAAGGAAATGATGACTTAAAAAGAAGTTAAACTGAGAGAAAATGCAAAATGTCTAAGCAGGGTTGGCAGAGGGCAAATGCGAGACTGTAGAAATATGCATGCCACATACTGGAATAGAGACCTCTAAATAGAAGAGAAGGAACTGTGTGAATATCAAGAGTTTAAAAGGAAAACAAGTACTAAGCAAGGAAGAGAAAGCTGAGAGGTGGAAGGAATTTTTGGAGGAACACAGCTGAGTCTGGTGTTGTATGTCATACGTACTCCCATGTACAGGAATCAGTGACTTCTGCTGCAAATTAATGTGGGTTTGTGTGGAACGAATCTGTACCAATCTGTCGCCTGATCAACAGTAGTTGACTATAGTCTCTATTTAATGAATTGTTCGATAGCATTCATATACTGACAACTGTTATTTTGGTTTTAGGTGTTTTCAGGACAATTGTATTGTTTGCCGGCTATTGTTTGAAAGTTAAAATAATAATTGCCAAACAATACAGGGCGTCTGAGAAGTCGGCCCTAGTTTAAGTTTCCATGAATTTTTTGTTAACGAATATTTACACATGGAACAATTTGCAGTCTGTTTTCAGGACCACGAGAATATGAATACTACTCTGCTATTTGATATATGCCCCTGCGTTGTCGACCAAACACTGTAAACGTGTAAGAATGTCATCGAATGATTTTTGGAATAAAGTCACAGGTGCTCTTCGGAGGACAACTGTGGTCTTCTTCTCTAATTCGTCCAGAGTGCGTGGGCTTATTCGGAGACCTCTTCCATGGCACCACAAGAAGAAGTCTGGCGACATCTCGGAGGCAATTCATGGGATCCTCGCCGTCCCAGCCAACGTTCTGGAGACAGTCCAGCCAGACACGAACGATGCAGGCAAAATGAGGTGGCCCTCCGTATTGCTGGAAAACGATATTCACAACATTTTCTAACATTCTGCGTGGTGTCTGTTTGTTCTATATCGCGTCTCCCTACCACTTTCGCGCAACGACGCTAGGAGCGTGTTTTTTAGGGAATTGACTAGTTTGAACCTGGGACCTGTTGCTGGTAAGGAGACGCCAGACAACACATGACATGTAGAGTTCAGAAGAGTTCAGTGAGACTAGCGATGATATAACCAAATACATAATGATTTCAGCGTCAGCTCCACTGCACTCCCTGTAAAAGAATCTTAATACTAACTACATTTAGTGGAAGGGGTTGAAGGCTTTCCTATTTTTAGTTAGCTGGTAAAATAACGTCGAAAAAGCAGTTAAGATTACCATTGGAAATTTTATTCTACTGACAAAACATTGTTTATGAATTGCACTATTGATAAAAGGAAATATTTTAATACAGGATGGTAAAAACCAATAGCGTTCAACAAAAATGTGAACGAATATTCCCTGAATGGGTTTCCAAGTTCTACAATGGATCGAAGGATGACGTATGCCATATCACATCTATAATCTAGGTTTAAATTAAGTTTCACAAAAGAGAAAACTATCAAAATGGTCTACAGTGACCCTCAATTATCTTTAATTACTTATCTAACTTGTCGTAAATTAGGGTGGCTGATGTGGCTTCTCAATAATTATATAACAGAAAAATCATCGTGTTTCAGATTTTGACTTACGTAGCAAATGTGAAACCCATGAGCTTCAATTGACTATCGACACTAGTATTACGTAAAAAGGAGATGTAACAGATGAGACTTCTGCAGCTCTGAGTGAAGCCTTATGCGCTCAAAAATGCGGCATCGCGTGCGTTCATTACCTTGTCGTTGTTCGTCAGGGGCCGGCGACGGCACAGCTCCCCGCACCTCGCCGTCTCGGAAGCAACTCTTTTCTAACTTCTTCTTACCACCATTTATCGAAGTTGGTTTTTAAAAAAACAACTGTCTGGCTGTGTTTTCATCTGACCAATCAGGGTCTCAATGTTAACCTTAAGCTCCACCTACAAAAATTCTGTCTATCCAATGAGAAACGTTATACTTTTCGTGGTGGGGCAATGTTTTAAACGTTTGCAACGTAACAGAGACGCGAAAAAGTCTCACGCTAAAACTTGCGGCTCGTGTGGCCCTTTTAGTGTTATCATAAGATCTATACTGTTCTTCTGGAGGGCTCTAGCTTTTAACATGGGCTGGGGGGTGGGGGGGGGGGGGTGGTCCAGTCGGTTACTTTTCGTGGTGGGGCAATGTTTTCAACGTTTGCAACGTAACAGAGACGTGAAAAAGTCTCACGCTAAAACTTGCGGCTGGGGTGGCCCTTTTTGTGTTATCGTAAGATCTATACTGTTCTTCTGGAGGGCTCTAGCTTTTAACATGGGCTGGGGGCTGGTCCTAGCGGTTAGCTGGCGACGTGGGTGTCTATCCCTTATCGTAGGGCCTTCCAGCTTAACACGGTTCTGCTCTCGGCTTCTGTTCTCGTTTCTCCCCTCGGAACTGCGTCTGTCTCACGGTGGGAAGGTATGACATGCATTTAGGCATTCTTGTGTTAGTCTGTGGTATTCCATTTGCTCACTCGTTACTCGTATTACTTTGGTTAATTTAATGTCACGATTTATTCGGAACTATGTGACATACTACTGGATTTGCTTATCATGTCAGGGTTTTCATGGAAGGTGTTGGATTTGCCTGACACCTTACAATCGTCCCATCGTGGTATCAGTAGCCTCACATATTCATTCAGTATCTGGCGATACTGGTCGCTGTTCATGGTTTCTTGCAATATGAATGGGCCAATGAGACTATTCGTGGTCACACCGCACAAGACTGTCAATTTTGGTCTACTTTGTGATTTTTCAGTTGTTATTCGTGGATTTGTTTCTGCCCAATAATGTCGAATCCCCCAACGTCCCAAACACCGCCTCTTTCGCCAAATAATGTTCTTGAATAAATCTGGCCAGTCGTTACGCCATACCACCATAATTTCCCCGTATTCCTTCCGCCTGTCACAGTCCTCAGTCTGCAACTCCTGAAAAGAATGGACTTTTCGGGGTTTCCAGATCACATCACTATGTGCCTGCTGATTCCAGTCTCATGAATGCTTCGAATGTTGGTTTATAAGGACTGCGCGTGAAGGTCCCCCATTGCGGCTGCATTTTATGGAGATAACGCCACCGGAGGTCATCCTTCTTGTATTCTATCTACATGTGAATCAGGTGACATCAGCTTAGTGTGACAATTCCTAACGGCTTTTGCACCATGTGTGGCAAGAAGGCCTCAAACACTCCACCACCATCGCTTGAACAAGGACTGCAGATCACCACACTTACAACCGCTAAAGCCTACTCGGAGCGTCTTTGTTCGCTCCATTACAGCATCTGAGCAGTTCTCTTAGGTTGTTCGCAGATGATGCTGTAATTTACTGTCTAGTAAGGTCATCCGAATACCAGTATCAGTTGCAAAGCGATTCAGAAAAGATTTCTGTATGGTGTGGCAGGTGGCAGTTGACGCTAAATAACGTAAAGTGTGAGGTGATCCACATGAGTTCCAAAAGAAATCCGTTGGAATTCGATTACTCGATAAATAGTACAATTCTCAAGGCTGGGTGTTAAAATTGCGAACAACTTCAGTTGGAAAGACCACATAGATAATGTTGTGGGGAAGGCGAGCCAAAGGTTGCGTTTCATTGGCTGGACACTTAGAAGATGCAACAAGTCCACTTAAGAGACAGCTTACACTACAGTCGTTCGTCCTATGTTAGAATATTGCTGCGCGGTGTGGGATCCTTACCAGGTGTGATTGACGGAGGACATCGAAAGGGTGCAAAAGAGGGCAGCTTGTTTTGCATTGTCACGTAATAGGGGAGAGAGTGTGGCAGATATGACACGCGAGTTGGGATTGAAGTCATTAAAGCAAAGACGTTTTTCGTCGCGGCGAGATCTATTTACGAAATTTCAGTCACCAACTTTCTGTTCCGAGTGCGAAAATATTTCGTTGAGCCCAACCTACATAGGTAGGAATGATAATCAAAATAAAATAAGAGGAACCAGAGCTCGAACAGAAAGGTTTAGGTGTTCGTTTCTCCCGCGCGCTGTACGGGAGTGGAATGATACAGAGATAGTATGATTGTGGTTCGATGAACCCTCCGCCAAGCACTTAAATGTGAATTACAGAGTAATCATGTAGATGTAGATGTAGATGTAGATCTTTGGTCGCTCACCGTACAGGAGAATAGCGAATGAGTAAGTTGACGGAATGACACGCAGCAGTTTCAGACGGCAGGGTCTAAGTGACAGCTGAAACGCAACGAAGCAAACGAACTTTAGTTTTTGAGGCTAGGTGATTACCAAGTGTAAAACATAAATAGGAATTGTAACGTAATTTCCAAATTTCTGGAAATTTATCACAGTTTACCAATATTACGGAACATTAGATATAAGGATTATATAAATACAAAACTTAAACATATTCAATTTAACCAGCTGTTTGAGGAATTAAATACCGAAAGTCTCTTGGGGGTTATGGATGCCAAACAGCTCAAAACCTAAATCAAAACAATAGAAGGTGTTTACCGCAAGAAACTGGCAAAAATCGATCGTTATAAGAAAAATGCTCATGGAAGAGACCATGTTTGCATACCAAAACGTGCTTGGTTTGAAAATGTGGAATTTCTCAGAGATGTGATATCTGCGTGGGAAACAAAATAAAATCTGGTGAGTTCAAATTGTTTATTAGCACAAATAATTTCTAATTATGTTATAGTTTATAGTAATTTTATTTATAAGTTGGTCACGTTAAAGTGATAACATTATAAGAATCAGTGTGCTACACGAAACAGATATTCAAGTGTTTTCAACCTATCAACCGTTGCCAAATAACGCAGTGTTACTTCCAGTTTTGTTGGCAGTTGGTAAGATCGCTATTCTCATATCAGTATTCCTTTTTATTATTTTATCCTATACCATTTCCAGTAACGTATCAAAGTTTTCTGACGTCATCTTCGTTATAGTTCTGTAGACAGAAGGATCTTTGCACGATAATTCTGTCAAAAGATTTGCGGGAACACTATATTTATTTCTCCTCTCAAACTACCTGAACCGTAAATTTACTTTCAAAATCTTTTCTTAAAGAATTTACTTTATGTTCTAGCGATTCATCAAGAACATTAACACATTTAATCACACTAGGCGAGCGTGAAAGTAGTTGCCAGGAATTAACTGATGGAAAATGTAATTACTTTTAACAAATGTGAATTTTATTCGTAAAAGAATTTTCAAATCAAATTTAAAATTATAAGCAGAAAAGCACCCTCGAAATATCAAGTTACAATTTTAGTTACAGGCAGAAGGAACAATATTAACAGTGTGAGCCTTCGGGCTGAGAAGCTTGCCTGCTCCCTTTCAACACGGCCGTAGTCACGACCGCTCACAACAACCTCTGAAAGAGTACAGTGATGCAAATCTGCAACACACCAGATCACTTTAAAAATTTTTTAACAACTCACACAAACACGTAAGCTATGCTCCCCGTAAGAGGGAAGGAAATGGTATAATACTCAAAATGTTTGCTACCGAAAGATCAGTTTTTTTTGTAAGGACTCTTACGGTGGAAGGGTGGCAACCTGATAACCTAAAAGACTATTTAAATAAAACCCATAAAATGCAGACTTACTTAAAATGGACAACATGCTCTACATTACACATATACCACCTCGCAAGATGATAGGCAAGATTAAAAAATATTTCAAGAATTCGGCCCTTAAGCAATAAATTCGTTAACACCGAATCCGACAAACATGACAGAGGCAGCTATTAACGTATGGCAGATTGACAGGGGGGGGGGGGGGGCGTTACTAAACAACACAAACCGCAGATTGCTCTAAACCTCCCCAATTCCACAAGCGAAAAACGGACCACCCAATTCACAAATAACCACCTTCCCACGGGTGGGCAAACAGAGAAGAATGGTGGGACGACCCCAAAACAAAGCGGCTGGTGACCTCACCAAGAAAACAAGTAGAATTTAACAAGTAAATGAAACAACATATCTCCAATCACTTAACTTCTAATAAACTGCGATTTCTGGCGAAGACCTGGTTCAGCAACCCCAACGCTCTCCCGAACCGTCCGCTGCCAGTCGCTTCAACGGACGCAGGAAGGCGAGCCGACCTCCCGTCTCACGGCGTCGCAGCTCGCCCCGGCCAGCCCGATGTCGTGGTTTCGCTCCTGTTACTCTCGTGTGAACCGCGAAGCCACTACCCCTTTCTGTACGGCGCTGCCCACTGGACTCAAGTGGGGACCTCACATGCGCCGACGCTCAAGGCGGACAAGTCATCTCGTGTCTCAGTGCGCGACCGACCAACCGATTGATCCAACCGCCAATGACCGTTGCTCGAGCAACTCGAGCAGACTGGCGGCCCAACGCGCAGACTCAGATGAAGGAACTCAGCCCCGACCGGACGACCACTAGCTGAGTTCTGTTACTGACGGAGTTGCAAGACTCTCATTTTCTGGCTTTAAAGTTTGATCCAAACGACAGACATACTGGCACTCCGACGACAGACAAACACTAACTGCCGCACAAATGCAAACGAGAGACAGACCAGCAACTGATGACGCGAGACTGACGTAGCCTCACTCCGACTGACCCCCTGTCGAGTTTTTTTTTTCCTTTATTGAATTTCAATTCCCCCCGAAGGGAGCGGGCTGGCAGCAGCTTAGTATGCCGTTCTTCAGCCTACAGACTTTGTTAGAAAGATGAAGAGAATAAATAATAAAAACAGGCGATAAAATCGGAGACTTAAAGAGTAACATGGCGAAAAGAAATCGTGGAACTTAAAACAAAGAACAGAGGGATGATGACGCTAAGAAACTACACACAAAGCAGACAGGTAAAACAAAGACAAAAAAAACACGGCGACAGTCTGGATTCTGTTCGCAAAAGACATAAAATTCACACCCAGCGACAGCATGGTTTCTGTTCGCAACACGAGAAAGACGAACAACAAAATGGCTCTGAGCACTATGGGACTCAACTGCTGTGGTCATAAATTCCCTAGAACTTAGAACTACTTAAACCTAACTAACCTAAGGACATCACACACATCCATGCCCGAGGCAGGATTCGAACCTGCGACCGTAGCGGTTGTGCGGTTCCAGACTGTAGTGCTTTTAACCGCTCGGCCACTCCGGCCAGCTGACGAACAACACTGAACAGTCACTGGAACACTGCACTAAAATGTTGGCAAATGTGACATACCACAGCCGAGAGCAGTTGGGGGGAAACTGGGCAGATGATGGGAAAATAAAAAAAGGGGGGGAGCCGGGAAAGGAGCTGATGGGTGATGAGGACCCGTAAGAGGGGTGGGGGGCGCTGGGCAGACGCGACAGGGAGTGGGGTAGGCAGAGGAAGGGAATACAAAAGGACTCGGGGGGGGGGAGAAGGGAGGTAGGGAGAGGTTTAGTGGGGAGAAAACAGGACGGAAGGGGGGAAGAGGGAGCCCAGGGAATGGACAGAGGAAAGGAGGGGGAGTGAGGATCAGAGTTGATAGGAGGGATAAATGGAGGGAGAGAGGGCATCATCCGGGAGGGGGAGTTGATGGAAGCCACCTTGGGAAAGGAGATGTAGGGTGTAGAGGTGGAGGGTAGGTGGGACACAACGGTGAAGACGTGGCAGGGGGCGGGGATGGGAGAGGAGAGGAGCAACCAGGGGGTGAGGGGGTTCAAGATGGCGGGAGGTGTAGAGGATGCGGATATGTTCGAGGAATAGGAGCAGATGGGGGAAAGGAATGAGATCATAGAGGATCCGCATGGGGGACGGGAGGCATATACGGAAGGCGAGGCGGAGTGCATGACGCTCAAGGATCTGGAGGGACTTATAGAATTTGGGGGGGGCAGACCCCCTGTCGAGCTGATAGCGCCCCTTAAATGCACGTGAACAGGCAACCTTTCCGCTTTCCCACCAGAGGGAGACACCAAAGCTGCAATTACCACAGCGGCGCCACCGCCAGAAACGGAGGGCGACCACTTCACACAACGCGCTGCGGCGCGCTCTTTAAAACAGCAATTTTTTCCACGACTCACTACCTTCTTACCAATTTTCTTTTATTTTTTGTAGTTTTCCATTTTGTTTTTGTTTCTGTTCTCTTACGATTGTTGGCAGTAACACAATATATGACTTTCTTCGACATTTTCACCCATCTGTTGGCTCCCTTATACGCTCACGTATATGAGACGTGGCGATCAACACAAGGGGGCGACCGAAGAAGCCAGCGACCAGCGAATGAAATAGAGCACACTTCAACTTCTGACGCTCTCGTTTCGGAGGAGCGACTTTGCTCGCTGTCCGTTATTACATGGAGCGAATTTAGCAGCTGCATCCAACAGCGAATAGTGAGCAAAACGCTCCACATAATAAAGCCTTAAGCGACCTGGGCGCGCTGTTGTAAAGTCAAATTTCCTGCGATCTCGTTATTGACCATAAGAAGATACTACGTTCTGTTGAGATATTCTCAGGTATACTGTAACGAAACACAACAATTTTCATTAATAAAAATGAACAATCACAAAACTTATGGACATTTGAAAACGGATAGCGACTCCTCAACGATAACGTATAATGATCCCGAGAACTGACAGCACCAAAATAACATATGCAACTTTCAAAGAAACGTCTTCAAATCATGAATGGATTCGAATGATTTATTAAACGAATCAGGTGACATAAGATGAAAACCGGCGAGGTTCTCTTAGATGTACATGAGTTTACGATACAGTGTGGATTGAGGGGTTACCGCTTAACCTAACTACACTACTGGCATTAAAATTGCTACACCAAGAAGAAATGCAGATGATAAAAGTGTAATCATTAGACAAATATATTACACTAGAACTGACATGTGATTACATTTTCACGTAATTTGGGTGTATAGCTCCTGAGAAATCAGTACCTGGAACAGTCACCTTGGCCGTAAGAACGGCCTTGATACGCCTGGGCATTGAGCCAAACAGAGCTTGGATGGCGTGTACAGGTACAGCTGCCCATGCAGCTTCAACACGATACCACAGTTCATCAAGAGTAGTGACTGGCATATTGTGACGAGCCAGTTGCTCGGCCACCATTGACCTGACGTTTTCAGTAGGTGAGAAATCTGGAGAATGTGCTGCCCAGGGCAGCAGTCGAACATTTTCTGTATCCAGAAAAGCCCGTGCAAGACCTGCAACATGCGGTCGTGCATTATTCTGCTGAAATGTAGGGTTTCGCAGGAATCGAATGAAGGGTAGAGCCACGGGTCGTAACACATCTGAAATGTAACGTCCACTGTTCAAAGTGCCCTCAATGCGAACAAGAGGTGACCGAGAGGTGTCGTCAGTGGCACCCTCTACCATCACGCCGGGTGATACGCCAGTATGGCGATGACGAATACACGCTTCCAATATGCGTTCACCGCGATGTCGCCAAATACGGATGCGACCATCATGATGCTGTAAACAGGACCTGGATTCAACCTAAAAAATGACGTTTTGCGATTCGTGCACCCAGGTTTGTCGTTGAGTACACCATCGCAGGCGCTCCTGTCTGTGATGCAGCGTCAACGGTAACCGCAGCCATGGTCTCCGAATTGATACTCCATGCTGCTGCAAATGTCGTCGAACTGCTCGTGCAGATGGTTGTTGTCTTGCAAACGTCCCCACCTGTTGACTCGGATCGAGACGTGGCTGCACGATCCGTTACAGCCATGCGGATAAGATGTATTGTCATCTCGCCTGCTAGTGATATGAGGCCGTTGGGATCCAGCACGCCGTTCCGTATTACCGTCCTAAACCCACCGATGCCACATTCTGCTAACAGTAATTGGATCTCGACCAACGCGAGCAGCAATGTTTCGATAAGATAAACCGCAACCGCGATAGGCTATAATCCGACCTTTATCAAAGTCGGAAACGTGATGGTACGCATTTCTCCTCCTTAAACGAGGCATCAAAACAACGTTTCACTAGGCAACGCCGGTCAATTGCTGTTTGTGTATGAGAAATCGGTTGGAAACGTTCTTCATGTCAGCACGTTGTAGGTGTCGCCAGCGGCGGCAACCTTGTGTGAATGCTCTGGAAAACTAATCATTTGCATATCTGAGTATCTTCTTCCTGTAGGTTAAATTTCGCGTCTGTAGCACGTCATCTTCGTGATGTAGCAATTTTAATGGCCAGTAGTGTAGAATCCTTAAATGCAAACAGACTTACGCCTTACTTTAAAACTTCCTAACAGACAGAAAAATCAAGGTTTCCTTTCATGGCATGAACAGCAAGGGCATGGTTGTTAATAATGGCCCGCCACAGGGTTCGGCACTAGCCCCAAAATCGCGTAAACTTGCTTAAGCGGACGACCTGGCCATCGCTTATCAAAGTAAAAATTTTAACAACCTAGACAATCTGTTGAATGCAGACCTGAACGTAGTGGACACCTACTATTTCCGGCGGCATCTACATACAAAACCTGATAAATCGACCAGCACCATAATGCACCTTAACAACGGAAACTCAAGTAGAAAGCTACAGTTCTATGAACAGCCAAACCATCACGCATGTGGATAAACCTAAATACTTACGAGTGAAATTAGATTGCACGCTAAAGTATAAGCCACAACTAGAAGATACAAAAAAAACAGAAACTAAAATCCCATAATGCTATCCTGTCGAAACTATCTGAAAGACATAGGGTTGTGGAGCGAGCACATTCGAGACACTAGCTCTTGTCTACAACGTGGCTGAATACTGTTCACCAGTCTGGATGAGAACTGCAAACGTATCTAAAGTGGACGTCCAACTGAAGGAGAAAATGCGGATAACCTCTGGAACAGTCTTTACCACACTGTGTGCCTGGCTCCCTGTCCTAGCAAACATAGAGCCCCTTTAAATTGTGAGAGTTAGCACAAGAACATACGTGAAAATCCTAGCCAACGATTAACTCGCTATACACAAAAATATAGCAGACTTAATTCCAGGTCACCTTTCTGGAAAACTGGCGAAGAACTGCAACGCTTCGTCTTTAAGACAGCTTGGAAAGAGCTATGGACTGTAATTCGACGTAAGAACTTAAACTAGGTGGACCACCCCGAGAAGAAGAGTAATGGAGTCAACCTCCCTAGGAAATACTGTGAAGAACTTAGAACGGTGTCAGTAAGAGTGTTGGTAAGTACAAGCAACTGATGAACAAATGGGGGTTATTGGACAGTCCTGAATGTGAGTGTGTGAAATCCAATCAATGGAGCATTTACTTGCGTGTGAAGCGCATGGCTATGAGAGTGATCTGAAGGGTATACACAGACCTCCGACTGAGCCATAAAGTGGGCCAAGAATATTTGTAATATTATGTAGGAGTATAAGAACACACGAAAAGAATATCGTAACTCAGAATCTAACTAATAGAACATTTTAGTTAATACATTGTGGGGTGAGTGCCTTTGTGTGTGTGTGTGTGTGTGTATGTGTGTGAACTATACTATCGACAACAGCGCTTGCAAAGCACAGCTGCTAAACACAGCCTTACGAAATGCCGTCATGAAAGAAGACGAAGTAAATATTTCAGAATTTGAATCAAAAACAGCTGTCAACATGAGTAACTTAGAAGTAAATATTCTGGGAGAACTTCAGCAACTTAAATCAGTGAGTCGGCAGGCAATAGTTGAAGAGATCACTGTAGCAACTACCTACTAATACCAGTATTTCTGGCCCTTGTTTTGATCACAAACGAGGTAGATTCTTTCTACACGTCGGTCAGGGACCTGAAGGTGGTGTAGTAAAACGTCGAAACTGGTTGCCAAATAAAATAAGATTGGAAATTTGACGGCTGAAAGGTGTTTAATTTGACATCCTCTATCGAACAGCCAAGTCCCGCGACCATCTCTTAGAAGATGGAGATACAGAGTATACAAATTAGGCTCCTTTCAGAGTATGTGGACGCAATACCTCCACACTTAACAATCACTTAGCTCGTAGAAAGATCCGTACCCAAAGACTGGAAAGTTGTACAAGTCACACCAATATTCGAGAAAGGTAGTAGGAGTAATCCACTAAATTACAGGCCATATCATTACGTCGATATGCAGAACGATTTTGGAACATTGGTTGTGTTCCAACATTACGAATTACCTCGAAGAGACCAGTCTCCTGACACACAGTTAACCCGAATTTAGGAAACATCGTTCTTGTGAAGCAAAACTACCTCTTTAATCACACGAAATACTGAGTGTTATTGACAAGAGATTTCAAATTGATTCCATGTTTCTAGATTTCCAGAAGGCTTTTGACACTGTACCACAGAAGCGGCTTGTAGTGAAATTGACTGCATATGGAATATCGTCTCAGTTATGTGACTGGATTCGTGATTTCATATCAGAGAGGTCACAGTTCGTAGCAACTGACGGAATATCATCAAGTAAAACAGAAGTGATTTCTGACGTTCCACAAGTTAGTATTATAGGCCCACTACTGTTCCTTATCTATATAAACGGTTTAGGGGACAATCTGAGAAGTCGTCTTAGGTTGTATGCAGATGATGCTGTCGTTTATTGCCTAGTAAAGTCATCGGAAGATCAAAACAAACTGCAGGACGATTCAGAAAAGATGTCTGTATGGTGCGAAAATCGGCTATTGACCCTAAGTAACGAAAAGTGTGAGGTCATCCACATGAGAGCTAAAAGCAATCCATTAAACTTCGGTTACACGATAAATCAGTCAAATCTAAAGGCCGTAAATTGAACTAAATACGTAGGCACTAGAATTACGAACAACTTAAACTGGAAGGAATACATAGAAATTGTTGTGGGGAAGGCAAACCGAAGACTGCGTTTTATTCAAAATGGTTCAAATGGCTCTGAGCACTATGGGACTTAACTGCTGAGGTCATCAGTTCTGTAGAACTTAGAACTACTTAAACCTAACTAACCTAAGGACATCACACACATACATGCCCGAGGCAGGATTCGAAACTGCCACTGTAGCGGTCACGCGGTTCCAGACTGTAGCGCCTAGAACCGCTCGGCCAATCCGGCCGGCACTGCATTTTATTGGCAGAACACTTAGAAAATGTAACAGATCTACTAAAGAGACTGCCTACACTACGCTTGTCCGTCCTCTTTGGGAGTACTGCTACGCGGTCTGGGATCCTTACTAGACAGGATCAATGGAGTACATAGAGTCGGAGAAGAGCGGCACGTTTTGTATGATCGCGGAATGGGGGACAGAGTTTCACGGACATGATACAGGATTTGGAGTGGACATAATTAAAACAAAGGAGTTTTTCGTTGCGGAGGAATCTTCTCACGAAATTCCAATCACCAACTTTCTCCTTCGAATGTGAGAATATTTTGTTGACGTCCACCTACAAAGGGAGAAATGATTATCATAACAATATTAGGGAAATCAGAACTCTCACAGAAAGGTACAGATGTTTGTTTCTTCCGAGCGCTATTGGAGATTGGAATAATAGAAAATTATTATGAAGGTTTTTCGATGAACCCTCTGTCAGGCACTTACGTGTGATTTGCAGAGTATCCTTATAGATGTAGACGCAGAAGTAGATGTAGACAGCCCCGAGATGAACGCAGTTGGATTAAGAGAAAATGCTGTGGACGACTTTGAACCGAGTCAGAACGAGTGTTGGTAGGTGTAAGCAACTGACGAACAAATGGGGACTATTGGACGGCACTGAACGTGAGTGTGGGGAAGTCCAATCAGTGGAACATTTGTTACTATAGCTGACTGCAATCTATTTAAAAAGAATTACACCAGACGCGTTTCGCTTTTATTTATAAAGCATATTCTGAGGTTATTCTGTAAATTGGATACACACGTTCGTACATTTTTTGATTGTTTTAGGTTAAAAACAGCGTTTTCTTTATAAAGTTGGTCTGCACCTTACTTACGGTGTTTCTTTACATGTTCTGATCCTTCCCTCCTTGCTGGCAGCAGTTGGTGTCAAAGGACTTCATTTCACATTTGCACTTGGCAATTTTTGACATTCTGCAGTATTTCCTGCGCTGTACTATTTACAATTGACTTTCTTAATGGTTTTTCATTCTTCACTACCACAGTGTTTATGCCTATTCGTTTGTTTTCGTTCACGTTGTGATGTTGCCAAACTATGAATTGATTTTTGGGAGATCCATCTACCTCTCTGTCTCTCTCTCTCTCTCTCACACACACACACACACACACACGCACGCACAAAATGGTTTCATAGGTCGACGATGCTCACAACGTGAACAGAAACAAATGAGTAGGCATAAACACTGTGGCATTGAAAAATGAAAGTTAAGAAACTCAGTTGTAAATGGTGCAGCGCAGCAAATAACGCAGAATGCAAAAAACTGCCAAGTGCAGATGTGACATGTAGCCTGTCGACACCAACCACTGCTAGCAAGAAGGGAAGGAGCAGATTATGTAAAGAAACACGGCAAGTAGCTTGCAGGCCAATTTTATAAAGATAACTCTGTTTTTAATCTAAAGCAATAAGAAAATGTGCAAACGTATGTATCCAGTTTACACAATAACCACACAAGGTTGGCGCCGGTGGCGACACCTACAACGTGCTGACACGAGGAAAGTTTGCAACCGATTTCTCATACACAAACAGAAGATGACCGGCGTTGCCTAGTGAAACGTTGTTGTGATGCCGCGTGTAAGGAGGAGAAATGCGTACCATCACGTTTACGACTTTGATAAAGGTCGGATTGTAGCCTATCGCGATTGCGGTTTATCGTATCGCGACATAACTGCTCGGGTTGGTCGAGATCCAATGACTGTTAGCAGAATATGGAATCGGTGGGTTCAGGAGGGTAATACGGAACGCCGTGCTGGATCCCAACGGCCTTGTATCACTAGCAGGCGAGATGACAATACATCTTATCCGCATGGCTGTAACGGATCGTGCAGCCACGTCTCGATCCCTGCGTCAACAGATAGGGACGTTTGCAAGACAACAACCATCTGCACGAACAGTTCGACGACGTTAGCAGCAGCACGGACTATCAGCTCGGAGACCATGGCTGCGGTTACCCTTGACGCTGCGTCACACACAGGAGCACCTGCGGTGGTGTACTGAACGACGAACCTGGGTGCACGAATGGCAAAACGGATTTTTTTCGGATGAACCCAGGTTCTGTTTACAGCAACATGATGGTAGCATCCGTGTTTGAAGACGTCGGGGTGAACGCACTTTGGAAGCGTGTATTCACCATCGCCATACTGGCATATCACCTGGCGTCATGGTATGGGGTGCCATTGGTTACACGTCTCGGTCACCTCTTGTTCTCGCTTTGAACAGTTGACGTTACATTTCAGATTTGTTACGACCCGTGGCTCTACCCTTCATTCGATCCTTGCGAAACCCTACATTTCAGCAGGATAATGCACGACCGCATGTTGCAGGTCCTGTACGGGCCTTTCTGGATACAGAAAATGTTCTACTGCTGCCCTGGCCAGCACATTCTCCAGATCTCTCAGCGATTGAAAACGTCTGGTCAATGGTGGCCGAGCAACTGGCTCGTCACAAGACACCAGTCACTACTCTTGATGAACTGTGGTATCGTGTTGAAGCTGCATGGGCACCTGCTCCTGAACGCGCCATCCAAGCTCTGTTTGACTCAATGCCCAGGCGTATCAAGGCCGTTAGTGCGGCCAGAGGCGGTTGTTCTGGGTACTGATTTCTCAGGATTTATGCATCCAAATTGCGTGAAAGTGTAATCACATATCAGTCCGAGTATAATATGTTTGTCCAACGAATATCCGTTTATCATCTGCATTTCTTCTTGGTGTAGCAATTGTAATGGCCAGTAGTGTAAGTAAGGTGACACAATGATACCAGTTCGTTTCAGTGTGTGTGTGTGTGTGTGTGCGTGTGTATGGACGATGTGCACAAACGGACACAGACAGCCAGAGCTGAGCGTGCCGTCCTGTCCGCCGCGCGCCGCTGTCGTTCTCGGCCCTCGTGCTCTCTTCTCGAGTAGCCACTCGGACGGCGGACGAGGTAATTTGGCGGCACGGCAGCGCAAACGCTCGCCAGGTTGCGATTAGGCGCGTAATGAGCCCGGTCCGGCCGCGGCTGTGTGTGGTCGCCTGGCGAAGCGTCGCCTCGCCTCGCTTCCCGGGCCCCACACGCGCAGCAGCTGCGCCAACGGCCGTTCCGGTGCTGAGCACCCTCTGCCACGCACCTTATACTGGGGCGTGTCACAGCTCACTTAACTCCCCTACGAGGTAGTCGGGCACGCTCGAAATTACACCGCTCTAGCCTGCTGTCTACACGGAGAGTACTTCTCTTACTGAGGCTATAAACAATGTGTTAGATGACGATCAGTTTGGCTCTAAGACATGTAAAGGGCCCAGAGAGACAATACTGACGTTGTGGTTGACAGTGGAAGTGAGACTAAAGAAAAATGAAGGAACTTTCATAGGATTTGTCGACCTAGAAAAAACATTGGATAGCCCGCATCTCGTGATCGTGCGGTAGCGTTCTCTCTTCCCACGCCCGGGTTCCCGGGTTCGATTCCCGGCGGGGTCAGGGATTTTCTCTGCCTCGTGATGGCTGGGTGTTGTGTGCTGTCCTTAGGTTAGTTAGGTTTAAGTAGTTCTAAGTTCTAGGGGACTTATGACCACAGCAGTTGAGTCCCATAGTGCTCAGAGCCATTTGAACCAAAACATTGGATAATGTAAAATGGTGCAAGGTGTTCGAAATTCTGAGAAAAATAGGGATAAGCTCTAGGGAGAGACGGGTAATATACGGTCTGTACAAGAGCCAAGAGGGAGTAATAAGGGTGGACGGCCAAGAATAAAGTGCTTGAATTAAAAAGGTTGTAAGACGGGGATGTAGTCTTTCGTCCCTACTGTTCAATCTATATATCGCAGAAGCAATGATGGAAATAAAAGGAAAGTTCA
Organism: Schistocerca cancellata; assembly: GCF_023864275.1. Taxonomy (NCBI): domain Eukaryota; kingdom Metazoa; phylum Arthropoda; class Insecta; order Orthoptera; family Acrididae; genus Schistocerca; species Schistocerca cancellata. Next base: position 349,861,501 of record NC_064633.1, on the reverse strand, counting down.
AGAGTGGAACTGAAATACAAGGTGAAAGGAGCCGGCCGTTGTGGCCGAACGGTTCTAGGCGCTTCAGTCCGGAATCACGCTACTGCTACGGTCGCAGCTTCGAATCCTGCCTCGGGCATGGATGTATGTGATGTCCATAGGTTAGTTAGGTTTAAGTAGTTCTAAGTTCTAGGGGACTGATGACCCACAGTGCTCAGACCCATTTGAACCATTTTCAAGGTGAAAGGATATCACTGATGACGTTGCCATCCTGAGTGAAAGAAGAATTACATGGTCCCCTGAATAGAATGGTCTAATGGGTACAGAATATGGATTCAGAGTATTTCGAAGAAAGACGAAAGTAGTGAGAAGTAGCAGAAATGAGAACAGCGAGAAATTTAACATCACGACCGATGGTCACGAAGTAGATGAAGTAAATGAATTGGGCTCGCTAGGCAGCAAAGTGCCAACGGCGTTGCCGCCGCGGTAACACCGGTTCCCGTCAGATCCTCGAATTTAAGCGCTGTCGTGTTGGGATGGGACTTGGATGGGTAACGCTGGCCGGAGTGGCCGAGCGGCTCTAGGCGCTACAGTCTGGAACCGCGCGACCGCTATGGTCGCAGGTTCGAATCCTGCCTTGAGCATGGATGTGTGTGATGTCTTTAGGTTAGTTAGGTTTAAGTAGTTCTAGAGGACTGATGACCTCAGAACTTAAGTCCCATAGTGCTCAGAGCCATCTGAACCATTTTTTTGGATGGGTAACCATCCAATCTGCAAAGCGCTGTTGGCAACCGGGATGCATTCAGCCCTTGTGAGACAAACTGAGGAACTACTTGATTGAGAAATAGCCTCTCTGGTCTCCTAAACTGACATACGGTCGGGAGAGCGGATTGCTGACCACATGCCCCTCCATATCGGCATCCAGTGCCGCCCGTGGGCTCAGGACGACACGGCGACCGGTCGGTACCATTGGACCTTCGTGGTCTGTTCGGGTGGAGTTTAGTTGAACTTAGTTTAGTTTTAGGCAGCAAAATAACCAATGTCGGGGTTACCAAGTACTTTAGTGTTGTTCGTGGAAATGCTGTTACCAGAAGGGATTCGGTACACTGGGTAGTCAGAAACAATCCTAAAAGCTTCTAAGGGTGTTGCATGGTTGGCTGTGCTGAAAAATAATTGTTAAGAAAAAGTTTCGATACGATGCGCTTTTTCCGAGTTAATTAGCACTGAAATTAGCCAGTCGGGTCGTTGCGCAGAGTCAAGTGGCTCGCCAGATATAATTAGTGTCAGTTGTTCTCATAGTGTAGATGACAGCGCTCGAGACTGCACAGCCTATGGCTCGGGTTACATCCTTACTACCGTCCCAAGTCCAGTTTTTGCATCGCTCTCTTGACTGATGCTAGGAAACCGATCGAAAACACGTTTGGCGACACCGTCTCTGATGGGCCGCTTGAAGTTGAGAGCGGAACGGCACTGACTGACTAACATCAGTGATAATTAACTCGGAAACGCCACAAAGCACACAATTTTTTTCTTAACTACTATTTCTCAGCAAAACCTACCCTCCAAAACCATTAGAAGCTTTCCAGACTAACCAGCCTATATAATGGTTGTGATCATCGTCAATTGTTGACTGACAGCTGTAATAAAGGAGATGCCGCCGCCCCCCCCCCTCCCCCATCGAGAGAGTGTTACCAGCACTTGACACAGACAGTGGCCCAATGTTGCACTGCATGGCAATATGAGGGCAGGCAAACTCATTATGAAGATTCCGATCGACCACGTCTGATGACCACCAGGAACGATTACCATATTGGGCAACAAACAATCTTAAGCACTTCCAATAAACACAGCCATCAGAGAACAAGTAATAGACTCCCTGCAAGATTCTGCAAATTGTAGTGGGAGATGTCTGTTATCATTTAGTAACAGCAGGTAACTTGGAGAGATACTTTTACTGTTCTGTGCACGGTATAGTTAAGTACTCTGATCAGCCAAAACATTATGACCACCGTCCTACTATCAATAAAAACACAAGCAGGTGATTGTCACTCGGCGAGGAATGACTGCTAGTCACGTACAACGCACGGTCCATGCAATATTAATGAGTGTGTTGTCTACATCTACATCTACATTCTACAGTTATACTCCGCAAGCCACCAAACGGTGTGTGGCGGAGGGCACTTTACGTTCCATTTCCGACACCATCTACTAGGTCATTTATATATATTGTGAAAAGCAATGGTCTCATAACACTCCCCTGTGGCACGCCAGAGGTTACTTTAACGTCTGTAGACGTCTTCCCATTGATAACAACATGCTGTGTTCTGTTTGCTAAAAACTCTTCAATCCAGCCACACAGCTGGTCTGATATTCCGTAGGCTCTTACTTTGTTTATCAGGCGACAGTGCGGAACTGTATCGAACGCCTTCCGGAAGTCAAGGAAAATAGCATCTACCTGGGAGCCTGTATCTAATATTTTCTGGGTCTCATGAACAAATAAAGCCAGTTGGGTCTCACACGATCGCTGTTTCCGGAATCCATGTCCTTGTGTAGAATGGCGACGCGCACAATGTGTCTGAGGTTGAGCGAGGGCAAATTGTGGTGGCTCTGAGGCTCGGACGACCGTTTCGGAAACTGCACGATTTGTGGGGTGTTCGAGTAGTGCTGTGATGAGTGTCTGCAGTACGTGGCGAACCCAAGGTGAAACCGCGCCCAGACGTCGAGGGTTTGCAGATGTCTTACATTGCACCTGGGCTGAAGGGTGAGGAAAGCTCCTTGACACCTACACTGGGGGTGTGGGGGGGGGGGGGAGAGGGGCAGATGGATACATCTATACTAGGGGATGGGCGTAAGCTGGCAGCGGCTCCACTATGCCCTAGGGAACATTCACGTGAGAATCCACGCGTCCAGTGGAGTTCGTGCAACGCACCATGGCAGTCGAGGACTATCATACACAGATTGCAGACCGCGAACACCCCTTCATGGCGATCACGTCCTCCGACGATACTGTCATTTTTCAACAAATTAATATGCCATGTCAGAATGCCAGCAGTGTGATGCAGTGGTCTTAGGAACACAGTGGCGAGTTTCGGTTGATGTGCTGGCCCCACAACTCACCAAACCTGAACGCAGTCGAACACATCTGGGATGCGACTGAACGTGGGTTGAGAGTACATCGCCGCCCTCCCCGGAATTTCCGGGAAGTAGGTCACTTTTGTGCACATATGTCGTGCCAGCTCACTCCAGCAGGCTACCAAGACCTCATTGCTTGCATGGGACGACGCGTCGTCGCTGTTAGCCGTGGCAAAGACGGACATACCGGCTATAAGGTAGGTGGTCATAATGTGCTGGCTGATCAATGCAGTTCCTTGTGTTACCGAATAAGGTATTTTTCAGAAAGAAAATTACAGGTTTGTCGGGGGAAGTACAATTCGGAAAGGTACTGTATCGATACGAACATTTTGGTTCGTTACCACGTAGCCAGACGTTTGAAAACGAGACACTTTGTTCATTTATGGGTACTGTTATAAAACATTAGTTGACGTGAACGAGTAATATAAAACAGCAAAGCGCAAAATAGTTCCTAGTTACGCCTTGGAGCGATTTTTTTAGAATGGACTGCTATTTGGACAGGAAGTGAGGTTCAGACCACTACGTTCAAAACTGTCGCAATAACACAAAACCGTATCACAGTCCTCGCGTAGGAACTGACCTCATCAAGGAACTAAACACAGACAAGTTTTCTTTCGTTCGTGTTACTGCAGGCGTTAAGCTACTTTGCACAGACCAGTTGGTTTGCCCACATGGGAAGAGCCAACATGGAACAAAGGCCAGCAGTGTTTGTCGAATAAGGAGCTACTTCCAGGCTACCAGTGTTAGCAGAGAATTAATCGACCGTTTTCGTGGTAGATGATACTGTTCTTCAAAGTTTAAACCATTACCACTTTATATGCGTAGTATATGGGATCCTACCCACTTGTGTCTTAAAGGGTGCCTAGGATGCTGCTTTCTCGGACGGTTAAACAACAATTCAGGCAAATCACTTTACAATAAAGCAGACTGCCTTACATAACTTGGCGGCTTTACAAATATTGGTCGCAAGCAGTTGGCGACTTGCAAATAATGAAGGTCCTTCGCTATATACAATGTCTATGCAAGTAATTGATATGGATCTCAAGTCACGGTTCTTCTAGTGTGGCTCTTCTAGTGTGGCTCTACTAGCGCGACTCTTCAAGTCCTCTCTTCTAGTGTGGCCGCGGCTATTTTTTTCCATTATTGAATTTCAATTCCCCCCGAAGGGGGCGGGCTGGCAGCAGCTTAGTATGCCGCTCTTCAGCCTACAGACTTTGTTAGAAAGATGAAGAGAATAAATAATAAAAACAGGCGAATAATAAAAACAGGCGATAATAAAAACAGGCGCGGCCGCGGCTAGGCGGCGCGTCGCTTTTATTCTCTTCGTATAGATGCCGCCTCAGTCGTGGTGTCCTCCTAGACAGAGTACTATTGGCTGACGTCATCTCACAGCCCTCTCTGCTCTTGCGTTCTTGTTCTTCGTGCTGGCGCTTGTCGTTACGCTGGAACTTAGTAAGAACTGTTCAGCGGTTTTTCCATGATGATTGGTGAAAATGTCATACGAATTGGCTGGCAATCCGAGAAAATTCGGGCCGTTTCAGACTCTGAAATCCCTGGCCACTGACGTCCACCATCGCCACCGAATTCCACTTTGCAGTATGCAGGTAAACCCTGTGAGCGTAGCCAAACCCAGGCGGGATTGTTCTGCTAATGCCGCTGAACCTCAATGAATGTAATGACATTAAATATCCCGCAACCTTTGTTTAAGTATTCTGCGTTTAACCGTCGCTTCTCAGCTACGGAACCTCGGCTTAGAGTTGTGGCGATGACCTATTACTCGTACATCATCACTTGTGAAATACCAAGAAGCCAGCAAGCAATATGGACGTTGATAACATGAGGTGCACCCGCTCATAATTATGTGAGAAATTTAAAAAAAATCCACAAATAAGTGGTTAAATTTCATAAATCGGACACTGAACAGGGGAAAAAAAATCTACCGTGAAGGCATGCAAAAGGAACTTTCTAGGGACGTTCATAAAAGACCAGCGCTGATTCGCGAGCTATCAGTCGGGAAGCCATCGATCGCTGTCTGAGGGAATTACAGGCAAAACTGTAGACAACTGCAGTGTCGTTTTTCCCATTGTCTCGGAGATGTAGCAGCAGAGAATGGAAGAGGCTGTGCATCTTTGGTGTCTCTGAAACTTCACCATCGCTGAATATCATATTTAGCCTTACAAGACAAAATTTTGTGTTCATCTGAACAAAAATGCTTCTATGAAGCGAATTGGTAACCAGCAAAAAGCCAACTTTTTTCAGGACACTAAAAACGTTTGCAGCTAACTGTAAATTCAGATTTATACATTTCTTGAGTACCAAAGCACGGCAATAACTTGAAAATGGAAATTTTGGATCACAGTGTATAAATGTATCATCGAAAGGTTTTAACTGAAAACATCCTTTACAGGACGTGCAGTCTACATCAAGGAAAAAAATTTATGCCTCAACAAGCCACATATGCTTCGCCACTGTTTCGCAACATTTCTGCAATATCACGTTGAGGCCCATCACATTTTATGATCTTTCTCGACCATGGAACAGCAGCAGTCAAGCCCATTTTTTTTCCTTTATTGAATTTCGATTGCCCCCAAAGTGGGCGGGCTGGTAGCAGCTTAGTACGCTGCTCTTCAGCCTACGGAAGTTTAAAAAACGTAAAAAGACAAGAGACAATAAAAGCAGGCGATAAAACGGCGACTTAAATTGTAAAACGGCGGAAAATTGTGGAAAGTTAAAACATAAAACAAAGGGTGGGCGATGCTAATAAAATACACAGGAAGCAGTCAGGTAAAATAGTAGACAGAAAACATGGCGACAGCCTGGTTTCTGTTCGCAAGAGATATAAAAATCAGACCCAGCGACAGCGTTCGCAACAATTCGAAAAAGACGCACAACACTTAACAATCACTGGTAACACTGCACTAAAAAGTTGTCATGAAGCCAAGGGCAGATGGAGGGGGGGGGGGGCACATGGACAGAGGACAGCAAAAGAGGGGGAGGAGAGGAAAAACGAAAGGGGGGGGGGACGACGGAGGAAGAGGACTCATAAGGGGGGGGGGGGCAGAGCAGATGAGAGAGGGAATGGGGAAAGGCAGAGGAGGGAAATGCAAAAGGACTCAGGGGAGAGAAGGGAGGCAGAGAGACGGTAAGCAGGGAAAAAGCAAGATGGAGAGGGGGGGTGGGGAGAGGGAGCAGCGGAGAAGGTCAGAGGAATGGAGGGCGAGGTGAGGATCAGAGTTGATAGGAGGGGTAAATGGATGGAGAGAGGGCATCATCTGGGAGGGGGAGTTGACGGAAATTTTTACAGTCTTTAATACACAGACTACGTTGTTTCAGTCTCGGAGAATACGAAAGTAACAACACAAATGCTTCACACACAATAACAGACAGAGCACACAAGTAATCAAGGTTATCAGGCGATGGTAGCGGAAATGATTGCCATGAGCACTGGTTGTGTATGATTTGATTTCCAAGGCGCTTAGCAGTTTTGTTCAGTGTAATATCATTTAACGCTCTTTGTGAGAAAACTACTGAAATAGGGCACATGACACATGTTGGATACAAATAGGTGTCTGTCTGGTGATGCCAGACCACTTTCTCACTTTTTCTGACGTTCATCGCTTGGCAGCCAACTCACCCATATGACAATAACAGCTTTTGACGATTCTGCTATGTCTCATTGAGCCCATTCAAGTGGGTACAACGTGTTTAAAGGACACCCAAAAGCTGCGAATTGCTAAGAGGCGTAGGCGCTCTTGCTATGACCCATATGATGGTACATGGACCACTGGTGGACCACATGCACACTTCAGGTGATACGCGTACAAGTAAAACCACCAGACCGCCGAAGCAAACACCGTGCAATACAGTGAGAAGCTTTGGCTTTCAAGTAATGTCCGAAAGTCTTCATATTGTATTGACAGAGGCTGTGAAGTTGATGCACTTCATCAAGGCAAGTGCTCTAAACTCATGACTGTTCACAGTATTGCGAGAAGACATGGGAGGTAAATTAAAAGATTGGTTCTTCGTACTGATGTGAGATGGCTCTCTCGCGGCAAGAATATTTTAAGTGAAGTCCTCGGGTTTTACGTTTCACAGTAACAAAAACAAAGACATGAACTGTATTTTCACTGATGGTCAGTGGTTATCAAGAATGGCAACTTAGCTGATATCTTTGATGGGTTTATTATTTTGAATATGGGCCTATAAGGAAGGAGCACAACAACTTTCTTAGTAGAAAACAAAACACTGCCTTTCAAAAGACCGCTATCTTTGTTTAGCTCACAAGTAATGACCAAACCCTTTTTCGCATTCCCTACTCTTACATCAGTTTTAGAAGACAATGAACTAGTTAGAGACATTTGTGCACATTAACAGATCCTTCCAGATTCTTTTTAAAAGTTCTTTGTCGATGATGACACAGAATATGACTAGATAAAAAATAATTTCTTAGAAAAAATACCGAAAGAAGTAATTACAAAAGAAACTTTCAATAGACATGAGTATTGACAGTGTAGTAGAATAAGGTTAAAGTAAATAAATAACTGAAAGCTCTGCTTTATTTTTGGACGGTAACAAAAATAAAATTCTGCTTTATTTTTGGTTGGTAACAAAAACAGATACCCTTTTCATTCCAAAGAAGCAATCCGACTTTTGGTGCCGTTTGTTACAACTTACGTATATGTGAAAGTGGGTTTTCTGAGTTGTACATTAAAAAGAAATACGGAAATAGTGTTGAAGGAGACTTGATAATTAAATTGAGCTCTATCGAGCCAGACTTTGAAGCTCTGATTAAAGGTAAACAACATCAGGCTTCCAACTGAAACACGTAGTTGTTCTTTCGTCGGAATATAAATTTCAGAACCGACTAATTATTGATACTGAATTCTGGTTCACAGTAAAAGACTGTCTTGATTCTGAATATTTTTTGTTTTTTTTGACTCTAATTTACTAACTCTAATTTACTGTCCTTCACGTAACCGACATAATCTAATTTAATGTTATTTCCTACAAATAAGTACAACATGTGGACAGTAATGAATCTGTACCAAAGTGCTTCCACGAAATATTGTTACTTGTGTGCGTCTCATTGCCACTATACATAGTAGCTAATCGGCAAGACACAGAAACCCTACGTGTATTATCAGCATCTTGAGCAAGATGGGGAAAATATTCCTCCAGTATCATTCCTCCTTCCTGAGGCAGTCACTCTCTCTCTCTCTTTGTCTCTCTGTCTGTCTGTCTGTCTCTTTCTCTCCTTCTCTTTCTCTCTCTCTCTCTGTCACACACCCAAACACACACACACACACACACACACACACACATACACACACACGTCGCCCACCTCAGGGCACGTTAAAGGGGAACAAGCTACAGTGGCAAACTCAAATTTCTAAAAATGTCAAATGATATGCAGTGAGAGCAAGTCTGAGACACATGTACTAGAACCCAAGCACTAGAACCCCTTCACTAGAGCAAAAGTAAAATAATTTTTACGAGTGCCACTACTGGAAGCAGTCTGTGGAGATGTGGGTGACAAAATTTTATCACTGCAGAATTAACACAACTTCACTATTATGACCCAGGAATGAAACGGAGTAGCACAGAGTGGATGCAACATGGTCAGTCAACCCCCAAAAGAAATTGCGTGTACGGAAATCTGTGAATAAGGAATCGGACATTACGTTCTTTCATTATAAAGGCTTTGTGTACAACAATGACCTTTTCGTATAGCATGGCGCGCAGTGCGATATTTTGCAAGAAGGGGAGGTGAGGCAGTCCTAGATCGAATCCTCCTGACGGCTTAAAGACCACGGTCTTGTACACTCGCCAGAACGTGTGCTTTAGGTGATTTCCCACGCTCGTCCCGGCAACTGCTGGTCTGGCCCACAAACAATTAAAATGCGATAACACACAGAGCAAAGTTTACGCGATACGCAGACATATGTCGAACACGACTTTCCATAAGAAAAGGCACCCGGCCGAAGAGTTAAAACAATAATCCTGAAAATATTGTAGAAAATATAATGAATTAAGGATGACTCTGTCTTTTTGCAAGCACACAAATTATTGTTTGACACAGATACAAAGCTCTTAATTCTAAAACACAGTAAACTTTTGTACCAATATTTAACAACAGAAGGAAATTACCACATCCAAAAAGCTACCACACAGACCAAGAATGCTATACATGACCAAACAGTACGGTGTAACGAAACACCATTGAGGGTCCTAAACGAACTATTGCACAATAGACACACACACACACACACACACACAGAGAGAGAGAGAGAGAGAGAGAGAGAGAGAGAGAGAGATAGAGAGAGAGAGAGACAGAGAGTTCGCGAACGTCGAACCAAAACAAGACAATAAAGAAACGATAGTCGGAAGCGCATTAGTAACGTTAATCTGTACAGTGAAACGTGTGTCCAAGACTACACCAAATAGTTCTTCACACTTAAGTTTCATAAAATTATAGCGATGTCCACATTACAATCTAGCTACATAAAAACACGTTTCGCACGCAACAACAAACCTGTGACAGATCAAGACTAACCAAATACTACAATGATAAGGCCAAAAACGCGCGTATGCCATGATTTTTAAGTGAACATACATTTTATAGACTGGATAATAAACAAAAATTCCATACAGACGATATCCTAACATCCCTCATGTCTGCAGAAGACATAGTGTACTAATTTAGACCGGTGGCGATTGGCAGCCACAGAACACACATACAATGTAAAATAAAAGATAAAGTGCATATATGATTTAAATAACAACTAAATCCAATGTAACATATTTCCTAACCTAAACTTAATCTGTATGTATGTATTTCAGAAAAATAAAGGAAAAGACCCGCTGAGGATGTCACAACTGTGGTGAAACATGTTTAGATGTCAAAACAAAACAGTTATTTATGCATCTGCAAAAAGGCGGACCCATCATTAATTCATTATTGGTAACACAGGCATTGCAGCACATTACAGCATACTGATTCACCTGGTCAAGGATGAGAACTCAAAGGATGACTTCTTAGGTGGTGGAAGCTTCACTGATTTTGTGTGAGACCTTAGACTGCTCAAATTTCGACAGAGTTCTTGACCAGGAAACACATTTTTGGATACCTCATCCACGTTACAGTCCTACCCGGCAACATGGAACGTTTTCCTCTAGTCTACTGCCAAAAACGTTCCTTGAAGTATATCGTTTTGTTAACGAAACGGAAGTTTTGTATGTGATGTGGAAGTGCATGACAAAGAATGACCTGCACCACGTCTTGCAGGAGTGGCAACGGAGACCGGTTGAGGGCACCGCATTGTGTTTGGAATATATTAAAAGTGCCAAAAATTACTCGAAAATGGGTGCCCGTCTTAACCAAGCATTCCCCGTAGTTGTACGCATTAGCATGCGACGTCTCCCGAAACGTCAACGCCGAAGTCCTTTGGCGAAGATACCCCCGTACCGGTAATAAACATTTGTTCTCCTGCTTACGAGATGCAGCTACACTCCAGCGCGAGAGCTTTTGTCCGCATTACCGCAACCCGGTACGCCAGAGGAACTCCGCACACAGGGAGGGAGCAACTTAATTCTCCTATGATCTCCAGCTGCGTCAGCTCTCGCCCTGTTAATTTTGTCCATTTTACAGTTTGAGAGGGACAAAGGCCCCCGCTCGGGCTCTTGTAGACCGCAGCAGCCTGATGAAAACTTTCTGCGACGCTCCTGCGACGCGCACACTGAGCAGCTTAATTCGTGGTTTACGCCACCTCGGAGGGGAGCCCGCCCCCGCGGCCAGCACAAATTGCATTAGCCACTGCGCCCCAAGCGTTATGCTCCACCCCCGCACCCTCTCCGCTGCCAGTCCGCCAACCTTGTGGAGTGCAGAGCACTCAGCACATCACTTCGTAAGCAAATCTCTCTTGGGGAATGAACTTGCGAAAATACGACTAAAAGGACAGGAGACTAACAATGGCACTGCCTCTATGCTTGGTTTACGTGTATACTCCGTGAATCCCTGTGACGCAAGTGGCGGAGTGCGCTGACGTGGTTCGAAAGGCGCTTGAGACGTAGACAGCAGCGTATTTTCAATGGGAATGAAAAGTGATGCAGGTGGTATGTTCTCTCAGGAATATCACAGGAGTCACTCACGGACCCATTGTTGTTCTTCTTGCACGTCAATGACATGTCGATTTTGTCCTCCAGCAAATACAATTTCTATCCAGCGCCAGGCATATAGACAACAGTACTGCCATTGCCTAAAGTGGTCAGAGAGGCATAAAACCTAGGTCTTCAGTTAAATTCGAAAAAACCACAAGTAAGTTTAGTATCTCATAAAAATTCAACAAGTGCGAGTAAATTTACCTTCTATTCTTCTCCGCGGTATCCCAACATCATATGAGCAAATGCTGAAGTAGTTTCGTAAGTCAGGATAAGAACTTTGTAAACAAAAATGGCTCTGAGCACTATGGGACTTAACAGCTATGGTCATCAGTCCCCTAGAACTTACAACTACTTAAACCTAACTAACCTAAGGACAGCACACAACACCCAGTCATCACGACGCAGAGAAAATCCCTGACCCCGCCGGGAATCGAACCCGGGAACCCTGACGTGGGAAGCGAGAACGCTACCGCACGACCACGAGCTGCGGACGAACTTTGTAAACCACTGTGGTGTATGTAACATATAGCGGGTGTAGGTGTGGTTGCCTAATGGTGCGTTCGCAGTGGAATTCTCGGGCCTACAAGTGATTAAAATGAGCCTGTCGATGTCAACTTACACCCAAGGATTTCCATAAAACAAGGTATCGTGTTTTGGCTTTACTTCACTTCTGTTTAGCACATCAAACGAATCATTCCCGTGGACATACAACTAGAATCAATAAAAACTCAATAACGTAAACTATTTATTCTTAAAAACTTGAAACGTGCAAAAACTATCTAAATATGAAGTACACAGTGTAGCCGGCCGGAGTGGCCGTGCGGTTCTAGGCTCTACAGTCTGGAACCGAGCGACCGCTACGGTCGCAGGTTCGAATCCTGCCTCGGTCATGGATGTGTGTGATGTCCTTAGGTTTGTTAGGTTTAATTAGTTCTAAGTTCTAGGCGGCTGATGACCCCAGAAGTTAAGTCGCATAGTGCTCAGAGCCATTTTTTACACAGTGTCGAGTTACATCCTACATTTAATTTCGAAATGAGCAGAACGTATGGTTGACTTTCTGTAGACCGCTTCCCCAGTTATTTGACGGCTGATACTGATTAGCAGTGAGAAACAGAAGACCTACACCGTGACTGGCACTTTCAGACAAAAACGCAGGTGACGGGCAAATGGAAATCAACACATTTAGTATGACTGCCTCACCATCTGGTGAACCTGAGTGCGCATATCACCTACTGAAGTACAGACAGCAGTTGTACTGCACCACTGATCATGTCACTGAGGTGTAGGCCACTGTAGCGATGATGTACATGGCGTACCTGCAATTATCTGCCTACACAGTGGAAGTAATATGCCGTCATCAGACTCTTAGAACTGTAGAACTGAAATTACCTCAATAAAAGACTGAACACAAGTCCAGATTTCTGTTTTTTCACTAGCCAGGAACAGAAATTCGATTCACGTAATCTCCCGTAAAGAAGGGTTTCAATATTTGTCAGACTCCACCCACAGATAAAGAATCGTCACTCGAATAAACAGAATAACATCGAGAGAAACGACTTCATGAACTCCTTGTGTTGCAAGCAACACTTCTTAAAATCTAACCATTAGATTTCCACTGTGGCTCTCACCAGCGAAGTCTCCAGGTCAGTCCACAGAGGGAAGTGCCTTCAGTCGATCTCCGCAGGGAAGTTCCTCTTCACGGCATACCCCACTCGCTCTTGGACACATGGCATCAATGTATGCACTCAGGTGGCGAATTCCAGCGGTTGTTACAAAATCATTATCTCCCACTGGATAGGTCATGAATCTGCCAGCCAACCACCTGAAACCCATACTCCATTCGGGAGAATTTTCGGCATGTTCCGATTTCCACTGCTATATCCTTAAAACTGCACCAATGAAATACATGTCTCTGCTTCTGCGTGCCCTGATGCTTCCCATGAGAAGATTTCTTGGAGGTCAGCTCACGACCGTCGTTTGTGACCCTGCACATTCCATTGTACTAAAAAGATGTCTTTTCGCCTTGTCCCACCCCAGATGCTCTTTTTCCAGGTATGCTATCCTGAAATTTTTTCATTTCACCGAGTGCAACCTCCCACCCACACTGTCTGCACTTCAGAGATTTTGCAGGCTCCAGCATTGTGAACCACCGCGTCCCCTCTCTGTTCCCTCTCAGGGTGGTAAACGATCTCTGCAGCAGAACACAAGTCCCTTCCCAGCCCCTCTTTAGAGATAGCAACTTCCAAGGAATACGTGGCCCATGTCGCCCTTTCTGTGAGCGCTAGTCCTTGATTAACTTCCAGACATGCAGTACTACAGAAGCCAGTACTACAGTAGCCAGTATAAGCCAACGAAAACATTAAAATCCGATTGTGCATCGTAGCCATGATCTCATACATATATAAATCTAAAAGAATGTACATCATATTACGCGTATCGTGGCAAAGTCTCGGTGACTTATAATCTCAAATGGACAAAAAACATATGTCATGTAGAAAGACTTCTGCTTGCTTCTGTGCTCTCCAGAAATTTCGGAACCATTTCCACGGGATGTGAAACATACACTTCCACAATCACTTATTTTACTGAACCATGTTGCGATGTAATCGAGCATGGCACGTGTAGTGACGCAAATAGATGATTAATACTAAATATGGATGTTCATATGCGTTACATCCGAAACATCCATCAACTACACCAAATCAGCGCCTTATGTGGCCAGGTAACACGGTTGCGACTAAACAAGTTTCCATATGATATATATATTTCCTCAGCTCCTTAGTGTGCATGCATCCCCGTACCTCGCACCAGATATCAATTACATGCTATTTCATCATAATTGTGGCACATGGACTTTTTATCTTGCAGCGTACGAGGGTAATTCAGAGTAATGCACTGCACTTTTTTTCTTAGAACATATTTATTGTTAAGAGTAAGAATTTGGTGACAATATACATCAACATGTCTTGTCCATGTCCTATTTTTCTACTTAGACTCCATCACATTCTATGTCCGTCCGCCAACGTTGTGGAAGAGCATGTGTTTCCTTCTGGTAAAAACTCTTGTCCCGTAAGCGTAGCCATGTTTTCACTGCATAAGTGACACTCTCGTCATCTTCAAACTTTGTTCCCCATAGAGAATCTTTAAGCGGTCTAAAGAGATGGAAGTCCGAGGTTGCCAGGTCTGGACTATAGGGTGGATGAGGCAATGATGTTCTCCCCAATTTGGTGGTGTGTTCCCAGGTTCTAAGACTTGTGTGTGGGCGTGATTATCGTGTTGGAGCAAGATTTCTGCTGGATTATTGTCCGACCGAACACGTCTGAAACGGTTCTTGAGTTCATTCAGGGTCTTCACGTACGCCTCTGAATTGATGGTTGATCCTCTTGGCATCACATCCACGAGAATGACGACATCACAATCCCAGAAGACTGTCGCAATGACTTTTCCGGCGAAGGTGGTTTGTCTTAAATTTCTTCTTTTGTGGTGAATGTGGATGATGCCAGTCTATGGAGTGCCGTTTTGTTTCCGGGGCAAAGTGGTGCACCCAGCTTTCGTCCCCCGTAACGATCCGTGACAGAAAGGCCTCTCTGACGTTGTCAAAAAGCTCCAAAAATTCAGATGAAATGGCCTTTCTTTGAATCTTGTGGTCCGCAGTGAGCATTCGTGGAAAACATATTGAGCACCTCTTTGAATATCTGAGAGTCTCAATCATTAGAGACGCACTTCCAATGCTGACCGACTCCTGTAGAGCCGATTTTCGAGTTGTGATGCGCCGGTCGGCACGAATAATGGCATCCGCACGGTTCAGCATGTCTGGAGCAGTGGCTGTGACAGGAGGCCCCGGGCGTGGCTGATCATGGACCTCTGTTTCTGCTTTACTGAGGCTGTAACTTACTTTACCCACCGCACAACTGTACTCCTATCATCTGCAGCATCGCCATACACACAAACGTTTATGGATGTTCACCACGGTTTCTTTTTATGCACACAAGAATTCAATATCAGCACGCTGCTTGTAACGTGAGTCGTATGTAGACATCATTTCTAACACTGTACTACGGCTTTGCCGTCTGTCAGAACAGTTCGAAACTTCACCGGCACACCGAACAAGCATGAAATGTGAAACACCAACAAGGACGTTTGTCTATGTATACTATATATATTGATGGCTGTTTACAAAAAAAAAAAAAAAAGGTGGGGCATTAATTACTGACGTGACAATCTACAAAAAAATAAAAAAAAATAATAAAAAATTTGCAATGTGCTTCTCTGCTGCCGCTGCTCACCTCTGGAAAACTTATTCTGCACTCTGCATAGAATGAAATTCTCCTACCCATTTAAGAGAAGTCACAAGTAATTCCTTCAGCCTACCTCACAACCGTTCCCCAAATGTTAACCATATATGGCAGTAGTTTTTTTTGTTAAAAAGTAAAGCGATTGCTCCCTTCTTCTCTCATCTATGTTTCTTTCTGTGTTCGTTTCTCAGTCACACCACCACACCACCTTCTTTCCCTCTCTCCCCTTTAATTGTTCTATATCATATTCCTTTGTCTTGGATCCAACCCCCCCCCCCTTCCCAATTCTTTATCTCTCACATTGCTGCCAGTGCCCACAGTTTAAATCGGGTTGACTATAATGTCTTTGGTGTTCCACTTTTCGGAATTAACATAAACTCTGCTTTTCCCTAATTTTATTTTTGGTACGTAGCGTCGAACCACGAATTTCTCTTTGTGCCAGCCTCTTCATCTCAACGTTGCACTTGTAACCCACATCCTCAATTATTTGTTGTATGTATTACAACTTCTCTCTCTTACCCTATGGTTTTTAGCCTTTAAGGTTCTCTCTAGTTAGTGGAAGCTGTTCCATAATGTCTTAACACACGTGATATCGTCCTGCCCCTTCTTCTCGTGTGTTTCCCATATGTCTGTTTTCCGAGCCTGTGGAGAGCCGCCTCGTTTCTTATCAGTGCATCTAATTTTCTACATGGATATATAGCACCACATTTCAAACGCTTCTACTCTCATCTTTTCTGGTTGTTCTCTACCATACTATGTGCATTGAAACAAACCTGCTTTTGATACTACCAGACTTTTTCTTGGCCAGGAATATCCTCTTTGCCTCTTTGAATCTCCTTTTATGTCCTCCTTGGTTCGTCCGTCATGTCTTATTTGCTTCTGAAGTAGCAGAATTCCTTACTTCCCCAACTTTGATGTAATCTCACTTCTGAATCTACTCACTACTTTTGTCTTCTCAGGTTTACTCTCAGTCCGTCATTCTTCATTCGATGTGTAAATTGATTTGTAGGGATACACGCTTTCTAATTCGAGCACTTCGTCCTTGGTTTTCTTTTCTTATTGTTCCTTCTCGGTTCTTCTAAATGTTGTATATTATACGTCTTTTTGTATAAGCTATATCTGTTTTTCAAACATTCCGGTTTTCAAATATCTTGCACCATTTTATATTCTCGAACGCTTTTCCCAGGCTAATAGATCGTATGAAGGAGTCTCAATCTAACTGGTCTTGTTTCCATTACCAATCTTAACTTCAGGACTGCCACTATGATTCACTTACCTTTCGAAAGGTACTAATTTTTCTCTAACAGACCCTCAGTTTAATTTCCCACTTTTCCGTACATTTTTGTCAGCAACCTAGATGTTCACGTATGAGTCGTTAAAATGATTGTGCTATAGTTCTGGCAATAATGTGCACTTGCTGTCTTCTGGATTATGTGGACGATATTTTTGTGAAAGTCAGATGGTATGTGTCCAATAGACTTGAATAGTGGTTTAGTTGCCGCCTGCCACAACGATTTCAGAAATACCGAGGGTGTGATATCTACTACGGGGACTTCCTGCGTTATAGTCTTCTCAGTATTGCATACTTTTTATAACTGATATGTCAGTATGTTAATATAACATAAAATACATAGAATACCAGTTTAGATGTAGGAGAGGATCGTAGGATGAATAAATAAATCAGTAGCTAACACAAACTGTGTAACGTCTTTTTCCATTTCCTTTTACGACTGGAGCATGATTAGATGAATGCATGTACGTTACCGTGAGAGTAGTTATGATTTATTTTATCTGCGCGATCGATAGGGATCAGATGCGTAAGGGACTGAAGAATGTTCAGAGTTCCTGCCCTGAAAGGCGGTTACTAAGAGTTTGTAAGCTGTTATCTGTAGAAGTATAGATTCTTTCGTAGAATGTTTGCGATTTAAGATTTTTCAACTTTTCTGTTTTCACGCATTCGCCAGTCAAACAAGCCATTGACCGATCACACGTCTATTCCTTTTTTTGCACTTTGCTTCCCCTATTATTCCAGTCTGCTATTACACAACATTCAAATGTGAACTATAGAAGTTTTAGGTACGCAATTCCTTTTGTAAACAGGCTGCAGTGTCCCAGTAGCCAAAAAATGATGCGTAGCCTCATTTGTACTACCTCAAACTGAGTCTGTTTAAGTGAATTCTTCCTACTTGTACACGTTGACATTTCCACACATTTGTATGAGATGACTACATCTAGTTGTGACTCATGGATCCTACAGTTCAACGTTACCACGTTGCGTAAAGTAGACAACTTTGTGTTTCTACAGAGGAAGATCTTGTGGCCAACTTCTGAACATGGCTGATATTTGGTAGAAACTTAAGTAGATATACTATAATTTTGACTAACAAAATTTCGTCTTTAATAACTGCATCAAACTGGGAAGTGGCCATGGTTTTCTTTGCGATTAGATCTTAGCCACTACAGCAATAGCTATCGTCTGTTAACAAACGAGCCCCATGTCTGAATACATGTGTGGGGTAAACGGCTGTGGTAGGCTGAGTGAGTTAGGTGATACGAGGGTTGGAATTTAAACAGTGGCAACTATTTATTCACAACCGATACAAAATAGTTACAGGTTTGCACGAGTAATTTTTATTTTACAGTTTCCATTGTCAACTTTAGCCCATATAAACAGGTACTCATCAGCATTCAATTTCTTCTTTCTTCTGGTATTCAAAACAAATGGCATACTTGGAACAAGCGTACCATAAGGAACCTTAGACAAGATTCCTGTTGTCTCTGCTATACTCCATGTTTTCCAGACCAAAATATTTGCATCTGGGAAGGCTTCAAGGCCACCGTAGTCACAGTGATTGCCCCACACTACTGCAAGTGTGAGCCACGTGCTACCTCCAAACAGAGCCTGTACATCACACGTGAACTGCAAACGGAGGCCTCTAAACACATTCGGGCCTCCAATCAATTGTTGTTTATTGAACTGTCCAGCCAGATCAATGTCTATTGCCTTCAATGCACGATACACAGGAACGCTGTGCCGCAGGCGACGTCGCCAAGCACGTCGCCGAGGCATTGCTGAGGCACGTTAATACAACAATTGATTGGAGGCCCGAATGTGTTTAGAGGCCTCCGTTTTCAGTTCACGTGTGATGTACAGGCTCTGTTTGGAGGTAGTACGTGGCTCACACTTGCTGTAGTGTGGGGCAATCACTGTGACTACGGTGGCCTTGAAGCCTTCCCAGATCCAAATTTTTTGGTCTGGAAAACATGGAGTATAGCAGAGACAACAGGAATCTTGTCTAAGGTTCCTTATGGTACGCTTGTTCCAAGTATGCCATTTGTTTTGAATACCAGAAGAAAGAAGAAATTGAATGCTGATGAGTACCTGTGTATCGTGCATTGAAGGCAATAGACATTGATCTGGCTGGACCTTCAAAGCAGTCACCAGCGTTGTGTAGAACCCGTTTGCAAGGATGTGGAAGGCGTAGTATACCGTTAGCAGAGTCTGTTCTGTTGATGGAATGGAGGGGTCTACTGTCTGTCGAATCTCTGGAGCAGTTCTGAAGCGAATGTCACGAAGTGGTTCCTTCATATTCGAGAATCAAATCAAAGTGAAAATGACTTAAGTCCGGGGAGTATGGTGGATGGTACAGTACTTCCCAGTCCCATCGACCGAACAGAGCAGCCACAGCTTGCGCTGTATGTGCCCGCTCATTATCGTGCAAAATTATGGGTGGGTTCCGCAGAAAGTATCGCCGCTTCTTTTTCAAAGCTGGTAGCAGGTGATGCTCCAAAAAGAAACAGTAATACTGTGAATTGACGGTCTGCCGTGGAGGAACGCACGCATTAAGATAACACGATCACAGTCGTCCACGAGAATCACCATAACTTTAGACCGCTCCATTCGCACCATCATCAGAACAGGCTCTGCTAACGTGACTACTTTGAAGAACAGTAACGGGTGCAAACTTGTAGCGCTTGTGTATCGATTGTGAATAAATATTTGCCACTATTTGAGTTCCAACCCTCGTAGCTGTCGTCAGGCCTTCTTCCGATCAAGATGGCAGGCAGGGTGAATCTGGAATTGGCACACATACCTACGTTTCCCGGACTCTGCTCAGAATGGACTGGCTGTGCCACTGCGCCACCTACCTCTGCGTGCTGAATGTGGATGGTCATGAACAGAGCTGTTTGTGTAGCAATTATATCAGTGTTATTTTTTATGATCATGGATGAGATGAGTGATAATCCCCGTACATGATTTGGAAGAGAGTAGCCAAGTACGAGGTGGACAGAACTAAGAACACACAAGACTGATATTATACCATCAAGAGGAGCAAATACACCAAACAACAAATAGGAGAAAAGAAATAAAATTACTAGTGTTTTTCATATTTTTGTAAAATTTTCTTTACAGTGGTATACTAAAACATTTTTTGATTGAAAGAATCTCATACATATTTTATGTATGAAATCCTGTAGGGTTCAAAACCAGGCATTAAGTTTAATACCTGATACAGTTTTCTTTTAATAATACATAACCCACAGAGTTATATAAAGTTAACACTTAATTTAGAACTAGCTGTGAATAACATTAAGTAGCACTCTTTGCAGCTATCCTTTTGCACATTAGATAACTATATTACATTCCTCAAAAGGTTCATCATCTGTTATTACATTTTTTAAATATGATTTAATATTATTCAATTTATCGTAGTCATGCTGAATGATAGGCAAACTTACAAAATCTAGAAATTTTTACTAAAGTTGTTTTGTGATACATTTATAATAAAAATTTCATGTAATACCTGGTTAAAAGAACGTAATTAATTTATCCTTAATACATAGTACATTATTAAAAGAAAATTCTCAAAAGTTGTAAAGAAAGCATTACAAATTGTTCTGGCATAACCACAAGCGCTGGAACAAAGATTGTAAATAGGATATTTAGGTTTTTATTTTGGTAACGCCACTTAGCGCTAAGTTGGATAACTTCATACTTATGAAATCGTATTTTGTCTGTACTTTGTGAACTCTTCATATTTTTTTGGAACCATTGTGATACTATGAGAGCTTTGAATGATGTATTTGGTATGGGATCATGATTTTTGAAGTGTATTTGAGATAGATGACACTATTGAAATGAGTAGAGAATTTTTTTTTAGGTTTGAAATTATTGAAGGAAGCTACTACGTTTTTGAGATTTCACTGAGGTGTTATGATGTTGTTATCATGACGATGATGTCTATTGTGCTGTTGAGATATGTTTATGATCCATGCATGTTTATATGTACATGAATAATGAGCAGAGATTAGAGACTCTTGTTTGTGAAAAGAGTGTTGGAAACTAAGAACTGTACTTTAAGAGTTATGAAATGTGTGTACAAGTGTGAATGTATCACAATGCCGGCGGAAATTTTTGGACATTGTTATATTAATGGGATTTTCTTTCTACCCATTTGTAAAATAAATTCACAACCTGCAAAATTTTTTTATATATATGAGTCTGTCACTGTGACAGAAACTGCTGTTGTCAATATTTCGGTAAGGAAGGTAAGTGACGTTGCTGTAATCAATTGTGGGCACCCAGCTGCACGACAGTCACCTGAAAAAAAGCCATTGGGTGGAGAAAAGAGATCCCATTAACCTCGCTGTTGACATTTCTTTGTAGAAAGCATCGTAAATACGAGACACTCATACTTGAAGACATATGATTACACTTTGCAGCTCGTAATTTCTGATATTTACTGAAATGCCATATGGCTAGTGAATGACATTTCATGCTTTGGTTTGTATATATGTTTGCTCATTTTGTTTAATATCTAGTTTTTAGTTGCACTGGAGCACTGGTTAAAATAAAATTTAATAGATGTACTAATATCACTATTTTCTGTCTACAGATTAATTAATTAATAATGTTATAATCTACTTTCTTTAAAAAAAAGGGGGGGGGCACAAATAGACATTTCCCTTCACAGGAATTGCATACATAATTTTTTCAACGATTTTGGAAACCTGTTTAGTAGAGTACGTTATTGTGATGTATCACTCATGTCTGAAGTTAATGTTTCGAAAGCTATTCTCATTATTATATTTATTTACTTATGTCATAATTCCTATAACACTGGTGTATATGTTTATTTTTTCTTTTGTAAAGCTTGTATTACTACAAATGTTATCTGTATTATTATTGTGTTCTTTAATGATGTACTTTGTATCTTTGTAATTGTGTTCTCATGTTATAAATTTGTAACTGTATAGACACCAGATCTTCAAATTAAGTTTCATTTCACTGCACACGTTTCTGTTGGTCATAGTATATGCACAATATGTGAGAAGTTAAAAAAGGGGGACTGTTAGTGCTCGCACATGTGTTGATAATTCAGCAAGAGACTGGTTAACAGCACTGCTGGTTCTAAGGACATTCCAAAAAGTTTGTGAGTGCACAAGTGGTTTAGGGACTTGCTATATTATCCACAAGGCTCCTCTATGGTGACTGTGCAGCCGTACAGTCACAACAGATGGCTACTGGCCATCTCTGCAAGGACTACAGTTGGTCTGCATCTTTGGTGGCCCACCAATACCATCACTTCTACAAGGACTACATTGGGTGTACACCTTTGATGGCCCACCAAACCATACTCTATACAAGGACTACAGTAGGTCTGCTCTGTGATGACCTACCTACCAATATACTTCAAACCTTCGACTGACTCTGCTGTGGGTTTGCTCTGTTGTGGCCCATTACCTGTCTGCATGTCAAGAGACGGCACTGTCTTTCCGTTGGAAGGACGACACTACTTCTTCAAGACTGCATGGAAATCCACTACTTCCGTGTGCATTTTCTTGTACTGATCAGACTTTGTGCAATGTAATTACTACTGTGATGAATGATCAGGACTGTATTTATGGACTGGGAGAAAATTTTTGCTTTTTATCAGTAACTGTATGCATCTGATATATCTGTTATCGTTAATATAAAAACATTTTAGCAAAAAATAATTGGGCACTGCCCAAGACAAGTTTTAAAAAAATTTTTTGTGGGGGGTGTGGGAGCTGTTTAGGTTTCTATGTTGGTAACGCCGCGCTCTGTATGAAAATCACTGACAGTGCTGTGTGCAGTCTGTGGCTGGTTGAACTCATTGTTGGAATATTCGCTTTGTAGTGATGGGCAGTTGGATGTGAACAGCGTGTAGCCTTGTGCAGTTGGAGGTGAGCCGCCAGCAGTGGTGGTGGACGTGGAGAGAGAGATGCCAGAGTTTTGAGAGGTTACTATAAACGGACGATATGGACGTGTGTCCGCCAGAAAATGGAAATTTGTGAAGATATATATATATATATATATATATATATATATATATATATATATATATATATATATATATATATACACTCCTGGAAATTGAAATAAGAACACCGTGAATTCATTGTCCCAGGAAGGGGAAACTTTATTGACACATTCCTGGGGTCAGATACATCACATGATCACACTGACAGAACCACAGGCACATAGACACAGGCAACAGAGCATGCACAATGTCGGCACTAGTAGAGTGTATATCCACCTTTCGCAGCAATGCAGGCTGCTATTCTCCCATGGAGACGATCGTAGAGATGCTGGATGTAGTCCTGTGGAACGGCTTGCCATGCCATTTCCACCTGGCGCCTCAGTTGGACCAGCGTTTGTGCTGGACGTGCAGACCGCGTGAGACGACGCTTCATCCAGTCCCAAACATGCTCAATGGGGGACAGATCCGGAGATCTTGCTGGCCAGGGTAGTTGACTTACACCTTCTAGAGCACGTTGGGTGGCACGGGATACATGCGGACGTGCATTGTCCTGTTGGAACAGCAAGTTCCCTTGCCGGTCTAGGAATGGTAGAACTATGGGTTCAATGACGGTTTGGATGTACCGTGCACTATTCAGTGTCCCCTCGACGATCACCAGTGGTGTACGGCCAGTGTAGGAGATCGCTCCCCACACCATGATGCCGGGTGTTGGCCCTGTGTGCCTCGGTCGTATGCAGTCCTGATTGTGGCGCTCACCTGCACGGCGCCAAACACGCATACGACCATCATTGGCACCAAGGCAGAAGCGACTCTCATCGCTGAAGACGACACGTCTCCATTCGTCCCTCCATTCACGCCTGTCGCGACACCACTGGAGGCGGGCTGCACGATGTTGGGGCGTGAGCGGAAGACGGCCTAACGGTGTGCGGGACCGTAGCCCAGCTTCATGGAGACGGTTGCGAATGGTCCTCGCCGATACCCCAGGAGCAACAGTGTCCCTAATTTGCTGGGAAGTGGCGGTGCGGTCCCCTACGGCACTGCGTAGGATCCTACGGTCTTGGCGTGCATCCGTGCGTCGCTGCGGTCCGGTCCCCGGTCGACGGGCACGTGCACCTTCCGCCGACCACTGGCGACAACATCGATGTACTGTGGAGACCTCACGCCCCACGTGTTGAGCAATTCGGCGGTACGTCCACCCGGCCTCCCGCATGTCCACTATACGCCCTCGCTCAAAGTCCGTCAACTGCACATACGGTTCACGTCCACGCTGTCGCGGCATGCTACCAGTGTTAAAGACTGCGATGGAGCTCCGTATGCCACGGCAAACTGGCTGACACTGACGGCGGCGGTGCACAAATGGTGCGCAGCTAGCGCCATTCGACGGCCAACACCGCGGCTCCTGGTGTGTCCGCTGTGCCGTGCGTGTGATCATTGCTTGTACAGCCCTCTCGCAGTGCCCGGAGCAGGTATGGTGGGTCTGACACACCGGTGACAATGTGTATATACACTCCTGGAAATGGAAAAAAGAACACATTGACACCGGTGTGTCAGACCCACCATACTTGCTCCGGACACTGCGAGAGGGCTGTACAAGCAATGATCACACGCACGGCACAGCGGACACACCAGGAACCGCGGTGTTGGCCGTCGAATGGCGCTAGCTGCGCACCATTTGTGCACCGCCACCGTCAGTGTCAGCCAGTTTGCCGTGGCATACGGAGTTCCATCGCAGTCTTTAACACTGGTAGCATGCCGCGACAGCGTGGACGTGAACCGTATGTGCAGTTGACGGACTTTGAGCGAGGGCGTATAGTGGGCATGCGGGAGGCCGGGTGGACGTACCACCGAATTGCTCAACACGTGGGGCGTGAGGTCTCCACAGTACATCGATGTTGTCGCCAGTGGTCGGCGGAAGGTGCACGTGCCCGTCGACCTGGGACCGGACCGCAGCGACGCACGGATGCACGCCAAGACCGTAGGATCCTACGCAGTGCCGTAGGGGACCGCACCGCCACTTCCCAGCAAATTAGGGACACTGTTGCTCCTGGGGTATCGGCGAGGACCATTCGCAACCGTCTCCATGAAGCTGGGCTACGGTCCCGCACACCGTTAGGCCGTCTTCCGCTCACGCCCCAACATCGTGCAGCCCGCCTCCAGTGGTGTCGCGACAGGCGTGAATGGAGGGACGAATGGAGACGTGTCGTCTTCAGCGATGAGAGTCGCTTCTGCCTTGGTGCCAATGATGGTCGTATGCGTGTTTGGCGCCGTGCAGGTGAGCGCCACAATCAGGACTGCATACGACCGAGGCACACAGGGCCAACACCCGGCATCATGGTGTGGGGAGCGATCTCCTACACTGGCCGTACACCACTGGTGATCGTCGAGGGGACACTGAATAGTGCACGGTACATCCAAACCGTCATCGAACCCATCGTTCTACCATTCCTAGACCGGCAAGGGAACTTGCTGTTCCAACAGGACAATGCACGTCCGCATGTATCCCGTGCCACCCAACGTGCTCTAGAAGGTGTAAGTCAACTACCCTGGCCAGCAAGATCTCCGGATCTGTCCCCCATTGAACATGTTTGGGACTGGATGAAGCGTCGTCTCACGCGGTCTGCACGTCCAGCACGAACGCTGGTCCAACTGAGGCGCCAGGTGGAAATGGCATGGCAAGCCGTTCCACAGGACTACATCCAGCATCTCTACGATCGTCTCCATGGGAGAATAGCAGCCTGCATTGCTGCGAAAGGTGGATATACACTGTACTAGTGCCGACACATATATATATATATATATTTGCTAACTATGCCTATCAGTATTTAGTGCCTTCAGTAGTCAGAATCTTTTATTTAACTGGCAGTATTGGCGCTCGCTGTATTGCAGTTGTTGGAGTGACGAAGATTTTTGTGAGGTAAGTGATTCATGAAAGGTATAGGTTATTTTTAGTCAGGGCCATTCTTTTGTAGGGATTATTGAAAGTCAGATTGCGTTGCGCTAAAAAACATTGTGTGCCAGTTTAGTGATTATCAGAATAAGTAAAGAGAGAACTGCCTGGGTACGTTCAGTTTTAGTCAGCTGTCTTTGTATCAAATAACGTAGAAGTTTACTAGCACAACCATACATAATTTTTCTAAGGGGGCGTTTCAAGATGAAGAACAGAAGGCAGTGAGGAAACGACAGCCAATTGCCCGCTGACACGGACCTCGCAGCGCCAGGAGCGCCACATCTGCAAGAAGTGAATACAAGCGCCGCTCCGGCCAGCCTCGCCCGGTCAGATCGGCTCCGTATACGGACAATAGTGGGCAGGATTCGCCGAGCAGTATTAGTGACGTGTGTTAACTTCCAGGAACATCACACATAGCCAAGGACTCTAAATGACATTGCATGTCGCCCCTCGGTCGCGACTACTACTTGTAAATCTCAAAGTTAAGTATTGTCAATCTGCTTGTTTGAAATAAAACTACTAATCTTATTTCTTTTAATTTTGGTATAGCATTCTGAAAATGTAGCTTCCTTTAGGGACCCTATAAGCAACGAGTGGTCCAGATTCAACGAAAATTATTGAAATTAATTTTCATATACCTTATTTAAAAGCTTTCATTACCTTCTTTCTTGATTTTATTTTAGTTATTCGATATGCAAAATTTTTGGTTCAAATATTTATGACCTAAAACGATTTTTCTTTCAACATTCATTATTCCAGTTTTATTGCTCTGAGTTGTCTTTTTATGAAAATGTACAAGTACATTAAAATTGATGTTTTGATTACAAAAACATTTTAATTAAATGGATTAGTTTCTAGATATCAAGAACATCAGAAAATAATACATAAATACTTATGTACTATGCAAGCTTTTCCTCAGTCTCATAGTATTGTATTGTGCCTGTGAGGTCTGCATTACGTGATCTCTTTTTTCGACGTTATTTTTGGAAGAAAATAAACGTCATTAGAGCCAGCGCACATGCTGTGATCACAAATTTTTGTAACATCATTAGGGTAGAGAAATATTGCTATGAACTATTCTTTTTGATATTAGGTTCATAATTAGACAATCACGGGTTTGGTAACTGCTTCATGGTAGCCACGTGTAGCTTACCATTAAGTGGAATAAATTCATCTGGGACTTTGGTGCAATTTTATATGAGAGTTTATCATCATAGTTGTTCCATGGAATCAGACTGTCATTCGAAGTACGCACTGATATGCCGTAGGTTCTTCCGACGTTGGCCAGGTGCAGTAGACTTAAGGTAATGTATGTAAAAGGATGGCAAGTGAGTCCGCTCCATGCATGTGCTCAGGCATATACTCTCTCATCCCCTTCCTTCTGAGAATGTTCCTTTCTTTCATGTAGAAATCGGTCAACTAAAAAGTGATAGGGTTTCTGTACTCAGTCCTTGCGGCTCTACATGGCCATAACCGATACGTTTGCCTAAGGAAATTTAAAATGTAATGAGGTCTTTTAACCACGTGCTTGTTTGTCTAGTTTAGGAAGAAAAGGTTTCATTGATATCAGTTTGGACAGAAATGACCTTACGAATTCAAACTTCCTGTTTCCTGTAAAAAAACCGCTTTCTACGAATAAGCGCACTCACATTGCACAGCAGCATAATCTGGGATTGCACAGGTAATATTTTTAATTTCAGAACTTTCTTTTGTGTGTGCTAGGTCAAAATGGTATGTTTTAAGCCCCTCAAAAGTTCCTGGTAACGTCACTAGCCGTTGATGGCTAATGGACATGTACGATAGTACGATGCGGTAAGTGGAGTATGCGATACGGGGCCCCAGAATCTGCGATGTGTAATAAAGGATGGCACCCGAGGGGCTGCACACAGTCGTGGATATAATGAAAAGTTTTGGTGAGATTTTTAACAGAGTGGAAATGTGTTATTGCCTAATTTCAGCTTCTGTGTGCAAGAAGTCTACCAAGAAAACAGCAATTTGATTGTGAATAACGATAATACAGTTTCAATAGACAGTATAAATTGGATGAGCTCCAATATTGTCGACTAGCGATATCTAATAAATTTATATGTCAAACCACAAGTGAAAGAAGATATCAGTCAGTCAGTTACTTATATATTAAATGGATCATTTAAACGATTCTTTTAACGAAATGACGTGGAACTCAGTTTACAGTACTGTATACGTGATTAGTGTTAACATTATGAACACATTGTTTTTTCAGTCGTAGTCTTGCAACTACGCTTAAAAGTTAATTTTTTAAAAATTTTGTCTACAGTCTACCAGTTTTTAAAGAGATAGAAGTTGTTGTTCAGGAGAAATAATTGCTTTGCTACCTGCAGATATTTTATGGTGCTGGGCAAATGACCGAAAACTTTTGTTGCTGGTATTTGTGAGCCACTGACAGCTTTAATAATTTTTTCTTGTAGCATGATGTTAGGAAAACTCCGCTCACAGCTGGTGAAACTGTTGTTTATTAAAAAACGACCGGTTTTGCGGCTTCAAGTCGCATCATCACATGAGCAATGTTAAAAGATCATAAGCATACCCATCGTTCCTAGTCAAGAGTTGCGATTTAGAGAATTTCGTCAATATTATGGCTAGCCATAATATTTTCCGCTACTCCTCCCTCTTTGAAACGACCGTTGGCAAAATGAGGGTGACGTCTTAAGCCAGAGGTCTTCGGCCGCCAATGCTGATTATTAATCAAAAATTGAGCGATGGCCTTCGGGCCTGGGGCCAAGGACGCTTTGATTACAAATCAAATATGCTTCCCCTAGAGAATGAGTACGATCTGCTTGTGGTTTCATTCTTTCCTGAAATGACGTCCTGATTGCTAGAGAATTATCCTGAGCGAAGGCAGAAAGTGTATATTGGACTGTTCTTTGTAATACATTGACAGGTCTACATCGATGATCCTGATACTTTGCATTGGATTCCTGCAGGACACGAGAGTATAAAAATTGTTTCACTTTCAGTAAGTACAAGGGCAGCAGCTCTATTAACTCAAAATATTAAATTGTAAGAGATAGGGAGTACTTTGATGTACACGTCTCATTCACAAAACATGAAGAACGTGTGAAAAGGACAGCAAACATACAATTTGGATCGCTGTTCACCGCGTGCAGATCCCCAGGGAGCAGGTAGAAAGGGCATCGCTCTCTTGATGTGATGCTGTGAGTCCCACAGGGGCCGACACCTCATCAGCAGCCCCCTGCTGCAGTTCGTCTTCCCACCTCCCCTACGGACAGGGGAAAGTGTGCACCGGAGCGCCGCACATCGACCACAGGCAGACGTCTTATTCTCCTCCCAAAATGCAGGATGCTTCACATGATCCCTTGCATTAAAAGCCCTATACCCTCCGACCGATCATTTATTTTATTTTGCTAGAGTATTGGCCTGGTAACTGTACTAAATTGTTGTAGCTGGTGCGAAGAATGCGAGCCACCACCATCATTTTACCGAATTAAATAGAAAAACACAGTGACTATCTGAGGAAGTGTAAGGTACTGCAGTCCTTTTCCTGCTACTAGGACCCGGCATCTAATAAGTTTTGTGTGCATCGTGGTGCTCCACTCACAAACGAACATTCTCGAGAGTAAATAGATGTTCTTGATGAAACTCGGCGGATATATAGAAGGGGAAAAATAGTGCAATACGTATTTCATTGTTTGAGCTCAGTTTCACTTTTCAGGGATAAGGCACACCTCGTGTAGCAGGTTTGGAGGGAATATCTTCTAAATGATGATGTATAAAATATGTTTTCAGAGAAAAGTTCATACGTATTTTTCTTCAAAACTGTACAATCAAATTTTGCAATAATTTGAAATTTTGCAGAATACCTCACCACCATTAATTTGAAAAATGAAAACTTCCGTTATAACGTAAAGAAGATTTGAAACCACCTACATCCGTGTTTAATAAAGCTGATTTCTGAGATACCATTCATGGAGAACGAGCTGTTCAAGACATGCCGTCGGTATATTTTCAACATATCTAACCATTCATTATTATTCTAATTATGTATTTTACTAAAATTTGTTTATGTTTTAAACTGTTATTTTACTTTTTACACTCATATTTTTGTTACTTAGTGTAATGTTTCACGTTTGTGTATTTTGCTACAGGATAATAACAATAGGTAAATCATTATTTCAGTAATATGATACAGAATGATTACAGCTATGTTAATCTGTGAAGAAATGCTTAAAACATAACTTTTTTTTTACACGGTGCACATAGAATGAACGAAATCTCCTCACAGAATATACACGACGAAGAACACAATATAAGGAAATCAGTATTATTTAAAATTATCGCGGTTGATTCTCTAAATATCTTGACTTGTCTCTGTCATACTTCATTATACCAGTAAGCCTTGGTGATTATGATTATGTACTAGTGACTGCAGACTGATTATACTGTTTCTCAATTGGATTTTGACATCATACTCACTGAACAGAACTAGTATTCGTACGACGTTATAAACTGTTCTTTCATATTGACCACCGCAGGAATGCAATAATAAAACAGATCTTTCTCCCTGTTTGAAAAAAAAAAACATCTTTGAAACCTCTTTTGACTGGTTACATGTTAGTTTATCAGATTTCGATGGTGTCACAAGAACATTTGGAATTCAAAAAGAGAATCTGCCATTCTCGGTCAAACATAAAGTAAGTCTGTTTAAAAACTATGAGAAGCGGCGCGCTCAGTGTGGAGTAACCGCCTAAAGTGTCGTACTCACGGATAAGAAAACTGTCGTCTGTTGATCCCAAACGACTCGACGGCACTGATGCAGCCATGGTATGTACACGGCTTTCGATGTTGTAAAAAGATTTTCGTATCCAGTTATGTTGAATGATTATGGTGTCAATCTTCGCTTGAGAAAAGTATGATCAAGCTGAATAGTGCATAATCAGTGCTCTTCGTCTAGATTTACTGAGCTACTGAAATGTGCCGGATGCAAGTCAGAATGTCTAGAGAATCACCCACAACAATTTGAAATCCTATAGAATTTTGTTTCATATTGTCATAAATTTAAAATTATTATAAAAGTTGACTATACGGTTCTCAAGAACGTTAAAAATATATGAACTTTTATATGAAAAACATTTTTATACATACATAGTTTCGAAGATATTCCCTCTAAATCTACTGTGCAAAATTAATCGTTTTTGGTGTGTTTTGCCCTACAAAAGTGAAATTGCGCACGAACAAAAGAATATGTATTACATTATTCTTTCCCCCTCTATAGACCTACCAGGTTCCATTGGGATTGTTTATTTACACTTGAAAATGTTCCCACGTCGGTGAAACCAGCTGGGGAAAACGGCCCCCATCGCATAGCTCTCGTGCAACGCCGCTGAGGCCATGGACTCTGTCGCCCATATAGCACCACGTGGAGGTGGGGCTAATGGTGCTCTTTTGTCTTATTTTTTTGTGTAAATGGCAGCGATGTTACAAAACTATAACACATCCTATTGTAAATAGGAAATTAAAAAAGAAAAAAAAGGGCAATAAAAGAGGATAGAGTAGACTGAGTAGTAGAGGGCCTAGTGGTGGTCGGGGAGGTGCTCTCGGAGTCCTCTCGGGGACTGGGTGTTGTGTTGTCCTAATCATCATCATCATTTCATCACTAGCGACGCGCAAGTCGCCGAAGTGGCGTCATATCGGAAGACTTGCATCCGGCAAACGGTCTACCCTGCGGGAGGTCCCAGTCACACCACACGACATTTACATTTAGCAGCGTTTTACGGAAGTAGACGTTACCAAAACATCCACTTTGCAAGTCGAGTGACTCAAATTATTTTATCTTGAGTTCCGACAGATCTTCACATTACAGCCATTATTTCACAGTTCCCGAATGAATTCGTGATAAACACAACGGAAAAAATAGTTACCTCGAGGAGACGCCGTGTGTAACCATGTTAATGGCGTCAGAACAGCCAGGTAGAAGACTACAAGTTTCTTCAGGTGCGCCACATCCAGCTAGAGCCACTCAATGATGAAGACATCCCGTTGAGCCACTATACTGCAGAGAATTTTCTATATCTCATCAGCTATTCCGAATAGTCCTGCATCATCTGTGGGATTAAGGTCTAGCGTTAGCGGGTCGTCCAGGTGCGACAAGGTTCCTGAGTGTTCATAAAATCACGAAGGTAAGGCTGCAGCCCTTTGAACAGTGCTGACATCATCTTGGCAAAGTCTTCCCATCTTCAAGAGGTATTAATTTGGTGCGTAAGTTAATAGTTTTCTGTTTTACATGTTGGTATTCCGGCTGATGTGGGTTTATTTATTGATTGTTATTTTTTATTTTGTAGTTCACTGTTGCTAGTTCAATTTACATATTGTCATTTTGTCATTTGGAAATAGTGAGTGGAGCTGCGGACGCTACAGAATGGAGTGCCAAGTGGAGAAATCTGAACATTTCGGACATATTCCTCTGTTTGAGTACAACAGAGGGGTGACACCAGCGTAGGCAGCCAGAAACACTTGCGCTGTGTGCACGAGGATAATGCCACTGGACAGAGCACCACATGAAAATGGTTTTCTCTTTTTAAGAAGTATCGTTTTGACGTTAGTGACGGTCCACTTTCAGAAAGACCTTCGGGGTTTGTTGCAGATCGGTTGCACGCATTCATCCACAATGATAGACGTCAGTATATTCGAGAATTGGTAAATGTGAGGAACTGTGATTATTCTACCGTAGAGCAACGTTTTCGTGTAATGGAGAAGGTTGGGAAATTACGTATACGTCCTAAGTCGTAATCACAAAAATCACGTCCACGTCCACGTCCACGTCCACGTCCATCTCTGCTCGCCCATCATCAATTGGTTCGTGAACAACACCGACCATATCTACGCTGTATCGATACTGGTTTTTGTATCCCGCCCGGGAGGCGGCGCGTGGGTAATGAACAGGAACAGGAAAAGGTACTAATCTCTCGGTACTGCAAATACGGTTTAAGCACCTTTACTAGTGGATGAATATATGCAAACATATTACTTTTGTGCTGTAACATATAGCTATAATCAGCGGTGGAAACATATTTGCGAACGCCGACCGTGTGCGGCTGTTTTTTGTTTGATCGTCTGATCAGTCGGAAGTTACATTGCAGAGGAGAGAAAATGCCTATTCAAAATATAATTATTTTTGGATAGCTCAACATGAATTTCCTAAGGGACCGTAGTTTATCATGCATTTACCAGTAGAATATGGCGCGGAGAAAATATTTCGCCGCATGCAACTTCCGTCCGAACTCGACGAAAGAATTCGTGACTGTGAACTCTCTATTTGGCAGAAACATAAAGAAAATTAAATAACTTCATGAAGGAGTGAGACATAGATTCTATATTAAATAAATAGTCCATACACCAGTTCCATTTAAGTCCGAATTTATGGCAATTAATAGACGAACTTACACTGGAATGAAGGATTTAACATGGATGCCGTTTTGACTGGCACTTCTCGTATTGAAAACAATTCCTTCGACGTTTTCACATACACGTCGCACAATAAATCTACTGCTAGGCACTTTTAGTATTACACATTTACTTTACACTAAAACAATATTATTTTTAACGATAATAATACGGCGGTAAGACATGCGCGTCCGACACAAGTTACAAGAGACAAGAGAAGAATTAGTAACTGCTCATCGAGAATATCTCGTACATCAAAAAAAAAAAAGTGTAAAAGTGTTCTTCTTCTGTCTGTTTCTCGCGGCGCGGTTTTCAAAGTCAATAACTCACTGCATCTCTGACGGCGCTTCGACAATAAACAAGTTACGTCACAGGTCGTTCACCTTTTACATTCTCGCAACATTATTTGCTAACTGTAGCTGTTGCCGAGCGACTGCTCGATTAGTGAATGATTTAAAATGATAAGGCAATCACATAATGTTACAGGCTGAAGCAGTCGCGGAGCTCGCAGACCTCGACAGCACCGGCTAGGGGGCGCTGTCGTCGGCGTCTCTCGTGCTGCCAACTTAGCAGAGCGGACCTACGTTGTGGCATCGTAACTATCGATACCACACTGGTGACGAGAAATGGTGTCTTTATGCTAACATAAGAAAAAGAAGGTAATGGCTGAGGCGAAACAAAGCAGCAACTCCCCGCACCAACACCTGTGTACATCCACAGAAGTTAATGTTATAAATGTGGCAGAACAGCGACGGTGTGGTGTACTACGAACTGCTTCACCGGGATGTAACCATCACTGTCAACAACTGAGATGTCTTGCGGAAGCAGTCCAGGAAAAACGGCCAGGGAGATTGCGAGAAGTAATGTTACTCAGCGGTAACGCCCGCCGTCATTCTACTTGACTGACAGAAAATGCTGTGGAGGGATTTCATTGGGAAGTCATTCCGCAGCAACCTTATTCACCTCACTCTGCATCCTCAAAGTTTCGCCTTTTCTGTTCTCTATCGAATAACTTTCAAGAAACTTCCTTTCCAGATAAAAATGATCTCCGAACATGGCTCGACGAGTTCTTCACCTCAAAACTACGTGATTTCCAAAGTCGCGGAATCGAAAAATTACCCCAACGTTAGCAGACTGTTTCAAACAGTGGAGGAGATTATTGATGTGTTATGTGTACGAGTATCTGTTGTGTTTATTAAACTTAGGATAAATGGTACGAGCCTATGCTCGAACCTAGTACAAGAAATGGCAATAATCGTTCATCGAGAATGATAAAATACACATCCTGTCTCGTGTTCATGGTAACCTTGATGAACGGACACAAGTCGTAGCACTAATAAAACCTGAAATCATCACAGAACCACCTCCGTCTTCAGCTTCATTCTCCGCACATTCTGTGTTAAACGCTTCATTATGCTGTGCTGCTGGTCCTGGCGGAGGTTCGAGTCCTCCCTCGGGCATGGGTGTGTGTGTTTGTCCTTAGGATAATTTAGGTTAAGTAGTGTGCAAGCTTATGGACTGATGACCTTAACAGTTAAGTCCCATAAGATTTCACACACATTTGTACATTGCTTCATTATGCCATTGGTGCACACCTTTCATCAAGAGAAAAGGGAGAACAACGTGACTTTTCGGACCATATTAACAGCCCCACTCATGTACAGTCCAGTTTACGTGTTGTTTGGCTACTGAATACCTGATGTTTTATGTGCCGCTAAACAGAATGTTTGTTTGTGAGTTATTCGACTGCAAATACCCATGGCACATAATTCTCTTTGTAATGTATTTCGGAAATAGAACGAAAGGCATCTGCATTCACTAACAACATGAAATTCCGTCGTATTTAAAAGCGATAGCTATTGACAAGATGTAACACTCTTTTGTGGTCAATGTCGCTTACAATTATTTACGACTACTGTTCTTAGGCTGGGTACAAGGCCGGTGATGGTTCGTCGTTCCTCGAAGACAAGTCGATCAGTTTTCGCTGATACACATACAAATTGGGCAACCTCAACGATGTGATTGTGGGCGCATCAAAACACGATTGATTTCTTTGTTAGTATATCACATTTCCACCTCAATCCATCCTACTGTATCTATTCTATACAACAGACAGTGTTTAGTTTTTGTTGTTGTTTTTCCCATTTTGTCAAATGTAAGAATAGCCCCCCCTTTCCACAAGAAAAGATAATAGAAGAAAATGACCATACACAAAAGTCATGGATACACAACCCTATGCAATAGAACTACTTTCTCTGCTCCGGATGAACTATCTGAAGATCCAAACACGGAACAAAAGTCATGATGTCCCCCCCTCCCACCCCCTCCCCAATTACTCCTTTTTATACCCCCCCCCCCCCACACAATTACACACACACATACACACACATACACACACACACACACACACACACACACACACACGGAGAAAGACAGTGTGTGTGTGTGTGTGTGTGAGAGAGAGAGAGAGAGAGAGAGAGAGAGAGAGAGAGAGAGAGGGGGGGGGGGGGGGAGAAAGTGAGATATATATACACGACACACCCCTCAGAGCCTCCTGTAATTAGGAAGATCGGAACTCCCGCTCTTAACATGTAAAGATGGCAGAGTAATGATCAGGTAGTTTCTAGACTATATCCTAACCGAACAAGACGTTACTCGGCGCATCGATGAAGCTTATCGTTCGGTCGCACCAGCATCTTTACTTCTCGTCCAGAGGTCGTTCAGAAGGCGCTTTGGATTGCGTTTTCAGGAAAATGAGTACTCGTTTGTTCATCTCACTTAACTGAACATTTCTCCACAAGAACAGGTATCCTTATGCAAAATTTATGTACAGCACATTGCATCTACCGCTGAAACTTTTTTTTAGGCCTCTAATGCAAACTGGTAGAATTTTGATCTAAATTGATTTGTACGCGGTTTAAATGCATCAATTACATGATAAGAAAAATTGACGTTTTGTTCAAAAATAAGTAAGTCGTTGCTGTAAGTCCGCAGCTCGTGGTCGTGCGGTAGCGTTCTCGCTTTCCGCGCGCGGGTTCCCGGGTTCGATTCCCGGCGGGGTCAGGGATTTTCTCTGCCTCGTGATGACTGGGTGTTGTGTGATGTCCTTAGTTTAGTTAGGTTTCAGTAGTTCTAAGTTCTAGGGGATTGATGACTATAGATGTTAAGTCCCATAGTGCTCAGAGCCATTTGAACCATTTTTTTGTTGCTGTAACTCTCTGGAAAATATCTAAATTAACTAGTTCTGCAGGAGGAGTAACGTTCCTTATGTTTACCAATTGAAATAACCTTTCTTTCACTTACTATTTTGCGTTACTTTATTTGAAACGTTATGTATGTTAAGACTAGTTACGAAAAACCTAAATCTACGAGTGCCAGGTGTAATGTATTCCCTATGCATGTGGTACTCTTCAGGTGGTACTGGAAAGGGGGTGAGTGTGCTGTCTTTCAGGTTTCCGTACGAAACTTCGTCACGTAGGGCTGCCCGCTGTGACGTCATCGGTAAAGTACGGTGGCAAATACCGTGGTAGCCAGTTGCATTCTCCAAGTAGTATTGGTGTTGTGTGCGTCTAGTGCTGTGATTTCTCTTTTTACTACGTTTGTACTCAATATTGATCTACCAGTGGTATAGATAACTGAAGGCGTAATTGTGCTGTTGCTCCCTGCAACAAAATTTCCTATAAAAGTCGGAATTTCACGTACCATCGTTCCACAGAAAACGTTACCGTTCAGTGCACGTGGAAGTCTTGGTGCGAGCGAATAGGTTAAAATGAACGTTCGTAATTCAAGGATACGGTAAGAGTATATGCCCACTATGGATTTCACCTGGGAACAGAGAAATGAAATGTTAGTAAGTAGGTAACACAGAGAAAGGGAACGCTGTCCTTTGGCAGAAAATACGTAGTTCGGAGATAACATCCACTTGTAGCCGTGTAGGATAAAAGATTATGAAATAATTTTTTACTTACGTTAAGGCGACCGCAAAAATATTTTTTTAAGTATTGTCATTAAATACAGGTATGATTCGTGAACATTAAATATGTCGTTTCTGCACATGTACGTTCTTTCGATTTAAATTTACTTGTAGACCATCATGGAAACAGAGCATCGCTTGGATTTGGGATTCCCGCTAAAAGGATGTCCGAAAGATTTTATATTCGTTAGACATGAAAAATACCACATATGATTGTTTAAAATTTTTATTTATTCCAATCGCAGTTTCGAGGATTCCTCATTTCCAAGCAAATATCACAAATACAAACGATGTAACTCTGAACTATTATCACAATTTAAATTAGCTTTCTAAAATTCCAAATGGGTTACCTTTCTCGCTTCGGTCATAGCCAAATAAGCTTGCATTAATTTACCGGATTTTAAATTGAGAGCACTGTACTTTTAAAGGCTTGTGTCCATTTGCAAGTAACTTCCGCAAATAACTTCTCCAAATTCTAGCTGAGGTGTTTACATTAGAACAAAAACTTGCTCGAGTTTACTTCAGCAAATCGTATTGGCAAGTTAATTTTACGAACTTGTTGCGATTATTTTCAGAAGTGTTTCCACTAAAGTTTCGTCTTGAGATAGGCAAGTGGACGTTTACATTGTCGCGTTTAAGAATGGTAACAGACGACATAGTTGTTGCAGAAAAATCGTTACGAGAAACAAAATAAAGAAAAAAAAACAAATGTGAGGCTAAAGAAATGGATAGAGAGGCGTACATCTTTAAATTATGAAGAAATGTCATTTAATGAAATCAAATCAGAGGACCTCGCTTAGATGAAAGTTTTCTGGAAGTGATGTAAGCTACTTTCGAACATCTCTTATCTGTTGTAAAATCAAATATTCTGAAGCATAATACAAAAGTGCAGCATCACGTACCATCTTTTAATTACTCCTCGATTTTTTCAAATAGTTTTTATTGTTTTTGTTAAAAATGTAGTGGATTTATGTTTATACTAACATTCAAAATACCAGCTAAATTTCAAAGACGTCCTTACTGGCATTCTGCTTCCCCTTCCACTGAAAGAAAGTAATGCTTAAATTAATTTCACACTTCTTTGGCTGTGCTGGATTAGGGGTCCAATGGTGCATTTGTTTCAGCCCATTAGTGTTCGCGCAACTTTCCTCGACACTAACATTTTCGTACCGGTACAATTATACAAAACTTCTGGAAGTTCGACAAAAACTTCGAGCTACTAGGAAGTTCAGTGGGTACTTGCAGCAAGATGGAAGAATCAGTTTCCTCTAAGACGTGGAAGTTACTTCTACGAGTTGATGAAACTTGAAGTAATCGAGTGGTTGGGAGAGTCTCTACAGCAGACAAATTGCATAACTAGCTTCTGCAAGCGATTTGCTGACGTTTAAATGCTAGTCGACACAAGCTTTCAGCATAAGTTAAACAAGTGTCGTTTGCTAGTTCAAAAAATAATAGCTTCACTTTGTTCAGCATATATTTCACAGTTTCCTTAGTGCAGCGTAAAATAACTGTGTAGATATTCTCATGCTTTGGCGAACACTTCAACTAACATTCAGAAAATCCTTCAATGATCTCTATGATCCTGTACTGACTTCAGTATTTAGGTAAGGAGGGTTCTACCCCAAAGTACCGTTATCCAAAACGGCGGCAATCACATCATCCAAGTTGGTAAATTTTGGAGGGAAATTTGAATTTTGGCGGGAAGATAGGTCAACTGGGTTACCTCCACTAGCTTAACCCCCTCCCTCAGATAATGGCAGGAAGTTCAAATTCCATCAGTATTATGGAATACACCCTGGTCCACTCTACTAACATAAGAAAATGGCGGGAAGATAGGTCATTTTGACTACCTCCACTAACGTAAGTCATCCAACCGCCACCTCTTCCTAGGAACTGGTGGGTAGTTTGAATTTTGGTGGGAAAATAGGTCAATTGGGGTACCTCTACTAACCTAAGAAAATGGTGGGAAAGGAAGGGCAATTGCACTAACCTAAGTCATCCGACCGCCACCTCTTCATAGGGATTGATGGGAAGTTCAAATCCCATCAGGATAATGCATCACACCATGGTTATCTCTACAAACCTAGAAAATGGCAGGAAAGAAAGGGCACTTGGACTACCTCCACTAACCTAAGTCATCCAATCGGCACATCGTCCTAGGGGTTGGCAGGAAAAGGACTCGACTTGTGTTGGACATAAGTCTTTATTATTTTGCATGCAACAATCTTTATTTAAACAATTTGATGCAGTACAGCCATCCAGTGTATTCACCATAGGGTCCGGAGTCCTACTGACTTAGTACACAGTACTGCCACCAGAGGGTGCTGTCATCTGTTCTGTGGAGCAGTTAAGCATGGTTAGACATGTCTTGCATGTTGCGCTAGGAACTATGGACCCTGTGCTATTTGGCAACATCAGTATAACACTTGCAGGACTCTAACTGTATATCCAAAAATAGAACCAACTTTCAACTGCTCGCTGCAGGTAGCAGTGGTATGAGAGCAATGGCTCATGCTGGCTTGTGTCCAGTGACGACATTGACACATGTGTGCTCCTGGAGCCCCTGCATTCTGGAAATAGATATTCGCTCCCATCCGGTCGCTTCAGCAATGGTGCCTAGGCGAACACATATTTCGAGAGGAATTTATCAGACACCAAGTATGAAAGGGATGTCGCTGCCTAATGCTGGAGGGTGCATGTGTGTGATTTGACAGCTGATGGCTGCATCACTTTATGGTGGCTGCCTGTAGACTCCTGTGCGGTCTAGTGGACAGGGGTGGTGGGTGGTGCTTGAGCACATTGATTGCGTGACTGTTGCATTCTTTTGCTAGCAGGTCTGTAGGCTATGCTATGCGTTATTTGGACAGTTTACGAGTTGATTTCATGTTTTCACATCAGTGTACTACATTATTTAGGAGGAGTTTGCTTGTCTGTACTGAAATTATTTCGGTAATTTAGGAGTTGTTTGTGTGTCTGCAGAGTGTTATTTAGGGGCAGTATGCAGGTCTGTGGACTGTGTGGTGTCAGAGCATGTCAGAGAACGTGTTTTGTATCAGTTAGATAAATATACTATCCCAAATCCAGTCCTAAATAAATTGTACCAAAATGAATAAAGTACATTACTTCCTCTGTCCAGCAGCCCAGTGCAGGCTGAGTCATTTTCCCCTCCAGACAGTCATCTTGGGTTATGTCACTGAATGGAGGACAGCACCCTCTGGTGTCATTACTGTGTACTAGATCCAGACCTCATGGTGACCACACTATTTCCCTCATTTCCCCTACATCTTGGATTATGTCACAGAATGGACCACAGCACTCTGGTGGTGGTACTGTGTATTAGGTCAGTTGGACTCTGGACCCCATGGTGCCCACACTGTTTGTCGCCATCCCACCCCACCCCCCTGAGACTGCCATCTTAGGTTACATCACAGAACAGATGACAGCACCCTCTGGTGGCAGTACTGCATACTAGGTCAGTTGACTTCCAGACAATATGGTGAATATGCTGGATGCCTGTACAGCATCAAATTGTTTAAATAAAGACTGGTTCACACCAAATAAATAAGACTTATGTCCAGCAAAGGCTGAGTCCTTTTCCCACCAATCCACGGGAGGAGATGGTGGTCGGGCGACAGGTTAGTTGAATTGCCCTTACTTTCCTGCCATTTTCTTAGTTTAGTAGAGATACCCCAATTGACCTATTTTCCCACCAAAATTCAAACTTCCCTCCAGTTCCTAGGAAGAGATGGCAGTCAGATGACATAGGTTAGTGGAGGTAGTCCAAGTGAGCTATCTTCCCGCCATTTTCTTAGGTTACTACAGGTAACCATGGTGTATTGCATTATCCTGATGGAATTTGAACTTCCTGCCATTTTTTGACAGAGGGGATTTGCTTAATGGAGGTAGTGCAATTGACCTATCTTCCCGCCAAAATTCAAACTTCTCACCAAAAGCCGCCATCTTGGATGACGTTATCGCCGCCATCTTGGATAACGGCACTTTTGGGGAAGAACCCTCCTTGCCCCAATACAGACTTCTTTGTCGCGATCATAATAAGGCAGAATGAGTCCTTCCTCTGACTTGTATTCCATTGCTGCATAAGTTAGTAGAGTTTCCTTCCGCATATTGGTATTATCATCGTAACGGGTTTATTTATCGATTTTATTTGTCGTTCACTGTTGCTATTTGAGCTTATGTAATGCAATTTTGTCATTTGGAGATAGTGATTGGAAATGTGGACGCTAGAATTTTGAGTCCCAAGTGGAAAAATCGGAACATTTATGGCATGTTCTTCTGTTTAAGTCCAATAGACGTCTGACAGTAGTGGAGACAGTCAGAAACGTTTCTGCCGTGTATGGGGATAATGCTGTTGACCAGAGGACTGTAAAAAAAGTGGTGTTCTTCTTTTAAAGAGGATCGTTTTGACATCAGTGACTCTTCGCATTAAGACCTTTGGGGTTTGATGAAAATCATTTAAGAGCGTTAATTCACTCGAGAATTGGCAAATCTAGTGAACTGTGATCATTCTACCGTTGTGTGACATTTATCTGTAATGGGTAACGTTCAAAAATCGGGTGTATGGGTACCGCATCTTTAAGCCAAAATCGCAAAAATCAGCAGGTGGGCCATATGTGATTTTCTGTCTGCTCGTCCTCGATTAGCTCGTGAGCAACACCGACCATACATGTCCTGTATCGTTGCTGGCAACGAGAAATGGTGTCTTTATGTTAACTTAAGGGAAAAAAGCAATGGTTGAGCCCAAAAGAGGAAGCAACTACTCGTACAAAGACCTGCACATATCCACAAAAGATAATGATATGCATGTGGTGGAACAGCGGCGGTGTGGTGTATTGCCAAATGCTTCCAAAAGGTGTAACCACCACTACTGACATTTATTGCCAAAACCTGAGAGGTCTTGCCGACGCGCTCCAAGAACAACGACCAGGAAGACCGTGCGAAGTGATGCTACTCCACGATAACGCCCGCTCGCATTCTGCTAGAAAGACAAAAAACACTATAAAGAAGTTCGGTTAGGAAGACATTCCGCACCCACCTTGTTCGCCTAATTTTCACCTTTCCCACTCTCTATCGAACAGCCTTCAAGGAACTTCCGTTCGAGAAGAAAATGCGCTCTGAACATTGCTCGACGATGATGATAATGATGATGAAGATCATGTCTGGTTTGTGGAGCACTCAACTTCGCGATTATCAGCGCCCGAAGAAATTCACAATCTTTACTCAGGTCAGTCTCGCCACTTTCATGAATGATGATTATGAAATGATGAGGACAACACACACCCTGTCCCTGGGCGGAGAAAATCCCCAACCCGGCCGGGATTCGAACCCGGGACCTCGTGTTTCTGAGGTAGCAACGCAAGCCACCAAATCTCGATCTGCGGACATGGCTCGACGAGTTCTTCGTCTCAAAACCACGTGATTTCTACAGTCGCGGAATCGTTACCCCAGTGCTGACAGTTGTAAATGATGAAGGAGGATGTATTATTTATAACTAAAGTCCCTGTTATGTGTATCTGTTGTGTTTATTAGACTTACGGGAAAACGCTACGAACTTACGCACCAACCTAGTATATGGTTTCTTAGCAGTTTCAACAACGGATACATAATAATACACTGAAGTGCCAAAGAAACTGGTATAGGCATGAGTGTTCAAATACAGAAATATGTGGACAGGCAGATTGTGGCGCTGCGGTCGGCTACGTCTATGTAAGACAACAATGTCTGGTGCAATTGTTAGATGGGTACTGCTGCTACAATGTCAGGTCACCAAGATTTAAGTGAGTTTGAACGTGATATTATTGTCGGCGCACGAGCGAGTGAACACAGCATCCCCGAGGCAGCGATGAAGTGGGGATTTTCCCACATGACCCTTTGACGAGTGGACCGTGAATATCAGGAATCCTGTAACACATCAAATCTCCGACATCGTTGTGGCTGCAAAAAGATCCTGCCGGAACGGGACATATGACGACTGAAGAGAATCTATCAAAGTGACAGACGTGCAACCCTGTCGCACATTGCTGCAGATTTCAATGCTGGGCCATCAGCGTCAGCATCCGAAACATGCGACGAAATATCATATATATGGGCTTTCGGAGCCGAAGGTCCACTTGCGACACAAAGCTTTACGCTGCACCTGGGTCCGTCGACACCGACATTGGATTGTTGGTGACTGGAAACATGTTGCATTCGTCGGACGAGTCTCGTTTCAAATTGTACCTAGCGGATGGACGTGTACGGGTATGGAAAGAACCTCATGAATCCATGGGCCCTGCATGTTAGAAGGGGGCTGTTCAAGCTAATGGAGACTCTGTAATGATGTGGGCCGTGTGCAGTTGGAGTGATATGGGACCCCTGATGCGTCTAG
This sequence comes from Schistocerca cancellata, assembly GCF_023864275.1. Lineage (NCBI taxonomy): Eukaryota > Metazoa > Arthropoda > Insecta > Orthoptera > Acrididae > Schistocerca > Schistocerca cancellata. The sequence goes on along the minus strand of NC_064633.1, from coordinate 349,817,904 downwards.
TTACGGTGACAGGTGACACGTATTCAAGCAAGCTGTCTGATAATCTGCATCCCTTCATGTCCATTGTGCATTCCGACCGACTTGGCAATTCCAGTAGGACAAAGCGTCACTCCGCACGAACTCCAGGAATGCTCTTCTGAGTGAGCATTATTGAGCATATCTGTGAAACGTTGCAACGAGCTATTCATAAGAGATCTACACCGCCTCGTACTCTTACGGATTTACGGACAGCCCTGCAGGATTCATGGTGTCAATTCCCTCCTGCACTACTTCAGACATTAGTCGAGTCAATGCCACGTCGGTTGCGTCACTTTTGCTTGCTCGCGAGGGCCGTACACGATATTAGGCAGGTGCACCAGTTACTTTGGCTCTTCAGTGTAGAGTTTCTGTTCTATTCTGTCACTATATACGAGGTTTGAGAAATTTGTTTTCAGTACAAAGCCTAGGCTACTTCCAAACTGTCGGCGTAATAAACTGTCCCAAATAGGATGAGGGCCATCCTCACTAAGGTCAGCTGTTGTAACTCACTGTACTATCAATATTCATTTTTATCGAATGTTTGAAACAGATATGTCCATTTCCTAATTAATATCCTTATCTCTTATACTAAAGTTGATCCGCCTCTCGTTGTAAAGTTGAAGCACAGGACAAAGGATATTTACATCACCTCAAATAATTGTAGGCTTTGGGAGAAACAGATCTATTTTAAGTGTCTAAGTACCATACGGAAAGTCTAACACGGATTACGACAATTTTATTCCAGGTAGTTATACGTCAAATTACGTGCGAATTTTATCGGTAATAACTGGAGAAACAGAAGCGAAGAGAAATAGGTTCTAAGTATTGAGTTAAACCGTTAAGCATGTCTTACTGAAGATATGATACACAGTACATGGCCTTGGCTGCAAATGGAAGAACGTTGCTATGTCACTGACAAGCCAAACAGAAAATAGCCAGCTTGCTGTAAAAAAAAAATCGTGGGTCAAGGCTGTATTACTGTGGTTTCCCAAAAGGGTCTCAAATATTCAGCACCTTAATGACCGACTACATTACAAGAATTCGAGGATATTTTCGCAACTTTCCAAGAAGACAAAATTCCTAAGGCAAAAAAGTAAGGGAAATACTCACTCTTAGTTCGACAAAGTTAACAAAAGAAAGTTGTTTTCTTGTACGTGAGGACAAGGACTTTCATTCTGGTCAGATGTTGAAACCGGAAAGTTGGTTGTTTGATTCGGAGGGACGGCACCAAACAGCGCGGTCATCGGCCCCATTGGATTAGGGAAGAATGGGGAAGTAAGACGGCCTTGCCCTTCCAAATGAAGTATCCCCGCGTTTACATGAAGCCATTTAGAGGAATCATGGAGAACCTAAATCAGGATGGCCGGACACGGGTTTGAACCGTCGTCCTCCCGAAATCGAGTCCAGTGTATAAACAGGAAGGCTAATTGGGTTACTATTATGAAGAATGTAGCCCGAAGAAAGCACGCTGGATTGCATGTAGTATCATTTGCAGATCAAATATCTTGCACTAAGTCCTCCAAACCAATGATTTTTTAGCTTAACGTATCTGAGATCAAACGTTAGTGTCATCATAATGGTGTTTCTGTTGATCTGTTAATAATTTAAACTTGTAGAAATGCATAATACACACTGTGCTGTCTTAAAATACATTTATTTACTAGCGGCTTCGATCATGGACCATCTTCACAATGGAAAAATATCTTTTGTGACAATTTCACATGTCATTTAATAGCATGTATGACTTAAACCGTTGTCTCGGTGAATATGGTCTACGATCTAACGCGGTACTGAAAAAAATGCGGCGTAAGGTAGCACAGTGTGTATCATAGATTTTTTCAAGTATATCGATACTGTTGACAGTCGCCTGGAAATTTTATTTTTTTGTATAATTTAAACAGTAAAAATACGTCACCACGTGGGATAGAAAGTACGGCTGTGCAACGTTCGACCATTGTGATCAGTCTCATTCTATTTTTAGCAGTGCTACTATGTAGCGACTGCAGTTGTTTTCAATATGTACCACAGCTAAAAAACATAACTGTTTAAGACTGGTACGAGAAATAACAGAGAAGCAGCGTAAAGGATAATTGAAGGTCGCACGTCACTGCTTCCCCGGTCACATAGGGGAATCCTGATCAAAGGCAACGTTTTAGCGCGGAGTGACCTGCCTGTTAAGTTTCTGCCTAGCCTAGGACAGACTATTAGCAGTAACGCCGAGCGTTGTGCAGATCACACGCGCCACATCGAGGGAAATAGATAGTCACTGATTGTGGAACGTCGCCTAGCGAATCAGTATAATCAATCCATTTGGAGGAAGCAGTCGAAATGAAACCTGATTCGTAATACGAGAAATAGTGTGGCATTATGAAGATCCCTCTCTTGAAATGAGTAGTTTCAAACTCACAGGAGTTGGAAACGCGGCATCGAGACAGCGAATTTCATTTCCCCTGCAGCGTGTAATCCGCTGTGGAACAAAGGTACGCTGCAATATCGCATGGACGGATTGTGCCTGCAAAAATGCAGCGAGTTGCAGCAGTTTTAGCTTGCCTCTTTTGTCTCTACTACTGCCCCCCCCCCTCCCTCCCCGGTGGAGGGGACAACGTGCAGTTAGCTGGTGATGGCACCAGCCGCTACTGGCACCAGGGACCTGGCGACAGTCACAATAAGCAGCGGCGGGTGGTCTGGAGGCGCCGGCAATAAGCGGACGGCTGGCTCTGCAATTTGCAGTTGGAACTCATCAGCTTACCTTCGCCAGCCGCTCCCTCCCTCCCCTCCTCCACCCTCAGCACAGGATGGCGCCACCCACCAGACGAGTTGCAACGGCCGCTCTTGCTGTCCATACTCTTCCCCTTGTACTTATCTCGGTGGGGACTACACGTCTCAAGCAACACCGCGTTTGTGAATTTGCACGGCATCTATGCTTGTATTGTTGTCTGCATCTACGTACATACCTCGCAAGCCACCGAATGGCACATTGCAGACCTTACCTTGCATTATTACTAAAGTGCGCGTCATTTACGATGGCAGCCGAGTTTAGGTTCGTTCTGCGCATCTGACGTCACAAAACACAGTCAGCCGATGAACAGAGCACGACGTTGCCGGAGCTCGACTGCAGTGCAGAGCACGGACGAGTGTCTTCAGTTTAGAAACGTTCAGTCATAAATAAAGTAATTGAACAAAAGCAATGTCTTGATAGCAGACTTTCTATACAAGAAAGTTTGGAAAAGCATTCTTTATACCAATTGCTTCATATTCTATTAATTAATTAAACCAAACAAGCAATAAGCCTCCTAATTTAGGTGATAGCAAGGACATTCATTCTCACTAACCGCTTTTTCGCAATAAAGAACAGCGGTAATTGTTTATTTCCTATTGTAATTCGCCGAAACGTAAGTAGTTCATAGTCATACCAACAGTGTTCTATTGAACGACGAGCTGCGTTAGCATAATGGTGAAAGTCTGTAGCTGCTAAGCAAAAGGTGTGAAATCAAACCTTGTTTGGTGCTTAATATTTTTTTTATTTAAAAAATATCGAAGTGTCTTACTTGATGAATTTTATTCGTTTGAATGTAATTTTTTGAAATTTCTAGTGGCAACTAAGATCGACCATACGGAAAGTATACGCTGTGGACTTTTACCTCTGCAAACTCTTCAAAATTTCGTGCAATGGTTTACTACAATAACTGCGTTGAACATCGAAACAAAATTAAGTAACTTATGGCGGGAATGTATCAGTCAAGAAGATGTGTAAAAATCAAGTTTTTGGGCCAAATAGTTTTTGTGAAATCGAACGATAAGTGTGTCAAAGCAGTCGGGACACCATGTATGTGCACAGGCGAGCAGTGCAGTGATGACAAAATCGCGCACAGCGCGGAATGCGGGGAGCACGTCTCTGTAGCAGCGAAAGGGTTAATGCGGCCATGGTTGCTTTACTTCATAAACTGCGCGCTCCCTCCTAAACGTGAGTTTACGAACTATACTATACTATGGCGCTTCTTATTGTCGCGTGTGCAACTGGAAACGCAGCAATCTCCCGCGTAAGGGCGGGCATGCGCGAGCCGCCAAGATAAAAGAATTGAACTATAGTCATTTCCCTTCCTGTCCCGTCGGCAAACAGGCCGAAAAAACGACTGCCTGTATGTCTCCTTTTCAGCCTTAATTTCTCGTATATTGTATTTGCGGTCCTAACGCGACATGTAGGTTGGCGGTAGTAGGTTGGTTCTGCAGTCAGCCGCCAATGCCAGCTCTCCAAATTTTCCCTACATTGTTCCGTCAAAAGAGCGTCTTCTAATCTCCAGGGATTCCCATTTGTGTCCACAGAAGAGCTCTGTAATTCTCGCTTACTGATCGAACTTACTGGTAACAAATCTACACTACTGGCCATTAAAGTTGCTACACCAAGAAGAAATGAAGATGATAAACGGGTATTCACTGGACAAATATATTATACTTGAACTGACATGTGATTACATTTTCACGCAATTTGGATGCATAGATCCTGAGAATTCAGTACCTAGAACAACCACCTCTCGCCGTAATAACGGCCTTTATATGCCTGGGCATTGAGTCAAACAGAGCTTGGATGGCGTGTACAGGTACAGCTGCCCATGCAGCTTCAACACGATACCAAAGTTCATCAAGAGTAGTGACTGGCGTATTGTGACGAGCCAGTTGCTCGGCCACCATTGACCAGACGTTTTCAATTGGTGAGAGATCTGGAGAATGTGCTGGCCAGGGCACCAGTCGAACATTTTCTGTATCCAAAAAGGCCGGTACAGGACCTGCAACATGCGGTCGTTCATTATCCTGCTGAAATGTAGGGCTTCGCAGGGATCGAATGAAGGGTAGAGCCACGGGTCGTAAGACATTTAAACTGTAACGTCCACTCTTCAATGTGCATTCAATGCGAACAAGAGGTGACCGAGACGAGTAACCAATGGCACCCCATACCATCACGCCAGGTGATACACCAGTATGGCGATGACGAATACACGCTTCCAATGTGCGTTCACCGCGATGTCGCCAAACACGGATGCGACCATCATGATGCTGTAAACAGAACCTGGATTCATCCGAAAAATGACGTTCTGCCATTCGTGCACCCAGGTTCGTCGTTGAATACACCATCGCAGGCGCTCCTGTCTGTGATGCAGCGTCAAGGTTCAAAAATGGTTCAAATGGCTCTGAGCACTATGGGACTTAACTTCTGAGGTCATCAGTCCCCTAGAACTTAGAACTACTTAAACCTAACTGACCCAAGGACAGCACACACATCCATGCCCGAGGCAGGATTCGAACCTGCGGCCGTATCGGTCGCGCGGTTCCAGACTGTAGTGCCTAGAACCGCTCGGCCACTCCGGCCGGCGGCGTCAAGGGTAACCGCAGCCATGGTCTTCGAACTGATGGTCCATGTTGCTGCAAACGTCGTCAAACTGTTCGTGCAGATGGCTGTTGTCTTGAAAAAGTCCCCCCTCTGTTGACTCAGGGATAGTGACGTGACTGCACGATCCCTTACAGCCATGCGGATAAAATGCCAGTCATCTCGACTGCTAGTGATACGAGGCCGTTGGGATCCAGCACGGCGTTCCGTATTACCCTCCTGAACCCACCGATTCCATATTCTGCTAACAGTCATTGGTGAGTATCCCAAACATTCGAGCAGTACTCAAGAGTGGGATGCAATAGTGTTGTATATGTGATCTCCTTTATATATAAGCTACACTTTCTTACAATTCTCCCAGTAAACTGGAGTTGACCGTTCGGATTATCCCCTACCGACCACACTGACTCGATCCATTTCATATCACTTTGAAACATTAAGCCAACAGTATCAATAAACTTCACTATAGCAAGCAACACACCACTAACTCTGTACTCTAATAGTACCTGATTGTTTGCCCTACTCATTTGGAGTAACTTTTCTACATTTAGAGCAAGCTGTCATTCATAACACCAAATATAAATTCTGTCTTAGTCATCTTGTATCCTTCTATGCTCAACGATGACACTTTGCGGTGTCCTGCCGTGTCATCAGCAGAGAGCCGCAGAATGATGCTCACCCTGTCCGTCGATCATTTACTTATCTATTTATTTATTCATTCGAATAACCCTTTTGGAAGGTACGATAAATGAACTTTGAATTTGCGCTTTTGTGCTTGATTTTCATTGCTCCCAGACGTCCTTCATCCTTCGACTTTGTCGGCCCTTTTCTTCTTGGGTACCCATTCTCCCTTTTGAAGGGCTATGTGTTACGTGGAATCCTGCCTTTTGTGGTAGTATTCTGTTAACTTTTATGTCCATTACAATTCCAAAGTCTTGAATATCTTTGTCAATTTTCGTAAGTAATGTGGGTTTGGATTTGTAGCTGTTTCGTAAATTGAAGAGCTGCTTGATTAGTCTGTCATTATCCATTTAAGTTACCATTTCCATTTCCAAATACAGCTCTCTGATCTTAAACTGTATTCAGCATTGCTGTTCTAGGTCCCACAACATTCCTTACAATTCTTCTTTCAACGTTTTCCAGTTTTTGAGGGTCCCAAAATCTCTTTAGTTTGTTTTTGCTGCGTACAGTTTTTGTGGCGTTACCACTGTTTACCTGCCCCCCCCCCCTCCCGGAACCATGGACCTTGCCGCTGGTGGGGAGGCTTCCGTGCCTCAGTGATACAGATAGCCGTACCGTAGGTGCAACCACAACGGTGGGGTATCTGTTGAAAGGCTAGACAAACTTGTGGTTCCTGAAGAGGGGCAGCAATCTTTTCAGTAGTTGCAGGGGCAACAGTCTGGATGATTGACTGATCTGGCCTTGTAACACGAATGATCTGGCCTTGTAACACTAACCAAAACGGCCTATCTGTGCTGGTACTGCGAACGGCTGAAAGCAAGGAGAAACTACAGCCGTAATTTTTCCTGAGGTCATGCAGCTTTACTGTATGGTTAAATGATGAAGGCGTCCTCTTGGGTACAATATTTCGGAGGTAAAATAGTCCCCCATTCGGATCTTCGGGCTGGTACTACTGAAGAGCGCGTCGTTATCAGGAGAAAGAAAACTGGCGTTCTACGGATCGGATCATGGAATGTCAGATTGAAGGGTTCCTTCTGTTTAGTTATGCATCGTTACCTTTTTGTATCTCTCTTCCTCTGTTTCCTTCTATCTATGCTAGAGCCTGCCGGACGCGTGTATGGCCAAGTCGCCTCATTGACACGTACTTGCCCGCTTGATACATTGCTCGGAAGGATTGAATTTAAGGGGCCGGCCCGACGTTCAGTTAAATGATCTGATGATTATTATGTTAATATTGCGCAACGGATAGCGCGGGGGAGGGTTCAAACAACCAAGTGGGCAAATAAGTAAAGGCCACGCTCTATCATGATCTATAAGGACACCACTTTGTTGGTAACATTGCTCTCTACACAGGACTGGGGTTTATAATGATCATTAAATTCATGACAGTGCTCTAGACACAGGACTGGGGTTTGTAATGACCACTAAATCCATGACGTCCAGTTTATGGGTCATTTATTGCCTAGATCCCAGAATTTTACAAACTTTATATGACATTTGTTATCTATATTCCCCTAACCTTTACAAATTTAATAATTGCAGCAAATAAAGTCAAGTCAAATATCTTCTAGTTTTGTCTCGCACTGAAGATGCTTAAACTAACAGGCATCTCGTTTCTACTTAAGCACTGGGAAAGAGGATGGGACTACGTTGCTGCCCTTGTGGTGTGTCTGCTGGGACAGTGATCGAAATTCGCACCCAAGTTTACTACTAGGACCGAATAAAAAAAAATCTCTTTGGCGGAAAAACGGGGTAACAAAGCAGACACAAACATCTCCCATATTCACAAAAGAAAGCAAATTCTTAAAAAATAAAACATCCTGTGAAATACGGCACACCGAAATAATCAATTAACAGCACACGTAAGCATCGTCACCTTAACTAATTTCCAAGAACAAACTGGTAGCTCGCTGGTAGTGCAATTCGGCAACGCGTGGGTGACCGATACCAACAGCTGATTTCTTTTTACTCACCCCTCTGTTCGTTCTTGCTTTCCATACTATACAATCATTAACACGCTCAACCTATTCTTTATCAAAATAGTTAGGACGTGCTGCTTGCAAATGGGGATTAAAAAGGAACCGTGAACAAAATTTATGAGATGGCCTAGAAAAATTTTACGTAACACGCTCTGAACCTTAAGTATGTCACACACGCATCTCCTACCAGGTTTGACACGGAATCGTCATCCAAATTACTCATCAGCCGTTACGACCACGTGTTAACCAGCTGAGGTGAGGCCCCAGGTTACTTAACATTGCAAGAAAAAAAAAAAAAAAAGAAAATGCTGCTTCTAAAAGTGAAACTATTCAATTTTTTTAGAGTTATTGCTGCTCTCGTGTGCTGAAGGCACCAAATGACTGCAGCACTATAAAGGGATAACGCGAGCCCCCATGCTCGCCTCTGAAAAAGAAACCCTAACTGAAAACTTTAATTGTAAGGGCAAAATTTCTAAAAAAAAAAAAGAAAATGATTGAATGGCCTTAACGACATGCTAACTGTTTCAATCCTGAAAAAGAGCGGATTAGTAACAGTGTAAAATACCTCACCCCACGTTGAAATTGGCGGCAAACACTGAGATTGCCCTCGATTCCGTCCGCTCAGTTCAGCTGCTATCTCAAGAGTGACTATCGTGGCGGCTCTCAACCGCCGTTCCCTTACATGGAGGGGAGGGGGACCTGTTACCAACCCCGGACTACCCCCTGGCAAACAGGTGCATCTTCTCTGTCTGTACTCCAGGCTTAGGTTGGCACTAACCGACCTACAGGGTGACCACATCTCTGCCTTGGCACTACCAGCAGACGAACTCTTAATACAAATCCCAAACTTAATCAACCCAAGCGAACGTATTGCGATTAGGGAACAGAAGTGCATTTATGTAATTATGAATTGAATTAAATAAACAGGTAGTCCACCCCTTCACTCGAGATATCACAATATTTAAACTAAAAAAATGTTGAAAGTATATTCAATACAATGCAACAAAAATCTAACTGTAATGAGATGGAACAAACTGTTCCCTCTCAAGATCCCTTGATCGGGCAGGTTGGGGTAGAAAATTTAAAAAGGGAAATGGGTAGGTTAAAGTTAGATATAGTGGGAATTAGTGAAGTTCGGTGGCAGGAGGAACAAGACTATAAATACAAAATCAGATAGGGGTAATGCAGGAGTAGGTTTAATAATGAAAAAAAAAAATAGGAGTGCAGGTAAGCTACTACAAACAGCATAGTGAACGCATTATTGTGGCCAAGATAGACACGAAACTCACGCTTACTGCAGTAGTACAAGTTTATATGCCAACTAGCTCTGCAGATGATGAAGAAATTGAAATGTATGAGGAGATAAAAGAAATTATTCAGATAGCGAAGGGAGACGAGAATTTAATAGTCATGGGTGACTGAAATTCGATAGTAGGAAAAGAGAGAGAAGGAACCGTAGTAGGTGAATATGGATTGGGGTAAGAAATGAAAGAGGAAGCCGCCTGGTAGAATTTTGCACAGAGCATAACTTAATCATAGCTAACACTTGGTTCAGGAATCATGAAAGAAGGTTGTATACATGGAAGAAGCCTGGAGATACTAGAAGGTGTCAGATTGATTATATAATGGTAAGACAGAGATGAAGTATTGAATAGGATTGGGGAGAAGAGAAGTTTGTGGCACAACTTGAACAGAAGAAGGGATCGGTTGGTAGGACATGTTCTGAGGCATCAAGGGATCACCAATTTAGTATTGGAGGGCAGCGTGGAGGGTAAAAATCGTAGGGGGAGAACAAGAGATGAGTACACTAAGCAGATTCAGAAGGATGTAGGTTGCAGTAGGTACTGGGAGATTAAGAAGCTTGCACAGGATAGAGTAGCATGGAGAGCTGCATCAAACGAGTCTCAGGACTGAAGATCATAGCAACAACAACAACCACTGTTTGAGAGTATCTCAGTGTTGTATTCTGTTGTATTGTTGATGTATGTGTTTTTACCTATATGTAATTCTCTTTCCACTTCATGCACTTTATTTTGCAAAGCTGTATTTACTTTTGCATTCATGTTGTTCATTCTCTCTCTCTTTCTTTTTTTGTTGCTTTTTGTCGGTATTTTGTCTGGTTCGACACAGCCCGACACAAATTCTTCTCCTGTTCCTGGGCCAGTTCTTTTATCTCATAGTAGTACTTGCAAACTACGTCCGAAATTATTTGGTGGATGCATTTCAATCTCTGTCTTCCTCTACAGCTCCCTGTAGACCAATGTAGTTATTCTCTGATGCCCTCACAGGTGTCCTTTTATCCTGTCCCTTTTTCTTGTCAGTGTTTTCCACATATTTCTTTCCTCACCGATTCTGTGGAGAACCTCCTCATTTCTTAACAGTCCACAAAATTTTCAACATTCTTCTGTAGCACCACATCTCAGTTGCTTTCGATTTTCTTCTCTTCCGATTTTCCCACATTTCATATTTCACTGCCATACAATGTGCAAGATTCCCACATGTTTTCTGCTACTGTAAATAATTCACCTTTTTTGTACTGGAACAAAGATGAATGAGCGCACTGCATGAGTAGTGAATAAGACCCATTATTCTGTGTTTAGTTTTATCTGTGGTTGACCTGCTAGTCAGTCAGCTGTGCAGTGCTAAGGCATTCTTATTTGAGGGATAGTAAAGAGTAGTCTGCTCACATGTGCTACACAGGGCCAACCAACAGTCAGTTTTGCTCAGCATTGAATACAGTATCTAAAGTACATATTCTGTGACAAGAAAGTTTTTGAAATCTATATATTCAGTTTTCTCATAAACAGACATTTTTTATAGAAAGGTTACACACGTCGACTCTTTTGGCCTAGGATAGTTCTCTGGTTTTTCTGTGATTGCGTAGTTAGTTTGCAAAATAGGTTCTCGAAAGCAAATCAGCGGTATGCGTATATATACTAACATTTGCATTTTCTCTTTCAGCTATTGTAATTTCATTGTCATTTCTGTGTGTGATTTTACGTGATTTTTCTCTATTGCAAAAAATATTGAGTGTGAAGATCTTTGTTGTGCAGGTAAAAACCAGTACAAACTGTGTTACATGTGTCGCTGTTGTCTGGTGGTTCTCGCAGATATTTCTGTTGTTTAAAAGAATTTATTACTTTAGATTATTTAATTACAATCAGAAATATTGTTTGGCAACTCAGTTACTACTTTTCAACATTGTAGTTGGCAACCCAGTATTTGGTCGTGCTACGGGGTCGCAAATCACGTCACTACGTAACGACTCAATTACTACTGAAACAGAACAAGCACAACAGTCGATACATATAAATAATTTACTTGAGATTTCAGAGAACGAAAACAAATTTCCAACACAGTTGAGTTCTTTTATAGGAAATGCAACAAAACAGATATCCAACAGAGTACAAGAAATTTCATTAGATCGGTAGCGAAAAGTGGCTTCAGCTAATCGAAATTACGCATCAGCCACTCACTGAGACAATCGATTCTACTTTGCTTCCATTTCTTTCAATCAAATAGTATATGAGCTAACATCTGTTACCGAAAATATGCACTCAGTTACTGAAAATCCGGTAAACATGAATGCGGAGACCAATAATTCAACTTCGTTAGAGTTGCTACAAAACACGAATACAATCTTGAAAGAAAGTAGTAGAACTCTAGAACAAATCACAAGAAGAAATAAGTAAAGATATCAATAAAATTGAGAAAAAAACAATAAAACCTTTCTGTAGAAATCCGACAAGAGATTAGGAATAACTCACAATCAATCATCACGGGCCTAGAGGCCAGGTTGCGCAGCACTGAAACCGAACAAAAAATTTAAGAAAGATAAAACAGAAACGCGAAATAAATACTAATAAAAAAGTAGCCAACATGTGTTTGAACAGTGAAACAAATCCACGCTATGACAAAGTAGAACAACTACGTGATGAAAACTACGAAGAAAACTATGCAATGTCCTGTATTATTGAAATCCACGGAGAACAACAAATCGAACATCTTGCTATCACAATCAGTGAAAAACACGAACAAACAGCTGTTATTTCGAGCAGCACGATTAGAAATTCAGATAACAATTTGCTGGTTTGTTCTTCACTTTTAAAGAAACGTATGGTTTTGAAACAGCATACAGACGACCATGTAAGAATAATGGATCAACAGCTTACACGTAGTGAAAGAAACTGGAATTGTGATTATTTTGGTTATTCTTATTTACATTTTGGAGATTTCCGTATTTGCATGTATTCTAGGCATTTCTGTGATATTTTGCAAGAACAGAATTTCACTCGCAGTCGAAACAATGAACAGCCTTTGCAAAATAAAGTAAGAAGTTTTGAGGCTACCTCACTCATCCCGCGGCGCGCAGCATTCACGCACCACGGTAGAGGACTACAAGTCCCACCGCCACACCTTCACCCGCTCATGTTAGGCAATATATTCTGCCTGACACATGTAGTACCATCACCGTCAGAGGGTGGTACGGGACTGCAAGTCCCACCGCCACACCTCCAAAGTGAATTGCAGTGACGCAGTCACTGCACAGTGGAAATTTACTGGCTCACCAACACAGTTAGACCGCAATAGACCGGTGATGCTGTATTGTAACATATCACCCCGGACTACAAGTCCATTTAAAAAAAAAAAAAAAAAATTGAGGCTACAGAAAGGTTAGAGTTACAACTGTAAACATTTTCTATAGTCAGCTAAGGCGATTATTTTCTTGAACAAAAATGCACTAAAACACCAGACAGTGAAAAGTCCGTGTGCTATTGTACAAAGCATTTGAGCAAAAAATTTATGAAAAGAAGTGAAAATCTGAATTCCATGCGTTTTACTACGTTTAAAAGTAGGTAGGGGAGACATTATACTTTTTTGGATACATTGACTAGCGACCGATGCCTTCCCGAGCTGGGTGTTAGCTATTTTTCCGTTTCATGGTACATTCGTCGTCTCTTATTGGTACACTTGTTGTCCCCTACTATCCTCTTCACTTGATAAGTACAAAATTTTTTTTCTATTGTCTTCATGTAAAAATGTTGAAAGTAATTTTAGTGACTGTTGAGCTATGAGTAAGAGTGTATTATATTGATTACAAAGTACTTTCCAATACTGACAAATTGAAAACTTCGATTACACACAATTCATGAGAGTAACAAAATTTGACTGCGTTAAAACATGTTGGAATAAAAAAAAATTGAGAATGTCTTGAATATCTGATCCAGTTAGGAAAAGAAGCATGAAAGACAAGTGGCATTTCATTGAAGTTCGGCCGCAGCAAATGCGTAACAATATGTGATGGGAATGCACTACAGAACACAGAATTGCAATTGCGGCAGAAAATAATGCGTCACATCACATAAAATATAACGTTCCTACAACAATGCAGTCTTCAAGAAATATCTGGGACATCTTACTGATTATCTTAAGCACGGCGTTAAACTGCCCATCCCCAGAAAAATGAGAATTGTAGTTTCGGTAAACTTTTTTTCTCAATACGAAATTTTTGGAACTGAAATACATATTGTTGAAATAAGTATACGGCTCTGAACACGATCATTTTACAAACTGCGGTAGCAGTCGTGAGATAAAAAGTGAAAGATCTTATCAGTTCTTATGAGGTATATATATTACTGAGATAACAGTTGTGTTGTCCAAATGGAAAGTCAGTTCTGCAAATACTAGTGGTAATGATGAATTACAAGTAGACTTCCTACCAGTTCAAGAATAATTACAATTCGTTAAAAGTAAAATTGTGTTGGGTGAAGGAAATTGTTAGTGTTCGTGGTAATGTGTATTTTTGTGGAGATTTTCTTTTCATGATCAATTGTGCAGTAACAAACGTTTATTTGCTTAGTAATATTACTTATTAAGCGTCACTGTAGAGTGTTTCTCATGTAAGGATTTATTAATGAAACAGAGCAAGGAGTATTTATTACTGATTACTTACGAGATAAGAGTATGTTACGAGATATGAGGCTATTTTGTTGATGAAAGTGTAAAGATCAATATGTCGAAGATAATAGCGATTATTGATTATGATGACTGTAAGGATAATGATGATAATATGATAGGGAGACGCTCCTGTTAGGAATTACGATGTAGTATGAGGAATGAGTAAGTAATGGTTAGGGCATATGTTTGCATCCAGTTTATGTTTAATTTTTTCTTCACGTCTTCAGTCTGTTATTCTCTTCATTAGCTTGCATGTAGTAAAAGGAAGGTGATGAACAGTTAGACGGTTAGTGGCAAACAAATGACCTGAAGTGGTAAATAACATCAATATGGCAACAGGAAACGTAATTATATTTTTTATGTAAGGTTTACAGAGTCATCAGGTACAATTGGTACACTATACATTTCTGACACATAATGTCCTTTATGATGGCAGAGACATCTAAATACTGGGACAGCGTCGTTAGAGAGGCTATCGAAATTCGTACCAGGGACGGACTCATCAATCGAGATTGCGGCTACAACCTCAGCAGGACATGGGAACCAGCATTGAGTATAATTAAAAAGACGCTCAGCAAAGGAAACGAACCGGCGACTATGGTGGACGAGGCAATTACACCGACGCCACCACAGACGCCGACGCCAGCGTCTCACCGACCACTGACGCGTGGGCGCGGACCGCGGAGAGAACGCCTCGCGAGGGGAGAGGATTTAAGACGGCCGCCCGCCCTCAGGAGCTCAGTTCGTCAGCGCACCTGACGATGGCGACATGTCTGATCGCCGAAATATTGTGACCTTTGGACATTATGGACCGGCAGTACACTCATGGACTGTACGAGTACTTGGCATTAGCTATTACATTACTGTTATGTAAAAATTTAGTGTATCATTTGTCTTAGCCTAAGAATGTGTTCATTATTTTGTTTACTGATTTACCATGATCTTTTGCTTCATGTGAGTAGGATAAGATATTAAGCTATTTTGCTGTATTGGCTTTCTGTTCAAAAATTTGTCATGCTTATATCTGTGTGAAAATGAATTGGCTGCATTGCTTTTCTGATGATACATAGTTATGAAAAATTGGTATATAGAGACAGTGAATGGAGAATTTAGCAGGTGCACCTAGAAATGAGAAACAAACAAGTCCTAAAAAATGGATGTAGTAAAATGTGTGAGCAGGGAGTCCAAATTCAATTGCATAGATGCTGTGGTTGAAGAAAGATGCTGATTGCAATGTGGAAACATAAATGAGTATAGGCAGCCCGAATAATAAATATATTATTTTATGATGATATGATAACGAAATATTTGAAGGAAATTTGAGTATGATGTTTCTGGCAGGTGAAGTGACTTGATGTTTTTGACAGATAAATTGACAAGAAAGTTATTATTATGTAAATATGATGTTTTTGGCAAGTAAACTGAGATAAAAATATTATGAGAAAGTACTTTCAGTGAAAGCATAGTATGCATACATTATATAAGTCAGAAAGCTGATCAGTACATTAGGGTAGTGCATGACACTTGGATAGAATATCATACAGACTGAGACTTTGACCTTGAAGTGCGCCTAATTCCCATTTCTTTTCCTTTACATGAATCACGTTTGTCCTTTATTTCCTATCTACATATTTTCTTCCTCTTACATTGTGCGTGTTTTTCATGTACATATTTTTATTACCACTGTTCCTATTTTTTACATGTTAGCTATTAGTTCAGAGTTAATAAACATTTTCCATAATATAAGTTCTATTATTGTGTGCACCCTAGATTTTCTTGTACATTTTAATGACCATTTGTCATCATAAGAAGGTAATGATATTTTTCAGTTGCTCTTCTTGTTAACTTCCCTTTGTGTCTATGACAGAGTATTGCACAATTCCTTCTGAATGCAGATGTTTTCTGGTCACAATGATTATTGCAATCTACAAATATTCATGTTTTGTACATAATCTTCATCTCACATGTTCATGCAATGATCATGTACTACTTCATATATTAGCTAGGATTAAGCTTCATCTTACATTTTCATGCAGTGCTCTTGTACTATTTTTCATATTAGCTAGGAATAAGGTCATTTCTTAACGACACAATACTGCAGGTGCAGTTCAGATATTTATAATGCATTGTATAAGCGCAAATTCAATTAATTTGGCAGGGATTTAACTATTGCAAGTTTTACAGAGGAAACAGTAGTACTGAGTGCGAAGTTATCTATGAAAGTTCAATTTTTTTTATTATGCACTTACTACCAGTCTTCAGAGTGTTTCCAGTGATGGATGGTCTGTTGCCTTACTGTGTCTGCCTCTGATACAACTTCATCAACTATTCAAGAAACGTGTCAGTGTTGTGCTAGATGCATTCCTTTTGTTAGCCAAAGGATTAATGACAAGAGATATGAACGTTATCTTCATTAGTTCTAAGTGATGCAACATTTTACCTTCTGTTGTTTCCACATACTAGCCTCTGGATTAATGATAAGAGACATTAAGGCAAATCTTGGAAGGTTATAATTCATGCAGTATCTACCAATAACCTACAGAACTCGGAAAAAAATTTGGGTCTTCTTCCCTGTACAATCTTCATATGTAAAACGCCAGTCAGAAATTAATTTGGTTTATTTTATAACCTAAATTCTAAAATCTGTAATACTTTTTATTACTGTAACTTATTGTAGCCACTTCTTAGCAATTTTTTTTTAAAATATCATTCCCCATGCCTTACCACAGCTAACACAACATGTATGAATTTTTTTCTGGAAGGGGGTGGGGCGCAGGGGATGTAAGTCTCTCATATTTTGATGCTGTTATAAATAATTCATCTTTACTGTACTGGGAAAAAGATAAATTAGCGCACTGCGTGAGCAGTGAATAAGGTCCTTGATTCTGTGTTTAGATTTATGTGTGGTTCACTCACTACCCAGTCACTGGTGCAATGCTGGGACATATTTATTTGAGGAATGGCATCGAGCAGTAGAGTTTTTAGAAAAGGAGACTTCATGTAGGTGATTCTGAAAGACATTATGAGTAGTACTTCATTATGGAGATGAAAACTCATTTGTAATATTTTCTCGTACTTTAACTGATGGAGAAAAATCTGGAGGAATTTTAAAGGTAATGAAGGCACGCACAAGAATGAAATATTTCTTTGTTGGAGCTATTAATTGAAGGAAATCTCTGTCCATTAAATAACTAAAAACTTTCATGATTTGTATTAATTTGGTCTCTTTGTTATGTTACAAACATTTCAGTTGGTTGAAATTTTTGTAGTTCTTTTGGTAATGTGATTATTTTGTAATTGTTATAGTCTTCTTATGTCGTACAGTTTTTTGTCAATAATTAGAGTTCGATTTCTCAAGAACGATGTTTCTTTAAATTAAAACTCACCTCCCTGTTTTATAGTAAAGTTTTTTAAAATTCTGTTGTGTGTACTTCACATCTTATGCCACACTAAGTCACAGATCAATTCTGAGAAGCAGACAGAAAGAAATTAGCAGTGAAGAGTTTATTTTTCTTTACCAGCTGCATCTGCTGATTTGTATTTGCTTTCGACAACGTCGGTACTCCGGACTCAAAAACAGCATGCTGAGCAAGAGGCAAGTCACTTTTATTTCGGGGCAGATCTCACCCTTCAATCTTGAGCGAAGAGTGTGTAGTCGGATTGACTGGTGTCGTGCTAGCAAGCAGATAAAGTTTCAGTGAACAGTGTTGGAAATTTGAAACAGTTATTTTCTTATTCTTGCGGATATTCCAAGCCAAATATTGCACTTCATATCACGCAACGTTCATAGTGTACTTAAGTACTGAGTTTCTGTTATATAGTTTCCCCTGAGCACACAATTAGTTTCTTTTGTCATTTTATTAGATTTGTTTCCTTTCTTTCAAGTTTTGCGTGTCATGAAGTTTAAGGTTTAATTTCGCAACACTGCTCATTTGCGCGGGTTTGCTCAGTAACGGAATAGCGACATCTAAAGCACACGTTACAAGTGTAGAAACTTTTTAAAACAAATATATTCAGTTTTGTCACCCACAGACAATTTTTTATAGAAAACTTACAAATTACGTGCTCCAAGCTGACATTCCTAGATATTTATTCCTCAAATAATGTGTATGTTTGACACTAGGACTTCTCTTGGTCAGGAATGTTGTTTTTGCCAGCGTTAGTTCAGCTTTTCATGTCCTCCTTGCTCCGTCCGTTATAGGTTATTTTGCTGGCTAGGTAGCAGAATTCCTTAACTTCTTCTACTTCGTGAATCTCATTTCTGATGTTAAGTTTCTCGCATTTTTCATTTCTGCTACTTCTCGATACGTTCGTCTTTCTTCTACTTACTCTCAATACATATTATGTACTTATTATGCATTCCATCAACACATTCTGTACTTCCTCACTTTTACTGAGGACAGCAATGTCCAATCTCCCAGGTAATTTCAAACAGATTGTTCTAGATAGAGTGATGTTACGAATAAGTTTTTGGCGAGCATCATTGATATTTGTCACAAAGCGCGCTTTTTCAAATGATGATTGTACTCCTATTTTATCTGCTTGTTCGAGTAGTTCTGTAATTTGTTCTTTGGCAGTATACAGTGAATTAGTAATTATTGTCACTTCATGTACCAAATCTAGAAAATCTATGGTGGTTTTATTTGAGTTTCTTCCAAATTTAACAAGCTGAGTACTGATGGATTATCTTCTTTCTGTCAGTACCTCCTCTAGTGCGAAGTTGATAAGTGGGGGTGAGAAACCATCTATCTGTCATACTCCTGATTTTATTTCAAATGTGTTTTGACATTTCTCCGACAAAATTTACTTTTGTTGTTGTGTTTATTAAAATTCCTTGAATTATTTGCGTTTTTGTTGTATAGGCTGAATTCCTTTATAATGTTGATTAGTACATTTCTATCAAATGAGTAATTTGAATTTTTAAATCTATGAAGTTATCATATATTTCACATTTCTAATTTTCCTCATTTCTATAACTTTTCTGACTTAGTATTTGCTCCACGAAAGACCTTCCCTACCCAACTCCTGTTCGATATTCTCCTAGTTATGGGTCCAGTATTCTTTCAGCTGTATTTGAAAGTGCCATTGACAAGATCTTATACGTCACTGGCAAAACCATTTATGTATGCAGAGCATAATAGCGGTTTGTCATACTTCCATGGGGTACCCTAGACGGTGCTCTTCTGACCAACACTCGCGTCCCAGGGCAACGTACTGGGTTCTATTGCTTGAAAAGTCTTCGACGCACTCATATATATGGGAAAGCATTTAGTATTCTCGTACCATCGTTGACAGTATGCAATGGGGCATTGCGTCAAATGCTTTCCGAAAATCTAGGAATATGGAATGTACCTGTTGCCCTTAATTCATGCGTCTCTCAAGGAAATTTACTGTATTCTAACTCAAAATATGCTCACGAATTCTACAGAAAATATATATTAAGCGTATTGATCTGTAATTTTACCGGGTACCTTCGTTTGCTCTGCTTATATGCAGAAGTCACCTGCGTATTATTTCAGTCGCTCGCGACTTTGCGCTGCGCGACTATTCTTGTGATGTATCTTCCATAACTGGAAATAAAAAGTAAAAAACTTCGGTACATAGGCTTTAGGACAGTTGCTGTCTTTAGTCATGAAGCTTTAATTATCACATAAACAAATATAGCTCCCTAAATAATTTTTTGTTTCGTTACAGTCTCATATCTATTACAGCATCGTAGCATGTTGCTAGAGGCGCCAAACGAAATGGCAAAGCCCATTGATAAACTGCTGTATCGAGTGGCAATTTCTGCATTTCAGGGCAAACAATGGTGAAACAGTCCAAGTGGCCAGTTGCAAGCGGCGAGCGAAAGGCAACAGCACACCATCACGTGACAGTGGTTAGGATGCGTGGACGTTTCCAGTGTGCCGAAGTCTGAATGACAAAGAACGAACTGAAAGACCATCTCCGTTTGATGTACTGGGAATAGAAAGAGAAGTGGAGGAGACGATAAAGTAAATAATTGGATCAGTCTTCCATAAGTTTCCTACAGCTTGTACGACGTTTTGAACATGACAAACATCATCACCCGCTGGGATCTGTTACTGCTCACAAACATGCACAATGCTTATCGAACCCAGGCAGCAGCGGATATCTTGCAGCTGTATCAAGCCAATCCAGATGACTTCTTTAGCTGACTGTCATTATGGACGAGTGCTGCGTGTGTCACTATGACCTCTAAACGAGGGACCAAAGCAAACAGTGCAAAAGCGTGGAGCAACGTCTTTTCGAAGACCCAGCCATTATCGGGAAGGGGATTTTGAGTGTTCTTTTTATTTTTTTTCTGGGTTTTGTAGACTACCATGATGTGCTACTGACAGATTATGTTCGTAAGCGTCAAAGCGTGGCATGAACATACTGACGAAACCTTCTGACGAGGTTAAGGGAGCCTGTTAAGATAAAGCACAGCGCAAAGTCATCTACAGCGGTGTTTTTGCTCCGTGACAAAGGCCCAGCTCTTTCTGCAGAACGACGCATGCTGCGGTTCGAGGCTATCCAATTTAGCATCAGTCTTCGTATTCTCTCGACGTGGAATATAGTGACCTCTTGCAATTTCTCTAACACATACCAAATGCAAACTTATACAACCTAGGTATCCGTCGAGCCATCTTTCTTAAGAAAAAGTGTCGCTTTGAAGGATGAATACATGGAAAAGGTAAAACACCACCACCAAGATTCATATCCACAGACTAATCCTTTCGAGTTGAAAATTTGGAGTTTTCTTCACCCTTCATCTAGACGGAGCGTCTTTGATTAATAATCAAAACGTCCTCCGTACCAGGTTCGAACCCTGCCAACGCATAAATTTTGTATGAAAACCATCGACAGTGACAGCCGAAAGTTTCCGGCATACGAAGTCACCCTTATTCAGCCAACAACCTCGTCAAAGAGGGCAGAAGAGCGGACCGAGATTCAGGGGACTGTCTTGCCCTTGCGATGGGAAAGTGCTCCTAAAGTGGAAGAATCAGCAATGATCAACGACATGAGGATGCAGAAGGCAATAAAAACCCCTCTATTAAAGACACTTGTGCATCCACAGGACACATTGAAACATCCCCTTGGAAAAATTTATGAAGTACAGTGCTGGTAAACCTCTTACTTTATTTGATTTTCAAACAGCTGAGCAGAACTGAACGTACTCAGACATTTCTCTGTTTACCTATTATGATCAACACTAAACTGACACACAATATTTTTAGCGCAACGCAATCTGACTATCAATAATCCCTACAAAAGAATGGCCCTGACTAACAATAACCTATACCTTTCATGAATTACTTACCTCATAAAAATCTTCGTTACTCGAACTACTGCAACACAGCGAGCGCCACTATTGCCAGCTAAATAAAAGATTCTAACTACTGAAGGCACTAACTACTGATAGGCACACTTAGCAAATGAAAGATTTTGATGGAGAATAAACAATGTATTTACCTTAATAGTGTTCAAAAATCATTATATATATACCACTGCTGGCGGCTCACCTCCAACTGCGCAACGCTACGCGCTGTTCACATCCAAATACCCAACACTACAATAGCAAATATTCCAACAATGCAAAACAGGCACAGACTGCACACAGCACAGTCAGTGATTTTCATACAGAGCTCTACGTGGCGTTACCAATAAAAAAAACCTAAACAGCCTACTTAGAACATGGCCTGTAACATTGCCAAAATATTTCGGAACAGTCCCCATTCGGAACTCCGGGAGGGGACTGTCGAGGGGTGGGGGGTGGAGGGGGGTAACCGTGAGAAAAAGCAACGAAAGCATAGCGCTCTATGAGATAGGGTGTGGAATGTCAGAAGAGTGAACGTGGTAGTGAACTAGAACATCTGGAAGGGAAAATGCGAAGGCTGAGCCTAGATATAGTGGGGTCAGTGAAGTGAAGTGGAAAGAAGACAAGCATTTCTGATCAGATGAGTGAAGCGTGACATCAACAGCAGAAGAAAGTGGTATAACGAGAGCTAGGTTCGTTATGAAGAAGAAGGTGGACAGTGAGTTACTGTGAACGATTCAGTTATCGGGTTATTATCATCCACACACAATGGGCAGCAAACCACCATCGACAACAATAGTTCAGGTATACATGCTAACGTCGCAACCTGAAGACGAATAGATAGGGAAAGTATATGAAGATACTGAACGGCTAATTCAGTATGTAAAGGAAGATGAATATCTAATAGTCATGGGGGACTGGAGTGCTATTATAAGGGAAGTGGTAGAAAAAAGGATTACAGGAGATTATGGCTTGGTAGTAAGAATGAGAGAAGAAAATGACTAATTCAGTTCTGTAATAAATTTTAAATAGTAATAGCGAATACTCTGTTCAAGAATCACAAGAAGAGGAAGTATACTTGGAAAAGGCTGAAAGATACAGGATGATATCAGTTATATTACATCGTGGTCAGGCAGAAATTCCAAAGTCAGACACTAGATTGTAAGGCGTACCGAGGAGGAGCAGATATAGACTCAGATCACAACTTAATAGTGATGAAGAGTAGGTTTAAGTTTAAGAGAGTACTCAGGAGGAACCATTGCGCAAGGAAGTGGGATATGGAAGCACTTAGGAGTGAACAATTTTGCAGCCGGCCGGAGTGGCCGTGTGGTTCTAGGCGCTACAGTCTGGAACCGCGCTACCACTACGGTCGCGGGTTCGAATCCTGCCTCGGGCATGGATGTTTGTGATGTCCTTCGGTTAGTTAGGTTTAAGTAGTTCTAAGTTCTAGGGGACTGATGACCACAGAAGTTAAGTCCCATAGTGCTCAGAGCCATTTGAAACAATTTCGCGCCAGTCGCATAAGTATGGTACTGGTAGCTGCACTGTGAGACTGGAAATCAGGTTCGCTTTAACTACACACTGTAACGGTTGTGAACATTAGTTGCCTTTGATATTTGACGTGCTAGTTTGAGGTTAGTCGAGAATATTTTTAAGGTGACAAAGACGACATTATCAGCACCTTGCTGACTTTCAACGAGGTCGTGTCATTGGGTTATGAGAAGCTGTAGGTTCCTTCTCCGATATTGCAGAAATTCTTGGCAGGAGTGTAGCCTAGCCTTTGTACATGATTGCTGTAAGTGGTAGCCACGAGAATGTACTGCCGCAAGAAGTTTCCGGATAGCCAGGTGGCTCTAACAAGAGGGAAGACCTTCGTGTTCGGCGTATGGTTCTGGCGCATCGTACTGCATCTGCGGTAGCAATTTGAGCAGAACAGTTACACAACGAACTGTTACGTATCGTTTACTCCAACGATAGCTCCAAGCCGGACTCCCTGTAGCCTGCATTCCAGTGACCCCAAACCACGGCCATTTACAACTTCAGTGGTGTCAAGCGAGAGCTCATTGGAGGCCAGCGTCTACGGAGGTCTGCTGCGGTTTCTGATGAAAGCTAGTTCTGCCTCGGTGCCAGTGACGGCCAACGCGGCCAGTTGAGGACCTGCAACCAATCCGTCTGCTCCCTAGACCAACTGGACCTGGAACTTAAGTTAATTACCGGGTTGTGATTTCTTACGACAGCAGGAGCACTCTCCTGGTTATCCCACGCACCTTGAATGCAAATTTGTGCGTCAGTCTGGTGATTCGACCTGTTGTGCTGCCATTCACGAACTGCACCCCAGTGGGACTTTTCTAGCTGGATCACGCTCGCTCACATACCGCTGTTGTAGCTCGCAATTCTTTGCACAGTGTCGATATATTGCCTTGTCCTGCTCGATCACCAGATGACCTGGTGGATGACATCGGAAGTTCACTGAGGCTTTTTGCAGATGATGCTGTGGTGTATCGAGAGGTTGTAACAATGGAAAATTGTACTGAAATGCAGGAGGATATGCAGCGAATTGACGCATGGTGCAGGGAATGGCAATTGAATCTCAATATAGACAAGTGTAATGTGCTGCGAATACACAGAAGATAGATCCTTTATCATTTAGCTACAAAATAGCAGGTCAGCAACTGGAAGCGGTTAATACCATAAATTATCTGGGAGTAAGCATTAGGAGTGATTTAAAATGCAATGATCATATAATGTTGATCGTCGGTAAAGCAGATGCCAGACTGAGATTGTTCGCCCACTGCTTGAATACTGCTCAGCAGTGTGGGATCCGTGCCAGATAGGGTTGATAGAAGATATAGAGAAGATCCAACGGAGAGCAGCGCGCTTCGTTACAGGATCATTTAGTAATCGCAAAAGCTTTACGGAGATGATAGATAAACTCCAGTGGAAGACTCTGCAGGAGAGACGCTCAGTAGCTCGGTACGGGCTTTTGTCAAAGTTTCGAGAACATACCTTCACTGAAGAGTCAAGCAGTATATTGCTCCCTCCTACGTATATCTCGCGAAGAGACCATGAGGATAAAATCAGAGAGACCACACAGAGGCATACCGACAATCCTTCTTTCCACGAACAATACGAGACTGGAATAGAAGGGAGAACCGATAGGGGTACTCAAGGTACCCTCCGCCAGACACCGTCAGGTGGCTTGCGGAGTATGGATGTAGATGTAGATGTAGATCAGTCTGCAGTCGAGTGCATACGGGACATCATAGGATGACGTCTCCAGCGTTATCCCCAAACGGCATTAATCGGCTACGTGCAACAGACAAGGAACTCCAACCAACAAGCAGACATCCACCACATGTACAACATGATGCATGCATGTTTTCACGCTTACATTCAGCATTGTGGCGATTAGGATGGTTACGAATGTGCTAGCATTTCCCATTTGCAACGACTTATCTCGCGCTTACGTTAACCTATGATCCTGCACTGTTAATAGTTTCAGTATGTTACCTAGACAAATGCATTCCCAAAATTTCATTACTCTATATTAACCATTTTTTGGTGTTTAGATTTTGTTCTGTCAGTGCACATTAGGACACAAGATGTCCGTGACGTACAGTTTTGCCTTCACTGTTATCTCAATTACTAGCAGCAGTGACTCGAAGTCATACCTGATGGCTCCCCACCCCATGACGTCTGGAATAACACCTCCGTGTCTCACCAAAACGCTGGAGGAAAGGGATTTTTTCCTACGTCGCCAGCGTGCTCGCCGACGATGGTCACCTGCCGAGCTGCAGAACCGCGATTTATCGCTGAAGACGATGCGACGCGATTCCTCAGCAGGCCTTGCTTCCCTGTCACGGCATTACTTCAAATGCAGCCGTTTCTGATGTTGTGATTACCCAGTCCGGCTGCAGCTAGTCTCCGACGAATGGTGCGGGATGATAATGCTTAAGTGAGTCCATTACTTGCTCACGTATGTCACGGGCAGATGAAAAAGGACTAGGACATGCTTACGCCCTTGGTGCACAAACCTCCCTTGTGGCTTCCACATGTTCTCCATTGGAGCGTTGCGACACGTATGCCTGCTCTCACGCTCGCAAGCAGTCCAACATGGGGGCACTGTCACATACGAATACTGTGTGATTCGACAACCCAGCCAAATGGAGGCCCTCAGTGGGCACTCTTTCAAACACTATCAGGTGGCGACGACTCTGTGTCACGCGAGTAGGTGACATCTTCGTGTCCTTCACAGTGAACACTGTAATCTACTCCCTCCTTTCTACTTGCAGCTTTATCCACATTAGGCTTTTATGAAGATTTGAGAGGAGTGAAGATTACAATAAACTTTCTAGTTTACTTATCTTTTCACGTAGAGTTGGCTCCAGTTCTTGTCTAGGAAGCTGAAATTCTCACATTTTAGGGACTCATGGTTGAAATGATTTATGTAAATTTAAAGATGGTTGTTGCAGAATTTCTGACGTTACTTTATTATATTTTGTCACATTTTAGTGTATCATACAGTCTTTTGATTTTTAAAATTAACAAAGCCGAAATTACATTGTTCGCACAAAATAAAAAAGTACGTCCGATCACATTAGAAGCATGCTTTCTACTGTCTCACTTCGCGGAAATAACAATATTCCAAAGGGTTTACAATTTTTTTTGACAAATGAGTTTCTATTACTTTCGATTATTATTTCATAAATGAATCGAGAAAAAAACATAGTAAACAGTACTAGATTGCGTAATTAATAATAGAACTTTTAAGTGTGCCAAATAATTCGTAATTTGAAATGTTTCTAAGACAGTAATTTTAACCGAACATTCAGAACTAATACTTATCAGTTATAACCTCCCAAATAAAGTAATTCCTTTTCTTAAATTTTAGCTTGAAATATAACATATAATATGGAAGTTTTCAGAAAAGCAGCTGGGATAATGTTGTCCTGTCTACATTTCTAAAAATAATACTGGTGTCGAGAACTACTGTTGCCGAAAAGTAATGCTAGAGGAGGATGTCCCGTTACGACGCTCAACATCTGACACTGTTCACACCCCTTATACAGGGTGGTCCGTTGATCGTGACCCGGCCAAAAGCGTCAAACGAAAAAACTGCAAAGAACGAATCTTGTCTAGCTTGAAGGGGGAAAGCAGATGGCGCTATGGTTGCCCCGCTAGATGCCGCTGCCATAGGCCAAACGGATATCAACTTAAAAAAAATAGGAACCCACATTTTTATTACATATTCGTGTAGTACGTAAAGAAATATGAATGTTTTAGTTGGACCACTTTTTTCGCTTTGTGATTGATGGCGCTGTAATAGTCACAAAAATATGGCTCACAATTTTAGACGAACAGTTGGTAACAAGTAGGTTTTTTAAATTAAAATACAGAACGTAGGTACGTTTGAACATATTATTTCGGTTGTTCCAATGTGGTACATGTACCTTTGTGAACTTATCATTTCTGAGAACGCATGCTGTTACAGCGTGATTACCTGTAAGTACCACATTAATCCAATAAATGCTCAAAATGATGTCCGTCAACCTCACTGCATTTGGCAAAAGGTGTAAAGACATTCCTCTCAACAGCGAGTAGTTCGCCTACCGTAATGTTCGCACATGCATTGACAATGCGCTGATGCATGTTGTCAGGCGTTGTCGGTGGATCAAGATGGCAAATATTCTTCAACTTTCCCCACAGAAAGAAATCCGGGGACGTCAGATCCGGTGAAAGTGCGGGCCATGGTATGGTGCTTCGACGACCAATCCACCTGTCATGAAATATGCTATTCAATACCGCTTCAACCGCACGCAAGCTATGCGCCGGACATCCATCATGCTGGAAGTACATCGCCATTCTGTCATGCAGTGAAACATCTTGTAGTAACATCGGTAAAACATTACGTAGGAAATCAGCATACATTACAGCATTTAGATTGCCATCGATAAAATGGGGGCCAATTATCCTTCCTCCCATAATGCCGCACCATACATTAACACGGCAAGGTCGCTGATGTTCCACTTGTCGCAGCCATCGTGGATTTTCCGTTGTCCAATAGTGCATAAAATGCTGGTTTACGTTACCGCTGTTGGTGAATGACGCTTCGTCGCTAAATAAAATGCGTGCCAAAAATTTGTCATCGTCCCGTAATTTCTCTTGTGCCCAGTGGCACAACTGTACACGACGTTCAAAGTCGTCCCCATGCAGTTCCTGGTGCATAGAAATACGGTACGGGTGCAATCGATGTTTATGTAACATTCTCAATACCGACGTTTTTGAGATTCCCGATTCTCGAGCAGTTTGTCTGCTACTGATGCGCGAATTAGCCGCGACTGCAGCTAACACACCTACTTGGGAATCATCATTTGTTGCAGGTCGTGGATGACGTTTCACATGTGGCTCAACACTTCCTGTTTCCTTAAATAACGTAATTATCCGGCGAACGGTCCGAACACTTGGATGATGTCGTCCAGGATACCGAGCAGCATGCATAGCTCACACCCGTTGGGCATTTTGATCAGAGTAGCCATACATCAACACGATATCGACCTTTGCCGCAATTGGTAAACGGTCCATTTCAACACGGGTAATGTATCATTAAGCAAATACCGTCCGCACTGGCGGAATATTCCGTGATACCACGTACTTATACGTTTGTGACTATTACAGCATCATCTATCACAAAGCGAAAAAAGTGGTCCAACTAAAGCATACATATTTCTTTACGTACTACGCGAATATGTAATAAAAATGGGGTTTTCTATTTAAAAAACGCAGTTGATATCCGTTTGACCTATGGCAGCGCCATCTAGCGTGCCAACCATAGCGCCATCTGGTTTCCCCCTTCAAGCTAGACTAGTTCCGTTCTTTGTAGTTTTTTCGTTTGATGCTTATTTCGTGAGTTAGGGGCCCTGTAACTATCAATGGACCACCCTGTGTACTCGACAAGACCTAGTAACATCACTAAACACCAGCAGCATTAATGCCCCTGGTTGGCCGTTCCACCTGTCACAGAGAATTGCAGCTCTAATCATTTACATGCCCGCTGAGGTGTTGTACGTGCACGAAGTTAGAATAACCTCCGACTATGTCTTCTGGGCGCTTCACTTTTTCGTCAGGGAATATACATAAAATGATTCGAATCTAATTAATGAAAAATTACATTCAGTCTTATCAGTTGCATTTAGTCTTATGAAAACAGTATGTTACGTTTAATCTGAACCCTATTTTACGACGAGTATGTTTACATTATTGAACCAGAGAGCTAGTTGTATCCATCGTGTGCTCACTTTCAGTATTTAAATGTAGAAAACAATGTATTCGCAAAAATTATACCACCCATTACACAGCAGTTCGCTAATGAATCTCCTGTTTCGCCATCATGACGTCGTGTGTAGCATGTATGATGTGGTAATAAAAACTCTCTCTCGGAGTGCAGATGCTGAAAATTGGAGTACTTACCTTAACATAACTTCTCAGGGACATAAAATGTGACTCGTCTTACTGCCATAACAGACACTTTAAAGAGGCGCAGACTCGAGGTTTGATTACTCTTGTCTTCATTTCGTGCGTCTGCGGTTGTTTCAGCCAGGCACTGCTCCATAATAACGAGTAATTTAGGGACTGCCACTTCCGCGAACAGGCAGCTGGTACAAACAGTCATTAGGCGAAAGTGCACGCCGTCTGTTTGCTCCTGGGTGGGCTGAATGTCTTAATTTTCTCAATCCCGTGGCTGCTGGAAATTCTAGACTCGTTCGTTGAGGAATGGCGTAAAGCTAATACATGCAATTAGATGTCTTCCGCAGTACTTTGCAAACTGTAAAACATTTGTTTTGGTGTCGTTTTCGTTACAGTAACGATTGCACCACATACGACTAATTACGACTCGGCACCTCTGTTCTCTTCATACTCTTGTGATTTTTTTTCTTGTTTTCGTGAACAGCGAGACTAGAATACGTTGAATCTATTCTGTAATTACAGAATTAAGCTGTTTGTTCTTGCGTCTGTAGCATACTTTTTGTCCGAAAACTTTAATTTTCTCTTGGAGAACAAAGGCTATTGCTTTTCCACTTAACCATATTCGTTGTTTTATTTTATTTTCAGTCAATTTAGAATAAATTGCGGCATAATGTCCGGGTAGTTAAGTACTGTTATCGATGTGATACACCAGTCCAAGTACAATCTGTTGATGTACAGCAGTACCTTCTAGTGTGGTATCTACAAACCCGGCAGTTCCCTAAAAATACCGTAACTTTTACTCACGAGCGAAGATAACAATGCACGTATAATAAGAGAGTAGCTTTTCTACATCTACATCCATACTCCGCAAGCCACCTGACGGTGTGTGGCGGAGGGTACCTTGAGTACCTCTATCGGTTCTCCCTTCTATTCCAGTCTCGTATTGTTCGTGGAAAGAAAGATTGTCGGTATGCCTCTGTGTGGGCTCTGATCTCTCTGATTTTATCCTTATGGTCTCTTCGCAAGATATACGCAGGAGGGAGCAATATACTGCTTGACTCCTCGGTGGAGGTATGTTCTCGAAACTTTAACAAAAGCCCGTACCGACCTACTGAGCGTCTCTCCTGCAGAGTCTTCCACTGGAGTTTATCTATCATCTCCGTAAAGCTTTTGCGATTACTAAATGATCCTGTAACGAAGCGCGCTGCTCTCCGTTGGATCTTCTCTATCTCTTCTATCAACCCTATCTGGTACGGATCCCACACTGGTGAGAAGTATTCGAGCAGTGGGCAAACAAGTGTACTGTAATCTACTTTCTTTGTTTTCGGACTGCATTTCTTTAGGATTATTCCAATGAATCTCAGTCTGGCATCTGATTTACCGACGATTACTTTTATATGTCATTCCATTTTAAATCACACCTAGTGCCTACTCCCAGATAGTTATTGAATTAACTGCTTCCAGTTGCTGACCTGCTGTATTGTGGCTAAATGATAAAGGATCTTTCTTTCTATGTATTCGCAGCACATTACACTTGTCTACATTGAGATTCAATTGCCATTCCCTGCACCATGCGTCAATTCGTTGCAGATCCTCCTGCATTTCAGTACAATTTTCCATTGTTACAACCTCCCGATATACTACAGAATCATCCGCAAAATGCCTCAGTGAACTTCCGATGTTATCCACAAGGTCATTTATATATATTGTCGATAGCAACGGTCCTATGACATTCCCCTGCGGCACACCTGAAATCACTCTCACTTCGGAAGACTTCTCTCCATTGAGAATGACATGCTGCATTCTGTTGTCTAGGAACTCTTCAATCCAAACACACAATTGTTCTGTATAAGAAAATATTTCACAGATGACGCCCCCAATTTCGAGCACCATGGAAGAAACCTCTCTACAATACTGAAATATAAAATCTAAACAGAGCAATCATCTAGACTACAAATACAGTGGTAACAATTCATGATTTGGAACGATCTTACACCACACAACCTGTCAAATGTTACTTGAGAAATTTTAAATTTGGCTAGGCGTCCAGTTTTCAACAGTTTTAGTTCTTCAAAATGATCAAGAAAAATAATGTTATAGCTTTTGTGTATTTCGGAGGGCACAACCTTGCTAAATGAGATTCATCTCACCCTGTAAATACGTTCCTATCGCAATAGCATCATTTCTGTGTTTCAGAGTCTACTTGACTCTATAATTAAAACAAGTTACTATATCTACCCACACAAAATCTCAGCCAAGGTAGCTTCATTCACAAAAATTACAATTTTTATTATTTTCTGAATACTTGCGTCTAAATAAGTAACTACCATGTTTATATTTTGTCTTCTGACCTTTCGTCTCAAAGAAGATCGTACAACGAGATTTACTTTATTTTTTGTCATAGGTTCTGAGATCGAAATGCAGTTTTACAATTCTTTTTACATTGAATTAAATGTATGTTCTCTTCGCCATTTTGCGTTAGTAACAGGCTAATTTGATAATCTCAGTCAGTTACAATTCACGCCACTCCTTAACACCGATAAAATAACACAGTAGGAGTCAGTCAGTGTTGCTGCGTGGTCATATTATTTTGCATACATGTTATGGTATTCTAAGTTAATTTTACCTTCTGTTGACTCACGTTTTTCCTGTTTTAGAAAACTAGTCGGAAAACCAGAGGTGGTCTGTCGCCAAAGAAAATGAAGTTTCAAGTGGCTCTGAGCACTATGGGACT
The DNA here is from genome assembly GCF_023864275.1 of Schistocerca cancellata. Lineage (NCBI taxonomy): Eukaryota > Metazoa > Arthropoda > Insecta > Orthoptera > Acrididae > Schistocerca > Schistocerca cancellata. The sequence goes on along the minus strand of NC_064633.1, from coordinate 349,786,369 downwards.
TTACTTCTGAGGTCATCAGTCCCCTAGAACTTAGAACTACTTAAACCTAACTAACCTAAATACATCACACACCTCCATGCGCGAGGCAGGATTCGAACCTGCGACCGTAGTGGACGCGCGGTTCCAGAGTGTAGCGCCTAGAGCAGCTCGGCCACTCTGGCCGGCAGAAATTGAAGAAATCGTTTTATTGTAATATATGCAATCAAACCCGTGCTTGGATTGTTAATGTGCCAGGACCGTAAATAACATGGCAGACGTTTTGGGTTATTGTGTATCAAATGTCGAATTTAAACAATTAAAATTTGTGAAGTTTAATTCGCGCGTTTAGTTTTACTTAGTAAGAACCTAGACACTGAGATTAGTCAGTATTTGCGAATAAAGATAAGTAAAACTGACTCAGAAACAATGTGGAAAAATGTAGCTGCAGTTAAGGGTATGACGCACGTATCTTGACGTATGTATGGGACGAAAATTCCTGGAGCATATGCCGGAACACCGGCTGTGTGACCACGTCACATGAAATAAAACTACCACCGTTTCGGCTGCTGTTCCAGCCTTCATCAGGATGGAGCTCAAACAGTTACATCTCTTTTCAAATTTCAATTGATTATCTATAAATAGATAGGTAACTTATTCAAACAATCAGTAACTGTAATTACCAAACAACTAGTGTTACATTTCAGCACGAGTCATATCTTTCACCTCCTTGTAACTACGTGTCAAGCGACATCGACTTTGAACGCTGCAGCTCGACTCTGATGAGCACGTTGCAAAGCTAACAACGAAAACTCGAAGCCGTCGCAAAGGAAGCACACATCACATTACTATGCTTCTGGTATTCTCGAATGAAGCGTCTGAGAAACAAGACGACGTGGTCATTCGCGACGAAGCCCTTGGAAAAAATCTTTCGGTTAACTTGCCCCGTCAAATTCGGATAAAAGCCCAATTTTTTAATGGAGAAGTTACCTTCATCGTCATCGCCGGGGGCTACGTCTGACTGTTGCGAAAGTGGCAGGGCTTCCGCGTATACCCGGAGGATGGCACCCGACTGGTTAATTACATAATAGTGACATTACAGAGATTTCTAACGCTGAGGCTGGCAGCTTCGTGTCCATAGATGAGGTTTGTAAAAGCTGACCAGAATCATTTGCAGCACCACAACTCATATCGGGTGGTAAGTTAGGTTAGGTCTTTCTCTGTGACATATCTTGTCCAGCGCACCGTTTCATAGATTGCTAAGTGCATAGCTGGCGTGTCGATTGAAACTGCAAAACGAAAACATCAGGATAGAGAAAGAGATTTGTGACCACAATGTCATAACGACTATGGCTACAAAAGTTTGGTCAATAAGGCTACGAGAGTAGCTGATAATACGAATCAAGCAGTCAGATATGAAATTTTGCTTGTACAGCCAGCTTTCGCCGGTAGCGTGACTACTTTCACTTTCACATGAGGTTACCTCCCTTGAAAAGCATTTCCGGTCGTATGTCTGTATATCCTTTGTTCCTCTTTATCCTCTACGGGAACGATTCCTGCAGTTGGTCCTGATTTAGCACAAACATTCTGTAGGATCTTCAATGTTCGCAGTGTTTTTAAAGCCACTAATTGCACCTTTTATTTATGTATATTTGCAGTTGTTAATAGCGACATAAATGTTACGTGTCACCGTTACACTTTTATGTCTTAGTGCGGGTCGAATTACCTCCTGCAATTGCACCATTATAAATAGGACGCTCGTAACGGTGCGTCGAATTACATGTTGGATTCGCGTAAAACGAGGCGCCGAAGGGGTAAAATATTTGTAACTTAACGGCCGGCGGTAATTACCGCTGGGCTTTTATTACGAGTTTTTACGAGTAGTCGTCAGTTATGGCAGCTTTCGAGACAAGTACGAAATGTCTTTGGAGGCCGTGTAGGCTGTACACCTTAAGCCAAAGATACTACCGGGCACTACGGTCTGTTATAAACTTGAAATGCCGGCCGCTGTGGCCGAGCGGTTCTAGACGTTTCAGTCCGGAACCACGCGGCTGCTTCGGTCGCAGGTTCGAATCCTGCCTCGGGCATGGATGTGTGTTATGTCCTTAGGTTAGTTAGGTTTACGGAGTTCTAAGTCTAGGGCACTGATGACTTCTGATGTTAAGACCCATAGTGCTTAGAGCCATTTGAACCATTTTTGAAACTTGAAATATTTTCGTAGAGCTCTGCAGACCTTTCACGGCGATCTATAATTTATCAAAACTCTTATGTATTTACTACGAGAAGCGTTCAATAAGTATTGCCACACGTATCTTTCCTCAAAGCAGGCTCTTTTCATTGACTCCAATACACTATCTTATTCCCAACTGTTTGGCTACAAAACACTGTTTTTCAACATAATCTCCGTTTAGCGCGACAGCCTATGCCATTACTGGGATGGCTTGCACACCCACATGGTACCACTGTACTGGTCAACGTCGAAGTCAACCTCTTGCTGCATCAATATTCCCATCATTCACGTACTGCTTATTGCGGAGTGCATCCTTCATTGGGCCAGACAGAGAGAATTCAGAAGGTGAGACATCCGGGCTGCTCGCAAAAATGTATGAGATCTTGCGTTTGTCAGGAAGAAGGAGAAGTTCGTTTCCATTTTTGTGGGGCGAACACGCTGAAGTTGTATTTTGAATTTCCTGAGGATAGCACAATACACTTCTGAGCTGATCGTGGCAACATGAGGTAGGTCATCAAACAGAATAACCCCTTCAGAATTTGCTAAAAACATCTGTTTACGTAAGCCGGACATATTCTAAAAATTCGTATTTAGGACATGTCCAGCTTACGTGAAAAGATTTTCTACTGTTTACTATGTTGTATTTTGTTGTGAAAAACTTTTATAACGTGCGGTTTTTTATCCACATGGCAACAATGCTTGAGGCCCAATTTAAAATGAACATGTTTCATAACAAAAAGGTTTTTTAAGGGCTGAAGATAACGTCAAAGTCTGTCGAAAACCGTTATTTTTAATAAAGAAATATTTGTGCATCTTGGCTTTAGAAAGTTTTTGGCGAATTAAACAGATCGCGCGTTTCGTCTGCTCAAAATGAGGAAGTTCAACCTCTGCAGCCTCCCAGAAGACCCTTTTCATGTCCCACAGCAAATTCCGCATTTTTCCAGCTGAAACTGGCTAAGAAAAAAATATGTTGCATTTCTTATTGAACGCCCCTCGTGTAATCCTAGAAATTTGTAACCCGATTTACGTCTATAGCCGGAAACACGACTCAATGGTAAAACCGAAACTCGTAATCAGTTAATTAATTCTAAATTGTTGTCTTGTTATTGTTACCAGGCAGGATTAGCGCCATCCACGGACAATCTGTTAATCAGGTGCTAGTATACCAGAATGAAATTTCACTCTGCAGCGGAGTGTGCGCTGATGCTAAGCTTTCTGGCAGATTAAAACTGTGTGCCGGACCGAATTCGAGCCTGGGATTTTTTCCTTCCGACATTTTTATCTCATTTTGTTCGTTACTGTTCTTTCTATTCGTTCGGGGCGGACGTCCCACGACGCTTGTTCAAGTTCATCGTTGATCCATTAACTCAGTTTTTTATTACAGAGGGTAGCTAACCCTCTGACCGAACACGCTGAGCTACCATGCCGGCATGTTACCAGTCAGGATAACACAATCACCCAGTCCCCGGACAGAGAAAAACCTCCACCCCGAACGGGAATCGAATCCGGGACCCCGTGATCGAGAGACAGCAACGCTAGCCGCTAGACCACGAGCTGCGGACAACTGAGTTACCCAAACCCATTCAGTAGCGAATGTATGCATTGTGACGGTGCAGTTAAAAATCCGACATTCTTGAAGAGGTCTGCATATGATGAACGCGGGTGAACATCACATATTATTCTCACTGCTCACTTTTGTGCAATCAATACTTTCTTCCTAAATGATGAGTTAGCCCAGAAAATTATTCCAAACGCCACTGCATGTAAACACATAAATCATGCCAGGAGTTTAATTCATTTGTTTCTAAGATTAGCAATTATGCAAAGAGAAAAATTAGCTGAACTTGCTTGAGAAGCTCAATAACTTGCTGCTTCTAGTTCAAGGTTTCATCAGTATGTATACCCAGAAAATTGGAGCATTATACTCTATTTACTGACTCTTGTTCGTGTCCTTCATCAGTTGTTGGTATGGCTTTATTTGTTATTCAGAACTGAACACAGCGTTTTCTCAAAATTAAGAGTGTGTCCATTTACAAAGAACCACTTGATAAATATTCGAAAACATACTTTCTCTCTAATGAAATTCATTATAACTCTAGTATGACTTGCAAAATTCGTCAGTTCTGCTTGTTGAATGTTAAGCGGAAAGTTATTCACATATATAAGGAATAGCAATAGACCCAAAATTGAGCCCTGTGGACTACCTATGTCATTTCTCCCTTTCCAAAATCGTTTGAATTATTCAGCACATCTTTCTGAATTCCACTTGTTAAGTGTCCTTCAAACAAGTTGTGTGGTAATCCATCCAAAAAGTTTTTGTAAGAGTGTAACCCTTCATGCACGATCAAACGCTGTGGAATAATCACAAAAATACCAGCTGGGGATGTTTTGTTATTTAATACTTCTTATATTTGGTGCGCCCATCGTCTAGGGGTAGCGTCTTTCACTATAAATGAAACGTCCTCAGTCTCAGGTCCGAACCTCGCCACTGCTTAAAATTGGAATAAAAGTCATCATCAAGGCAACCGAGGCTTTCCGGCATAGGAAGTCACCTTCGTTCTGCCTGTTTTCTTGTCAAAGAAGACGGAGGAGCGGACAGAGATTCAGGACACTCTCTTCCCTTTGAGATGGAAAACTGCGCCTAAAAGGCGGAAGAAATAGCAACTATCAACTGCCTGAGGTCGTAAAGCCACTGGAAACCACTGCATTAAAGACACTTAATATGTGCCCATAGGACGTGTGGTCCGTAATTAAAGAAGAGTCATAATAATCTCTCCAATGGCAAAAGATTTCGGACTAGTCCCCATTCGGATCTCCGAGAGAGGACTCCAAGGGGCAGGCGACCAAGAGAAAAATAACCAACGAAAGGATAACGTCCTACCAGTCGGGGAGTTGAATGTCTGGCAAGAAAATCTGAAAAGTGGAATGATAAGGCTCAGTGTAGATGTAGCTTGGGCCAGTGAAGTGAAAATAAGACAAGGAACTGTGGTCAAACGAGTATGGGATTATATCAGTACTTTAGTAAGACTTTTCTTTTGTACATCTTTAATTTTATGTTATTCCTTAAGGTTGTATTTATGGTTCCACATAAGAGCTGCAATTTATTGATGTTATTCTGTACATCATTCTCGTTGATTTCGCACCCTGAAAATAACTGAGAACTTGTTCCAGTGTCTTATTTTTCACTAACTATTTTTGATCAAACTGAGTGTTTTTCACAATGGTCCTGAAAATCAGTTTTAGTGATGGATATTTTTGGATCGCAACGTTGTCTTCCTAATACACACAATCTGTGCACCGAATGTTTTATGCCTGATTCCCTTCCAGCATTAAGGCCATATCATCTGTATGTAATCAGCTTTCAGATGACAGTTACTTCTCAGTTTTATACCTCCATGTACATCGTCGTTCTTCCATTTTCTTATGAAATCCTCAAAGTCGATGTAAAAGAGTGTCAGCGACAAGCTACATCCTAGTCTGACGACTGACTACAATTAATTAGAGACGAAATTATCCCTTCTGACGTCGTGATGGTTGATAGATAGTGATGCTGGGGTGATAATATCTGTGTGTAGTGATGGTCATGTTTGACCGAAATTGGTAGCAAAATAAAGTGACTCCCTTTAGCAGATAGTGTTTTCAACACGATTCTGTTTCAACACTAGATTCTTAGAATCGTTTCCCTTTGTAATGCCACTTCCTCGGACGAGAAATGAAAATCAAAAATTAGCTCCAAAATTCCTAAAGGTTTCCCCAAAACGAGTTCCAAATTCCATGAAAAATGAACAAAATACCAAATTTCCAGTGAACACTATTATTTGGATATTAACCAGTAATTGAATCAGGAATCTAATACATAGTAATTTATTAATATACGAAAGAAAGATAGGATTCTAGTAAAATCAAACTCAAAATCAAAATCACAGTAAATCGCAAAATCATTATAATTAAAATTCGCAAAGTAGAACCAACGTTCCCAAAGAATACTCCGTGTGAGTACTCTTTGAGATTCGTGAGTAATGGCTAAGGATAATTCACTCCATTGTCACTACGTTACGAGAGTTAGCCGTAGCAAGTCATACTTTTGAATGCTCGTATGTGTAGGCGCAATTAGGTCGTTTTTCAGAACCGATTATTGCGATCTACTATGACGCAGTGAAACGATACTTTGACTTCAAATATTACGTTATTTAGAATTCAGATAGAGGTCTTGCATATATTAGACTGAAATGATTTTTAATTAGATGCCCTGAAGTTAACACTATTTAGGAAGTGAACACAGATAGACAATTTCATTTGTAATAACTATTGGACTATGGAACTTGGCTATAGTTACGAAGCTTACAGTTTATAATTCCCCGCAACACATGGGAAAGCTTCTTCCTCACAGCTTTGTTAGGAAGTGACTAATATTGTGTAATAAACCAGCATATCGTGTCAATTCACGCATTTATCATTCAAGTTTTACAATATTATTTATAGAGATAAAGCGCTGCGATATTATTTGACTGAAGCTCTCGGCGCTTATATAGAAACTCCTTGACGTCAGGAATTAATAACACTGTTACAACTAATCAAAATATCCACGGGTGTGCTGCCGGTCTATAGTGTCCAACGGGCACAATATTTCGGCGATCATACATGTCGCCATCATCAGGTGAACTGACGGACTGAGCTCCTGTGAACGTGCCGGCACGGAGATCCGTACGCTATGGTTGCTCAGAGGGAACTGGCTTCGGTCGCGGCGGCGGCCGATTTAAATACCCTCCGCCCGCGGCGCGCTCCCTCCGCCGTCCGCGCCCCGCGCCACGGTCGCGCGGTGGAACAGATTGCGACGGCGTCTGAGATGACGTCGGTGTGATGGCTCTGTCCGCCCTGGTCGTCACAACTATACGTTTGCTCGATTTACTCTTGATTAACCCAATCGCTGGTTCCCAAGCCTTGCTAAGATTATAACCACAGTCACGGTTTATGAGGTCGTCATTGGTGCGAATTTCGATGGCCTCTCTAACAACGCTGTCCCAGTATCTCGATGTCTGTACCAGAATCCTCGTGCGGTCATACTCCATGGCGTGATTTTCCGACAAACAATGTTCAGCGACCGCCGACTTGCTCGGATACATCAGTCGAGTGTGCGTCTGGTGTTCACGGCATCGGTCCTTGACGGTACGCATCGTCTGACCAATATACGACTTGCCACATTGACACGGAATCTGGTACACGCCGGCCTTCCTCAAACCGAGGTCATCTTTGGCGCTCCCCACCAGTGCACGAGTTTTATTTGGAGGACAAAACACAGTTACGACCTGGTGTTTCTTCAGAATGCGGGCGATTTTCCCCGAGAGTGCGCCTGTGTATGGAATAAATGCAGTGCCTACCTCCTCCCTCGTGACTTCATCCATTTCAACAGGTTGTGCTGCAGTGGTTGGGCGGAGAGCACGTTGAATCTGCCACTTTTTTCGAAATACAGTTCTCAGGTGTTCCAATTCCTGGGGTAGACTCTCTGCGTCAGAGATAGTGCGCGCCCTATGTACTAGAGTTTTAAGTACCCCGTTCCTATGTGAAGGGTGGTGGCAGCTGTCTGCGTGCAAATACAGATCAGTGTGCGTTGTCTTCCGATACACCCCATGACCATGACCGGCAGCACACCCGTGGATATTTTGATTATCAAATACGCCGGGAGAAACTCAAGAATCACACTGTTACGACTGATTATAAGTTTGAGATTACAACCATTGTATATGGAATTTGGTGTCACTGGAACTAATTTGAACTTATCATTAATATTTAAACAGCAACTGATAAACCATCGATTATAAACGATTTAATTACGACATTTGGTGAAGTAAATATCTCGCACAAGTCGCGAGTTCGGTTCATCAACATTCTTTTTGTAACGTCGATACCATTACGTAAGAAATAACAATCTCATTGCTCTACCGCTGAGGGTTATCCAAGACCGAAGATCCGAAAGGACGTGACACCTTATAGGAGAAACGTGCGATACAGAAGCTAACTGACTCTGGAACTGTCTCTCTTCTGAGAAAAGCTCGTGATACGAGAACGTGGCTGCCTTTGCGTGGGCTGTGGCGTGTTACAGCGACGAGCTGGAGAGGCGCTCCACAGCTTACGCAGCAAATTATTGTGATAAAGCGTAAGTCCGGCGCGCCCGTCCAGCGGGATTACGCCGGTGGGCGCCGGGGCGCTGACGCGGCGGGTCGTAAGTCGCAGGCGGGCGCGGAGTGTCCAGAAAGGCGCGCGTCTGCGCACCCACCACCCCCGTCGCCGCCCCCGCAGCCAGCTCAGCGGGCCTGTCGCTGACAGCTGACGGGCGCGCGGCTGACTCGGCACGCGTCGTGTCGCTGACACGTGGACACCCGCTGCGTCAGCCCTGCCGAGTGCAGCCTGGCCGCGCGGCTCATTAAAACGGACGCCAGCCATAGCCCAGGGGTGTGTCTCCCATCCCGTCACCCCTCGTTGCTCCCGTGATGGCAAAACTCCACTCGTTGGGTGCCAGTCGCTTCACAGTGTGTCATTCCGAGAAGGTAGAAACTTGCTCAAAGTGTCGTGTCCAACGACTCTACAAAAGAAATGTAGGATTCCTATTCTGTAACTACAGTTGCGAGGTGCCGGGGCTAGCAGTGTATTTAACACTAAATTCTTCTAGAATCTACACATGTAAAAGATGCTCTAAGCCCCCCCCCCCCATTCTAACTCCGACTTTTGCTGCTGCAAATGGATTAAAAAGATACGCGAACTGACTGTAACAAACCCTGCAAGTGGAGTAGAAAAAGAGTTTGGCACCTGCAATAATTTAATTTGATAAATAAGTTAAATAAAGGAAGGTTTCATTAACATAGTGAGGAATGATAGGGTTGCTCTACCGATTAACAGAATGAAAGTTCTGCCAAAATAACAATATGATTTATTAAGACTAAACACAAAATAATAAACAAAAACACATGAAACATTTACAATACATCAAATTGGCTAAAATTGGATACTCAAACAAACGCTGTGAATGTGAAGTTGTCCCTAAACTAGATTGTGAGGATTATGACGAAGTGGTATGTGGAGCCAATTCGTTGCAACTCAAATCTTAAGAGAAAACACATAGCCAACCCAAAATTAATTGCTGCTACCTAAGACAGAACAAAGTTAGAAAAAGACGAACAGGCGCGCTCTGCTGAGCTCTGATTATCACCTAGGAAAATCCCTGTCCGCCGGTGCTGCGGACATACCTTACCAATCTGTTTTCTTAACTGCAAGAACACGATTTGGCCTACCGGAGGCGATGGCTGGTTGCTTCGACGTCCTCGACCGAAAGGCGAGAGCCGACTACCTCGAGCACCCGTACAGGCCGAACACACAACATTCCCGCCCCCACGACAGTGGCCGTGGTTAAACGTTCGAATCAGCAACTCGAAAACCGGCGGAAAATTCCACTCCATTGCCGGAGCACTACCATTCCACCAATGGAGATTCTTGGCGTCAATTTCTGCGCTGATTTTGCTACGTCACGGAGCTATGCCCTGAGCAAGCCAATCACAGTTACTATTTTGCAGAAAGCGCGGGAATTTTCCCGCCACAACTGCCTGGGTACACAAGTCATTTCCACGCCTCGCTGGTAGCCCGCCAGAAAGTGTTTTCGCAAAGTTTCTGCGAAGTAACAGAACCTCTAGCCCAGCCGCTACTTCAGACCCCTCCGGGCGTGTCTTTTGACAATGTCGGCGTCTGCAAAGCATTCACTCGACTTCCTCACACCCGTAGGCTTAACCCTTTCCAGATCAGCAGAGCTCGCCTGTCACCGGACCACCCGGGTGACGAGAGACGCTGCGTGGGAAGTCCGCGTGTGAAGGAATAGCGACTTTTCACTGCATGCAGTTAGAGAGGAAAATCGTAAGATAGAAAATGAGAGGGGGCTCATGCCACCTCTCACAGTCTCCAAACTACTCAAGAGCTAATCAGGTGAGGACTGGAATCGGGGACGGGAGTGGTATTTGGCGGAAGGAGGGTAGGGGGTGGTACCGGTGGAGGGAACTAGATCGAGCGCTAATTAGTTTCGAGAAAGGGGAAGAAGTGGAGAAGACGGAGCAGTATTCCGTGAAAACTGGAAGCCAACACTTTATCCATTTCTTTCTTAAATCATCAGTCTTCCGACCAGTATGATGCGGCCAGTAACGAGTTCCTCTCCCGTGCTAATCTCTCTGTCTCGGAGTAGCACTTGCACCCTACAACCTAAGTTATTCATTGGATGTATTCCAAACTCTGTCTTCCTCTACAGATGTGGTTCATTTGTAAAGGAGACCGCTTATAAAACACTAATACGACCTATTCTTGAGTACTGCTCGAGCGTTTGGGATCCCTATCAGGCCGGATTGACGGAGGACTTAGAAGCAATTCAGAGGCGGGCTGCTAGATTTGTTACTGGTAGGTTTGATCATCACGCGAGTGTTACGGAAATGCTTCAGGAACTCGGATGGGAGTCTCTGGAGGAAAGGAGGCGTTCTTTTCGTGAATCGCTACTGAGGAAATTTAGAGAACCAACATTTGAGGCTGACTGCAGTACAATTTTACTGACACCAACTTATATTTCGCGGAAAGACCACAAAGATAAGAGAGATTAGGGCTCGTACAGAGGCATATAGGCAGTCATTTTTCCCTCGTTCTGTTTGGGAGTGGAACAGGGAGATAAGATGCTAGTTGTGGTACGAGGTACCCTCCGCCACGCACCGTATGGTGGATTGCGGAGTATGTATGTAGATGTATATGTAGTTTTTTACCTGTAGAGATCACTATAGCACCACCGAAGTTATTCTTTGATGTGTTAACAGTCCTCCTATTGTAACGTTCTTTCAATAATTTCTTTTGGAATACAGCTAATGATTGTCTGAACTGGGCACGCACAAAAAACTGGAGTTATCGTGTAGCGTGTTGTAACTGCAAGTGGTGTGTTTACTCTCTTTTACTGTTCGCAAAAACTTTATAGTAAATGATTGGGCAATGCAACTCCCAGTACCAATAAAGATGTACAGTCATTGCACACTACTCAGCCCCTTAGGTACTGAATCCTCTGGCACTGTTCAGAACTGATAACTTGGATCCCTGTGCACGTAACAATCAAATAAAACGGTCTTACCTCTAAAGCAGCAATGATGGATCGCGGTATGTTCTGGTCTCTAATGATGCAGAAAAAAATATACTCCCTACAGGCTCAGCGGTGCGCAGTGCTGGCCGTAATACTTGGAAACGTACATGAAATTCTTTTGGCTAATAAATGGAAAATATTTAAGAAAAATTCAATGTGTTTGAAAAACATGACCTTAATAAGGAGGCGGTAATGATTTGAGTGAGTTACTAATACTGAGACTTTCAATAGTGAAATTGTACTGGAAGTTAAGTTTGGCTTTTCAAAACATCTTACAGTTGAAATTACGTTACTCAGAAAAATTACATGATTTTTTGCTAGTTGAGTCACAAACAATGAGATTTATACAGCAAGTATTATCTAACCTCACTAAAAAAGCATAAAGACAAATCATCAAATTACGTATACTAGCTTATACATCAAATCTGTTTACGTACATTCTGGGATGACGGAACAGAGAACTCACGGCTACCAATTATCAGCCAATTTATATACACTAACGCGCTGGCAAAACGAAAGTCATAAAAATTTAACTTCTTTACCTTTCTTGCAAGAAGACTTCTGCTTCCACCTTTACATTTCCAATAATATATGTACTCATAATTCCTACAATATAATCTAACACTTAGTGGCTTTACAGACACCACAAACACTGCCTACTGCATTCTCTTTCCCTCACTGACAGATATCCACTGCCGTGCGCCAAGCGCTCTCTCACTCCAGCACTACAATCTCAGACCAGAAGCAGTATCTTTGGCTCTGCGGTCGCGCACAGTCAGCGATCCGCTTTATAGAGCCCATCAGAGACATACATCATTTGTAATATGATAGTTTCATTTTAGTTTACGTTCGTATCATTAAAATATTGGGTGCCGTATGTAAGTGTACCCCAGAAGACTACCTTCACTCTCATCCTGTCCCGTCTTTTTGTGTTTACCATACATCAGACGATCCTGCGGAGAACCACCTCATTCCTTGACTTACCAGTACACCTAATTTATAACGTTACTCTATACCACATCTCAAATTCTTTGATTCTCTCCTGTTCTAGTTTTCCACAATGCATGTGTTTTACCGTAAAATGCTGGGCTCCAAACGTACATTCTTTGATAATAAACGACTGAACACACAATTTTGCTAACGCAGCACCTTACCACCCTCCAGTTAGCTCCTTACCGCCACAGAGTTGCCGTACGGATTTTGTATATAACGTTACATATTTCTGTACATGAGTTCATGTAACCACCTCATTCTTTGTCTTACCAGTACACCCAATTTATAACATTCTTCTATACCAGATCTAAAATTCTTCGATTCTCTCCTGTTCTAGTTTTCCACAATTTATATCTTCTACCATACAATGATCAAAAGTGCCAGTAAATCTGAAGAAAGCAGTATTTGATCAATGCATTCTTCCTGTGATGACGTACGGATGCGAGACATGGACACTGAACTCATTCACAAAAGGGAAACTTAGGACAGCACAGAGAGCGATGGAGAGATCAATGCTGGGCTATACCAGAAAGGACAGGAAAAGGGCAGATGACATCCGGTCCGTGACGAAGGTTAATGACATTTTAGAGAGAGTAGGTTCCTTGAAATGGCAGTGGGCTGGCCACGTCGCAAGAAGAAAAGACAACAGGTGGACGAAGCTAGTACTGGAGTGGAGTCCGAGAGAGCACCGGAGGCCTAGAGGAAGACCACCAGACAGATGGGACAAAGGCATCAAGAAGATCGCTGGTAACACCTGGCAGAGAACTGCCCAAGACCGTCCCACTTGGAGAAGACTGCTGAAAGCCTACCTGAATCCACGACTCGAAGAGGCCACATCATCTAACGATTGAATTGGCTGATGATGATGATGATGATGATACAATGCTGGGCTCCAAACGTAAATTCTCAGAAATTTGTTTATCAAATTAAGTCCTACCTTTGATACTAGTAGGCTTCTGTTGGCCAGGAGTACCCTTTCTGCCAGTGTCTGCTTTTTATGTCATCCTTGCTCCGACCATCATACGTTATTTTGCTGCCTAGGTAGCTGAATTCCGTAACTTATTCTACTTTGCTATCATCAATCTTGATGTTAAGTTCCTCGCTGTTTTCATTTCTGCAACTTCTCACTACATTCGTATTTTCCATTTACTGTCAGTCCATATTCTGTCTTCATTAGACAGTTCATTACATTTTAACAGACGCTGTAATTCATCTTCATTTTCACTGAGGATAGCAATACCATCAGCGTATCTTACCACTGATGTGCTTTCACTTTGAATTTTCATTCCACTCTTGAAGCTTTCTCTTATTTCCATCATTGTTTCGAAAGGCTACATCACTGTCTTACATCCTTTTTTAATCTGAGCACTTCGTTCTTGGTCTTCCGCTCTTGCGTTCAGTCTTGGCTCTTGCATATTCTATATTAGCCATCTTTGCGTAGAGCTTACCATTATTTTCTCCAGAATTTCTAAAACCTTGCACCATCTGACATTGTAATACGCTTTTTCCAGGACGACAAATCCTATGAACTTGCCTTGATTTTTCTTCAGTCTTGCTTCCATTATCAACAGCAACGTCCTTACTGGCTCTCTGGTGTCTTTACCTTTCCTAAAGCCGAATTGATCGTCATCTAACACATCGCCAGTTTCCTTTTCCTGTCTTCTGTATATTACTCTTGTTAACAACTAGGTGCATGACCTGTTAAACTGACAATGCCATAATTCTCGACCAATTCAGCTCTTGCAATGTTCGGAATTGTGTGAATGATGTTTTCCGAAAGTCTGATGGTATATCGGCAGTCTAATGCTTCCTACACGTGAATGGTCGTTTTTTTGCCACTTCCCCTAAGGATTTTAGAAATTTCGATGAAATGTTATCTGTCCCTTCTGCCTTATTTAATCCCAAGTTGTCCTAAGACCTTTTAAATTCTGTTTCTGCTGAATCACCTGTCTCTTCTCTGGTAACCCCCATTCTTTCTTCCATCGTGTCATTATACTAGTTTTTTCCCCTCATAGAGGGCTTCAATCTATTCGTTCTACTTATCTGCTCTCTCCTCTGTATTTAACCGCGGAATTCCCATTGCTCTTTTGTCGTTATCGTTGCATTTACTTTCACCAGAGATCGTTTTGAAGTTTCCGTATGTTGAATCACTCCTTCCGACAGTCTTCAGATTTTTCATGCAGACATTTTGCCTCGGCTTCCCGGAATGTCTTATTCATTTCATTTCTTAGCGATTTGTATTTCGGTATCAATGAATTTCCCTGAACATTTTTGTGCTTCCTCCTTTCGTAGATCAACCGAAGTATTTCGTCGGTAACCGAAGATTCCTTCACAGCTGTTTTCCTACTTCTGTGACTGGCCCTCTTAGAGAAGACCATTTCCCTTCAACTCTGCTGCCTACTGAGCTACTCATAATATCAGGATCTTTAGCTTCAGAGAATTTCTGGTCAAACAGATACTGAAATTCTGTTGAAACGCCTCTTTAGCCTAGGTCCCTAACACATGCCTATGTGGTGACATTCGACTTGAAGACAAGTGCTTCAAATCCCAGTGGTGGCAAAATTTGACACCTCATGTATTTGGGAGGATGTTCCGCAAAATTCCTGACAACCAGATTTAGAGCTAATTTTGTTGATTAAATTCCTGGTCTCTCGGTTATGTCTTATGGAGTTAGATCATGACACTAGGATGCTGCATCTTCAAGGTTGGTGAATCACATTAAATTTCCAGAATTAAAATTAACGACAAAACTTTATTAACTGATGAGTGAGAAAATCTGAATCTTCTTTTATACGCGTGTTAAGGTTAACTGAGAGATGATAATAATAAAATGATATTTCACAGGAATGGGATGATTATATCCTCATTTGCGAGTCGATACAGAATGACAAAATAAGCGAGTTATCGTCTAGATGTCGATGTCAGTTACATTCAAGTCGTAAGACAAAAAAGTCATCCCTCACGCACAGGGATACATTTGCAAGATGACGTTGGCGGTAAAAATACTCCAGAGGATAGCATCCTAAAACCGAATAACTGGCTACAAACACACACTTGAGTAGGACACGAAAATTCCAGCAGGACAAAGCGTCCAGAATTAGTACAGAGTGGCTCTCTTCTAACTTGTAAACACTTTCGCTGGCCACCAAACTCCCCAGACATGAACATTATTGTGTATATCTGGGATGCCTTGCAACGTGCTATTCAGACGAGATCTCCACCCCCTCGTACTCTTATAAATTTATGGACAGCCCTGCAGTATTCGTGGTGTCAGTTGCCTCCAGCACTACTCAGACATTAGTCGAGTCCATGCTACGTCGTGTTTGGGCCCTTCTGCGTTCTCGCGGGGGCCCTACACGATATTGGGTGGGTGTACCAGTTTCTTTGGTTGTTCAGTGTATGACATGCCTCTACATATGACTGGCTATTTTTGGTCTATTGTTGTACTAACGGCAGGATCACTGCAAGGCCAAAGTGCGTTTGACTGAAACACGTTTCAGTTATTGAAGATATAGGTGAACTAGAGGTGAGACCAGGTGTTGCCCGGGTATTTATTTGCATTCGCGCCCTTACCACGCAACGTCTGACCTTGTTGTTAATGTTTATGATCCCGTAGCTCCTGAACTATGCGTTACACAATGATATAATTTTGTAATAACGTTCAGCGGCATATGTGGATACTGGCCGCAAAGTACACCGCGAATGGAATTAATGGCAACAAAGTAATAAATTTGAACATTGTGTACAGTGCGGCAGTTTTCCACACGTATGTTGTTTATGGCGTTATATCTTCTGAACTATGTGTCGTACAACGATAAAATATTGTAGGTACATACTTCAGCATACTTAGCCATTGCCTGAAAAAACTTACTGCGAAAAAAGTTAGTAACGAAGAAGTAATAAATTTGAACGGCATATGTGATGGGACATCTTTAACGGATCTCATTGCTTACGACATCACGTCTCTTGAATTAAGTGTATTACAATGATATAATCTTGCGTTTATATTAAGTGGTGTATGTGCATGCAGTCTGTAAAATGTGTCCTGCGTACAATTACTAGTAATGAATTAATAAATTATGATGCCAGGTCTCATGCGGTATTTTTACTGCATGAAAAGCAGGAAAGTATTAATCGATAAACCTGTTTCCTTTTATTATCTTGTAGTGGCTGCCAATGAAAAAAAATGACGTTAATGTTTGAAATTATGCAAGTTGCTAAGTGCTCTCATTCTCAAATTCTGAATGAAAGTCCAGAAACTCACAGGTCACAGGCTACGCTTCTTTTTGAACCCCCCCCCCCCAATTTCCCTTCCATAGGTAGGTGGTTCTTAACCCCACAGTGATTGTCACTTAACATTCGAATACGTGTGTACCGAGATTGGTAAAAATCGGTTCAGTGGTTTGGGAGGAGTTGTGAAAAACACACATACACACACAAATAATATGTATGGATTATACTCCTCCCCTTCTACGTTTGGGCCTTGTCTAAAACGTAAATCAAATGAACTTTTTATTAACAAATACCCTAAGTAGACTTTACACACTTTATTTTCGATTTATATTCAATTACTGTATCACTTTGACATACCTCACTGTTTGTTTTCATTCACTCACTGCACTACTATTAGGTTGTTTTTATTCACTCACTACACTACTTTTCATGTTCCTCCCTTCGTCATTAATAATAAACTAACGTTCGAACCCACGAAGGGTCTTCCTTTACATAACCCTATCAACGGGTAGCCCCACCAGTGGCGAATTCCAGATTGTACCAAAAAGTCTTCGAATGATCCACAATATTAAAGAATATTGCATACAATCGAGAGTGTTCTGGAATGTTCCACAGTTCTCTGGGATGTCCCAGGATGTTCCCGAACATTCTGGAATGATCCCGAATGTTCCAGACTATTCCCGAACATTCCAGAACATCCCGGATCATTGTGGAAAATTCTGACACATGTTGAGGTATGCTATCGAATACTCTCGAATGTTCTGCAATGTTCTCGAATACACTGTAATGTTTTAGAAGTTTCTAGAGGACGAATCTTCCCAGCCCTTATACCTTGAAAAGCACGCCCTTCAGGTAAAAACGGAAACCTACTTCATGGATGGGGGGGATAGAGGGCTACCACACCACATAACTCCTTTGATCGTACCGGGACTTGTTTTTGAGTATTACCGGCACTCACATTGTGCACTTACTTTAACAATACGTATTGATTACACTATTGGGGCGTGCCTTTCTAGTGACTGATTTGGCTGAAGCTGTCTGCTTTATCTATATTCCAGCATAGTGTAGGCCTTTTCTTCTGTGTTGTTCAAGTTGTCTGTTTCATGCTTCCGTCAGCTCGTTATCAGAAATAGTAGCTGTAGGTGTTTATCTGAGTGTTTTCATTTATATTTTATAAACGGCAGTCAAATGAAAACGAGACAAACGAAAAAAACAAAGTAATCTGTTATTTATCTCAAAAGTAATAGTCATAACTGTTAACACATTTCTCCCACTGTGAGACAATACAGTCAGTGCCGCAATGGAAAAATTTTTGCTCTTGCCTACAGAAGCATTATTGTAGCCATGTGTTCACCACTTCATGCGAAGCAAATCGACGGCCACGAATCTGTTTTTTCAGGGCTCCAAAAATAAGAAAGTCGCATGGGGAGAGATCGGGAGTGTATGGAGGATGTGTAAGGGTATTTCCAGCGATACTTCTGGAGCGTAGTCGAAACACTCTTGGAAGCATGTGTGAAGAAGTTATCCTGCAACCGACTGACGGCGTTTCGACTACGATGCAGAAGTTTAGCCCACACGATTTTCATATTTTTGGAGCCCAGAAGAAAGACATTCATGGCCTGCAATTTTCTCCGGACGAAGAGGTGCACGCCTAGGCACAACCATGGTTCCTTAGGCAACCACATCATGGTTCCACGCTGGAAATTACAGTCTCGTCTCTCAGTGGGATAAATGTGTTAACTGTGATGGCGATTACTTTTCAAATAATTGCTTACGTACAATTTTTCCTTCTGCATCGCTTTCATGTGACTGCCCCTTACTTTGTGAACTGTGCCCGACTACCCTATTCCTTCACTGTTCTTTCCAACACGTAGAGTTGCGTGGAAGCAGCTTTCTTGATTTTCTTTGTGCTCTCCCTTTTTTAAGAGCTCAATTGGCATTTTATGTTGTATATTAAGCTGGGGTGTAATTATTTGATTTGGGAGGACGCAATATTTTCTTTTGTTTTTTTACTATTTTGTTCATTTACTTAATAATGCCCTCAAAGTTCCCAGCCACTTACCACTTCCAATGTTCTCGGCACCTCAGAGGCGTGGATTATGCGTACTCAAATATCTATGACGAAGTATTAGGTTTTATACATCATCCCATATGGTACATTCTAACAATTTATGGCTACCACGAATTCATTCGCTTATTTTCGTTTCGAGAAAGAAAGATGTAAAAGAAATGTATTATGAAAAGAAATCTAAAAGAATAATAACTATCCTCCATTCAGTGAACTGACTCTAACTATTCTCTGTTGCATTGTGACTAATTTGATGTCGTCATTCATCTTTGCTTGCTACTTCTAAACGTTCTTCTCTGAGTTGCAGTAACCTACCGCCAGCAAAAACTACGTAATGTATCGGATGATAAGGCCACCGGTTCAGCAAAATTATTAAATGCTCTTGGTGAGTAAAACAGCGGAGTGCAGCGCTAGGAGCACAGCTGAAGCGGCTTCGGCCGTGCAGGTGGTGCAGCGCAGTAAACCCGGGGAGTCGTATAATCCAGAGAAGGACGGGTCATAAGCCGTAAAATGCGGCGGGTCGCCACGGATGCACAAATTTTATTACGGCCGCGGTTCTCGTTACACGTCGCTGTCCCACTAAATGTGGCCTGCTCGTTCACGACACACGAGATAATTCCACCAGCTTTTCAAATATTCAGCTTCATTCACGCTGTGCAATGGAAGTTTTCAACAATTTAGCAGACAACCGACTTATGAAGCCGTCCCACGCATACGACTGTGCTCCACTGGATAGTGCACAGCGCATAGCGTAGGGCAGTTCATGTCGGTATTACTAATTCGCTGTGCTGTTTCCGTCAAGTACGGATGGGGGTGTAAATTACTTTCAGCAAGCCACCCTAAACTGCAGCCTAATTATCATGGTCCCAGGATGTGATGTAAGATGAGTGTATTATGTTTGCAACTTAGAGGTCAGGAGGCAGATTGTTTCACATTGAACATTTGGAAAAGTGATATAGTTCTGACTTCTGAAACAACTTACCTAGATAGGCTGAATAATGTAAGAAGTTAAAAGCTAAAGACAATTAGCGGAATAAAAGACGTATTCCGGTTTGGAACGTTGATTAGAATTAAGGAAGAATTTTTGGCATTCTTCATACTACTGTGTGTATGTGATTAGGGACACTCTCAAATGAAAGAAGTCAGCAACTTAGCGTAGCAGCACAGTTGCAGTAAAATACAAAAACTTCAGAGGAGACAATTATATTTTCGAATTTACGAACGGAGTAGAGAAGGCAGAAAAGAAAGGAGATGCACGAGAAAACATTCAGCAGAAGATCGACGCCGAAGAAGGAAATTGTTAAGACGAAGAATCAAAATAATGAAATACTTGAAGGGGTCATCATCACAAAACACGAGTACGTATACGTCACACTAACAGAGACTGTTTACGAAGTAGACAAAGGCGTTATTTATCTGAGATAAGAGGAGGTAGACTGAGAATTACAGTAGTTGTGTGGAATGTGTTGCAAAAACTGACTGTTCATGTCCAACTTTGAGGAAGAGGTCTGTTGTCAAGTTACTGACTGTGAGAACCAAAGCACATGTTAAGGCTGACTGCGAAATAATAGTAGGCCTAAATAGACGTCACGTTACTGAAATACATCGTTATGTAGGAGTCCATTTTTGTGCTTAAAACTGTGTCCGTTTATCAGCCCAGCTCACCCCACTTTCATTTCCTCTCTAAAGAGTTTAAGAAGTTTTACTAGCGAAGCTTACATAGGAACACAGTGCAACAGAGCAGCAGTGGGAATTAATATCATTTTTCAAAATCAGTTGATTTTCGGTACGACTCACCGCCATCTTGTCACCTTCCTGTGGTATGCAGAACATCTGACGCATTACAACCGCTGCGATATAGTCACTCGCTGCAGAAGATACATTTCAGGTGAGGAAGCAGTTACGTGTCTCTAGTGGCTTCCACTGATTTCGACAAGTCAGTGACTAAGCATTACATAGAAAACTTTATGTAAAGATAAATGACAGTGAAGGACATTGAAGTCGAATCAACTTTATTCAGAACAATCAAATAAATCCAAATATATTCGATTATACACTCAAAAGATTTTCTCACAGGGAAACATTTGTCCTACTAACCCAACAGTGAAATCATACTTACTTCGCAGCAAAGTGTAAAATGGTATGCTACTATTTATGTCAACTAAAGTTAGCAACTTCGATGTTTACATTTCTTTTACAAAAATATTTGATCATTGTATCACTTCAGGTCAAATTACGTTAACAAAGCCGACGTTGATTGATACGATTCCATACACTGCAGCCACAGTCTTTCGGCTGGTACTTTAGGCAACAAGTTTCATTCTGATTGCCCTTTTAGGAAAATCGTAGCACACAACCTGCGTGGGCGGTCCAAACTGCTGGCTAGTTCCGAACCGCTCACTATTACGAGGGAGACGCCCACGTCTCCAGCCGCTGCACGCCTCAGATCACGAAAACAGTAGTCAGAGAGCGCGCGTTTGGTAGCGTCGTACACGTCAGGATGCGGGGTTTCAGAAGGGTAGGACCACATGACCCAGACTTGACTGAAATGAAAGTATTTTTGTGCAGTTTAACAATTCTGATAGTCTCGTAAGCTGACAAACGGCCGGGACAGCGGTGTGTTTACCATCCAGTGACACCTATGGGGTCGTGCGGTAGCGTTCTCGCTTCACACGCCCGGGTTCCCGGGTTCGATTCCCGGCGGGGTCAGGGATTTTCTCTGCCTCGTGATGGCTGGGTGTTGTGTGCTGTCCTTAGGTTAGTTAGGTTTAAGTAGTTCTAAGTTCTAGGGGACTGATGACCATAGATGTTAAGCTCCATAGTGCTCAGAGCCATTTGAACCATTTGAACACCTATGGGCTGAAGATGACACGGCGGCCGGTCGGTGCCGTTGGGTCTTCATGGCCTGTTAGGGCGGAGAATTAATAGTTCTGAAGTATAACAGCTTGAACTGTTTTCGTTGAAATGAGAATTATTACGAAACCGTTAAGCGCAATTTAAGTTCTTTTTAGATTATACGAATCTCTGTGATAGTTAAGAAAATATTTTAAAGACTGCACGCAGCAATGAAATTTCATCAACATTACGCAATAACTGAACATTGTCCTTTTACTGGCGTTGTACTAAGGGCCAATTTCAATCGACAATTGACCACACTTCAATCGAGATTTATAGTTCTTTCGTGTCCAGGTTCAAGGAAACGTTCAGTTCGGCATTGAATCTAAGAACGTTTTAACATTCTCTTCCCGACGGACGTACCACCATAAGCAACAAGCTTGAGTGGCTTCGATGGCAGAATGGGATGTGAATCAACCTTTCTGCATTGTTTAAGCACCTTTGTCCTTTGACACAAGATGCATACTTACATTCTTTTCTAAGGTCTCATATTAAAATAAGTGTGCAATGCTCATGTAATTTTTCAGCTAATTTTGACACAGCAAAATATCCCCAGGCATAATAAGTCTACCGCATCAACTTGTCTTTTACACCACATGGAATGCAAATGTGCCACTTGTCTCTGCGTAAATACTGTCTCTCATTAATAGAGCTCTTACATTAGTGTTAGTTTCGTAGCTAAAGGCCGACTCGTCCAAACCTTCAGGTAGATATGGTAATGCATCTGTTGCTCTGTTTTGCTGATCTTGGATACAGATTTTTTCAAAGCTATACTGTTGCTACAAAAATGCCTACCGCACCAATCTTGTACGTATAAATTTACAAAGAAAACTTACAGCTTTAAAATCGATGTATATTCTGGTATGACAAATCTTTTATATGCAAGCACTATTGCCAGAGCTTCTTGTTCCGTCTTCGAACAGGATCGTTCACATTCTGAAAGACACGACTGGCAAATACGACTCCGCGAATGACACGTTCTCCATCGATTTGCCTTATTTTAAATAGACATGTGCCCAAAACCAACATCTGAAGCATCAGTCACAAGGCAAATATCCTGACTCATATTTCAATGATATCCTGGCGGTATTTATATTCTTATTTTATAACGTTAAAATTAGCTTTAGAGTCATTTATCTAATCCCACTGTAAAGATTTCTTAAGTAGATGTCGTAATGTGATAAGCTCGGTTTGATACGAATCTGTGGAAGAATAAACGTAAGCCTTTGAATGACTTGAGTTGCTTTTCTGTTTATATCTTGGAAAATATGTTATAGCAGTAATTTTATTCCTGACAAATATGATTCCAGTTGGCATAATGAAATGGCTAAGAAATTTGATTTCGTTTGTCCAAGTCTATATTTTTTGCTGGGTTATGTACTTTATTCAAGCCGGATACAAATATGCCAGAGCTGACTTTCAATCCAAAGGACGAGACACGAAACTGGTAGCTTGCTGAATATTTGTGTGTTTCTCGGCTAACAGATTCTGGCAATATGGTGTTCTGAGAGCAATGCTGAAAATATATTTCACTCAATGGAAACGCTTTAACTGTTTCTCCATCTCCTTAGGATGTGCTTTAACAGGAATTAATATTTTTTTATGTCATATTCATTCATTGCTAACGCTCTCTTCCTCCTGATTTCCTCGAATCAAGTAACGGACTGCCGTAAGAACTTGAGGTAGCTTCAATAATTTTACATGACAGTAATTGCGTAATCTCTTTACTAAAAGCTTCTATTTCAACCACAGAATAGAACAGGTGTAAAGGCTAAATGGTTCATTAGCATTTACATCAAACTTGCGCTATTATCCATCGAGTGTCCCAGACCTGTTTACAAATTCTTCTGGGCAGCTGAACAACGGTTCCCTGGCGTTGTCATTAAACAGACTGGTTCGTTTAGCTTTCCCTCTACCGCTGTTTACATATTCGTAGCATTACCTCCATCTGAAGTATTATAATGTGGTGGTCCAAAATCGGTTCCTACAACTTTCACATCTACTATGATTTGTGGTGGACTGAAGTCAAGTATTACTTCCTGCTCCTCGACCGACGTACCAGACTACCTTCCACAAAAACCAATCCTTGCGTTTTTCTCTGATATGAAATCAACTCAATTAATTTACTCGTCCAGCAATACTGCTGCTAGAAACGTGCTTTTTATGACCTCAAATTCGAACTTCAGTTTCACTTGAGCCCTTAGCTTAAAAGCTCTTGATCGGATGCCAACTAGTCCCATGGGCATTATTCCACTCACAGGCAATTAATGGTTTCCTTCTTCTCTTAAAGTTTTCTAAGGAGATTAGAGGATATTAAACTCATCTCCGTTCTTATGTCCACTTCTGTAACTCAATAACTTCACTAATTTTTGCGCTAACTGCAGCGTGTTTCGCAATTTGTTCATTCAGTCAACCTTTTCTTCGCATAACTAAACATTCAGTAACACTCCAAGGTTACAACGTACAAGACTCATGTAGTGCCTTACACCTCAACCTGTACCTTCAACAGGTCTTTCGAGGTATCCAGTGCCCGCAGCTTTTTACCGCTGAGTGTTGTACACTATTTGGGTTATTTGGCATGCGTTCGCGAGTGTTTTCCCTAAGGCTCCACTCATTTCCGTCGTACCTATTGTTGTTATTCCTGTGCCCCAGTTAATATCTTGCATCCCTTCATGCTTTCCAAGTTCTTGAAATTTGTCAGCTCGAATTGTGTGTATGTCCATGTTGTTCAGACCTCACCAAATTCTCGTGCGATGTTTGGCATCTGTCTCGCGACACATCAAGCTGCCTTGCTCTGCTGCGCGAGTGTAAATCTCACTACACGTTGGGGATGCACTCTTTGATTCTGTAGCTTTCCAGTCCCCTTGGATTAGATCAATAGTCTGAAAACAGCTAGGAGTTCCTCATCATCTGGATCGGGAATGGTAATTAGCATCTCCCGAAGGTCGAGTGATAACTAGCTCAGCGACATTCACATCATATCTGATTGCAACGTATTTTGATCCTGATATTTAGTCTTGTTGATTATAGACACCTTCATATTGCACCTATGTCTGGTATCATTCCAGAGCATGGTGACCACACACAGTCTCCTAGTACACAGCGTTGACAAACCTTATTATCTGCACATTGGTCCAGCTGCTAAGCAGTACACCAGACACATGAACTATTTCCAGACACAAACAAATTAGCTTATCCGTGCCTGATCATGCTGCTCTCCGCGACATATTAAGAAATATTTTTCCAGCATTAAAATCATTGCTTGCTCTATAGATCTTGAACGGCACTGTTTGCTTCGTTTCACAACTCTGTCATTACAGTAAGTAATTCAGCTATAGTGTCACAGTCCAGCCTGACCTACCTTATTCTTCACGTGGGTCGCCTCTTTCCTTATAGACTCTTTCTTGGGAAATATCAACGTAAATGATTCCTAAATTTCTTTCTGCTGTGTTCTCAATTGCATACACATTCTCACTGAGCTCGTTCCCTACTAATCACATTACGCGTGTTAGTGATAACTTCGTCAATTACTAAGCAACAATTAATCTTCTGTTTGTTAAACTCAGTATAAAAACTATTCTCCCATTCTCTGCTTTCCTTTTCACGCCGTTCAGAAAACGGCTTACATTGTTTCTGATTCCACTCACTAAAGTTTTCGTCTAATATTTTGACCAACTGTTTATTATTTTCTACAAGAGGACGTGAAAAAGGAGATAACAAATTATTGTGGGAAGTGAAGAAATTTGTATTGAATGCTGCAGTAATCTTCAAAGTGACGCAGATACATGACTCTATTTTTCTACATAGTCACCAGGTCTCTGTGAACAACTGTCGGAATGTGCTTCCTCTATGACAGAAATCTGCTCCGTGGTCACAGAGTCGTTCGAGAACCACGGAGTAAACGTCTCTTTGTATCCAGATGTTCTTTCAGCTTGCCAAAAAGCTCGCAGGAGCAAGATTTGGTCTGCGTGATCACCATCACCCACGTCTGTGCGTCCTTGGTCAAGTTGCTGCTGTCGTTTCACTACGGCTGGAAGCGACATTACATTTGGTCCACCTAACGCCTGAAATTCAAAGTGAAGCTGTGTGCAATTCAGACGTTTCACCCACGAGAGCCGTACGCCTATGTACTTCAAATATTTCATTTAAAATTCTCTCGTGTTCGCTTGACTTGGCATTAACTCGCCCAGCGAGCGTATTTTATTCCGTAGCTATTGCTGCCACAGCAATAGATACTTCTCTTAAAATTTCGCTGTATGCAAGAAGTGGTGCCACTGCCTCAAAGAATACTATTTAACTTTACATTTTCCTGTGAAATTGTCTCTACGGTTTTTAAATGGTTTTTGTTCTTCCATTAGAATACTAATTTTTAAATGGTTCAATTGGCTCTAAGCATTATGGGGCTTAACATCTGAGGTCATCAGAACTAATTAAACCTAACTAACCTAAGGACATCAGGCACATCCATGCCCGAGGCAGGATTCGAATATGCGATCGTAGCAGCAGCGCGGTTCCGGACTGAAGTGCCTAGAACCACTCGTATTAATTTTCTCTGAGGTCGTCATTATAGTATGTGTCAGGATTTGTAATTCATCTGACATCTCGGCAATCTGCTCTGAAGGCTCTATGGCTACTGGCGTTGTTCGTTGAAAATAGCTAAAAAGCTGTTCTGACACATACTAATAAAGAAGAAACCACAAAATTAGAAAATTTATCGTTGCAGCGTTAAATAGCAGCGCTAAACAATCTAGCTGCACTTTTACAGCAAAGTATGTATTAAAGTAGGTGAATGATCAGCGTAGATGGCCGCTAAGCGGAGGCCCTAGGTTCGATTCCCGGCTCTACCGAAGACTTCTCGTTGGTGTTGGGATTGATAAGGGTGCACTCAGTCTTGTGATGCCAACTGAGGTGCTAACTGACCGAGTAGTAGCGGCCCCAAGGTCTAGAAAGTCTGCAAAACAGACGGAAGGGTGGCGTGCTGACCATATATCCCTCCATACCGTAGGCGCATGCCACAGCAAAGCAGAGGATGGCACGGTGGCCGTCAGACATCCCTTGGGCCTTCACTGTCGGGCAAAGAGCTCGTTTATGCACTACAGGATGTGCGCTAAGGTTCTGCCATTACACAGAAGTTGCGCAAGTACTGATTTGGTCAACAACGACGCATATCAAGATAAACGACAGTAACAGAGGAACAGTCAGGTCCTAGAGGAAGGGCTGGAAAACTTAATGTCTCTTTTTCTTAAGGCAATATATTTAAAGAACCCAAAACATAAGTGTCTCTTCTCTTTAGAACAATATAAACCTTAAATAATATCCTGCATACATCTCTCTAGAACCAACAAGGTATACGATTTTACTTGAGCCTCACTTTAATCTTTAACCATGCTCAAAATTTTTCCTGTCACAAGGAGGAAGTGTATCGAACATGAATAAATTACAGTGGTTCAGGCCGTCGTCGGATAATGGCGCAGGCCCTCAGGCGGCACCAAAGACTCAGAGGTAGTCCTCGGGCGCCAGTCCCCCCAACGAGACAAGCGAAGCAGAGATGTAACACAGATTGAAAAGCTCTCTTATGTTATGCAAAGACACAACAATAAACCGTTAGCCCGTATGAAGGATATCACACGCAAGGAAAATACAAATTCGGGCGTGGGATAATTCCAAAATTATTAAAGCATTAAACATAAGGAGTATTAAAACCATCTTAACAAATGTGAAAGTAGGCCTCCGAAAATAATCTCCATAAACTGCAAGGACATAACGGTAAACATTTGGTATTTAAGGCAAATACAAATGCAGGTGCAGCAATATTCAAAAATTATTGAAGTATTAAACACAGGTGATATTAAAACCACTTTAATAAATGTAGAAGTATCCTTCAGTAAATAGCGCCCATAAGTCGGCAAGCACCTGTATAAATGGTTCTAGGCTAAACGGATAGACAAATTTTGGTCACTTCAGTTAGCTTGGAACAATTAAACCAGAAACTTAGCAAATGTTAAAACCTTCGGGGCATTAAACAGAATATACTACTGGCCGTTCTGCAAGGTGACTGTGGCACCTTAGAACACGGGTTATGCTACTGAGTACAAATGGGGTGGCTGCCACCAGGCAGAGCGGAGCTCTCTTCTTAATCCAATACAGCTCTGAGAAAAGATGCCACTTACAGCAGATCCCAGTCCGATAGGAATTAAAATCAAAATACAAGTCACAGTCATTATAACTTAAAACAGGGGAACCATAGTTTTCTTAAAAGGAAGAGACACTATTAGGAAAACCAAAAGCTCAGCGGGAGAGTTGAGCACGTGTTGGAGGTTCGTTTAGCAGAGAACCAAGCGATCACCGTGCGACCGTATGAACATTAACTACGAACCACGCGTGGAGGCAGGCACAAACCTGCTTCAACACAACAAGCTGCCGGCGACAGAGATTGGTTTTCGAGAATTCTAACAAGATGCTCACCGTGGAGTAAGTGGTGGCAATCTCAGCTTCGACTTCCCCGTCACCTACCACCTCCCTCCTCACCCAGTCCCTCCTCCTGAATCTGCCTCCCCTGCCCAAAGTCCGCCAACCAAAGGTCCTCTCTTTAGAGAAGAGAACGTACATCTCACCGAGGTGCGACCATTCTGCACGGCTGAGCTACCACTGAATTTTACTAAACGGATTAAATTTTACCACAAAACTTAGGAACAATGTTTGGTGCAGATTTCATGTATGATAACGGAAAATATTGACTTGCAAGTATCTGGGGGTGGTATTAGTATTCTTTTTGGCATCGATGGCTGGAGTTCTGTTCTCTCAAACACGGATTGCAGGAAAGTCTATTTATTCATGAAACAGAATAACCCCTATGGTAAATATAATAAAATACTGTTGATAATTTCTTTACCTGAAGATCTGTCCTGGTCGGCCGAGTTGGTGAAGCGGTTCTAGGCGCTACAGTCTGGAACAGCCCGACCGCTACGATCGCAGGTTCGAATCCTGCTTTGGGCATGGATGTGTGTGATGTCCTTACGTTAAGTTAGGTTTAAGTAGTTCTAAGTTCTAGGGGACTGATGATCTCAGAAGTTAAGTCTCATGGTGCTCAGAGCCATTTGAACCATTTGATCTGTCCTGTCAAGGTTCAAGTGGTTCAAGTGGCTCTGAACACTATGGGACTTAACATCTGTGGTCATCAGTCCCCTAGAACTTAGAACTACTTAAACCTACCTAACCTAAGGACATCACACACATCCATGCCCGAGGCAGGATTCGAACCTGCGACCGTAGCAGTCGCGCGGTTCCGGACTGAGCGCCTAGAATCGCGAGACCACCACGGCCGGCTCCTGTCAAGGCCACCAGTTATAATACACTTTTTTATTTTGTTATTTATGCACCTTATACACTTATTTATACGCCTACCTTTTTTTTTAAGATTGTAGCATTTCGTTTTACTCTGAAACGACGCCACTGCTTTACTGTCGGAAAATGGCAACTTCCTTAAGCAGACACTAGAGACTGTTTTGTAGCTATTTTTTTCAACAACAAAATGTGGAGGATTCGATTAATATGTATAAAGTATGCGGAAGGGGTTTTTATATTAAGAAATTAGACTTATTAAGAACATGGCATGCAGCTTCTCGAAATATGTACAGCGCGCCCGCCTTGCGAGGCATCCACAAAGTGAAAGACGACTAGCTCATCTCCATCATAAAATAGAAAAAAAGGGCAGCAGCGATACGAAGATACCGTTCTAACCGAAAAATATCTGCATCAAACTAATTATAGTGTCTCGCGATACTAAACGGTTACGATTACTGTGGCCTGTTGGTGGAGGTGTATATATCTCACTGGTTAGTAATAAATAGATAAAGTGGTCCGTTAAATGTATGAGAGCTGCTCGGCAACCAAACGAATAGCTTGATAAATTATGAAAGAGGGGGATGATCCCACCGTGGACAGAAACGGCTGTGGTAGACTAGTACGTTGATTAGAAGGTGTTTGTCACAACGAATGCCAGCTTCACTTCAGTAACACATCACCGAAACAATTAAAACATGAAAAAAGAGTCTACTAACAATACATTACGTTACGGTAGTCTTATTCCAAGGACTCTGCTGAGAGTTGTCTCTGCAAAGTGAAATTAAATCATACATATAAATTTAATTTAGCTTAAGTGTAATTAACGTACAAAAGACTATTTTATGACATCTACATCTACATCTACATCTACATCTACATCTACATACATACTCCGCAATCTACCATACGGTGCGTGGCGGAGGGTACCTCGTACCACAACTAGCATCTTCTCTCCCTGTTCCACTCCCAAACAGAACGAGGGATAAATGACTGCCTACTTGCCTCTGTACGAGCCCTAATCTCTCTTATCTTTGTGTTCTTTCCGCGATATGTAAGTTGGCGGGAGTAAAATTGTACTGCAGTCAGCCTGAAATGCTGGTTCTCTAAATTTCCTCAGTAGCGATTCACGAAAAGAACGCCTGCTTTCCTCCAGAGACTCCCACCCGAGTTCCTGAAGCATTTCCGTAACACTCGCGTGATGATCAAACCTACCAGTAACAAATCTAGCAGCCCGCCTCTGAATTGCTTCTCTGTCCTCCCTCAATCCGCCCTGATAGGAATCCCAAACGCTCGAGCAATACTCAAGAATAGTTCGTATTAGTGTTTTATAAGCGGTATCCTTTACAGATGAACCACATCTTTCCAAAATTCTACCAATGGACCGAAGACGACTATTCGCCTTCCCCATAACTGTCATTACATGCTTGTCCGACTTCATATAGCTCTGCAATGTTACGCCCAAATATTTAATCGACGTGACTGTGTCAAACGCTACACTACTAATGGAGTATTCAAACATTACAGGAGTCTTTTTCCTATTCATCTGCATTAATTTACATTTATCTATATTTAGAGTTAGCTGCCATTCTTCACACCAATGACAAATCCTGTCCAAGTCATCTTGTATCCTCCTACAACCATAATTCTAACAATAAAGCTAAAACATTAGAGTTTCTGTGAAGGTACTTTTGCTTGGCGTAGAAGCAGTGGCTCAGCAGTAAGTTCTACACTTCAGTTGTAAACTTCACTGTATTATGTATCGTAGTTAATTTGCTCTGGCAGGTTGTTGAATACACGCGCATCTATGTATCTGACTCCTTTCTGTTCTAATGTTTACCCCTCCCAGAATTTTTAGGTTTGTTTTCAGTTCTAGTTTTATATTGACACTGTAAAATAATTTTTGAGGAAACGGAAGTATCAGAAAAGACAAAGGTTATTAATGAATAGGTATGGAAGTAGTAGCCAATATACTAAGTTTATGATGTCGATGCAAGATGCCATAGAATTTACGCCAGATACGTTTAATTTCTGAAACTGCGGTAGCAGTAAATTGATCTTCCTCTAAAAAGGATTCCATAACTCATTAGTGAATGAAAATATGTAGAATAATCTATTTTCTTCGTTTTCTCTTTAAATTCAGGTATAAAGATAGTTTTGCAAACGTAGCTGAACTAAGGTATTTCTTCAATTCTACGCAGGCAATTTCAGACTAAGATTTTGATCAATCTGCACTCCCAAAACTTAACACTCAGGAGTATTATTTTATCAAAATTCAGTGATAGTTAATTACGTCGAACCATTCGTTAGTGGCACTAAATATTTCGTTAGCTGCATTTTCAGTAGCTGGACTACTACTGCTATTGTTCTTACGCTTGTATCATCCGGAAAAGGACCCAAACCAGAACCTATTTGTATGCTATTTCGCATTCAGAGTGCCTACTACTCTGTGAGACTGACATACAACTCATAAATTCTGTCATTCAGATGAGATAAAAACCACTACGCGTTCTGAAATTTATTCTCCTTAGGTTAAGCTGCATTTATTGCTACAAAGATGACATTGTAACAGAAGTAAGAGTTACACCGACGGGCAGTAATGGTTAGCCACGCACAAAATATTTAACGAATAAGTGGAAGAGGAATCTTCAGTAAAAACGCAATCAGTGTCTGCAGAAAGCATTTCTACTTCCACACAGCATGTCTCGCACCAGTGGTAAAGGAACTGCTGGACAGTGGAAGCCAGAATGAGGCACGCCGTTTAGCTGGAAACGTTGTGAAGTTACCTGGTCAGACCTGTTTTACAGTCACGATATACTTTACTAAGTGGTCAATTTCAAGTAGCGAGTTGCATTTTAATAGGCGATCACGTTCGGTGCCAGGGCAGTAATCAAGATGTGGGTCCTGTCACCTGCTTATACTACAGCAACTGTCGCTGTTGCTTCCCAACATGGGGAGAGGAAGCTGGATGCCGAAAAAAAAACAGCAGTTTAGCGCGGTGACGGATCAAAATCAGTACTCCGAAGCTATCACACAATTATTAGTACATATTAATTGAAGTTTATAGTAGCCGAAAACAAAGTCGAGGAAGAAAGCCTTAAACAAAATTAAATACAATTTTAATATCCTATGTAATAAGGCGCTTAATTTGTTTAACATTTTGAGAATAAGAAAGTGATTCCGAAGTCTTATGATAGCCCAAAAGCTCGTGAATTGGTAATGAGATACAGTATGAGCCATACGTCTGTGGCAGTCAATAACAACAAGAATCAGAAAAGTCAACATTTTTTCTGAGGTAATTAATACTGCAATGGTGCGAAAATCATGAGGACGGAAGTATCTTTCGAATGATGCATCATAGGCAAGTAACATAGCTCGATAATATGTGGACTATACACAGAAAGCACTGCTGCAGTATGGAACAGAAGGTATCCAATAGAAATACGCACTGAGACGAACAACACTGATCCTTTTCTCAAAAGATAATAATTATTATTTTTAGTGATAATCCAAAAAAACTGGTACACCTGTCTAATATCGTGTACGACCCTCGCGAACACTCAGAAGTGCCACACACGACGTGACGTGGACTCGACTAATGTCTGAGAGGTAGCGATGGAGGGAATTGGCACCATGAATCCTGCAGGGCTGTCCATAAATCCGTAAGAGTACGAAGGGGTGGAGATCCCTTCTGAAAAGCACGTTGCAATGCTCAATAACGTTCGTGTCTGGAGAGGCTGGTTACCAGTGGAAGTGTTTAAGCTCAGAAGAGTCTTCCTGGAGCAACTCTATAGCAATTCTGGATATGTGGGGTGTCGCATTGTCCTGCTGGAATCGCCCAAGTCCGTCGGAATGCACAGTGGACATCAGTGATCAGACAGGGTGCTTACGTACGTGTCACCTCTCAGAGTCGTATCCAGACGTATCAGGGGTCCCATATCACTCCAATTGCACACGCCCCACACCATTACAGGCCCCTAGCACCTTGAACAGTCCCTGCTGACGTGCTGAATCCATGGATTCATGTGATTGTCTCCATACTCGTACACGTCCTTCCGCTCGATACAATTTGAAACGAGACTCGTCTGACCAGGCAACTTGCTTCCAGTCATCAGCAGTCCAATGTTGGTGTTAACGGGCCCCGGAGAAGCGTAAAGCTTTCTGTCGTGCAGTCATCAAGGGTAAACGAGTGGCCATCGGTTCCGAAACCCATATCGATGATGTTTCGTCGAATTATTCGCAAGCTGGCACTTGTTGATGGCCCAGCATTGAAATTTGCAGTAATTTGGGGGAGGGTTGCACTTCTGTCGCGTTTAACGATTCTCCACTCGTCGTTGGTCCCATTCTTGCAGGATCTTTCTTCGGCAGCAGCCATGTCGGAGATTTCTCGTTTTACCGGATTCCTGATATTCACGGTACGCTCGTAAATGATTGTGCGGGAAATCCCCACTTCATAGCTGTCTCGGAGATTCTGTGTCCCATCGCTCACTTAAATCTTGATAACCTGCCATTGTAGCAGCAGTAAACGATCTAACAACTGCGCCAGACACTTTTTGTCCTACACAGGCGTTGCCGTCCGCAACGCCATATTCTGCCTGCTTAGATATCTCTGAATTTGAATACGCATGCCTAAACCAGTTTCTTTGGCACTTCAGTGTATGACGGAACACCTGGAAATTAGAAACGGCGCGATATGTTTCTTACTATGGTATGTGATCACCAGGGATGTCAATGCATGCTCCGCGACTGGTCACACGTTTGGTGAGGGGGTCTTGCGGTAAGGCGCTTCATTCCTCCAGCAACGAAGTTGACAAGTGCTGAATAATCGTTGTTGCCTGTGGACGTGCCGCAGTGCGTCTTCCCAAAACGTGCACTCTGTCTTCAGGCCACAAGTGGCCCATCGGGACCATCCTCAGCTGAGGATTCGGATAGGAGGGGTGAGTGGTCAGCACGCCACTCTCCCACTGGGAGACTCCCAGTTGCTATGATGGTGTGCTGCTCAATTGGCATCACGAGGCTGAGTGCACCTTGAAAAATGGTAACAGCACATGGCGGCCCGGAGGGTCACCCATCCAAGTGCCTGTCACGCCCGACAGCGATTAACTTCTGTGATCTCAGGGGAACCGGTGTATCCACTGCGGCAAGACCATTGCCCTAATTCCACACGTGATACATGGGATTTAAGTCGGTGGAGCGGGCAGCCAGGCCATTCGTCGATTATCCTGTCGTCCGAAGAGCTCCTCCACGTGCGCTGTTCGATGCAATCACACACTGTCACCCACAAAGATGAAGTCAGGGCCGAATGCACACCAGCATGGACGTACATTGGACAGGACTTCCGTGTCACAATAATGTTGATCAGTGAAAAAAAATTAAACAAGACAATTTAAACAAGAAAAAAAAGGAAAACAAAAAAATTAAACAAGAAAAAAGAATTCTTAAACAAGAAAATTAAAAAAAAAAGAAGGATGAGGCCACTGGCATGTACCTCTGTTGGCCGCCATATTCTCTGTTTCTGAACACATGCGACTCATTCTTGTGGAGCTTAAGACAATGTGTGCAGCAATAACCCCAAAACCATTGCTGAGCTGAAAACAGCCATTCAGGAGGTAATCGACAACATCGATGTTCCGACAGTTCAGCTGATCATGCAGAATTTCGCTATTCGTCTGCGTCACATCATCGTCAATGATGCCAGGCATATCGAATTTGTCATAACCTAAATCTGAATATCTGAAGTGACGTTTACATGTTGAATAAAGTCTCTGCACTCTGTAGTTTGTAACTAATTTGAGTTTTTTTTTCATAGAGTGTAGGCTGAAATGATGATGTGGTAACTGGGATGAACCGCTCACTTGTGGTACTGGAGTACACACTGACGTGCTATTCGTAGCCAAGCATTTTTTAGCTGATGGTGGTGGATAGTGAATTAAAACCGATAGTATGGTGATAAAAATTGGACAGGTGCGAGTAGGACGCACGCATTGAGTTTTCCGCACAAACTTAATAATGTATACAGACAGTTCATCCAATCTGGGAATCGAGAATCCCGACCATTTTTGCCTGTTATTGACTCTGATACTGGCCAGATGACGGTGCTAGACAGGTGATATCATTACAAGATTT
Organism: Schistocerca cancellata; assembly: GCF_023864275.1. Taxonomy (NCBI): domain Eukaryota; kingdom Metazoa; phylum Arthropoda; class Insecta; order Orthoptera; family Acrididae; genus Schistocerca; species Schistocerca cancellata. Next base: position 349,751,359 of record NC_064633.1, on the reverse strand, counting down.
TCGAGAATGTTTAAAGTTTAATAATATTAAAGCGACATAAAGCCGTGCAGGAGGCCGGTGACCATTATTAAGTTAATCAGTAGTTCTGCATTCAGGCTGACTGAGTAGCAATGGTAAAAGACGAACATCAAGCAAGGAATAACTTTATTGCTCATATGACGCGTTTCGGAATTTATTCGTTGTCAGATATCCATGAGCGATTACTTCACGTAAATATGGCAATTCAAGTTTCATGTGAAACAAACATTCGCAGACTAGTCTGTTTGTCTCACGTACAACTTGAAACGTCATATCTAAGTGCAGTAATCGCTCTTCGGTACCTGACGATGAATAAACTCCGAAACGCGTCGTACATGTAATGAAGTCATTCCTTCAGTTTCACCTTTGCTACCCAATCACCTTGAACGCAGAACTACTGATTGTTTTAATGTCAAGGTTGATGGCGAATAACAAATAACAGAAGAAATATTTTTTTCGGTCGATCTAATTACAGATTAACAGTTTTCGGATTTTTTCCCCTTTACTTGTACTGTAAAACCTTGATACTTGCTACATTTCATGATGCTAAGTTATCAGGAAGTACGCTATAGATTTTGATAAGTCAGTTTGCAAGTATCAAAACATGTGACGTAAATGACCGTACCTTTTGACTGTAATGACTTAGAAGCTAAACTTTATTATACCGCCGAGGGACAATAGACTTTTAATATGTGACATAAATAAATAAATAAAAGCGACTACCACTTTCCTGAGGAAAAGGGTTTGTAACAGTCGGACGAACGGACAGACAGACAACCGATTAAGATACGGTACCCTAAAAACACTTTGCGATCGAGACGGATAAGAATTTATAAATTTCTGCTTATGTGCCAATTGGTTATCTGCAACGGATGATATGTTAACGCGTAGACCCGACATAACTAGAGATATGCGATATCATGTTTGAACGTACCCATGATCACGCCGTGAATAAAGGTGAGCAGTTTCTTAACATATAGACCAGCATTTCGCTACGTCTCTACAAGGAATGATCTACCACGCGCATCATTGGAACACGACGTTTGAACGGTGCCCGTGAGAGATCCTGACAGGTACAGGAGAGACGTGTAATGCCTTGTCAACGGCAATCGGTCACAAACCTGACAGGAACTGCTGTCGTCAGTAAAAACAGGTCAGTCTCGGCCACTTATCGAGCGAACATCGCGAAGGGAACTGCATACAATGGACATTTGGAGTCGGGTACGTCGCTGAGACCATTGCTCACAACCGCACACAAAGCTGCACTTCTTTCACGGGACAGACAACACAGATATAGGTCACTAGTTGAAGGGATGCGTGCTCCTGCGAGTCGCGATTTTGCCTCTTTTCACAAGATGAAAAGCTTCAAGGGCACCGAGGCCCAGTGTGGCGTTTAGTCTACATGGTGTGAAAGGTGTAGGCCAAGCCGAAGAAGGTTCTGCGATGTTTATCGGATGATTTTCCTATCACGAAGTGGACCTCATTTCATTCCGATTACCACGAATCTGAAAACTGGGCTTTTATTTCAGCATTCTCCGTGACCGACTCTAGCCCTTTTCTCTATGTCTTCATGCTTAGTGTGCTGTGGACACTTTCTTGCAATTGACGCTGTCTTCCAATACAACAACCTCTCTCGTAGGGCTATATACTCATAGTTTGACGGACATTCAGATGCCCCAATTCTCTGCTCGTCTGGCCCGCTAAATCACCCGATCTTAAAACGTGAGAAATTGTCTCGTTGTATTAGGAGTAACAGTTTGCACAAAGCAATCAGCGCCTCGTAGCTTGGTAATTCTGCGGGATGTTATCATCTAGGAATGGTTTTAATTCGATATAGCGCATCTGAATAAATTTGTGGGCTCTCACCCTCGTAATTTGAGACCACGGTAAGAACTGTAGGCGGTGTTAGGAATTAGCTAAATGTTTCCTGAGGGATGACTAATTTTTTTCTTTTTGTTTGTTTCATTGTCGTTCAATGTTAAAAACGAGCAAACGTTTTAGATCTTTACATCCAGCTTAAGAAACCCTCGCAGAACACTGCTGTTTTCTCTACGTAGCTTGGAGCGATGCAGTAGGTCAGTGTTTTGGGAAATATTGCAAATCGTGGACCTATGAGTATCAATAGCAGAAAATGAACGAATTATTATTGTTATTGATTTAAGCCCACTAGGGAGCGCTTAACCTGCGTTTCTAGCATTTGTAGACTTAGAGAAAGCTTTTGACAATGTTGACTGGAATACTATCTTTCAAATTCTGAAGGTGTCAGTGGTAAAATATAGGGAGCGAAAGGCTATTTACAATTTGGATAGAAACCAAATGGTAGTTATAAGAGTCGAGGAGCATGAAAGGGAAGCAGTGGTTGGGAAGGGAGTGAGACAGGGTTGTAGCCTCTCCCCGATGTTATTCAATCTGTTTATTGAGCAAGCAGTAAAGGAAACAAAAGAAAAATTCGGAGTAGGTATTAAAATCCATGGAGAAGAAATAAAAACTTTGAGGTTCACCTATGACATTGTAATTTTGTCAGAGACAGCAAAGGACTTGGAAGAGCAGCTGAATGGAATGGATAGTGTCTTGAAAGGAGGATATAAGATGAACATCAACAAAAGCAAAACGAGGATAATGGAATGTAGTCGAATTAAGTCGGGTGATGCTGAGGGTATTAGATTAGGAAATGAGACACTTAAAGTAGTAAAGGAGTTTTGCTATTTGGGGAGCAAAACAACTGATGATGTTTGAAGTAGAGAGGATATAAAATGTAGACTGGCAATGGCAAGGAAAGCGTTTCTGAAGAAGAGAAATTTGTTAACATCGAGTATAGATGTAAGTGTCAGGAAATCGTTTCTGAAACTATTTGTATGGAGTGTAGCCATGTATGGAAGTGAAACATGGACGATAAATAGTTTAGACAAGAAGAGAATAGAAGCTTTAGAAATGTGATGCTACAGAAGAATGCTGAAGATTAGATGGGTACATCACATAACTAATGAGGAGGTGTTGAGGAGGATTGGGGAGAAGTTTGTGGCCCAACTTGACTAGAAGAAGGAATCGGTTTGTAGGACATGTTCTGAGGCATCAACGGATCACCAATTTATTATTGGAGGGGAGTGTGGAGGGTAAAAATCGCAGAGGAAGACCAAGAGATGAATACACAAAGCAGATTGAGAAGGATGTAGGTTGCAGTAGGTACTGGGAGATGAAGAAGCTTGCACAGGATAGAGCAGCATGGAGAGCTGCATCAAACCAGTCTCAGGACTGAAGACCACAACAACAACAGGGAGCGCTCATGAATAGTTCTTCTTCGATGCTCTCTTTCGTTCCCAAAAATCTCTTGAGCCCTGCTGATAATTTCTCCTTCCTCTCCTGTGAAAGGTTCTTCCGACGTTAAGGGACTCCAAGACTACCATAGAACAAATTAGGAACGATCTTCTGCCTCAAGATCAGAGATCCCAGCCGAATCCAAGTCTTTTAGTTCTTCATTAAGCCACAGGCTTACAGTCTTGTAGCTTTTAACCAATGAGAAGACCTTCTTGGTAAACCTATTGTTGTTCATTCGTTGTAAGTGTCCATAGAACTTGAGCCTCCTACGTTGCATACTGGTGATGGCTGATTCTAACTGTTGATACAGTTCAGATTTAGACTTTAGTCGATATGTACCATCTGGGAGCAATCTCGGCCCATGAATTTTTCTGAGAATACGTCTTTCGGCTTTCTCCAGACCATCCATCGTGCCTTTTCTGTTCGTCAAGAGGTTCTCTGCAGCATACACAAACTGTGGTCTGACAGCAGTTCTGCAAAGACAAACCTTAGCATTCTTCGAAATGCACTTCTTGTTGTACAGATTGTAGGACAGATGGATGCTGCGTTGAGTTTGTTACGCCTTTCTAAGATGGAGGTGCCGTTTATACAATTGCAGTGTGCCCATTCACCAAGTAAATGAAAGCGATTGACCCTCCTAATCGTTCCATGTATAGTTGTTACTGTGGTGTTACTGGAGTGCCGTTTCTCAAAGTATTTGGTCTTGTCATGTGGTATTTGTAGCACTGACTTCATCGCTATCTCAGGCAGAGCTTGGACAGCAATGACAGCATCCTGGTTAAGATTGCAATGTCACCTGCGAAACAAGGCACCTTATCTCGATTCTTCGAGTCTCGGCTCGAATAGTAACTGGTTTGATTCCTAGATTCCTCAGTATATTCCCAGGTTTTTATGACTCTATCAAGCACCACATTAAACAGAATGGATGGTAGACCACCATCCTGTCTTACTCCCGTTTTGATGTTGAAACTCCGAGATAGTTCTCCTCTGAACTTCACCTTAGAGGGTGCATCTGTGAGAGCCTGTTTGATGAGAGTGTGTGCGTTGTAATCCACACCTCTTTCTTGGAGTACTAAGAAGAGTGTTTGGCGGTCGATGGAATCATAAGGTTGCGTAAAGTCGACAAAAATCACGGTGATGTTCGTACTCCTTTCTTGTTTTAGTTGGATAATGCTTTTCAACTTGAAGATGTTCTCGTTACAGGACCTTCCACGTCGAAATCCTCCTTGATATTCACCCATTGTTTTATCACATTGACCTTCTACATTCCCCCGTAAAACCTTAGAGAGCACTTTGTATTCTATTGGCAGCAAAGAAATCTCCCGGCAATTGTTGACATAGCTGCGATCGCCTGTCTTATGTAAAGCGTGTATGAAAGCTGATTTCCAGTCATCAGGAATTCTGCCAGCCTCCAAGCGGTCGACCAAGATCCGGCATAGGGCCTCTGTGATCGCATTTCCACCTGCTTTCAGATCTTCTGCAATGATACCATCTTCCCCGGATGCCTTGCACTTCTTAACATGGATGATGGCATTAGCAACTTACTGTATAGTTGGTGGGTTAGATGGTAGGTGTATCCCTTGAGGATCTATAACACACAGTCTTTCCGTAGGCTCGAAACAATTAAGCAATTGCTCAAAATAGTTTGCCAAACGTTCCACGTTCTCGGGGTTATTAGTTACCAGCTGCCCGGCCGTATTCTTAAAGTGAAGGCATTGTGGTTTATACCCTGAGTGTTCCTCTTTGAAAGCCCGATAAAAGTTTCTGTTGTAAATTTTAAATTCTTCATCCAACTTTTCCATTCTTGATCGATCGTAAGATCCCTTCACGCGCCTGATGGCAATTGGTAATTGGTAATTGCGATACAGAATTCTGTTTCTTCTTTGATTTTACTTCCTTTTATTTTGCACATGTATCTATATCTACATCCCCATAGATACTACGCAATGAAACGGTACGGTACATGGCGGAGGGTACCCCGCACCACAACTAGTCACTTCCTTTCTTGTTTCACTCACAAATTGAGCGAGGGAAGACAATTATTTATAAGCCTCCTTGTGAGGCCAAATTTCTTGAATCTTGTCATAGTGGTCCTTTCACGCAGTGCATGTTGACGGCAGTAGAATCGTTCTGCAGTTAGCTTCAGAGGCCCGTTCCCTAAATTTTCTCAATAGCGTTTCTCGAAAAGAACGTCACCTTTCCTCCATGGATTCCCATTTGAGTTCCCGAAGCATCTCCGTAACACTTACGTGTTGTTCGTACCTACCGTAACTGCTTCGATCTCACTTCGATCCGACATAGTACAGAGCCCAAATACTCAAGCAGTACTCAAGAGTAGGTCTCACGAGCATCCTATACGAGGTCTCCTTTACAGGTGAAATAAACCGAAGTCGACCATTCGCCTTCCCTAACACAGTTCTCCCATGTCATTCCATTTCACAACGCTTGCAACGTTATGACAAGATATCTAAACGACGTAACTGTGTCAAGCAGGGCACTAGTAATATTTTATGCGAGCATTGTATGTTTTTTGTTGTTTCTATGTGTCTAAATTGCACTTTTCCAAATTTAGACACAGCTGCCACTCATCAAACCAACTAGAAATTCCTCTAAGTCATCTTGTATCTTCCTACAGACACTGAACTTCGACACCTGTCACACTTTCCTAGGGCAGTCCTGACGGTACTATAATCTCTGATGAAAACTCGCTGTCGAGGACAACATACTGTGTTCTATTACTTAAGAAGTCTTAGAACCGCTCATATATCTGTGGACTCATTCTACACTCCTGGAAATGGAAAAAAGAACACATTGACACCGGTGTGTCAGACCCACCATACTTGCTCCGGACACTGCGAGAGGGCTGTACAAGCAATGATCACACGCACGGCACAGCGGACACACCAGGAACCGCGGTGTTGGCCGTCGAATGGCGCTAGCTGCGCAGCATTTGTGCACCGCCGCCGTCAGTGTCAGCCAGTTTGCCGTGGCATACGGAGCTCCATCGCAGTCTTTAACACTGGTAGCATGCCGCGACAGCGTGGACGTGAACCGTATGTGCAGCTGACGGACTTTGAGCGAGGGCGTATAGTGGGCATGCGGGAGGCCGGGTGGACGTACCGCCGAATTGCTCAACACGTGGGGCGTGAGGTCTCCAAAGTACATCGATGTTGTCGCCAGTGGTCGGCGGAAGGTGCACGTGCCCGTCGACCTGGGCACGCCAAGACCGTAGGATCCTACGCAGTGCCGTAGAGGACCGCACCGCCACTTCCCAGCAAATTAGGGACACTGTTGCTCCTGGGGTATCGGCGAGGACCATTCGCAACCGTCTCCATGAAGCTGGGCTACGGTCCCGCACACCGTTAGGCCGTCTTCCGCTCACGCCCCAACATCGTGCAGCCCGCCTCCAGTGGTGTCGCGACAGGCGTGAATGGAGGGACGAATAGAGACGTGTCGTCTTCAGCGATGAGAGTCGCTTCTGCCTTGGTGCCAAAGATGGTCGTATGCTTGTTTGGCGCCGTGCAGGTGAGCGCCACAATCAGGACTGCATACGACCGAGGCACACAGGGCCAACACCCGGCATCATGGTGTGGGGAGCGATCTCCTACACTGGCCGTACACCACTGGTGATCGTCGAGGGGACACTGAATAGTGCACGGTACATCCAAACCGTCATAGAACCCATCGTTCTACCATTCCTAGACCGTCAAGGGAACTTGCTGTTCCAACAGGACAATGCACGTCCGCATGTATCCCGTGCCACCCAACGTACTCTAGAAGGTGTAAGTCAACTACCCTGGCCAGCAAGATCTCCCGATCTGTCCCCCATTGAGCGTGTTTGGGACTGGATGAAGCGTCGTCTCACGCGGTCTGCACGTCCAGCACGAACGCTGGTCCAACTGAGGCGCCAGGTGGAAATGGCATGGCAAGCCGTTCCACAGGACTACATCCAGCATCTCTACGATCGTATCCATGGGAGAATAGCAGCCTGCATTGCTGCGAAAGGCGGATATACACTGTACTAGTGCCGACATTGTGCATGCTCTGTTGCCTGTGTCTACGTGCCTGTGGTTCTGTCAGTGTGATCATGTGATGTATCTGACCCCAGGAATGTGTCAATAAAGTTTCCCCTTCCTGGGACAATGAATTCACGGCGTTCTTATTTCAATTTCCAGGAGTGTATATGACAGTACCTTCGTAAACTGACTGCAGTGGGACATCGAGCCAACGGCCTTGCCGCAGTACTAACACCGGTTCCTGTCAGATCACCGAAGTTAAGCGCTGTAGGGTTGGCTAGTACTTGGATGGGTGACCATTCAGTCTGCCGAGCTCTTTTGGCAAGCAGGATGCACTCAACCCATGTGAGGCAAACTGAGGAGCTGCTTGATTGAGAAGTAGCGGCTCCGGTCTCGTAAACTGACATACGGCCGGGAGAGCGGAGTGCTGACCACATGCCCCTCCATATCGGCATCCAGGGACGCCTGTGGTCTGAAGATGACGTGGTGGCCAGTCGGTCCCGTTGGGCCTTCATGGCCTGTTCGAGCGGACCTAAGCTTTTAGTGGGGCATCGTGTCAAATGATTTCTGAAAATTATGAAATATGGAATCTTCCAGTTGCTCTTCATCGATAGTTCGCAATATATCATGTGAGAAAAGAACAAGCCAAATTTCGCACGGTTGTTGGTTTCTGAAACAATGCTGATTCTTGGACATAAGCTTCTTAGCCTCAAGGAAGTTTATTATATTCGAACTGAGAATATCATCAACGATTCTGCAGCAAACCGAAGTTAGAATATTGGTATGTAACTTTGCGGGTTCGTTCTTTTAACCTTCTCATTATCGTGGTGTCACCTGCGTTTTTCTTTTTCCAGTCGCTTGGGATTTTGTGGTGAGCGAGAGATTCACGATAAATGAAAGCTAGGTAAGGGGCCAATACCGCAGAGTACTCTTTGTGAAACTGAAATGGTATCCCATCCGGATCTGGTGATTTATTTGCTTTCATATCTTTCAGTTGTTTCTCTATGTAAGAGATTGTTATTACCATGTAGTTCATAAGAGAGTCTGTCCGATGGTCAAATGACGGTAAATTTGTACGATTCTCCTGTATGAACGATTTATTGAATGCGAAATTTAAAACTTCGGCTTTCGTTTTGCTATATTCGGCTGCCACACCGCACTGGTCAACAAGGGACTGAGTGGAACCCTTAGACCCGTTTAGCGATTTTACATAGGACCAGAATTTTCTCGGGTTCTCTGCCAGATCTTCTGCTAAGGTGGGACGGTGGTAACAGTTGTATGCTTCGTGCATAGATATTTTCACAGACGCACAAATCTCTACTAACCATCGCTTGTCGTCGTTTGTGCGTTCTCTTTTGAAACGAGAGTGCAACAGCCTCTGCTTCTTCAGCATCTTCCGAATTTCGTTACGAAACCATGGTGGGTATTTTCCATCCTTCATCCACTTACTAGCCATGCAACTCTCCAGAAAGCGATTTAGAATCTGCTTAAGCATTGCCCTTAATTCCTCTACGTCCATCTTACTGGATTTACGTGGTGTCAACTCACTGTCGAGGTGAGATGCTGACAACTGCTTATCTGCTCTATCTAGCAGAAACACTCTCCAAGCCTTCTTGACTGATTTATTAAGTTTCGTAATCATAGTTGCTAAAATGACATAATGATCGCTATCTTAGATGGCCTAGAATAAGGTTTGTTTTGCTCTATGGTATAAAGTGTGTTTACTTTTTGTTTTGTTCATATTGCTGGATGAATCTCTTATTAATAAAGTACGCAAAATTTCAAATTCTTTTTAACATTTTTGTTAAATGCAGTGTGTAAAACTAAATGCAATATGCAGAACCGTTTTATAGACTGTGAGGCGAGAGCGTTGTCGATATCTGCAGACGAACAGTGGCAGTCAGTGGGTGTGCAGTGGTGTGGCGTGTACCCACTTATTTTGTGAATCGTATGCCAGCATTCCGTCCGATAAAAAAATATGCGTTTTTGCGGCTTTTACGTTTTAGATAACGTTTGAACTAAATTTTGAAGTGAATAACATGAAAGAAAAGGGTAGACTAAATACTGATTGTTTCTGGGACCTTTACGAACAAATGTGACGGTGCGCCCGATTATCGTCAGTAGCGCCAAACAGTTTTGGGATTTAACCGAGTTGCGTAATCTTGTGTACCTTATTTGTAACTTAATGAACTGACGCGAGCTTTAAAACATTAACCGCTGCTATGGAAACATTTAGACAGTCCATCACACGTGAGATTGTTTCCGCCGTAGCTGAATTCGCGATCGTGATATCTATACTATACTCGGATGGACTGTAGATTCACGATTGGCGAGTTAAAATGGATTCTGTACTATTTCAAAACCTTGTACTGAATGTTAATATCAGTGTCGTGTGTGTAAGAGACTTTACTGATATGCTTATACGATCTCCGAGCTATTTAGCAACTGTTACGTTGGACCAATCTGTAATCAAAGGAACCCCGCGGATGATAATATGTGTATTTCTGCGTAGAGAATACTATTTCAAGAAAGAGGATGCATCTGGTGCCATTTCACTACTAATCGACTGTTTCAATCACGCCGCCAGCATCGAGGAACCGCCGTCGACGTCAAATCGTATCGACCACGCAAAGATGAGTTGGCATGGAAAGGACCCTCCCCTTATAAAGAATGAACACTTCTTTAGTGATAAGGATCTTCCAATTTTTTTTCTTAAATAAATGTAGTTACAGTGAAGTGTGTCACAATCTGTGTTTGTGTCTATTGGCGGGTGATCATTGTTATTCACAACTTCCGGTCTTCTATTTTAATTTATATTGGTGATCGTTGCTTGTGTTTTACATATCTTTTGGAGGTTTTTGTTGCTTTATATGTGCACTGTGTTTTTATCACTCAAAGGTCTGCTGTGATTTCTGGTAACTTACATATGATGGCATCTGCTATTAGATTCCGAGTGCCGACCAGTCATAAGAAGGGTACTCGTTCGCTACTGACTCATGACACAATATCTGTAGCAACGTTAAATTTGACAGCTATCCAAGTACGTGAACTGTGTGTAGTTCAGCAGAACCTCGTATTACCTCACACTCATGACCAAGAGACAGTTTATTTGGATTTCATATTATAATAGAGCAAATTCCATCATTATTTACTAAGTTTGTTTCGGAATTTTTGTGACTTGTTTGCCTTTAGAGTCCGTTCGCAAATACTGACATCCTTTCTTTTATTAACTTCGGAAGTAAAACGTATTATTCAGAGTCTAAATTATCAAAATTCAGGATCCAAGATACACAGGCTAGGTCTCTTAGTACTGCTTTCTTCACATGGGGATAAATTTCATAAAGGATTCAGTAATATTCTTCACATATGGCGACCGTGACAGGACTGAGTCACATTCTTCACAGTTTCCAAGTGACTTGTTAGTACTAATTGAAGTAAGTAAATTTTCAATGTTAATCGATGTAATAACTTAAATATTACCTACATATTGAAAGGTGAACAACGCGTGAACAGTATAGATAAGAAAATCTTAAGTAAAATTAATGTCGTAAGACAGCAATTTACCACTTTTAAATTTCGGAGTTCGGAATGAAAATCTTCTTTGAGATGTAACATGTTTTAATAAGTTATTTCATAACATACTCAACAGTAATACTTCATTATAGCTGCAGCTGGATGGTATTTCTAATCGCCTATGCGAGATGATCTATCAATAAACGTAGGGAATGGCTGTTTCATCTACTCTAACATAAGCTTCGCCAATGCAATGATTATTACCTAACACTGCCAGCTGCGCTGGAGGCGATCTCAAAATCTAAACACGGGTGTTATTCTTATTACGGAAGTTTATTCGTCCAGATCGTACAAAAATACGCAATGATTGCTAGTTTCAGCGAAACTCAGTCGCCATCTTCAGATCAATTGCATGGAAAAAATTTTGTTAGATGGCCAATCCGTTTCGTCGACTGTTCACGTTAATCAGACAGTACCGTAACGTATATTAAAATACAATGATGGACACTTCTAACATCAAACCAATATGAAATGCATACAAATTAAAAGTAAACATACCTTGCAGAGATGACATTCTACAGTATCGATTGTCATCAAACCATAAGAGAATATCTGTGCGAACAGTGCACATAGTTACACGTGAAATACATAAGACTTGTATAAGACGTTTTTATGTTGTCTCCTTGTTGACGGTTGATACGAAATTTGTAAGGCAATCAACGCGACACGTGTTTTGAGGCGCCACCAAATGGCAGCAGTCTTTTCCATCGTAAGATTCGGTCTTAGAAATATAATGTAAATAATTTTATATTTTTACTTTTTATATTTTTGTATATATGAAAATCCACAAAACGAATATCTAACGGGGGAAAACCGTGTATATAATCCTTTTACCTCTATGGGTTTTCATATATATAAATATAACAAAAGAAAAATTGTAAAATTCCTTAGATTATATTTCCAATGATGTAATTGTGTAAAGACCACTGCCATCTACTGGCGTCTCAAAACACGAAGTATGGCGCTGATTGCCTCACAAGATTCCTATCAGATGCCAAGAAGAACACAACGTAAAAACATTTTATACACGACTTGTGTTTGTAGCTATTGTGCCCTGTTCGCACACCTATTCTCTTATTGCATGAAGAGAGACGGTACTATTGTATTACTGTATGCATTTTATGTTGGTTTGACGTTAGAATTTTTCATAATAGTACGATTACACGCTAATCAGCTATAACATTTTTACCATCTACGTAATAGCCGGTATGTGCACATTTGGGAAGGATAAGAGCTCCGACGCCACGTGCCATGGAACCAATGAGGCCTTGGAAGGTCGCTGGAGGGAGCTAGCACCAAATCTGCGCACACAAATCACCTAATCTCCGTAAATTCCGGGAAGGGGAGCAGTGAGCTCTGACGCCATGTTCCATCACATCCCAGACGTGTTCGATCGGGTTCAGACCTGTAGACTTGGGGGCCCAGCAGATCAACTGGAACTCACCACTGTGTTTCTCGAACCACTACACGACATTCCTGGCCTTGTGACAAGGAGCGTATCTTGCTGAAAAATGCCACTGCTGTCGGGAAACATGACTGTCATGAATGGGTGTACGTAGTGCGAAACCGGTGAACGGTTCTCCTTGGCCGTCATGGTGCCTTGCACGAGCTCCACTTCACTAATAAATACCCACGTGAATGTTCCCCAGAGCATAATGGAGCCTCCGTCATCTTGTCTCTGTCCCGTAGTGCAGATGTTAAGGAGCAGCCGCTGGAAGACGACGGACTCGCGCCCTCCCTTCGTCATGATGAAGAGGGTATTCACCATGCAACGCTCTGCCACTGCGACAACGTCCAGTGCTGATGGTTGTAATGGTCGCCTAGTCGTAGAAATTGCTAATTGCTATAATCGCACTATTTCACTCCCATTTAGGGAGCTTGTTAGCACTTGATGTTAGGTTGGCGCCATTAAAATGCATTGTGGTAAACGCTGCTGCTTGCTGGATCGCTGCTGTGTCTCGATGCTGATGATGGCTCTAAATCTGGTTGTCTTGGGTTAAAAAGATGAGGTCCCGTGTTTTATGTGCTTTTGATGATAAAGAACGAGCGAAACCAACAAATATGTAAACTTCAAATATTTATTACTCTGGTGGCCATCTTAATTCCACTGTCCACCAAAGACCATGACACAACACAAAGTAGTACTTCCTTTACATGTTCTTTGCATTGTTTATCCACCTCAAACAATAACACACAAACACACTTTACCAAAGTGACATTCCGACTGCGCCCCCTACCCTTCTTGCTGCTTGTATTTATAACCTTGTGAAAGAACTACTAAAAAGAGATGTAGTTTATAAGTCACATGTACATCTGTTATTGTAATTTGTGCAGAAAAGTAATTAATTTACACCGAGTGACATAATTTAACAGGTTAATAAAATGACAGACAGATTTGTTGACTTGACAGAATAATTCTTTGTTACAAAATGGCCGTTTTTTAGAAGTTTGTCAATTGACATCTCTAATTTGCATAAATAAGTAAATATCATGAATTATTAAGAATTACATTGGTTTTCGTCTAAAATAGGATTGATTACATGAATACTGAGTGAAAACGCTCCTAGTGAACAAATAGGTTTCACTGGATGATTTTTATGTAAGGAGATCCAAAATACGTCAGTTGGTCACTATTTTTCGTACTTCATATTAATTATGTAAGATGAACTTAGTGTTTTTACATGATGACATTTGCTGTATCAGTGATCTAGTGATGTTAACTTTTGTGTGGGTCAGTTATTCAGTATAATTTAATGGGTTGACTGTTTATGGAGACATGTTATGCAATCATTGTTAACATACACAATAACTTTTCTATTATCAGAAATACTCGTTAAACTGGTTGAATTTGGAGGGTATCGCATACTTCGGTAAAATAAAGCCTTTAATAGGTTCCGTTACATGGTGAAATGCTCATTTCAGTCGTAGCTGCCGATGTCGTGGTGTTAACATTCGCACGTGTTTGGGTCATCAGCTTCGGAGGCCCATCTTTAGGAGCGTTCGGTTCACTGTGTGTTACGCTTTGTTTAACGACGACACTAGGTTGCAGCCAACTGCGCTACCAGCCACTGCGCATGCGCGCCGCGCGTTTGCGCAACTCGTCGGTTAAAACTAAACACTTTCGGTGTGCTCCAACCTTGGTGACACTAGTTTCACGAGTTTTGAGGTTATATGTATTCGTAGAGTGTAGACAAACTGAAATATGCAGTGAAATACGGAGAATAATGTTTGCTTTTTGGATATCTATGCTTTGCGTGGGTGTTTATAGGATTTCAGTGATGCTGACTACAAAAATAAGCAATATACTGCTGCTCCTGAGACAGTGAAGTGCTATCAGAACACAGATAGTTTGACAATATCTGAGATGCAGGGCAAAATTTAATGAATTAGAAGTACATATACAACTGAATTAAGAAAATTCAAGAAAATGTAATCCTAGCTGTGGAAAAGCTCTCGTCTACAAGACTAAAAATCCCATCGTTGGAGCTGGTGAACTCTTTTTTTTTTAAGGAATGTTGTTGACAGGAAGAAAGGCTACGAAAATCAAGAAGCAGTATTTTTTATTCAATATTCATCTATTCAAAACGTCAGAGGAGTGCTCCCCATTCACGTATGTTTGAATCTTGAAATATTGCAAGTGTACAGATCTATCTTCAAGAGAGTAGTTTGCAAATCATTCTCTTCTTAATGCGGACTGCTTCCAATAATTACTGCTGTTAATTCTAATAATTATTACTGTTAATGTAAATAATTATTGGTGCTATTGAAAAACCGTCATGACCAACTAAAACTGTATCATATAGCATGCTGAGTGTTCTCGATTGTAAAGAACGCAATGTGATATACAACTTCAGTTCTGGCGACAGTAGCCGGCCGGGGTGGCCAAGCGGTTAAAGGCGCTACAGTCTGGAACCGCGCGACCGCTCCGGTCGCAGGTTCGAATCCTGCCTCGGGCATGGATGTGTGTGATGTCCTTAGGTTAGTTAGGTTTAAGTAGTTCTAAGTTCTTGGGGACTGATGACCTTAGAAGTTAAGTCCCATAGTGCTCAGAGCCATTTGAACCAATCTGGCGACAGTGGTTCATGCATTACAGTATCTTTTTTCCTTATCGCATAATGAACTCTATTTAGAACAAACGTGAGTAGTTCTGGTGACATTATAATATAATTAAAAGAACTTCTTGGGTCTTGTATTACAAATTATTTCAGCAAGGATGCTGAGCAACAGAGCTGTCTTTTCTTCATCAGGTCACGAATCGAAACACGTTTCGAATTTTTTTATTATGCAGTGATTCCATGCGACAAGCCTTAACTCCGCCGGCCGGTGGGGCCGAGCGGTTCTAGGCGCTTCAGTGTGGAACCGCGCGACCGCTAGATTGGTAGGTTCGAATCCTACCTCGGGAATGGATGCGTGTAGTGTCCTTAGGTTAGTTAGGTTTAAGTAGTTCTAAGCTCTAGGGGGCTGATGACCTCAGATGTGAAATCCCTTAGTGCTCAGAGCCATTTGAACCAAGGTTTAACTCCGCCACAACTCGTGCGACGTGCAGGTGCCAAAACTTTCATTTCAGACACGACTCAGGAACGCACAAAACGACGAAACTGAAGTGTATACTGGTTTCGCAGTGTCTACAGTCAAATATAAAACCATTTGCGTGCAACTCCTTCCACGCAACGAGTGGCGCAACCCAATGTCTTCGTGTAAACTAGGCTTTGCACTCATACTCTGCCCAGCATTAAAGTCTGATGTTAAATCGGCCATAGTTCGCCGCCTGTTCTGTTTTACCAGTCTGTGCAGCCTACGACGTCCGACATCTATAATGATGGGTGGCCGTCCAATCCCATGACGTCTGGTTCCACCTCGGTTTCGCCAGGTGTTGAAGACACCGCAGCACTCCTCGAACACCCGACACGACGTGCAGTTTCCGAAATACTAGTGCCAAGTCTCCGAACCATGACAATCTACCCTCAGTAGGGCTCAGACAGATCGCGCTCCTTCAGTATCCAACATACGAACAACACGCTCACTGATACAGGGTGCACTGTGCGTGTGCCAGACTAGCAGTCGTCCCTCGCCGCGTGACGCCGCTATCGCCTGGGCGGATTTGTATCGATAACAGGTCGATGGTCATAATGTTCTAGCTAATCAGTGTATACAGGGTGAAAAGTATTTAAACCGACAAACTCTGGGAAGTTGTAGGGGACATCAAAACAAATATTTTTCCCTAATGTCATTTTTTCCTATGAGGAGTATTTAAACCGGTGGAGGCCGTATTACGCTCTTCAGTTGTTAGAGGTCGTATTACGATCTTCAGTTGTTAGAGGTCGTATTACGATCTTCAGTTGTTAGAGGTCGTATTACGATCTTCAGTTGCTAGAGGGCGTATTACGCTCTTCAGTTGTAGGCAACTGCTGTCCACCAGTGTAGTAGTGCATTATCTCTGTTTACTAATGGAGCGATACACGTTGAGCGAGTACACTCATATGGTTGGTGCGTACTACGTAGCGCACCACAACGGACGAGCTGTACAGCGGGTTTATCAACAACAATATCCTAATCGCCATATCCCGGGGATCCTTCAATCAGCACTCGTGCAATTGCACGTAACATGGGGACGAATCAGACGAATGTAAGAATAGTTCTTCGAGAGCAGTTGTTACGTCCATTTCACTTACAGCGTGTCCACAACCTGGAACCAGTTGATTATCCACCCAGAGCACAGTTTTCGCAGTGGTACCTGGAACAGTGTGAAATACATCCTACATTTCCATCCTGTGTGTTGTTTACCGATGAAGCAGCGCTCGGGCGTGATGGAGTCTTCAACATGCACAATTCGCATGTTTGGAGTGAGCTTAACCCACATGCCACAGTTACTAGCGCTCTTCAAGTGCGGTTCTTCGTTAATGTGTGGGTCGGTGTTCAAAAATGGCTCTGAGCACTATGGGACTTAACATCTATGGTCATCAGTCCCCTAGAACTTAGAACTACTTAAACCTAACTAACCTAAGGACAGCACACAACACCCAGCCATCACGAGGCAGAGAAAATCCCTGATCCCGCCGGGAATCGAACCCGGGAACCCGGGCGTGGGAAGCGAGAACGCTACCGCACGACCACGAGATGCGGGCTGGGTCGGTGTCGTTGGGGACTGTTTAATTGGGCCGTATCTGCCACCTAGGCCTTTAAATGACAGGCACTATTACAATATTCTCCCCAGAGCGTTGCCAGAATTACTGGAAGACGTCCCGCTCCCTACAAGACAACGCATGTGGTTCCAACATGACGGGCCGCCGGCACATTTCAGTCGTCGTGTGCGTCGATTCCTGGACCGACGGTTCCCAGAAACTTGGATTGGCAGAGGTGGTCCTGTTCCATGGCCTGCTCGATCCCCAGATACGTCCCCTCTGGACTTTTTTGTGTGGGCAGAGATGCGCAACCTCGTTTACGCAACTCCCGTAGCATCAGAGGAGGATCTGGTTGCCCGGATAGTAGCAGCAGCAGGAACAATTCAGGATACTTCTGGGGTTTTTGCCCGTGTCAGATAGAACATGATCCGACAGGTAACATTGTTTACATGTCAATGGAGGCATTTTTCAAAATCTACTGTAATTGAAATTGGTGATAAAAATGGAAAAGTGTTTGTTGGTTTAATTAATTTGCCGCAAGAGAAATCTTCTTCTACAGGTTTAAATATTCCTCATAGGTAAAAATGGCATTAGGGAAAAATATTTGTTTTGATGTCCCCTACAACCTCCCAGAGTTTGTCGGTTTAAATACTTTTTACCCTGTACATTACAGTTGTGTCCAGTTAGTGTGAAAAGTAGATGAAATTAATTTTCCCTATAACAAAATTTTTTCTACACAAATTTTATGAAGATGGTGCTTCAATTACGCTGAAACTAGTAATCATTGTGCATTTTTGTGCGGTCTGAGCGAATAAACTTCTGTAGTAAGAATAACAACTTTCACCAATACATATTCTTAGGAATTTGCCATTGGTGTAGTTACTGTGCATTTTATACTCTTCCTAGAGAAAGGTGTCAGATGTGGATCTTCGCACCTATAAGATTGTTTACAATATTCCGTGTATGTGAAATAAAAAAGGAAAGACACACCGTGCTGAATGTGAAGGACTTCTGCGCTAGTGAGTTGTGAGCTGGTGAGCTGAGGGGAGAGACGTGGAACGTCAGCAGGGGACCCTAGCACGCTGTTATGACTGCTGGAGGGGCGATGCCGGCATTACGGCGCTCCAGTGCGGTGCGGTGCTCCAGGCCAAGGTGTCTCCAGGGGCGCGTTCCGCCAAAGGGGGAGCTGCAGGCAGGCGCCCTTGCACACCGTGGAGCCGGCTCCCACGGGACCTGCGGTGTTCTTTCCGCCCACGCACGGTGCACGGTCGTAGGCAGTCGCTTTGTCGCTCTCCTGCAGGAAGTGAACTACATCGTGTCGATACAATACAGGAATTCAGGACAGCCTATTATGCAAACAGCTGTTGCTTGTAAATGCCCAAACATGTTTCAGCACGTTTGTGCCATCATCAGTGGGTACTTTTATTCACTTGTGTGATATTTGTTTTAGGAAATTACTATTCTCACGGAATTAGGCCTAACACAATTTACCTATGTTGTGGCATTACCTTATTTTTCGGTTATACAGCGCCCAATTAGCGTTATTATACAACAGTAGCTTGTTATCTGCAACTAAACGACGATACGAAGCATTAGCAAATCACTTCCTTTACAAACATAAATTTAATGTGCAAAACATATTGCTATTAGTTACAGTTATTCAGGTGAAGCTGGCTGAGTGGTTGCCATCCGAAATATCGTGGCAAGAAGTCTCTTACAAAGACCCTTCACCCCCTTTTTCTCTTTGTAACTGTAGTGATCTCTTGCTGTCTTATTTGGCTACAGTCCCGAAGCTTCACGGAATACAGTGACTAGGCTGCTACTATGTGTCTAGCCCTCGTTGCTTTTCAGTTGTTTCCATATCATCATGGGGCCAAACTGAACTTAATTTGTTTTCTCTTCCCCTTTGAATGCAAACGTGGAAATCGCCTCTTTAACTAGTGAAATGGCTATACTGTTGGTAGCGAGAACTGACCATAAATCTTGCGAGAGCAACTGTTACCATCAAGAATTGTTAAATCAGTAACAATGTCAACGGCATATATGTTAACCAGAACTATTATGTTATTGTGGGGTAGTGATATATTTACAAAATTATTTTCTCTTCCTGTATTTAAAAGCAAATAAGGAAGCTAAATAATTAATGTTGATGAAAACAATATTTCATTCTTTGTAGTGTTGTACCGAAAATAGGGACGAGCGCCTTAGGACTTCTAGTTGTTACGTAACACTAGAAAAGATACCTTCATTGTCACTGTTACGCTATGGATAGAAGTCCAAGTAGGAGAACCGCTACAGGCTGATGGTGAAACCCTACACCATCTTACAACGACCCTTCACTCTGTTCTTCTACCATTTCATAAGTGATTCATTAGAAGACTTGATAGCGTGTCTTCGAATGAAGTACTTGTGAAACGGTTTGAATGCACGAAATCCAGGGATATATGGCACTGTATGGCATTATCGTTTTTATAGAGATGCATATGGGGCCTGAAGATGGCATAGGTGAATGCCGAAAGTGGTTGTCGTCAAAATAAAATACAATAACATCTCAGTTACACGGTTGTCGGATAATTTCAATGATATTGACAATTACTTAATCAGCTGATGTCCCCTGTCCATGATGGATCAACAGAGAGTGTCTTGTGTAGTTGGGAGAGCGTTATGTCCGATCTAATGTATCCGAACGTGGGGAAACTGTTGGTGTTCGTATGATGGGTGATTCCGTAACGAGGACAGACGAAGAGGCAACATATCGAAGGTTTATCCGAATACAAGGGAGCGGAAAACATCATCTGCTAAGTCACATCGCGGACGAGAGTGTTCGTTGAGTGATCGTAACAGACGTTCATTGAAGGGGGCTGTGATGAGGACTACAGCTTCAAAAATTACTTGAGAACAAAGTGTAGCACTCTCTAAACCTGTCAGCACAAATACAACTCGCAGGTAGCTCCGTAAACAGGGAATAACAGGGCGAGGGAATTCGTAAACCAGTCAACCGTGGTACAAATGCACGTAACAAGGTATCTTGGTACCGAAGCCACAAAACCTGTACTTTCGTGCAGTGGATGAAAGTCATTTGGTCGGATGAGTCTTCTTTCACATTTGCTCTAGACACTGGCTGGGTTTACGTCTCCTGAGTGAGACATGACGGACGTTCGGTGATGCTTTGGGCAACCATATCGTGGTATTCCATGGGCCCTATGGGTACTCTGCAAGATCACATTACTATCAAGGAATATGTGACCCTTTTAGGTGATAAGGGCCATCCTATGCTACAATATTTCCTCCCCAATGATGATGCTATATTTCAAGACAACAGGTACCCTGTTCATACAGCTCGCATCGTCGATTGGTTTTGCAATCACGAGGATGAATTGTCGCGTCCCCCTGGCCACCCAAATTACCAGGCATCAATGTCATTGACATTTTGTGGGCTACGTTGGAGAGAAAGCTGTGTGGTCAGTATCCACTCCTATCATTCTTACATGAACTTGACCCTATCTTGCAGGAACCATGTCTTGAATGCCAACGGGTTTCCTACAGCGTATTGGACTGAGAAGTGATACGTTTTTTTGTGTGTTCCCGTATTTCTGACCACCACCTGTATGAAAAACAGTGTAGTTATAAGTAGGGGATATGAGAGACTTGAGAAGCATTGTTTAGGACAGAGCTGAACTGCAAGTAAAGAGTCGATGTAAGGCTCGTAATCGGACGAGTTACTGGGGGCGCCTTTATTATGAGACGCACAAATGATGTAACTGACACTGGTAAACTGTCCTGGTAAGGTTAGTCTTGTATAACCGCATGCTAAGATAATCCAAGATTTGCCGAAAGAGTATAGAGGAATAAATCAGTTACAACAATGCATATGATTGGTACTAAATGCCTTGATCCATTTTAATTGTACCAGACGTCTACGAAAAATTTTTACTTTATTTCGTAACATTAAAAACAGGATCAGCTTTCCATTTTAAAGATAATAATAGTTAATCTCATGCAATCGTCGCACAGTCGGTTCCGAGTACCAGCGATGTTTCTAGATTGTTGTATCGTATTATTGCTAATATTATATTCTCTCTATATTTCGTTTCCAATTCTGAAATATGCTGAATCATTCAACATGATCAATGTTGATCTCTCGCCTTATTCTCCACCTGAGCCAGTGCTTTTCCCGTGGTTGTCACAGTGTTTTGGCAAGATGGTAAACTCGGAAACAACAGTTAGAGCAGCACAAACTATCTGCTAAATTATAAGAGATACCGAAACACCCTATTACTTTCAGGCTTACATAAAGTGAATGGTCTTTATAACATTACTATTAACATGCACTTCTAATACACAAGATACACAAACACTTAGCAAACATGAATATATAATGTTTCACAACTGCAGCTTTCTCACTTTTACTACAGCGAAACACAATACTGACCAAATTGCAAGAAACTGGCTCACCTTTTAGAATTTACTACAGACAATAATGTGATCATTTGCCTTATAAGCCTCAGTCTTAAGAACTTTTAATATTGAAGTTAGCAACAGCACTTTAAATAGCAGTTTTAATAGGAAAATTATTTTGAGCAAATAACATTTACTTTAACTCACTCTATTGCCACATTAACTTTAACTTTCTTTTTACTAAGTTCAAGAGGCATTAATTAGCAAAACTCTAGGCTTTAATTTCTTTTAGTAAGGACACTCGGATATCACTTTAGCTCAAACGGAGAGGAACCTGAGAGGTGTTATGATGAGGAGAAAAATCAAGGTAGGTACATAAATTCAGATACAAATTACCTTATATTTCAGCACATTAGCACGTACATTAAGTTGATCCTTCACTGTACATCATTATAGTATTACGTTGCAATGATTGCGCAATGTGGTGGCAACTGCATGTTGGTAGGTGGAATTGTAGGCAGAATTGCTGGACTCTGTCATTTCTTGGTGGCGATGATAGATACAAACTCCAGAATAGTTCCAGCTATTTATCCATCCATCCGAGGCCTTGGAAAGAACCAGGAAAAGCCTCTCTCAGAATCAGCACAATATGCATCTTTTACATGGCAGTGCACGGACTCGTAGCTCGTCCCCGACTGCTGGCTCGTCCCCGACTGACTATCAGTTCCACCTTTTCCGCCTAGGCCAACCACAATTTGCGCGCGCTACACAGTTCCGTTCCCGAGGGGAACCACTACACCTTTTACATATAGAATAACTAAGAGCCCTAAGTGAGGATCAGCAATTTACATAACAGCAACCAAATACATTAAATAAAACAAAACATTTACACATATTGACATCTCTACAAAAAATTATTCACACAAAATTACAATCATATACAGTAAGTTTTGTTCCCTCCAAATGGGACAAAGAATATAAATTGCAGATACACTACTTTGCATAGAATCAAATCACGACATCAAAGGTTTGACAAAGAAAAGAGTATACAATTTTGTGTTATCTGTTCAATCAAACACATTTACAGATACTCAATGTTATAACATTAAATAAAACAAAAGCAAAATAAATCTGTACAGCAGAAGAGGTATGGTGTTACACGTTCCATTCTCGAATTACACGTGAGAAAAATGAAAACCTAAATCTTTTCGTGCGAACTCTGCTTTCTCCTTTTTACTACTGTGATAATTACTAAGTAGGTGAGACACAACAAAATATTTTACCACTTGGAAGAGGAAGTCGCTGATTGAAATTTCGTGGAAAGATGTCGCCGCAACGAAAATAGCCGTATGTTTAATAACCTCAACCCGCTTGTTATATGCGTCACACCCTCTCCTCTAATTCGTGATAATACAAAACGAACTTCGTTCTTTGAACTATTTCGACTTTTTCCGTTAGTTCTACTTGGCGAGGGTTCCTCACCGCTTTACACTACTGTAAAGTAAGATTGACAAGTCTAGTTTAAGCACTTCCTTTAGGATATTTGGTTCACCTTTCCCACAACATTTTCCATGTGATGGTTCCAGTGTAAGTTATTTGTAATTGCAATCTCTGGGTATTTAGTTGAGTCTACAACTTTTCAGTCTCTGCTGTTTATTGCGTAACTGAAATTCGACGGATTTTTTCTTTGGTACCCATCTGAGCATCTCACACTTTTTATTGTTTATGTTCAATTGTCACTTTCCACACCCTACAAAATATTCTGCGTCAATAACACAGAATTATCAGTATCTACCACTGCCTTAAGTTGCATGGAAGGACCGTTCACGGTTTACCCTTCATCTACATATGCATATCGCAATGAAACATCAAAGTTAGTACGAACAGAGAGCTGCCCTTGATTTTGAGGCATGCGCGAGTAACGCCATGAAGAACACTTGGTGAAATGGAATGTCACAGAGGTCTGTTGCCCGCGCGACTAGGAACACCATTGTCCTTTGATGATCTAGTAAGAAGCAAGCCTTCCACTGTATAAAGAGTAGCAAAGCAAGCCGCTTCACAACACCAACGCCAAAGACTCTGAAGTATGGGAACTATTCGGTTGTTGATTTCACATCTTTCCTGCAGCAAGTGGCACATAATTATTAAAAATCAGACTGTACTGCTTTCAGCTACCACGAGGAACCACTATCAATGCTAGCAGTTTTGACCTTGTC
Source organism: Schistocerca cancellata (assembly GCF_023864275.1). Classification (NCBI taxonomy): domain Eukaryota; kingdom Metazoa; phylum Arthropoda; class Insecta; order Orthoptera; family Acrididae; genus Schistocerca; species Schistocerca cancellata. Next base: position 349,727,701 of record NC_064633.1, on the reverse strand, counting down.
AATAATTATCAGGATGATTATGATTTGTGACAGTCTACACTGGTAGCTGATTGTGGTTCGATACGATTTTCGACACAGATGGATGTGAAGTATTCAGGCTGTGTCTGTTCAAAGGCTGCCTAACACAATAGTTCTAAATATAATATTACATCGATATTAAATCACGTTTGCTGTCGTAAATATTTTCCAGCGATACCTGGCACTCAAAATTTATTTAATTCTTTTTGACTTCCCAGAAGCAGTCTGTCAGATAACCTAATCGCTCAAAACCATAGTAGTAGTGTTTGTTTGACGTTAGGTAGGATCATCGTACAGTTCACAATCATATTACAACGACTCAAACTGTCATATACTACATCGTGCGTAGAGAACAATAGGCATGAGTGTCACAAGTGGCCAATTTCCGAATGAAAATTCGCATGAGGCAGCACAATACCTACATGCCGGTATTTTCATCCCGCATCGTTCCAAGGAATACTTTTAACGAGCTCCAAAGCTGCAGTCCTCGATCTCACACAAACCTAGATACTGACAGAAATACAAATACAAAACTATTCTTTGCGAAAAACTGATTAAATGTTACTAGGTGTATGATTCTGATAATGTACAAAAAATAGAATCGACTTCAGTTCGTCGTAAAGTAATAGAAATTTATGGTTTCTCTGTTCATAATTTCAGTGACTCAGTGTAAAATTTAGCGTAACTGCCTGGTCAAGGCTAAGAATACATTATAATATGTTGGACTGTGCCGCAATAGGAAGCAAAGAGCCCAGCACATTCTTACTTCCGCCAATAAATCATTTAACGTTTGTGAATGAATATTTCGCGATGAAGTAAGGACTCAAGGGTGTGTAGTTTACAAACCATACAGGTCTGTATCTCTCCTAGTCAATTGGCACTAGATCTGAATCCGAATGATCAGCATACATGATGCAAAAATTTTATCATACCTACAAAAAAAAAATTTTTAGGTTTGCATTCAAATGTATTCGCGAGCCTTCAGTATACCAAGGAAATGATAATGTAATGAACCACAGTAAATAAACACACACACACACACACCCATCAATGAAAGAAAAATAGAAAGCGTTAAAAACGTTACCGAACCACGTAAAAATCTGTTTACTCTCCTAATACTACAGCGGTTCATTACGACATTACACATGAACCTTTTAAACAGTATTGTATATTATAACACCATTTTTTCCTACTACCTCGATGATAACAAAAGCGAACAAAATTCTATGTACAGTTTGTTGGTTACTGCGTGAAATGTCGCTCTTTTTTGGTTGGAAACTCTGTATATCGAAAGGCAAAATAAACCCAAAGAATTACCAAATAAGCAGCTTGGGTAGCTCAGTTGGTAGAGCACTTGACGCGAAAGGCAAAGGTCCCGAGTTCGAGTCTCGGTCCGGCACACATCTTTAATCTGCCAGGAAGTTTCATATCAGCGCACACTCCGCTGCAGAGTGAAAATCTCATTCTGGAAGCAGCAACCAGTCGCAAAATCATGTTTTCTTTATTTACTTTTGCAAGTCGATTTCAACTGATTAACAGCCATCATCGGTGCTTTCAACAAATATGTGCCCTGAGTAGTAACACTGTCTTAAGCAGAGGTCAAACATGACTTTATGTTTGACCTCTGCTAAAGACAGTTTTACTACTCAGGGCACATATTCGTGGAAAGCACCGATGATGGCTGTTAATCAGTCGAAATAGATTTGCAAAAGTAAATAAAGAGAACATGATTTTGCGACTGGTTGCTGCTTACTTGGTAATTTTATGGTTTACGGCCAGTCCACAACTTGGGAACCACATGGAACCCACCATTCATAAAATAAACCCAGACCATAATTCATGATATGAGACGTAAATAAACCGCCAAAAGCCGCAGCGCTGCCTCATCGTTCAGCTCGCAACCCCGCAGCCGCCGTTCCCCGCCTATGACACTCTGCGGCCGCAGTGGCGCGCACTACTGTGCCAAAGGACAGCGCCGGATGTCAGACAACGGCCCCATCTGGCACAGCTTTCCTCCCACCCACCCCTGCACAATATAAGCGCCGGGGCGGGGCACCGCATCTTATTAAGCTCAGTCCAAAGTTTTCCGCCCCGCTATGCGCGTAATAAGGGTGCCCCCTTCCCCACCTGATTTAATGCACTGTCTCCCTGTGGGTAGGAGGGAGGATATATCTAGGTAGTACAAAAAGGCCTTCTTTAAAACTTTGTGCTCATCTCCACGGCGAAGCTACCCTAAAGCTGTTAATTATAAGTAATTGACTCCCATATCAGGCCGGGATATTTGTATTTTAATTAGCCACGCCACCCTCCCCAGGCAACGCAGTGTCTCTAGTTTATGTTCCTCCGCAACCCCTCGCAGGCAACATGAATTGCGCGGCGTTCCTTGAATCTTATATCGCAGATTAGGTAGAAGATCCCGGATCATCCAACGAAAGGAACGAGGCCTTTCGGTCTGCGCGTCTTGAACATAACGACGGAGGACAGTGGGAGATCGTTACTGTACGATACGAAATGTCCCCGATGCAAGGGTTGCGGAATAAATTTCAAGGAGAAGATTCATGTCATCACAGTTCCTTTCAGCCTGAAAGTATGCACCATACTCATAGATGCATTTGACAATGACCTCCGTCTCTCTGATTAGCATTCATTCAGCAAATTCGTCTCAATACCCGGAATTAACATATTGTTAATATATGTTGTTTAAAATGTTTTGTTTTTCCCGTCCGATTAACCATATGTGGGGCGGCGGGTGGAATTATTGTTGTTATATGTTTTGTTTGTTTTTCCCGGCCGATTAGCACCATATGTGGTACGGCGGGTGAATTAATTGTTGTTTAAATGTTCCTATTATTTATTTAATGCTGTTGTTTTCCGTTCTCAACACTGGCTCTCTAACTACAATATTGGCAACCAGAAAATGATTAGCAAAACGTGAAGCCTGTAATTAGAATTCCTAGTGCCCACTTCATCTGAGAAATACATTTACAGCTACAGCTTTATAGCTCTGAGAAATTAGAAGATTGTCTGGGATTCATAATCAAAAACGATTCTCTCTAAAATGTTCACTATATTCTGAAAGTCACAGACCAAAAAAAAGAATCCACACAATCCAACTAACAGCTCAGTTCAGAGTCTAATGCGCTGATGTAACTATAACTGTTCAAATTAAATGTTTAAGTGAATGCTCGCCATAATTTGATGATAATGTTCATCAAACGCCACGCTAAATAATGGTAGAATGTCCGTCCCACGGCGGCACGTGAAAATACGACATACGCAAACTGAAGATAGATCATTAAAGTCATCCCAGAATTAACACTTCACTCGAAAACGAATTCATGGTTACGCGTATCCCGAGTAACTTATTACGGAATCCGAGGCTGTTTATAGCAATGATACCGACGCGACGCGACTCCCGGTGGTGTGCTAATCAGCGTCTGGAGAGAACTGGGGCCTCTTTTCTCACGCAGCGTTCTTATATATAAAGCCACGGTGCGGACGGCCAAGGGAATGCCTGATCAAATCGGCTCTCCTGACTAGCCACTGGGCTAGTAATGCACCACTTCAAGTTATCGAATAAATCATTGCTTCCTTTGCTGATGGCCGATGAAGCTCTCAATTTAAATGTGCAATCAGCGCACAGGTAAGTAATCATAATAAAAGTCTGACTTGGCTAAGTCAATTATTTTGGGCGAGAAAAATAATTTAATTACACTACACGCAGTAGACGAGCTCTGAACTTGCCCTTTGGAGATACGCTATCGCTATAGTTTTGTAGTTATTCAGTTGAAACTTCTCATACCTTTATGATTATAGCGGATCTCCCTTCTACTTAAATTTAAACATCCTAGCTTTATTTATCTTAATCTATCTTGCTTCCTTAATTTTTAAGACAAAAACCAGAAAATCATTAATTTCAATTAAAATTTTAATTTGTGAGATCCAGAATACTGTTTCTACTAAATTAATATGAAAAAGGAATCTAAATATAAATTTTTAAGTTTCTAGCTCTTTTCTGTTGTGCCAATGATTTTTACAGAAAAAGTCCAAATTTCGAAAATGGTTAAAGTTATTGAACTGATATTCAACACATATTGATTTAGTATTACTTCTGACATGCTAGAAACGTTTCAGGTTATTTACTTGATTTTTAAAGTATTGCCCAACATTTATGACGTCAGAGCTAGTTACAGCGGAGTAGGCTGGCACACAGTGGAAAGAAAAATGGCTCTGAGCACTATGGGACTCAACATCTTAGGTCATAAGTCCCCTAGAACTTAGAACTACTTAAACCTAACTAACCTAAGGACATCACACACACCCATGCCCGAGGCAGGATTCGAACCTGCGACCATAGCAGTCCCGCAGTTCCGGACTGCAGCGCCAGAACCGCTAGACCACCACGGCCGGCACAATGGAAATACTGATGTGAATTTTATACGGCGTGAGTAGGCTGCTTCCCTACAATATATTATCACTTAGCACAGGACAATACCCTGTAACATATGGAACACACACATAAAAAAGTATCCCAGATTTCTAACATTAAGGGAAGTGATCTTATCATTGAATCTTTCTGACATATGCAAATGAAAGCTTAGAACTGCCAGCACCTCTCTGCCACTTTCTAAACTGTGCAATTGCCAAAAGAACCAAGCGACGAGAACATAAGGCAGTCTAGAAGACTAAATAAATTTTTGTTGGTTAATGTTCAATTACAATGAAAATATTAGAGATGAATGAAGTGAATGTACACTGGTGTGTAAAACTTAAGGACGAAAGTAGCTATCGCGTGTTGTATCACTGCCAGGTAACTTAGTTCGATGAAACTTTGAGCATACATAGAACTGCTATAGTAAGAGTACAGTACAGTACAGTAGTGTACAGAAGGTAACCAAAAGCAATAGGAGTTGAGAAGCACAGAAATGACTGTTAAATTCTAAGACATGAATTACACTCAAGTTACCGCGATTCGTTACAAAAGGTGGGATATGGTCCTTTATAGTGCGTGTGATCACCAAGGATGGCAGTGCAGTTCTCACAAACTGGCCACAAGGTTCGTGACTAGTGATTGTGGGTAACACTAATTGCTAGTACTTTACTCTCAATCTGCAAAATTCACACACAGCACACAGCAATAGAAATGTGCCATCCCAAGTGAAAACTCAACTTCAAAAGTCATTTACCTTTTTAAATTACAATGACCAAGTCTCTTGTTAATAAAGTGTCCAACTCATTAGTTTACACATTTACGAAGAAAACACATACACACAGACGCTATATATATATAAGTTTTCTGCTATATTAGTAGGTCCTTTGCGTCTCCATTTCCTGCGATCTATTGCTTCCTTCTTAAGGCTGTTGTATGTTGTACCGTTCATCACGTCATCCAGTATCTGAAATCTCCTCCTTCCTTGCGTCCTTCTCCCTTCTACATAACCTTCTCAAACCGTTTTTATCAGTCCATCATTCTTTCTAAAAATATACCCAATCCAATTTCTTTTTCTTCTTTTTACTACATCTAGTAACTTTTCTCTCCCACTCTTCTCAGTACCTCTTCATTTTTTACTCTGTCCATCCAACTTATTCTTTCCAACCTCCGCCATGTCCACATCTCAAACGCCTCCAGAGTTTCAGCGCCATACAGAAGAACACTCCATACAAGACATCTTATGAGTCTCTTCCTGAGTTCTCTGTCCAGATCGCTGCAGAAAATTCTCCATTTCTTATAAAATGCCTTTCTTGCCATTGCTATCCTTGTTTTAATTTCTGTGGTGCACTTCCAGTAGGTGCCTATCCTGCTTCCAAGATACTTAAAATTTTGAACCTGTTCTAATATTTCTCCATTGAGTACAATTTTTATTTCTTTATTTCCTCCTAGTCCGAATACTTTTGTTTTCTTTGTGTTCATTTTCATTCCATAAATTTTTCCTATTAGCTTCAATGGTGTCCACGAAATCCTGTAATTCTTTTTCCCATTTGGCTACAAGGATCATATCATCAGGAACCCTCAAACACCCTACTCTTCTTCCTCCAATTATATAAACACCTGGCTGGGTTGCTATTCTCATACTGGGCACCTCCACAGGTGGCAGATAGGGGAATGGCCATCAGATATGAAGGATATCGAGGAAATAAAATGCTCGGGGCTGATCAAAAATAGCACAGCAAATCCAGGCACAACAGTATGGAGAGTGGGTGGCTTCCTTTTCAGTGTCTGTCCTTCCAGAGGGTGAAGCTGCAAATGAATGCTCCAGGAACTAACAGTCTTTGGTTCTAATCTCCCACTGGAAACACTGGACCAATAAGATTACAAGCAACCATGACTCGTGCAAGGAATAACAAGAATACCCCAGGTGGTAACCAATCCACCCACCAACAGACGGCAACCAGGAACTCTGATTCTGGGGAAGCTGGACTTACACGATCACAGAGAAAGTTGGAGTTCCACACAAAACGTTTATATTTCTTGGATACTTCAACATAAAAACGCTGATCCAACCAGGAAAACGGCACAAGCTAACATTAGAGCCCAACAAACAGAAGACATTGATATTTACCCTGCAGGAAACCCACACGACTGATGAAGACACAATGGGTTATGCAGACTACCGTATCTTCAAGAGCAAGACAGAGAAACGAGTCGCTAATGGTGCTCCGCTTTTTGGCATGGCCTTCATGATACATGAGAAGACATCCATTCAACTAGAGCAGTCAGTCCAATAAACAACAGGTTAATGACAATGTACTTAGAGTGTGCAAACAAGAAATACATGCAAACAAGAAATATATGCTCCCACAAACGGGATACCAAGAAAGTCCCCACATCAACAGAGAAATTCTGGGCAACACTAGAGACAGTGATGGTCCAGATCCCCAAAGACAATATAAAAATTTTGTTAGGTCATTTTAACGCACAAATCGGCAGAGAAAATCCTCACCAAAGGTCTATGGGAAAGTTTCTGGCACACAAATATACAGACAGATATGGCATGAGACTCATCGAATTATGCCAGCAGCATTACCTAAAGATTATGTCAACATCCCTCAGTAAATCTCCACAAAAACGGAAAACATGGAGGGCACCTATACATTAAATGGGGGGATTCCAAATAGACATGTAGCTATTTCTTACCCAGTCCAGAAGGAGATCCAATACGTTCAAATACGTAGAGGAGCCAATATTGATTCAGCCCACTATCTAACTCGAATCAAAATAGAATTTATACCCAAGAAAATCGATCAGAAAACAACGCATATGGAAAAGTTTGGCACAAAAAAGATCGTGGAATTCAACGTAAAACAGGGAATAGGAGAAATAACCAGCAAACACATGGGAAGAAGTCCATAGAAAGATCATACAAAAAGCAAAAGAACTAACACCACAGAAAAAGGAAACGAAACACACTTGGGGGGACTCAGAGTGTAAAGGCAGTAGAAATATGCAAACAAGCTTTTCAGGACTGCAATAGTAAAAAATCACCAGAAAACCTATGTTGTTACCAAGAATCAGGAAAACTGGCTGCAAAACATATTAGGCAAACGAAGCGAAAGTACATGAAGCAGCAACTAGCTGTTTTAGAGATAAACTTCAGCAACCACATCAGGAGAGAATTATAAAGGACCTTCTGAGGGAGGATCTGCGGGTACACACCTCAAAATTTGTGCTTCAAGGAACCAGGTGGAAAACTAGCGCTATCTAATCAAGAGAATTTTCAAGAACTAGCCCTGAACTGCCCTTAACCTGTAACAATATTTCCAGTACAGAACTGTATTTCTACCCAACTGGAATCACTCCCACCAACGTGTGAAGAGATCTGAATAGTATTGGCTGTTAGGTGTACCCTGCTCTTCGAGATAATCACAAAAAGCTGGACCTTCAGCATCCCAAAACACCGTCAACATGACTTTTCCTGCTGATGCTTGGGTTTTGAATATTTTCTTGACAGGTGAGTTGGTGTGCTTCCACTCCTTGCTTTGTCTCTTTGATTCTGGCTCATAATAGTGATCCCAAGTGTCATCACAAGTTAAAATATTGTCGAGGACGTGCTCACCTTCTCTTTCATAACTTTCCTTTAGCTCTGTGCACACTGTCAACCTTGTTTCCTTGCGAAGCCGCATCAACTCCTTTGGAACCCATCTTGCACATGTTTTGCAGTACTTGTGCTTGTTACAGTTAATGCTACGAATTATACCAGTACTAACTTGAACCAGTACTTACTTGAAACTGAAGAAATTTCCAAACTGATACAAAAAAGTTCCAAATAAACAAAATGGATGTGTAAAATATATCTCCTTATTTGGTATGATTGTATAGTTTCAATTGTGTTATGTTTCTAAGTTCACATATTTCTTCGATTCTGGTAAATTAACCTGTAAGTATTAGGGTGTGGGTTTTCGTAAATTTCAAAAGGTCCTACACAAATTTAGAAAAGTTCTGAATTTCACTATCAGTTGCTTTGGGTTTAGTATATCTTTCTGCTAGAACTAAACCTCCAGTTTTAAATTCTGTGTGTTTTATTTTCCTATTGTGTCTCTACTTTCTCTTGTTGTAATCATGATTCGTAGTATTCTCACAATATCATCTGTCTGCCTGCTGGGAATTCAATTAGTTTGGTAATAAGTTCATTTCTAGTTATATAAAATTTGGCATGGCGAGAATCCAATTGTGGTATGTTGTATTCTACTCAATACAAACTGAGGAGCTACTTGGTTGAGTAGTAGTGGCTCCAGTCTCGAAAGCTGACATACAGCCAGTGAGTGATGTGCTGGCCATATGCCCTCCCTATCTGCATCCAGTGTCGCCTATGAGCTGAGGATGACATGGCGGCTGGTCAGTACTGTTGGGCCTTCATGCCTGTGCAGGAGGAGTATTCTAATCAATATATCTTCAAGATTGCTGATACGTTCTAATCAATTTGAACAATGCTTATTGCAATAGGCTTTACAGAAATTGTTTATTTCTTTCACATGTTATTTGTATGGGTTACAACTAGGTGAGTAACAGGAACTAAGTATATGATTTATGTTGTAGTCTTCAATGAATTGTTTCCATACTTCTGATGTGAATTGACTTTCATTATCAGATAAAATTCCTTTACATATGCATACCATGTGAAAATAGTCCTTTGTGATTTTATGGATGATTTTCTTGCTGGTTGCTTTCCTCGAAGGGAAATATTTAGAAAATAAATCTACCGTGACAAATATATATTGAAAACTACCTTTAGCACTTGGCAATTTGCCAAACAAGTCAATTCCAACTAAATCCATTTGTTTATTGGGTATTACACTGTGCGAACAGCCTTCACTTGTTTTGTTGCTAACCTTTACCCTTTGACATCACAATTAGCAAGAAATTTTGACTCTTCTGGCAATACTGTGAAAATAGTTTTCTAAAATAGTTTTTTTAATACATTTCGATGAACCAGAATTCCCAAAACTTTCATGAGTATATCTTATAAGCGTGTCAATTACTGGCCTGACCCACAAATTTTCCACCTATCAGGACTGTGTCTAAAAACCAAAATACCTTTGAACTTTTATGGTAAAGTTCCACTTTTTCTTCTCATTTCATTCTTATACAGCTTTTTGCAAGTCCAAATGATCATTGTGTTTTGATTCCTTATGAACTGATTACAAATTCTCCTAATTCATTTTTTATCTTCTACTTCTTTCATATACATAATTTTGAAACTTTTTCTCATATCCAACTTCACCCCCCCCCCCCCCCCCCACTTGAAAGCTAGAGAAAGCAACAGAAATTACATTTTCCTTCCCTTTAATATACTGAACTGTATAGTCAAATTATTGTAAATAAATTGCCAACTTGGGAAATCTTCCATGGTTTACACTCTTTAATTTATAACAGCACTTCGGTATCTGAGTAAACTTCAATTTTGCGATGAAGCAAATAATTCCTAAATAACTTAAATCCACAAATTATCTGCTAAAACTTTCTTTTCTATGATCATACTATTGTTTTGGGCGTCTTTAATGCTCTACTTGCTAATCCAAATCAGTAATGTTCTATTACTCCATTAACCTCTTTTTCTTGTAACAGATGCAAACCTAACCTTTTATTACGCGAGTCTGTCACTAAGCAAAATGGTAAATCCGCTTTATGAAGGATCTTATTGTCACAGAAGTTTTTGTTAATTTCATTGAAAGCTAGGTGGCATTCTTTGTTCCATTCCCACACAGAACTTTTGTTTAACAGGTTACTCAGACAGGATGCATTTAAGACTTGGATTCTAAATTACTTTCTGTAACATCCTACTAATCAATTAAACGAATTTTATTCCTTATTGTTCCTAGGGTTTGGTGATTTTGCAATGTTTTCAAATTTTTCTTGATCAGGCAATTTCCTGTTTGGTAATGCTTTGGCAAGGAATTCTAATTCTCTCACAGAAAATGTACATTTTTCATGCTTTAATGTCATTCCTCTTAGTCACATTTTTCTCAGTTTCCCCCAAGGAGTCCATATGTTCTTCCCAAGGTCTACTCAGTAGTAAAATATCATCCACATATAAAGTTAATTTTTCTAATAGTTTTCACTCCAAAAAAATCTAAACCTATGATAAAATCTGCTACAGAAACGCTTATACAAAATGGTGCAACACAATCTTGAAATGTTTTCTCATTGCATAAAAATCCTGTATGTTTTTTAAAATTATGTTCTGATCAATTTGGTGGAAACTAGACATTATGTCAAAATTGGTGATAAGCTTCACACTTTCAAACTTATTTAGCAATATCAGTATTCTCTGAATGGTCTGTTTCTCTTTCAGGGTACTTACTGGGATGTCTGGAGTCAAAAACAATTCTTATTCCTCTGTGACATTCTGAAAGGCTTGTTGCACTGACTCCTGCTTCTCTCTACTATTCTTCACTTCTGCATTTTCTGCAACTCTTTCTGTATCCTTTCTTTTACATATTGGTATGGTATAGGGCTTGACAAAAAATGGATCATAAGCTTTCAGTTTAAGTTTACACTGATAACCTTTCACTCTTCCTGGTTTAACATCACTGTATTCCTACAGAAAACTTTCTAGTTCCTCTGTGTTTTCTGTACTTAAAGTTTCTGCTTCAGATAAATTTTTTTCTCCTAGTTTACTATAAAGATTACTTTTTATTTCATCATTATAAAGTTCTTCATCTTCCCCAAGATAACGTCTATCTCCAAGGTCTTTCAACACCCTGATCTGATTACTTCAGCAATTGTTCAATGTTACTTTACTTGTTTCTCCAGAAATACCACTTTTTGGTTCAGTAAAAGCTATGTTCATATCTCGCCAATCAAAATTTACTCCTGCTGTAATTATCCAATCCATATTAAATGTCAGAAATTTATTCAATTCTTTTGTTACTAACCATCCTTGAATAAAGCCAACATAATTGATTCTAAATTCTATCAAAAATCGTCTAGTCAGTAACTTGCTACTCTTTCCAGTGGCTTCTTTGATTCTAACATCTGTTACAGGTAACTCAGAAAAACGTTTACTGTTCTTTACCCTATCCCTTGACTTTTTTGACATTGCAGTAATTGGTCTACTGTGTACAGATGACAGTTACCTCTCCAATTATTACTTTGATCAGAATATAGGGGCTACCAGTTCATCACATCTTCCATCATTTACATTTTCAACTAATAAATCTTCCTCAATTTCTCTATAACTCATTCCTTTCTCTTCTCTGAAAGTTATTACACTCTATAGACTGCACACTTTCCAAAACTTTCATTATGATTTTATGGCTCCTCACTCGAATCAAATTTGATTTTACTTCCAGACATAATATTTTGAAGAATTTCCCTTAGAGTTTTATGCATTTTATTGCCATTGCCAGCATTACCATAATAGTGAAATGCTACTTCCAATATTCGATTACTAATTAAATCATTCCTCTTACTTTCATTGAAGTAAGTGGGCACAATTTCACTGAAATCAAATGGCAAAAGCAAATATCATGTACTTCCTTATTTTACATAGGATCATCATCTAAACCAATGATACTACCACTAAGTTGATTCTGCATATGTATCATCTTTAATCTCCATATAAATCACTACATCTAACTCGTTACTTACAAAGCATCAGCAATGTCAATATTATCATCAGAAATATCTCTACAAAATTTATCACAAAATTCATCAATAAATATATCGTTAACACCTACAGAAAGACTTCCAGTAGCATCAAAATCATCATCAGCAACTTCAGTAACCCTAACAGAATCATCATTAATAGTGTCATCATTATCAGTATACATTATCAGTATTCAATGATTATTCAAAACATCATCATTTAAGCATCTCTCTACTTTCATTTCACTCCCCCCAAAGTACATAACTCTTTGCTGCTACACATCTCACCTCACTACCAACAGATTCATTAAACACTTCTGAATAAGAATTATTCATTAATCTCATAATACTGTACTCATCCTAATACACAGTATTATTAACATCAAGCACATCTTCACTACTGTTACTTAATTCATGAAACAGATTTGTCAAAATATCGCTGATAAGATCAACTACACATTTTTCCTTCCTATTCTTTTCATCTTTCATCCCTATTAGAAAATCCTTCCAAAATTCTCTACTAAATTCCAATCGCTTCATTGCATGTAATCTATGTCTCCACTCTGGTATGTCCTAAAATTACTGTCAACTTGATTTTGGCACGATTCCTTGTCTAAAACTGACAAGCCACTCGTGAGGAAACATTAGTCTTCTGACTTCTCCCTCCCATTTCAAAATTCCTATCATTACCATTTCCTCACACTTTTTCTTTGTCCATGACCTCTGTCTTCATCCTTAGAACTATACCACTGATTATTCCTTTAGCTATAATTGTAATTATCTTGATAATTGCCTCTGTTATCCCTCCTCCTATCTCTATCCGCTTGATAATAACTGGAGAAACCCCGCTTCCTATAAAATTCAATTTTTCTTTGTCTCTCCCTGTCTGTCATTTTTCTCACAATCTGTAGACTATTTATTTATGTATCTTAAGAATTCTTCTATTGAATCATCTGTTCCATAGACCAATGCCCATTGAACCTTATATGGTAATCGCATATTAAGGGCGTTAATTAGAAGCATTTCATCAATAGTTTCTCAGGTTTTACTAATGTTTTAGTCTGTTCTTCACAAAAGGTTTTCATTTTGCCACTACCATCTTTAAAACAAGGTCAATTTAAAACCTCTAACTTTATTCTAGATTATTAGTTTCTAATGAAAATTTATTCATGGAACATCTATCAAATTCTACAAGTCTTATCTCGGTTAATTATCTAATTTGCCCATGAGAGGGCCTGACGATTAAAAATACTTTTACAAATTTGATTTTCAAGTCCTCTAACTTGTTGGTAAAAAAGCTGTCTTTGTATTGACAAATGAAATCTTGCTGCAGCTACATTCAGGTGGGTCATATCGTCAGAAAGTTGACACAAAATGCAGGAACTGTTGAAAATGATCAGCACTTTGTAAGCAGTATGTAGATCGCTGCTTTATTATGAACTGTCACAGTTCACATCACAAGTGTTGTCTGTGAATGTATGGTCACTTGAGTTTAGTAGCTACTATGGGATACACAAATTTATTCTGGACATGGTGCACTGAACACATGGAACAGTATGCTGATAGACTAATATTTTTTAGTCCGCATTTGAAAATAACCTAAGGATTTTTACAGAACAGAGGGAGAAGGGTTTAATGACTTTTTATATTTACGAGTCAAGACGCTGTTTTGTGCGACGAAAAATGGGATGTAACCATCATGTGTGTTGGTTATGAACGGTGATAGATGATTCTCGTTAATAAAACCTTAGGATAGAGACAGTAACTCTGGGAAGCAAACGTAGCTGTTTACTTGCTGTGACTCTCATGTTTATTTGAGAGAACAGTATATAATCGAACTTCAAACAGTACACAGTAACAATGACACATCACTGTGATTACACTGGATATGCTGCAAGCAGCTGTCAACAATGCCACATTTCAGATGTAACATACCACTGAGCCAGGAGATCATACTGAATACATCTTGAGACCATATCCTAATAAATGGGCCAGAACACTCTTTCCTGCATCCACACTTATCTGACTGCTTACAGCGCCATATTTGCGCCTGGTGGCAGAGAGTGAAACTACTAGTTTTTCAGTGTACTCTGCAAGTGCACCCATTAATGAATGTACCTATGATGTTTCAGTGTCCTCCAATGTATACAGCTCACATTGCAGCAGTTGGAGCACATCCGTTTAATTATAGCCACCAAGTTATAACTTATAAAAATAGCAGAGGACCAATTTGTACCCACCTAGTGTTTGTTGTAATCAATTTTTGTTTCAGTTTTGCTTGTTCTGGTTAGCATATTGGCAAATCTGATGATTTAAAAAAAAAACATTAAATACAGTTGATCGCTGGCAAGCAAAACAGTAACAGCTGCAGACATTTACTTAAGGGGAGTTAGAACGTAGAAATTTTTTTTCCACATTTTCGCATTTTTATCTCATTATGAAAATTTGCAATTTTCCGAATGAACTCACATGGGAAGTACTTTACTTTATTTTTTTAAACACGATCTACACCGGCAGGAAATGTTAAAATTTATACGTGCATCACTTCAAGATGTAATAAAATCGGCAATTTTTTATATGTAAGGCTGTGTATTGCTGTGTTATAAAGGTTAACAGTGTTGGTCATGTCCAGAAGAGGATGAGCACCAGGATGAGGAAGCTGAAACAAAGTTTGAGAGACAAGAAACTTCCTGATGGTAAAACTGTAAGAGGCAAGCTGACAGACAAAACGATTGGTGAACTACAGAACTATTATGGGATGGCCATTAGAAATAATACTGAGGATTTGAAAATGAAGCAGGCAGTATGGGCTACCTTCTTCCATTGACTGTCAACTGATGAAAAACAAGTACACAACCATTGCCCTCCTGGACCTGATTCGTGGTGCAATAACCTCAATGCCCAGTACTCAAACAGTTCATACAGCTATAAACATTCCTTCCCAGCAGCCGTCATGGATATCACAAAACCTATTTATGGAGACCTGGCCAATCCTGAATTACTGAAGAAGTGTCTGCATCGTCAGACACAAAATCCCAATGAGTCGTTCAGTAATCCTATATGTACTCGCTTACCAAAAAACGTTTTTGTTGGAGTGAGCCCCTAAAGTGGGGGGTCAGTGATGCCGTTATTGCTTTTAATGATGGCAACATTAGTAGGGCGAAAATGCTACAGCATATGGGCATTAATCCTGGAGCAAACAGCTCAGAGAACTTGAACATAAGGACAAGGTTCACATTGATAAAGCAGAGTAAGCAGTATAGTTGGTCACTAAGGAGTCCAGAAAGAAGAAAAGAAGAAAAAACGGAAAAATATCAAGAGGATGATATACAGTATGGTGCAGGGTGCTTCTGACTGACTAAAAATAATTTTTTTTTTGCCTATGTTGAGTTAGTCTTTTGAATCTTTAGAAGCTGTTCCTGAAAATTTCATTTTCTGTTGCATTTTTCCATAAATCTCAGAAACCACTTCAAGTAGAGATTTCAAATTTTCAGGGAGAAATAACAGACATATCCTGAGTCTTCTGAACTAAAAGAAGAACATAATTTATGTATAATTAAAATTATTTAGGATAACGCACAAAAAAGTAAACCAAGTTTTAACTGTGTAATTGAAAAATTGTGTTTACGAAAGCAGTGGCTGAAATACAATTATTGTAGTTCAGTAGACTCAGAACATACAGTTTAATGTCGTGTAAAAGTTGCATGTCAATGACTACAGAGGTTCCTGAAATACGGGGAAGCCAAGTCACTAAATTTAACATTGTCAAGATAGGGCGTTCCAACTCCCCTTACAATGGCTTGCTATGAGGAATGTAATGAATGGTGTTATAAGGAACCCTGTGATAAGGTAATACGTATAGTCTGCAAAAATTTTTGCAAGTGATGCTCTGTTTTCAACTGAAGTTTCTCTTTGGCAACAAAAGAAATAGATTGACATCACACCGTCATTTGAATCAAACACTGATTTCATATAATGAGCTTGGGATAAAATCTAAATATAAATGCAACTTAATATAAGTTTCAGTACTTTCATCGGTAACTAAGAACCAAATCTATGACACACTGGACAGAATGTACCTTACAATCAAAATAAAATTTAGATAATTTGAAATCTGAAATACGATTCAAAGATAAAAAAAAGACCATAGCGGCTAGTCGTAGAAACTTTGTACAGCAAATGAAAACAACTACTCGGTTGAACACCCGGTAGATCACTATTAATGAGGAAGACTTCCGCACAATCGGCCAGAAAATATGCATTTGGTAAACACTAAGTAAAATAAATTTCACGACTATAGGAAACGTGTTAAGACAGCAGGGCAAAGCTTCCGGAATAGAAGATGGAGTCGCAAAGTGTAAAAATTGTAGTGGAAGACAGAGTGTACAAATATGTGAACGAAGTAATTGACGTTAGGTAAGTACTACCCTGAGATAGCGAATATCTTAGCTGGCAACATCGTACTTTGTCGTGCGAAACAAACGAAAACTTGAAGTTGTTTCCTGAATGCTCAACAGTAGTTGCTTCCAAGCCAAGAGTCAGTTGCATGGAAGATATGCTATACTTTTAGATGGAGTGAGCGTTGTAGCTGAAAAGCGAGTGAATTCTAAATATGAACTTTTGTACATTTATACAGGCGAATGCATGCAGTAATGAAATTTCTTGTCAGCTAAGAACTGCAATGAATTCTACAATTTGATCGGTTTTCTTTTCTTTCGGGTATGAAAACACCCTGAATGTCCTAAACCCAGTCTGATGTGTATTTGGCTCTTTTAAGTTAAGCAGCTTGTACTGCACATGAAATCTTTTTATGTGTAACGAAAATTGTTAATTTTTGGCAGAGTTACGAAGAGTAAAAGTGATACTAGTTACTACTCCTTAATTATTGTGATCAAATTACTGTAAATTTTCGTTAATTTACTCAGTAATTACTGCCACTTCAGTAAATATGTTTCTTGAAAACGAGAATTTTCCGTTTCGTTGTCGCACTTTTATTACAGTGATGAGGTATTGTAATTAAATGAAACCAAGAAGTTGAGCTACTTACGGTAGTGTAATAGCAGGAATTTAAAGCAATATCATAAAGAGAATTTAATCGACCGCATCAGCGACCTAATTACACTCTCTTTGCAGAATGTGAAATGGGTATGGCTCTTATAATAGGTTACGTGATTGCCATGCAGAGGGTTGCCGGTTCGATTTCACGTGTGGGAGGAGATTTCTCTAACCGCTCATTTCTTGCAGCCATCTACCTGCGCACCCGATGCGAATCATGAACTTAATCTCTTCGGAAAGATTAAAACCCCGTGGAACTATAATAATGCTTCACTCTGCATTACTTCGCTGTCGGAGTCATAAAATATTGGACATTAGCGGCGCAAACTCAATAGTAAAAATTGAATTAAATTCGTTCTACTTCTGAAAAATGTGACTTTAATGTCTGGGTGTGGTATAAATGACTTGCTGTAAACATTGCGACACATTTTATTGCTTCTGTTGCACGGTGAAGGACGGCAGCCTGACACCCACACTGAGGACTTTCCCGGATAACGTGTTACTGTTCCCTTTCGCCACTCTACATGTTCTCTCACCCATAGAGGTGACGCAGTTGTTTAGACGATAGACTGATTTTGGGCAGGAACGAGGTTCGAATTCCCGTCCCGTCATTCTAGTTCCTTTCCATGGTTTTCTTAAATCGCTAAAGCTATATGCCGAAATGTTTCCTGTGAGAGAATACGACAGATTTCCTTTCCTTTTCTTCCCATTTACAGTTTGCGTTCCATAAGTCCTAGTTGCGACGGGGCGTTAAATGTTAATGTTACCTCTTTCCTTCCAACTACGAATATTGAGAAAATCGAAAGGAATGCGGTAAACAACTAATAGTAAGCTTCATCTGTTTTAGTCTAGATCTAAATGGGTGTCATAAGAATGTTATAGCTTCGGAATCTGATTCAGATTATAACTGTGTTCAGGGAAGGCAATAATTGGAAAGGGTTTGCAATTGAAGAATGAGACTGAAGGAAAGATGCGAGAGGATCAGGCATCTTTTACGATACGAATGACATTTGTAGCCTTAGACAAATAAGTCAGAAGGTGTATTCTAGGGCTGAAGAAGTACACCTAGTGTTAGAAAAAGCGTATGATTCTATACCCAACAAAGAGCTCTTGGGGAGCGATGGAGTGTATAGGTGCACAAGCACAGCAAATGTTACAAATACAGAAAACATACTAGCAATCATATACTCTATTTAAAGTAAGAAGAAAGTTGAGTGAGACACTACAAACATCGAAAAGACTTTGACAAGGCTGAAGTATGTCGCCGATCCGGTTTGAAATACCGGGTGGTTATAATTAAACTTTCCCTATTTAACATGTTATAACACGGTAACTAATTACCGTACGAGTACCAAATATGGCAGCATTTGTGTCCAGTGTATGAGGTGCATGATTTCCATGCGTCATAGCGCCACCGTCCAGTTCCAACTATGGCCACCAGGTGCCGTGATCAGTCATCGTGATAGCGTCACACACCTCACCAGTCACAGTGCACTTGTTAACGTTGTCAACATTAGCTTGGACAAAAGGAGCTGGACATTACTGGTGAAGCTCTATTATCAAAACAATAGTAATACTGCAGGTGTACTTCGAGAATATCGCTGGCTGAAAGGATTACCGAAGCAACTCTTTCTCCACCTGCTAGGTGGAACATGATGAAGAAGTCCGAGTCAACTAAAGAACTGGGCGTCTCTCCGTGAAGAGACCGACGACCGGTTGCACCACAGGTGATTGATGAAATCGCTGTTGCTATGGCAGACAACTCTGCAATTCCCAATCGTCAGGCAATGAGCGTGCTGTGGCACGACAATTGAACATCCCGTTGTCCACTGTACGGAGGGTGCTTAGAAACATTCTCAAATGGTATCCGTGCAAGATCCATATCGTACAGCAGCTTGCACCACAGGACACAACGACGTGCTGACTTCGCTCTCCACTTTCTCGCAGGGATTGAAGTCTGGCCCTGGACAGACGGTAGAGGTAAACACACATAATTTCCGAGTGACGGGATCTTCACCACCAGTCACTATGCGTGAAGTTCGTCGGTTTGTTGAACGTGTCACAGCACACCAACGTTCATCATTGGCTCTTCTTTTTTTTCTTTTTTTTTTGAACAGGTTAACTCTCAAGGACCAAAGACGTACAGTTTGATTGGCCAGCGTTACTGTGATACACTGTATGCTTCACCAGCATGTCGACCAGCCCAACATGAGACAGACGCATTGAACTCAACAGTGTTCATGCAAGGTGAGGCCCCATCCGCACATCGCTGGTGAAGTTCACCTGCTTCTCCGAAACACATTTGGAAGCGATCGAATTATCAGCCTATCGTTTCCAAATGCTTAGCGTGCATGATGACCTGATCTCACTCCCTGTGATTTGTGGTTGTGGGGCTACCTGAAGGACAGGCCTTACCCAGGGGAACATTCACACATGTGCTGATCTGAAGCGCAGCATATCAAGAGAGGTAGCCAGCATACGTACGGACATGCTTCGTTCTGCTGTGCAGAATGCAATCCTGTGCTTTCGGACTCTAGTGGACACTGATGGGTGCCATCAGTGTAGTAATGGTATCGGTATGTAGTGGTATGATGTACCGTATCAGCACATTAAACTGTTTTAATTGAACTGAGTCTCCATTATTTCTCTTCCCCATGTCCTTAAAATTAATGCTATCAAGTTTGGTTCTCGTACGCTAATTAAGTTCCGTGTTATAACGTGCTAAATAGATAAACTTTAATTATTACCACTCTGTATACAGGGTGAGTCACCTAATGTTACCGCTGGATATGTTTCGTAAACCACATCAAATACTGACGAACCAATTCCACAGACCGAACGTGAGGAGAGGGGCTAGTGTAATTGTTTAATACAAACCATACAAAAATGCACGGAAGTATGTCTTTTAACACAGACCCACGTTTTTTTAAAAGGAACCCCGTTAGTTTTGTTAGCACATCTGAACATATAAACAAATACGTAATCAGTGCCGTTTGTTGCATTGTAAAATGTTAATTACATCCGGAGATATTGTAACCTAAAGTTGACGCTTGAGTACCACTCCTCCGCTGTTCGATAGTGTGTATCGGAGAGCACGAATTACGTAGGGATCCAAAGGGAACGGTGATGGACCTTAGGTACAGAAGAGACTGGAACAGTACATTACGTCCACATGCTAACACCTTTTTATTGGTCTTTTTCACTGACACACATGTAGTACATTACCATGAGGGGTGAGGTACACGTACACACGTGTTTTCCGTTTTCAATTACGGAGTGGAATAGAGTGTGTCCCAACATGTCAGGTCAATAGATGTTCAATGTGGTGGCCATCATTTGCTGCACACAATTGCAATCTCTGGCGTAATGAATGTCGTACACGCCGCAGTACACTGGTGTAATGTCGCTGCAGGCTGCCACAATACGTTGTTTCATATCCTCTGGGGTTGTAGGCACATCACGGTACACAGTCTCCTTTAAAGTACCCCACAGAAAGAAGTCCAGAGGTGTAAGATCAGGAGAACGGGCTGGCCAATTTATGCGTCCTCCACGTCCTATGAAACGCCCGTCGAACATCCTGTCAAGGGTCAGCCTAGTGTTAATTGCGGAATGTGCAGGTGCACCATCATGCTGATACCACATACGTCGACGCGTTTCCAGTGGGACATTTTCGAGCAACGTTGGCAGATCAATCTGTAGAAACGCGATGTTTCTAACAAAACTAACGTGGTTCCATTTTAAAAAAAACCTAGGTTTGTGTTAAAAAACATACTTCCCTGCATTTTTGTGTGGTTTGTATTAAACAATTACACTAGCCCCTCTCCTCACGTTCGGTCTGTGGAATCGGTTCGTCAGTATTTGATGTGGTTTACGAAATATATCCAGCGGTAACGTTAGGTGACTCACCCTGTATATGCATTATGTACATGGAAGGTTGAATCAGTCATGCAGAGGTTGAGAATTCCTTTCGAGCATAGTACAACTTATTCGTTATTGTTTGCCGGTGATCGAGTGGCGTTAGCACAGAGTAGGACGGATGTGAAGTTCATGATAAAGAGGTTAATGGAAGCATCTGAACGAGCCAGGCCTAGAATAAATGTGAGCAAAACAGAACATTTAGCAGTGAGAGGAGATAGAAGGGATACAATACTGACGCAAGGAATTATTAAGGCTGTAAAGCAGTTTAAATACTTAGAATCGACTATCATCTCCGCTGGAATCTGTGAAGCAGACGTGAAACGCAGGATACAGCAGTCAAGAAGAGCAAGTAAGATGCTAATTGAAGTTCTGTGGAGTAGACCAGTATCGAAAGAAACAAAGAAGAGGATTCTGCGGACATTACTGGAAAGTATACTAACATGTGGCGCAGAAAGATGAACCCTGAGGGAAGGGCACAGAAGCAGAATACAGGCAGTAGAGTTAGATGGAATAACGAGGGCATCCAAGATAACCAGGAGAAAGTGGAGAAGAAATGAGAAACTTAGGGAGATAATGGATATGGAGCAACCAGTTGTGCAACAAATGCAGTCCATTAATGGTCGCCTCCAGGAAGGAGAAAGCGTGGAACAGCGAGAATAGCATGGAGAGCGGAAGTAATTATAGTGATGAGGAAGAGAGATTTGAAAGAGATTGACTGCCATGATCGTGAATGCTGGAGACCGCGAGTAAAGGGCAATACTAAAGAGTTGAGGGAAAAAAAAGAAAATAAAACTAAGTTCTTAGTTAAATCATTTGGACTACACCATAAAAACGAGTGAATTTATTTACGGAAATACTTTTAAATGATAACTACACTGTCAGGAACGGAAAATGTTACTTTATCAAGCACTAGTCCAGTGTTTGTCAATCTGTGTGGAGATTTTTATCACATGACGAGTATTCATTGATAAAACTTTCTTTCTGTTCCGAACTGTTGCCCATCACGAATGTCACTACAAGGATTCAGTCCTAAACAATTAAAACACTCTTCGCGTTCTGGCATGGAAGCAAACTGTTACATCTCGGGCATCTGGCAGCGAGGAAATGCAAAAGGCCATGTTAAAGAGGAAGCCGGAGATAAAACCCGGCCGCTGGGCTGCTTAAAGGCGCAATGAGACTTGCTGAACTAAAATCTCTATCGTACTTTCGTGACCTGGCTGTTTACTGGATTTCCAAAAGACTATGTTTATGACTACTGTTCTACGGTTCATTGATGGATTTTCTTGACCTTGGATTGTTCTCTTGGTGTGTTCTGCAATGTACACGGTATGAACTGGAATTGTGAACTACCAAGCCATTACAATGTATCCATGTCTTCTGTGTAAGAAAGAGTGTGCCGTAATATTTGGAACGAGAACTCAAACTTAGTATGTGTGTGAGGACAGCAGATTACATTCAATGATCATGGAGCCGGAGTTCATATAACTATGTCAGCAATGACTCAACTTCAAGTGCAACAGCAGGCGCAACAACAAGACTAACGCAAGTAACAGCTTATCAAACCTGAACACCATCAACCACCGTCAATCGTGTCATTTCAGCCACAAGACGAAAACTGAAACTCATACTACAATTGTCTGCAGTTCCACTTCGAGGCGGCCAGTATAAACGATTTTACCAAGAAAAATCGCCAAACAGCCGTATGTTTCGAGAAGTTATTTTGTTTGGACAACAAGTTTCGGAACTTCAGTATTGTCATAATCAGGATCCTACTCATTCTATATATGTTGTTGTTGTTGTTGTGGTCCTCAGTCCTGAGACTGGTTTGATGCAGCTCTCCATGCTACTCTATCCTGTGCAAGCTTCTTCATCTCCCAGTATCTACTGCAACCTACATCCTTCTGAATCTGCTTAGTGTATTCATCTCTTGGTCTCCGTCTACGATTTTTACCCTCCACACTGCCCTCCAATGCTAAATTTGTGATCCCTTGATGCCTCAAAACATGTCCTACCAACCGATCCCTTCTTCTAGTCAAGTTGTGCCACAAACTTCTCTTCTCCCCAATCCTATTCAATACCTCCTCATTAGTTACGTGATCTACCCACCTTATCTTCAGCATTCGTCTGTAGCACCACATTTCGAAAACTTCTATTCTATTCTTGTCCAAACTAGTTATCGTCCATGTTTCACTTCCATACATGGCTACACTCCATACAAATACTTTCAGAAACGACTTCCTGACACTTAAATCTGTACTTGATGTTAACAAATTCCTCTTCTTGAGAAACGCTTTCCTTGCCATTGCCAGTCTACATTTTATATCCTCTCTACTTCGACCATCATCGGTTATTTTACTCCCTAAATAGCAAAACTCCTTTACTACTTTAAGTGTCTCATTTTCTAATCTAATTCCCTCAGCATCACCCGACTTAATTTGACTACATTCCATTATCCTCGTTCTGCTTTTGTTCATGTTCATCTTATATCCTCCTTTCAAGACACTGTCCATTCCGCTCAACTGCTCTTCCAAGTCCTTTGCTGTCTCTGACAGAATTACAATGTCATCGGCGAACCTCAAAGTTTTTACTTCTTCTCCATGAATTTTAATACCTACTCCGAATTTTTCTTTTGTTTCCTTTACTGCTTGCTCAATATACAGATTGAATAACATCGGGGAGAGGCTACAACCCTGTCTTACTCCTTTCCCAACCACTGCTTCCCTTTCATGCCCCTCGACTCTTATAACTGCCATCTGGTTTCTGTACAAACTGTAAATAGCCTTTCGCTCCCTGTATTTTACCCCTGCTACCTTCAGAATTTGAAAGAGAGTATTCCAGTTAACATTGTCAAAAGCTTTCTCTAAATCTACAAATGCTAGAAACGTAGGTTTGCCTTTTCTTAATCTTTCTTCTAAGATAAGTCGTAAGGTCAGTATTGCCTCACGTGTTCCAACATTTCTACGGAATCCAAACTGATCTTCCCCGAGGTCGGCTTCTACCAGTTTTTCCATTCGTCTGTAAAGAATTCGCGTAAGTATTTTGCAGCTGTGACTTATTAAACTGATAGTTCGGTAATTTTCACATCTGTCCAACACCTGCTTTCTTTGGGATTGGAATTATTATATTCTTCTTGAAGTCTGAGGGTATTTCGCCTGTCTCATACATCGTGCTTACCAGATGGTAGAGTTTTGTCATGACTGGCTCTCCCGAGGCCATCAGTAGTTCCAATGGAATGTTGTCTACTCTCGGGGCCTTGTTTCGACTCAGGTCTTTCAGTGCTCTGTCAAACTCTTCACGCAGTATCGTATCTCCCATTTCATCTTCATCTACATCCTCTTCCATTTCCATAATATTGTCCTCAAGTACATCGCCCTTGTATAAACCCTCTATACACTCCTTCCACCTTTCTGCCTTCCCTTCTTTGCTTAGAACTGGGTTGCCATCTGAGCTCTTGATATTCATACAAGTGGTTCTCTTCTCTCCAAAGGTCTCTTTAATTTTCCTGTAGGCAGTATCTATCTTACCCTTAGTGAGACAAGCCTCTACATCCTTACATTTGTCCTCTAGCCATCCCTGCTTAGCCATTTTGCACTTTCTGTCGATATCATTTTTGAGACGTTTGTATTCCTTTTTGCCTGCTTCATTTACTGCATTTTTATATTTTCTCCTTTCATCAATTAAATTCAATATTTCTTCTGTTACCCAAGGATTTCTATTAGCCCTCGTCTTTTTACCTACTTGATCCTCTGCTGCCTTCACTACTTCATCCCTCAGAGCTACCCATTCTTCTTCTACTGTATTTCCTTCCCCCATTCCTGTCAATTGTTCCCTTATGCTCTCCCTGAAACACTCTACAACCTCGGTTCTTTCAGTTTATCCAGGTCCCATCTCCTTAAATTCCCACCTTTTTGCAGTTTCTTCAGTTTCAATCTGCAGTTCATAACCAATAGATTGTGGTCAGAATCCACATCTGCCCCAGGAAATGTCTTACAATTTAAAACCTGGTTCCTAAATCTCTGTCTTACCATTATATAATCTATCTGATACCTTTTAGTATCTCCAGGATTCTTCCAGGTATACAACCTTCTTTTATGATTCTTGAACCAAGTGTTGGCTATGATTAAGTTATGCTCTGTGCAAAATTCTACAAGGCGGCTTCCTCTTTCATTCCTTCCCCCCAATCCATATTGACCTACTACACTCCTGGAAATTGAAATAAGAACACCGTGAATTCATTGTCCCAGGAAGGAGAAACTTTATTGACACATTCCTGGGGTCAGATACATCACATGATCACACTGACAGATCCACAGGCACATAGACACAGGCAACAGAGCATGCACAATGTCGGCACTAGTACAGTGTATATCCACCTTTCGCAGCAATGCAGGCTGCTATTCTCCCATGGAGACGATCGTAGAGATGCTGGATGTAGTCCTGTGGAACGGCTTGCCATGCCATTTCCACCTGGCGCCTCAGTTGGACCAGCGTTCGTGCTGGACGAGCAGACCGCGTGAGACGACGCTTCATCCAGTCCCAAACATGCTCAATGGGGGACAGATCCGGAGATCTTGCTGGCCAGGGTAGTTGACTTACACCTTCTAGAGCACGTTGGGTGGCACGGGATACATGCGGACGTGCATTGCCCTGTTGGAACAGCAAGTTCCCTTGCCGGTCTAGGAATGGTAGAACGATGGGTTCGATGACGGTTTGGATGTACCGTGCACTGTTCAGTGTCCCCTCGACGATCACCAGTGGTGTACGGCCAGTGTAGGAGATCGCTCCCCACACCATGATGCCGGGTGTTGGCCCTGTGTGCCTCGGTCGTATGCAGTCCTGATTGTGGCGCTCACCTGCACGGCGCCAAACACGCATACGATCATCATTGGCACCAAGGCAGAAGCGACTCTCATCGCTGAAGACGACACGTCTCCATTCGTCCCTCCATTCACGCCTGTCGCGACACCACTGGAGGCGGGCTGCACGATGTTGGGGCGTGAGCGGAAGACGGCCTAACGGTGTGCGGGACCGTAGCCCAGCTTCATGGAGACGGTTGCGAATGGTCCTCGCCGATACCCCAGGAGCAACAGTGTCCCTAATTTGCTGGGAAGTGGCGGTGCGGTCCCCTACGGCACTGCGTAGGATCCTACGGTCTTGGCGTACATCCGTGCGTCGCTGCGGTCCGGTCCCAGGTCGACGGGCACGTGCACCTTCCGCCGACCACTGGCGACAACATCGATGCACTGTGGAGACCTCACGCCCCACGTGTTGAGCAATTCGGCGGTACGTCCACCCGGCCTCCCGTATGCCCACTATACGCCCTCGCTCAAAGTCCGTCAACTGCACATACGGTTCACGTCCACGCTGTCGCGGCATGCTACCAGTGTTAAAGACTGCGATGGAGCTCCGTATGCCACGGCAAACTGGCTGACACTGACGGCGGCGGTGCACAAATGCTGCGCAGCTAGCGCCATTCGACGGCCAACACCGCGGTTCCTGGTGTGTCCGCTGTGCCGTGCGTGTGATCATTGCTTGTACAGCCCTCTCGCAGTGTCCGGAGCAAGTATGGTGGGTCTGACACACCGGTGTCAATGTGTTCTTTTTTCCATTTCCAGGAGTGTATGTTTCCTTCTCTCCCTTTTCCTACTGACGAATTCCAGTCACCCATGACTATTAAATTTTCGTCTCCCTTCACTGCCTGAATAATTTCTTTCATCTCGTCATATATTTCATCTATTTCTTCATCATCTGCAGAGGTAGTTGGCATACAAACTTGTACTACTGTAGTAGGCATGGACTTTGTGTCTATCTTGGCCACAATAATGCGTTCACTATGCTGTTTGTAGTAGCTTACCCGCATTCCTATTTTCCTATTCATTATTAAACTTACTCCTGCATTACCCCTATTTGATTTTGTGTTTATAACCCTGTATTCACCTGACCAAAAATCGTGTTCCTCCTGCCACCGAACTTCACTAATTCCCACTATATCTAACTTTAACCTATCCATTTCCCTTTTTAAATTTTCTAACCTACCTGCCCGATTAAGGGATCTGACATTCCACGCTCCGATCCGTAGAACGCCAGTTTTCTTTCTCCTGATAACGACGTCCTCCTGAGTAGTCCCCGCCCGGAGATCCGAATGGGGGACTGTTTTACCTCCGGAATATTTTACCCAAGAGGACGCCATCATCATTTAATCATACAGTAGAGCTGCATGTCCTCGGGAAAAATTACGGCTGTAGTTTCCCCTTGCTTTCAACCGTTCGCAGTACCAGCACAGCAAGGCCGTTTTGGTTAATGTTACAAGGCCAGATCAGTCAATCATCCAGACTGTTGCCCCTGCAACTACTGAAAAGGCTGCTGCCCCTCTTCAGAAACCACATGTTTGTCTGGCCTCTCAACAGATACCCCTCCGTTGTGGTTGCACCTACGGTACGGCCATCTGTATCGCTGAGGCACGCAAGCCTCCCCACCAACGGCAAGGTCCATGGTTCATGGGGGGGATTCTATACATAGACAATCAAATATATAGATACCTTTATAACTGTAGCCATCAATATCTGGATTCCGTGAATTGTAAAACGAAAGCACAAACAGTCAAGCTCAAAGTAACAAGTTAAAATGAACATCTAACCCATACATGCTAAATGTCAACATACCGTTTTCAACACCAAAAACATTATGTTGACATTTAGCAAGTGTGGGTTCGATGTTCATCTTGACTTGTTACTTTACCCTTGACTGTTTGTGTTTTCGTTTTACAATTCACGGAATCCAGATACTGATGGCTCCAGTTATGCAAATATTCATCTATATTGTGTCCATGCACGGAGAGCACAGGCGATTGAAGATGGCATTACTGAGATGCCGATACTGGTTGCCTAAATAAAATAACTTCTCGAAACATACGGGTGTCCAGCAACTTTCCTTGGTAAATATTTGACCGGCCTCTGTGCCTCTTCCACAATGGATCAGCAGAGATCTAGCACAAATGACGCTCAGACCGTTTTTCGGCTATCCTCTAACCCATAAATTTTGTGTCTTCTACGGAAACTGAGCCCTCTCGATAAACCTATATATTTAGATTGTTACTAAGTCCACAACTTTCTCTCTAAGCATTACGAGCAATGAACTCATGTTGTACAATCTACGATCGCATTTTTTCGTTGTCTCCAAAATTTGCATCTATCATGTTCTGCAGGGACAGTTGATCTCAAAGGGCTAACTGGCAAGTGTGTAGATCATTTTATGAAAGTCAAAACTGTAAATAATTATATTCTAAATTGTCGGTGGCTGATGAAATAATTAGTAGGCAACTAATATAGCTTTGTGCCTAGATACTTAAATTAACAAATCCTACTCGCGAAGAATTGTTAGTAATAGTAAAAACCTTGGAAATACCAGACGCTACACGATTTTATTTTGAGGGAAGTAGCACATCGCCTTTAAAACCGCCTTTAAAATATCGAATGCAGCACAGAAAAATTTTGATCAAAGTTCCATTCACGCCAGAGTTTGATCGGAACTCATCTTTGTCACCCAGCTAGGGATTCAAACCCCCGGCGTTCATTTAAGGACAAAACCAAAACAACAAACCAGAAGCAGCAGCAATTATCTACAGCCTACGAACTTGAGGCAAGCTTTTCTGCCGCACTTGATTGAAATCATGGATTCTACCTGAAACTGCTGCCTTACAAGAGAACCTTTCAGTCACCACTCAATTGTTTGTATTGCCCTCGCTTATTTATGAAATAAATGTAACGCAACTTGATCTGTAACAGTTATGTCACAAATCTGAGTGACTACTTGCAGCACCAATAATCGCCAGCGTGGCTGCTACAACACTTGTTTGCTGCTAGTAATATGCATAGAGCAAATCAAGGATTTCAGAAAATTCCGAATACTCAGGTTCAAGGAGAAGACATATTTTTTGTATGGATAGCACAAAAGCAGTCTGTTTAACAACGTCAGTTATATCACTCGCCTGGGACTGGAGATAGAAAATTCTGTTGTATGAGTTCCAGTCTGCGTCTTATGGATGAAGTAGCTCGAAAGATAGTGGAGGATGGTGTTCTAAATTGATGAACTGTTGTGCTATAAGCTGTTTCTTTCGATGTTCTTATTGTCATGTCTAGTATTGCACCTGAAATTGACGCTGTTGGTTTTGTTGTTATTGTCTTTGTGTCTCCTGTTGCATCCAAAGTCTGATGAATTCCATATCCGTGATCACTGAATTCAGTCTGTTGTCCTCAGCCACACTTTAATTTCGAGTCCTCATCGCCAGTGCTACACCCATTTCAATGCAACATATTCTTTGTTACACAGAAACTATGAATACACAGTCATCACATGAGAGTTCATAATTCCAGTCCGTAAAGGGCACACCATGACAATAATTCAGATAGTCTAAGTCAAGTAAGTGTATCACTAATCCATAGAACAGTAATACTAAACTTATTCCAGCTGAAATGCATTAAACAGCCAGGTCACGAAAGTGCAGAGTATGTGTTGTAGAGATTTTACAGCACGATTCGAAGTGTGTTGCAGCCGCCCACCGACGGCCGCTTTGTATCTGCAGCTTGACAACAGTGGTCTTGCTGGCGCCCCTTACTGGCCACCGAAAGTATCGTTAATAGCCAGCAACGTCACAGCGTATCTGCCTCGCTATTGGATGACAGAGACATAGCAACAACGAAGCCGAGACGTAAAGGTCATACAGAGGTCTCCAGAATTCCCAGCTGGATAGATGGCAGAGCCGAAGGAATCCTAGACTGTACGTCGACAGGAATAATAATGTGGGTTTGGATAGAATCAGTGAAAAATCCTCAAATACAACTGAAATGAACTTCGTAGGAAGCTCTGGATTCAGCGTTCTGTCAGCAAACAATTTCATAGATACAGAACACTCTCCTGAATAGAAAGAAGAAAGAAAATTAGTGGTTAACATCTCATTGATAATGAGATCAGTTGAGATGAAGCACAGTCTCGGATTGTGATGAAACTGAGTTTGAAATTGGCCTTTCTATTCAGAGAATTACCGAGATACTTGCCTTATAAATTTAAGGAAACCACAGATAATAAAAACCTGGCTGGCCAGACAGGGTTATTGCCATATAGCACAAGGAGGCTAAGGAAATGCGGCGAATTGCCTTTTAGTAAGAAATATTTCAGAATAACACGACCTCTGACTCTACATCTACATAATTCCTCTGTATTTCACAAGTTAGTGTTTGATCGAGATTTTATAGAACCACATGTTGAATATTTCTCTAACTCTCTACTCTCGAATAGCGCTTGGGAAAAATAAACACTTGAACCTTTCCATGTGAAATCTAATGTCTTTTAATCTATTACTACGGTAATATCTCCCTAAGTAGGTGGGAGTAAACAAAGAATTTTGGCCTTCGGAGGAGAACGTTGGTAACTGGAATTTCTGTGAACAGATCTCACCGCAGTGAGAAACGCCTTTGTTTTAATGAGTCACTCCTTGCACATCAAAGCGAGCTGTCTTTATTCGAACTGCTTCGATCTCCTCCAGCAAAACTATTTAATAAGGATGCCGTACCTCGCAGCTATACCTCAAAAGAGAACGAACAGCCATAATGTTGAGAGTATCAGTGGTATATTTGTTGGATATTCTGTTATGCTTATTAAACACAGTCTTTGCTTCACATTCCCCTCATAATTTTATACGTTATTGTTGAAATCCACATTGTTGATAATAGTACTGCCTAGGTATTAACTGAATACAATACCTTTGGATTTGTTAGAGTTATCGCGTAACCAAATATTCTAACACCCCTGTGAACGAACTCACACTTTTTCTTGTTCATAATCAATTGCACCTTTTCGCATCATGCAGATATATTGTCTAAATCATTCCGTAATTCGTTGATTTTTGGATGACCACTAGGTGGTATACGCTAGCATCATTTGCAGACAGTCTTAGTGGGATGCTAAGATCGGATTCTAAACAATTTATGTAGATAATGAACGATGGAGTACCTATACTGCTTCCTTGTAGAAACCCAGGTACAACCTCGGTTACTACAAACTGTCACGTTTCTGTCAATTGAAACTCACCTTGCCTTATGTTCCACCTTCTGTTTTTAACCGAAGTAGCCGTAAAATTAGCATACAATTTCATTGCATGTTAACATGTACTGTTTTGATTTAAGTTTATAAACATGAAATAATAATAATAATAATAATAATGATACAATGAAGCGCCAAAGAAACTGGTTCAAGAATGGTTCAAATGGCTCTAAGCACTATGGGACTTAACATCTGATGTCATCAGTCCCCTAGACTTAGAACTACTTGAACCTAACTAATCTAAGGACATCACACATCCATGCCCGAGGCAGGATTCGAACCTGCGACCGTCGCAGCAGCGCGGTTCCGGACTGAAGCGCCTAGAACCGCACGGCCACAACGGCCGGCAAAGAAACTGGTATAGGCATGCTTATTCAAATAGAAAGATATGTAAACAGACAGAATACGGCGCCGAGGTCGGCAACCCCTCTATAAGACAAGTAACTGATGGAGTTGTTAGATCGGTTACTGCTGCTACATTGGCAAGTTATCAAGATTTAAGTGAGTTTCAACTTGGTGTTACAGTCGGCGCACGAGCGGTGGGACACAGAATCTTCGAGGTAGCGATGAAGTGGGGATTTTCCCGCACGACTTTTTAGAGTGTACCGTGAATATCAGGAATCTGGTAAAACGTCAAATCTCCGACATCACTGCTGCGGGAAAAAGATCCTGCAAGAACAGGGCCAACGACGTTTGAAGAGAGTCGTTCAACGTGGCAGAAGCGCAACCCTTCCGCAAATTGCTGCAAATTTCAATGCTAGGCCATCACATAATGTCAGCATGGTGTCAGCACACGAATCATTGAACGAAACATCATCGATACGGGCTTTCGGAGCCGTAGACCCACTCGTGTACCCTTGATGACTGAACGACACAAAGCTTTACGCGTCGTCTAGGCCCTCAAAACCGACATCGGATTGTTTAAGACTGGAAACATGTTGCCTGGTCTAAGCACCTTGGCTGATCACCTGCAACCATTCATGTCCATTTTGTATTCCAGCTGAGCAATGTGACACCCATACGTCCAGAATTGCTACAGAGTGGCTCCAGGAACACTCTTCTGAGTTTAAACACTTCCGCTGCACACCAAACTCCCCAGACATCATCATTATTGAGCGTATCTGGGATGCCTCACACTCCTAATACTCTAACAGATTTATGGACAGCCCTGCAAGATTCTTGGTGTCAGTTCCTTCCAGAACTACTTCAGACATTAGTCGAGTCCATGTCACGTCGTGTTGCAGCAGTTCTGCCAGCTCGCGGGGCCCCGAACGATACTAGGCAGGCGTACCAGTTTCTTTGGCTCTTCAGCGCAGAATGAACTGTCTATGGATTCACTGCAGGGGGTTTGGACAGACGGCCATGTGAATTACTTTTGAACTCGTCTTCTGAAAACGGCACTCCTCACGCAATGGAAATATCTTAGACCTTATAGCTACAAATAGGCTGGACCTTATTGACAACGTCAGTGCAGAAACGGGGATTATCGATCATACTGTCACAATAACTACGGTTACGAAAGTTCATAAATCAGCTAAGAAGGGTAAGACAATGTTTCTACTAAAAAAAAAAAAAAAACAGATAAGTAGTTGTTAGCATCTCAGGTAGACAGTGAACTGACAACAGCTTACCAGAAAGATGGACGTAGAGGAATTATGGTCAAAGTTTAAGCAGTCTCTAAGTCTTGGTATGGAGAATTATCTGCCTAGTAAGTGGTTTAAGGACGGAAAGGACCCATGATGGTTTAATAACGAGATTCGGAAAATGCAAGGAAGCAGAGGCTGTTGACACTCTCAGTTCAAAAGAGAAAGCGTAGATGACGACAAGCAAAGGTTAGTAGAGACTCGTGCACCTGTGAAAAGATCTGTGGCGAAGCATACAACAACTATCACCGTCCTACCTTAGCAACAGAAACCGAGAAAATTCTGGTGCTATGTAAAATTGCTGAACGGGTCTAGGGCTTCCGTACACTCACCTGTCGACCACTGTGGTGTGGCAGTTGTAGATAGAAAAACGAAAGCCGAAGTTTTAAATTTCACGTTCAACAAATCGTTCACGCAGGAGAATTGTACAAATATGCCGTCGTTTGACCATCGAACAGACTGCCGTATGGATGACATAGGCATCCATGGTGTAAAGAAACAACTGAAGAAGCTTAAAATAGGTAAGTCACCAGGTCCGGATGGAATCACACTTGGATTCTTCAAAGAGTGTTCTATGGCATTAGCCCCTTCCTTAGCTTGCAATCATCGTGAATCTCTAGCCCAGTCCCAAGCGACTGGAAAAAAGCGCAGGTGACTTCTGTGTATAAGGAGGGTATAAGAACGGACCAATACACCAAAAATCGGCTTGCTGCAGAATCCTTGAACATATTATCAGTTCGAATATAATAAATTTTGTTGAAACCGGGAAGGTTATGTCCACGAATCAGCACGGATTTAGAAGGCATCGTTCGTGCGAAACTCAGCTTGCCATTTTTGTTAACTTTGGATGAATGACAACAGGTGGATTGCATATTCCTACCGCTATTATTATCTACATACATAAATGATTTGGTGGACAGGGTGGGCAGCAATCTGTGGTTGTTGATGATGCTGTGGTGTGCGGTGATGTGTCGAAGTTGAGTGACTGTAGGAGAATACAAGATGTCTCAGACAAAATGTCTAGTTGGTCTGATGAACGATAGTTAGCTTTAAATGTAGGAAAATGTAAGTTAATGGGGGTGTGGCAAAAACAATCCCGTAATGTTCGGATACAGCATTAGTAGTGTCACGTGTGACACAGTCATGTCGTTTAGATATCTGGTCATAATGTTGTAACCCGGTATGAAATGGAACGAGCATATGGTGATTGTGGTAGGAAAGACGAACGGTCCACTTCCATTTATTGGAAGAGGTCAAGGAAAGCGTGGTTCATTATAAAAACTACTGTGCTACATTAAGAAAGCTTATTAAAAAGTCCAGAAGCGTGTGCATAATTTCTGAGATTAATACCTCTGATAACAAAATTAAAACAATTTGGAATATTATTTTAAGGGAGATAGGGCACCCAAGAGTACAGGATGATGACATTATCATCGAAGCGAATGGAAACTTGACAAATAACAAGCCGGAAGTCGAAAACATTTTGAATAATAATTTTTTAAATGTTGTAGAGAAAATAGGATCTAAATGTTCATTAGAAGAACAAAGGCAATTAATGGAAGAGGCGTTACACACCATTTGATACAATTGAAATTCCACTCACCTCTCCTTCTGAAATTAGGAAGATAATAAACTTTCTCAAGAATAAAAGCTCACATGGAATTGATGACATTTCCAGCAGGATAATAAAAGCTTGTTCCCAAGAGATAAGTCAGATTCTTAGCCACATATGTCATAGCTCTCTGAAGCAGGGTACTTTCCCAGAAAGACTGAAGTATGCCATTGTTAAACCTTTGCATAACAAAGGGGATACGTCTGATGTCAACAACTACCGCCCAATCTCTCTTCTGACTGCCTTATCCAAAATTCTTGAAAAAATAATGTACTGTAGAGTAGCTTCACACCTTTGTAAAAATAAAGTTTTAACAAAATGTCAGTTTGGCTTCCAGAAAGGTTTTTCAACGGAAAATGCTATATATACTTTCACTAATGAAATATTAAATGCTCTGAGTAACCGTAAGTCACCCGTTGGGATTTCTTGTGATCTCTCAAAGGTTCGGCCTTGGGTCCTCTGCTGTTCTTAATATATATTAATGTCTTGCCATTCTATATTCACGAAGATGCAAAGCTGGTACTTTTTGCCGATGATACAAGTATAGCTGTCACACCAAACAGACAAGAATTAACTGGTGAAATTGTAAACGATGTTCTTCAGAAAATCATTAAGTGGTTCTCTGCAAATGGGCTCTCATTAAACTTTGACAAAACACAGTACATACAGATCCACACAGTAAATGTAGTGACACCATTAATAAATATAGACTTCGATCAGATCGGTAGCTTAGATACAATCTTCAAAATTTCTAGGTGTATGCATTGATGAGGGGTTGAACTGGAAAAAACACACTGAAGATCTGCTGAAACGTTTGAGTTCTGCTACTTGTGTTATTAGGGTCATTGCAAATTTTGGCTATATACATCTCAGTAAATTAGCTTATCACGCCTATTTTCATTCTCTGCTTTCGTATGGCATCATATTCTGGGGTAACTCATCATTGAGTAAAAGAGTGTTCATTGCACAAAAGCAGGTTATCAGAATAATTGCTGGAGCTCATCCAAGATCATCCTGCAGACACTTTTTTAAGGAGCTAGAGATCTTCACTGTAGCCTCACAATACATATATTCACTTACGAAATTTGTTATTAACAATCCAAATGAATTCAAAAGTAATAGCAGTGTACATGGCTAAAACACTAGGAGAAAGGATGATCTTCACTACTCAAGGTTAAATTTAACTTTGGCTCAGAAGGGGGTAAATTATGCTGTTACGAAAGTCTTTGGTCACTTACATAATACCATCAAAAGTCTGACAGATAGCCATATAGCATTTAAAAGGAAATTAAAAGAATTTCTGAATGGCAACTCCTTCTACTCATTAGATGAATTTTTGTATATAGTAAGTGGGTAATTTCACCAACCCATACAAAAATAAATAAATAAATAAAATAAAAAATAAAAATATTAAGTGTCATGTAATATTTTTGTAATGTAATATCTTGTATTGACACCTTTTATTAACCTGACGCGTTCCACATCATTACGAAGTATCGTGTTCATGATCAATGGAACAAGTACTAATTTAATCTAACCTGTAAAGGAGACCGCATAAAGGACGCTAGTGTGACCCATTCTTGAGTACTGCTCGAGTATTTGGTATCCGTACCAGGTCGGACTGAGGGAAGACATCGAAGCAATTCAAAGGCGGGCTGCTAGATTTGTTACGGGTAGGTTGGAACAACACGCCAAGTGTTACGGAGATGCTTCGAGAACTCAAATGGGAATCTGGAGGGAAGGCGACGATCTTTTCGAGGAACACTAGTGAGAAAATGTAGAGAACCTGCGTTTGAAGGTAACTGCTGAACGATTACGTTGCTTAGAACATACACTGTGCGTAAGGACGACGAAGAGAGGATACGAGAAATTAGGGTCTTACACACAGTCGTTTTGCTCCCCTTCTGTTTGCGAGTGGTACAGGAAAGGAAATGACTAGTAGTGATACGGTGTACACTCCACTACACGCCAAAAAGTGTATTGCGGAGTATCGATGTAGAGGTAGATGTAGATGTAGAGCTGAAAAGGTGGTGCAGTTGCAGCGAGCAGCTGGATTTTCTGCGCTAGTGGTGGCTTCAGGCGTCCAGCTGCAGTTCGCACTAACTCGTTCACTGGACTGTCCATCTTCTTCGCGTGTGCTGATGCGCTCCACACAGGAGTAGCGTACACGGCAGCAGACATACACACTACCACAACTGATCAGTAACATTCGTGTATTGGCTCCCTATGTCCTGCTCGTCGGTGAACCGATACTCTTGTACCTGGTACAGACTTGGATTTTGTGCTAATGCAGTGCTGTTGGAATGACAGTTATACCTGGGAACTGGCGACACGAGCAACGGATACTGATCTACTGATCTACTACTGTTGCAGACGTCAGTTGTGACACGTTACCTCCAGGGGTTCAGGCCAGTTAAATCGTAACTATGAATCAATTCGTCTGGCAGAATTCAGCAGTCTGGCTGCACTCGTTGCTTAGTGTAAGGTAGATTAGACGTCCACCAGCACGCCAATATTTTCTTCCCATAACACATAGGACCCGAAGTATAGGCCCATTTTGCTTCAACATCGCAGGATATAAAAATCTCGCAATATCCAGTTATCGTCAGATGCAGTTATTCTGAACAAATTATGAATTTTTATCTATCTGGTGAAAGAAGGAGATTCGATTACCAATTTAATCACGTCACAAGGTCTAAAATGCAAATGAACGCTAACCTTTGTGGTCAAAACTACGAAAGCCGTAAATTAATAAATTTTGGGTAAAATCTCACTGCCGCAAGATGAATATTTCGTTATTTATTGACATAAATAAGTTGCACGTTATAGCACTAACTTAAGCTCTTAGCACCTGTTCAGAATTGTAATGTAATAAAATAAAAATAGTTGTGACTCTTTTTATTTGCTACCAGTGTAATGTAATAGAATGAATATCAGCTGTGACTTATATAATAAAGAATGTAAGAGGTCCATGATTAAGGAATTTCTTGCTAGCGCACTCGAGCAGATGTAATTTCGATGGAATGCTCACGCGCTGCCTGCGATATGTAAGTTTTAAGAGAATCTCAGACCAGAGAGCAGTGCTGTATGCAGTAAGAGCAGTGTCTGTAGCAGTAGGAGTAAGTAGTAGCTAGCAGTCTGGTGTATCGAGTTGGCTGGGCCGGTCGTGTGGAGCGATGGCAGTGCCTGAGTGTTGTAGTATAAGGTAAAAGCAGCCTCAGCATATGTACTATTGTTATATCAAGTCGCATGTAAATGCTTTTAAAAAGAAATCTCTTAATAATAATCTTTCTTATAAAAATTAACTTCTGACAATCATTCAACTCAATTTAAAGATTTTACTAATTTCTCCAATCCATGCTCATCCTGATTATTGTAAAGAAAAGTCAGTTGTTTCTTTTTACACATGACAAATCTATCGGCCAGCATTGCACTGGGCTTTGCCATGAAAATTTCTTATAGGAGCAGATATATGCGCGTTATCCGGCGACTTCATTGAGGTAAGAATTTTCAATCTATTCAATATAATCTTTCAGGGCCATGACGCAGCACTGCTGACGTCCAAATTTACCAGTTTTCACAGTCAGTTAATTATTGAAGGGTTACATGTGAGCCACAATTTTATTAGGAGGTTAGTCACATTGTATTATTGGTGGGTTACGGAATTTATTTATTGGGAGGTCACGTAGAATGTGATGCTATACATAATTATTTTATCTGTGGGAGGTTACGCTGAATGTGTATGATATAAATAATTCTATTTTTACTGTTGGGAGGTTACGGAATTTTTCTGTTGGGTGGTTACGAGAACCACACATTAATGCAATGACTCAGCATAAAAGAGAAATACCTAATGTAGGAATATTATTGACAGTGTAATGTGTTGTTTAATTCAGCCCGACGCGTAAAAGCACTCAGTAAACTAGCTCAGTTCTGAGGGGTTACGGAATTGTAAATACTCATTTATTTAACTATTAAAACTCCACAGATATTCCTCAAGATATGCCTAGTTGACGTCACTTTAAAAGTCGTGTGCTTATAGCACCAGAGAATATTTCACCAGTCCATTCACTGTACAACAACAAATTCCGTAACTCAAAATCGTGATTTTGTCTTGATCCCCAATATAAGAGAACAAGAGTAGCTTTTGAAAATGAAATCTTATACCAGAACTAGAATCCTGTGACCAGGCCTTCCTGCCTGGAGTGTTATCTGGCAACTTTGAGAAAATCTGAAAGTGAATCTTATTAAATTATTTTCAGCGACAGCCAGGCTCGTTGAAACTGAAAGGAGGTTTAGTTTTCTAACCGGCGGCAAATCTGAACAATGAGCTAAAAGAAAGTTCTTAATTATTTTTTAAGATGGCACCTAACAATGAAGAATTTCTGTTAAGGCCCATGTCTATTCTAGACAAGCAAGATTTAGGATTACAAATGATTTCAACACCGACAGAATTTTTAAGTCACAAACAACTCTATTTTCAGTTTTGTTGATAATTTACATTGGCCGATACAGCAAGATGAGCCTTCGTTAAACATTCCTTACGGTTCGCGTCCAGATCATAAGCCAAGAAGAAGAATAGTGATCGTGACAAAAGAGGTCAGAGTTCAAACACAGAATCTCAATTCCATGGAATACTCATAAATTGTAGCATAATATATTGTTCCTTGGTAATACTCGCAATATCTCATCCAATACTTATCGTAAAAAACATGTAATCTATACGTTTCACATTCATGTCAAGCCTGGAGAAACAGTACTAAATGAAGGCCCCAGTCTACATACATGACTTACTTCATACTCCATTGACAGAACTGTACTATGTATTCAATGCTTGCGTACATTGTTTCTGACAGGTTTGCGACTGCTAATACACTATAAGTCTGCACGGAGTATTCACGGAAAAGTTGACAGGTTCTTATTAATGGAACTCCAACCACCCGATCCAGAACCGACTCCTTAAATTCTGTAAGAGCGCAGTTATTTATCGAGAACCTTGGCCACCTCTAAGTGGTTTAAGCGACCGAGCATCCTGTTGGTATCTGTGAACGGCAATAAATTTCTTCCACCTGTGTTGGCGACTGTTCCTTCGCCACTATATTGAACTGTGCCATATATTAAGAGCATGTATCTTTAACTTCTCGTAATGGCTGATTCTCGATCTTCGACTACCACACACGGACCGTAACCAGTGGTAAATTCCACCGTGGACACATCGCGTACGTTTGTTTATAGCCTTTGAAGATAGCTGTACTAACAGAAATGCAGCACCCAGCTATTTCCTAAAAAGTAAGGCACATCTCTTGATCTTCAAATCTTATTTTTTATAACATCACATGGCATGTCTTGGGAAAAGTCCATAATCATTTCAGGGACGTGAAGCATGAGATATAAAACTAGCTATTAATAGTAAATGCCAATAACGCTCTCAAATCATTAACGAATATCTTGTCACTTGCTGCTACATAACACCGTCAGTCCACAACTGATATACGTAATTCAACACTGTACAAGGTAAAGAATTTCACTACTAGATGGCGTTAGTCAAAGTAACTTATATGACATCGGCAATAAGAGAATCATGAAAAAAGGTTATTCAACACTGTATTCGCAATTTAGATTCAATATAATATCTATATCTACATCGACATGGATACTCTGCAAATCACATTTAAGTACCGGGCAGAGGGTTCATTGAACCACTTCACAATTCTCTATTATTCCAATCTCGTATAGCACGCGGAAAGAATGAACACCTATACGGTCGAGCTCTGATTTCCCTTATTTTATCGTGGTGATCGTTCCTCCCTATGTAGGTCGGTGTCAACAAAGTATTTTCGCATTCGGAGGAGGAAGTTGGTGATTGGAATTTCGTAAGAAGATTCTCTCGCAACGAAAAACGCCTTTCTTTTAATGATTTCCAGCCAAAATCCTGTATCGTTTCTGTGACTCTCTCCCATATTTTGCGATAATACAAAACGTGCTGCCTTTCTTTGAACTTTTTCAATGTACTCCGTCAGTCCTATCTGGTAAGGATCCCACACCGCGCAGCAGTATTCTAAAAGAGGACGGACAAGCGTAGTGTAGGCAGTCTCCTAGGTCTGTTACATTTTCTAAGTGTCCTGCCAATAAAACGCAGCCTTTGATTAGCCTTTCCCACTACATTTTCTGTGTGTTCTTTCCAATTTAAGTTGTTCGTAATTGTAATACCTAGGTATTTAGCTGAATTTACGGCTTTTATATTAGACTGATTTATCGAGTAACCGAAGTTTAACGAGTTCCTTTTAGCACTCATGTGGATGACCTCACACTTTTAGTTATTTAGGTTCAGCGTCCACTTTTCGCACCATTCAGATATTTTTTCTAAATCGTTTTGCAGTTTGTCATCTGCAAAAAACCGAAGATGCTGCTCAGATTGTCTCCCAAATCGTTTATATAGATAAGGAACAGCAAAGGGCCTTTAACACTACCTTGGGGAACCTCAGACATCACTTCTGTTTTACTCGATCACTTTCCGTCAATTAATGCGAAATGTGACCTCTCTGACAGAAAATCGCAAATTCAGTCACATAACTGAGACGATATTCCATAAGCACGCAATTTCACTACGAGCCGCTTGTCTGGTACAGTTTCAAAAGCCTTCCGGAAATCCAGGAATACGGAATCGATCTG
This sequence comes from Schistocerca cancellata, assembly GCF_023864275.1. Taxonomy (NCBI): domain Eukaryota; kingdom Metazoa; phylum Arthropoda; class Insecta; order Orthoptera; family Acrididae; genus Schistocerca; species Schistocerca cancellata. Next base: position 349,686,600 of record NC_064633.1, on the reverse strand, counting down.
AATTCCTTTGCCAATAGCACTCAGCACTTCATGTGAATAAGAGCTAGTTGTGTTTCACAGGAACGATGTTTTCTAAACCCATGTTGAGTATGCGTCAATAGACCGTTTCCTTCGAGGTAATTCATAATTTTCGAACACAATATATGTTCTAAAATCCTGCTGCATATCGATGTTAACGATATGGGCCTGTAATTTAGTGGATTACTCCTACTACCTTTCTTGAATATTGGTGTGACCTGTGCAACTTTCCAGTCTTTGGGTACGGATCTTTCGTCGAGCGAACGATTGTATGTGATTGTTAAGTGTGGAGCTAATGCATCAGCATACTCGGAAAGTAACCTAATTGGTATACAGTCTGGACCAGCATACTTGCTTTTATTAAGTGAATAATTGTTAACGAAAGGGCCCCTGTTTGTAACAAAAAAAAAAAAACCTGTAGCGCTACAGGCTGCTCGAATTTGTAATAAATATCCCTGTTCCTCCCTCCTTTGCAGATTTTGAATGTTTTACGTTTATTAATTTTCTTGTAACTTCCGTTTTGTGAGCCCGAGTATCCCCATAGTTTCTGGCAAAGGCAATAACTATGGATTTTAAATATATCATTTGAAACTTATGCATTGAGGTGTTTCCCTTCCTTCCGCTTTCCTACATTCGAATTCTAGAAGCTTGGAGTGTGCAGCTACAAATATGTCGTCACAAATGAATTTTGTTAAAAATTATATATCTAATACATTCACACGTGGCAGCGGGCCCCTAGCACAATTACACTATGTTGAGAAAAAAGAAAACAGAACACTCTGAATGCCTAGAGATAGGACTTCCATATTCACAGGACATGTACGTTAGTATGTTCTGCGGAAATGATTAGCATTTCCGTCACCTCATTTCAGCATGTATCCTGTTATCTAGTAGGCACAGGACCCTCCGTGGGCCCAGATAACTTGTTCCATGCGTGATGGCATCGACGCGTACAAAGCGCGAATGGTGTCATGTGGTATAGCCATGCACGCTGGATTCACCTGGTATCAAAAGTCCATCTACAGCGGTTGGTATTGGATCACAGCGCTGTACGCTTCCTTTAACCACACCCCACACATTTTCCATTGGTGACAAGTCGGGTGATTTGGCGGGTCAGGGCAAAAAGCTAACATCCAATAACACCAAGAACAGACGTGTTCGTGAAACAACGTGTGGTCGCGCATTGCCGTGCTGAAAAATGGCGTCTGAGGTGCTGTGCAGACAGGATATGTCTACGGGTTACAGGATTTCATTCACGTAGGCCACACTGGACACGCACCAGCTGTGATTTGTGGTTGTAGCCAACAGCACTCCACACCATAAGGCCTTGAGTTGGAAGTGTGTGTCTCGAGTGAATGCAGTCACTGTGACGTTGTTCCCTCTGTTTGCGGCGAACCAAAATGCAGCCACCTTTTTCAAACAAACAGAACCTGGATTAGTCTGAAAACTCTATCTATTTCCATTCCTATCCCCAGTTACATCGTAACATGCACCATTGCTGTCTCACATGTTTCCGCACATGGATCACCAGCAAGTAACCAGTGCCGTAATAAACGTCAGCGGACTGTCACCCCTGATAGTGTACAATTTGTTGCACTGTTCCACTGTTGCACCAGAGCCGAGGAGGATGCATCACATTGTCTCTTGCTAATAATGCGCCCTCTTTCAAACTCACTGATTTGACAGTACGGTTTGCGCATACATATGCGAGGCATCACACTGGTCCATTACCTTCGGTTTATAGAAGAAACGAGAGCCACAGGCTCATTTTACGTTTAGGTAGTGTTGCGCCGCGATATCGATATTCATCTTGAACCAGCGGGCCGATATGGTTCAAATGCTAATCATTTCTGCAGAAAATAATAATTTTCATGTCCTGCGAATATCAACGTCCTATCTCTAGTGGTTTAAGGTGTTCCGTTTTTTCCTGAATATGAGTGTACAAAGGTAGAATTTTAATGAGTATTCGTAATTTTTTTTTTTTTTTTTTTTTTTTTTTTTTTTTTTTTTTTGCTATCGTTCAGAGACAGCAAAGGACTTGGATGCTGAGGGAATTAGATTAGGAAATGAGACACTTAAAGTAGTAAAGGAGTTTTGCTATTTGGGGAGCAAAATAACTGATGATGGTCGAAGTAGAGAGGATATCAAATGTAGACTGGCAATGGCAAGGAAAGCGTTTCTGAAGAAGAGAAATTTGTTAACATCGAGTATAGATTTAAGTGTCAGGAAGTCGTTTCTGAAAGTATTTGTATGGAGCGTAGCCATGTATGGAAGTGAAACATGGACGATAACTAGTTTGGACAAGAAGAGAACAGAAGCTTTCGAAATGTGGTGCTACAGAAGAATACTGAAGATTAGATGGGTAGATCATACAACTAATGAGGAGGTATTGAATAGAATTGGGGAGAAGAGAAGTTTGTGGCACAACTTAACTAGAAGAAGGGATTGGTTGGTAGGACATGTTCTGAGACATCAAGGGATCACCAATTTAGTATTGGAGGACAGCGTGGAGGGTAAAAATCGTAGAGGGAGACCAAGAGATGAATACACTAAACAGATTCAGAAGGATGTAGGTTGCAGTAGGTACTGGGAGATGAAGAAGTTTGCACAGGATTGAGTAGCATGGAGAGCTGCATCAAACCAGTCTCAGGACTGAAGACCACAACAACAACAACAACATCGTTTCGGTCTGCTATGGACCACGAAGATTTTTATCTCTTCCCTGATTGAGTTTTCCTCTTTTGTCAGTAGATGTGCCATTTCGCTGACTGTGCTTCTTTTCTCTGTTTTGACCATTTGCAGGCAGGAAGTGGAACTGGCGTAGTAAGCGAAATAAGGTTTTTGTAATTTTGACTTTTTCTCTGAAAACTTCTCGATCCTGAATGTCATCAAATGAAATTTTAACTTCCTATAAATCCTTTTTAACTTGGCGTGCCCATTTTGAATACCATTTTGTTTTTGAAATTGATGAATGGTTGCGATGAGTAAGTCTTTGCGGGTTCATTCTTTCCAGATGGCCAAAAAACATCATTCTCCGCTTCCTCATGCTGGTAACAATGTCTTCTGTATGTTTGTACAATTCACGGTTTTGCCTTAGGCGGAATTCTCCGTTTTCTTTGATAGAGCCAAGGTTTTTCCTCAAAATTTTCCGGTCTTTTATTTCAAGTTTTCGTAGTGGTCCTTTCTTCGTCATGTTTAAACATTCTGATGCATACAAAGCTGACGGTCTAATTATGGTGTTATAATGACATAGTTTTAGGTTTAAAGAGATGCTTTTGCTTTTGTATAAGTCTTTGCACAGATGAAAAGTTTAGAACACCTACTTCACCTACTTTCTACAGCTGCATTTACTGAACCGTCAGATGTAATTATTTTTCCAAGACATTTAAATTTCGTCGACTGCTTGATTTTCTCTTGTTGTATTTCAATATGAGGAGGAGCGTGTTTGATGTTTGTGATGAATTCAGTTTCGTTAAATGCTATTTTTAGGCCAGTCTTAGCAGCAATTGATTGTAGTTTGGACACTTAAACCTTAGCTTCGTCAATATTATTTGCAATGAGTGCCAGATCATCAGGAAAAGCCAAACAGTTTCCACTGAGGCCATTTCTTTTGTGTCCAATTTGAATCCCATAACCTGGCGTTACGGTTGTTTTCCACTCTCTGACTATCTTTTCCAGGACACCGTTGAAAAGCAATGGAGAGAACAGGCCACCTTGTCTCACCCCCTGTACAGGTTTCTAATGGTTCTGATAGTTCACCTCTGAACTTGACCTTTGATACTCTGTTATTTAAAGTGGCGCTTATCAGATTGATTGTCTTCCTATCTAGACCAAATTCGGCAAAGGTGTACTTTATTGTTGCTCGATCAATTGAGTCATACGCTTTTTGAAAGTCGACAAAGGTCACAACAAACGGTTTTGATCTTCTTGATTCGTCATATAATGATTATGCCTTATGTCGCAGGCATTACGTTCATTTACGCTACCTACTCGTCCAACTGTTTCCCTTGAACAATCACGAACTCACTGTGTCAGTTGGAGTCTGATAATTTCATGGAACAGTATGTGAAAAGATGCTCTGTACTGACTTCACTAGGTACGTTCTCCGCTGTTACTACGTTATTGCAATTACTCATTTTAATATCTTGTCTTACATGCTATGGTTGACGTCACATATCTGATGGTTCAAATGGCTCTGAGCACTATGCGACTTAACTTCTGAGGTCATCAGTCGCCTAGAACTTAGAACTAATTAAACCTAACTAACCTAAGGACATCACACACACCCATGCTCGAGGCAGGATTCGAACCTGCGACCGTAGCGGTCGTTCGCTTCCAGACTGTAGCGCCTAGAACCGCACGGCCACTCCGGCCGGCACGTATCTGATGAGATCCTCCGGGAATGATCATACGATGACAAACAAAATTATTATGTCTATGAAACCAAGTGTTTTGCCACTTAATGCTAACGTTGTCACAGACCTTAGAGGTGTTTTCAAATGATACCTACTAAAGTAAAACTGGGGTAATAGAATTCAGTGGAATTAAATCAGTCGATGTTGAGGGGCGTATGCTACGAAATGAGACACTGAATCAAGTAGACGACTTTCGCTATTTCGGCAGTTTGGTTAAACTCGGGGAGGGGGGTGGAGGAGAGACACAAAATGGCGAGTAGCTAGAGCAATAGAATCATTTTTGAAATAGAGGAATGTGTTAACATCTTCTTTATGTATTCAACCTGAAGTCGCTTACTAACGTCTTCCTGTATATGCAGGCTAAACTCAGGAACTTCTGTAAGGGTTTTGATCCGGTTTTCACTGATAGACACAAACGAAGGTTTTTGTATATAATTTTCGAATATGAAGTAAAAATTGTATGAATTATGATGAATTAAAGTTAAGTTGTGGAAACGAATACCCACCTAGTGAACAGCCACCAAAGCTCAAAAAAGCAGCAGAGCTATGAGAACGCTGCTAGCGAGACGTAGTTTTTATTTGTCGTAGTGGTCCAGTGGTAGAGTGTGTTGCTGGAAACTGAAAGGTTGTGGGATAGAATTCTCACTGGGTTACTTTTCGTCAGCCTGCTTTTTAACATAGAATTCACCTCTCAATGATGTGCAAATGTTCCTTTAGAAATATGACAATTTCAGACTGCCAATTTTTGCTTCCCTCAGATTAGTAGTCGCAATTCGCACTCTTAACTCACTGCAAATTCTTTGAACAAGTGGCAATGAGTTACTCTAATTTGAAGTACCATAATAAACACGACCAATAAAAAAAAAGATAACTACCTCATCATCAGACTGTGACATGACTCATACAACTTGAAATAATCAAATATTTTTAACCAATGCTTTCACTGCAAAAGCTGCATAGCGAAAAATCATGTAATATCAAAATGTTGTTGTGTTTTATTTATTATACTAGAAGTAAATGTGGAAAAATGTAAATTAATGCGCATGAGTAGGAAGATCAAACATGTAATGTACGGCTACAGTATTAATTGTGTCCTCCTTGACCTTCCGAGTCGTTTAAATATTGGGGCATAACACTGCAAAGTGATATGAGGTGGAAGGAGCATGTGGGAACTGTGCTAGGGAAGGCGAATGATCGGCTTCGGTATATTGGGAGAGTGGATAATCTGTAAAGGAGATTTCGTATAGGACGCTGGTGCGATCTATTCGTGAGTACTGCTCGAGTATTTGGGATCCGTACCAGATCGGACTGAACGAAGATATCGAAGCAATTCAGAGGCGAGCTGCTAGATTTGTTACCGGTAGGTCCCAACAACACTTAAGTATTACAGAGATGCTTCGGGAACTCAAATGGGAATCTCTGGATAGAAGGTGACACTAATGAGAAAATTTAGAGAACCGGCATTTGAAGATGACTGCCGAACGATTCTACTGCCGCCAACATACATTGCACGTAAGGACCACGAAGATAGGATACGAGAAATTAGGGCTCATAAAGAGGCATACAGATAGTCGTTTTATCCTCGCTCTACTTGCGAGTGCAACAGGAAATAAAATGGCAAGTAGTGGTACAGGGTACCCTCCACCAGGCGGTGGTTTTCGGAGTGTCGATGTAGATGTATATGTAGGTGTAAAACGTTTCCCGAAAAATGTTGGCTTTTATACACACAGTATGTTCTTTCAGCAGGACAACAGATGACAGTTTCCAGCTTTCTGCCTTCCCTTAACCAATCGTGCATGTGGTCACGCTTCTTTGTTTGGCGCGGTGAGCCACCTCAGCCAGCCTTCGATACTTACTGAATCCCCCCCCGCACACATATTCACGATTCGCTTGCAGGCCGGAGTGGCCGAGCTGTTCTAGGCGCTACAGTCTGGAACCGCGCGACCACTACGGTCGCAGGTTCGAATCCTGTCTCAGGCATGGGTGTGTTTGTTGTCCTTAGGTTAGTTAGGTTTAAGTAGTTCTAAGTTCTAGGGGACTGATGACCTCAGCAGTTAAGTCCCATAGTGTTCAGAGCCATTTGAACCATCTGAACGATTCGCGTTACATATTTACGTTGGTTGTAAACATATTACTTACATCATGACGTGCTCCCATCATTGCCATGAGATGACGCTATAAACGCCAATGCAACATGGAACACATGACATTAATTCTCGGAGACAATTGTTCTACCGTGCGCTTTTTACATCGTATATGCTAGAGTAAATCTGGGAGAGATGAAGCACATTTTCAGAATAGCGTATGTGAAGTCCCACGATGCCCATTTAGTATTTTTTTGTACAGCTAACGAGGGGACGTTCTGGGAGGTGCATCCAGTTATGAGCTCCCACTTCGGCTGCTTATAGTGTGGGTAGGCACCTATCACACCCTAAAATTGTAGGTGCTAATGCGGCCTCGTTTTTGCAATATTGCCTGTTAAAGTTTGGGCAGGTCTTTATATACAGAAAAGTTTAACTACTGTGGCAAGTGAGCGAGTAGCCGAGTGATAAGCGAGCGACACCTTTCCAGGCGACCCTGGTTCGAGACCCGTCTATGCTACTTCTGTTTTCTTTTTTTTTTTTTTTAAAAAATGCTTGTTTTAATTTATAATTACTCATGAAAATTTTGCAAGGAATTCATTAAAAAGAATTGCAAGCCCCTACAAATCAAAATTACAAATTGAATGTCACAGTTGGTTTCAAACTTTTGCGTTTATTTTTATTTTAACAGGAAATTAAGCGTAATTAAAACGTTGGCAAACATAAATTTGCCTATTTACCTGACATTTGAGAGAAGATGTGAAAATATGTCTTCGAAAATAGTCATAAACACGTCATACAAATGTTGGGACAGGGTCGTAGAAAATTTTATACCTGTCAGATCGTTGACGCGTCATCCCGCCTAATCCGGTTTATGGTCTGTGACCGTTGGCGTTCCCCTATTTGTACCTGCCGTTCCACGAGTAAAGGGACTCCACTGGCTGTGTACGAGAGTAGCGACGGTTATAGCTGCCGAATAAAAGTTTCTCGTCAGTTGAAAGCTTGACTTTGAAGTGTGCAGACGTTTATCCTTAAAAATGGAGCAAAAAGTGCAAGTTGTTCACGAGTTGTCAGTCAGTGCAGTTTTGACAATATTGAACATTTGGTGGAAGACCAAGGAGGTCTTTTGTGGGCTCCACCTAACAATGAAGGACACCAGGAGTTAACAAATTTTGACAAAATTTGACATTCAATGTGTAATTTTGATTTGTAGAGGCTTGTAATTCTTTTTAATCAATTCCTTGCGGACTTTTGATGATTAATTATAAATTAGAAAAGCCATTTGAAAAAAAAGGAAACAAAAGTAGCATAGACGGGTCTCGAGCCAGGGTCGCCTGGACGGGAGTCTCGCTCCCTTGTCACTTGGCTACTCGCTCACTTGCCACTATAGTGAAACTTTTCTGTATATAAAGATCTGCCGAAACTTTAACAGGCAATATTTCAAAAACAAGGCCGCATTGGTACCTACAGTTTTAGGGTGTGATAGCTGCCTACCCACACTATACGCAGCCGAAGTGGAAGCTCATAGCGCGATGCGCCTCCCAGAAGGTCCCGTCGTAAGCACACCAGTTGTCTATGACATGCAATTTCTTCGATTTCTTCAGGGTAACATTTAAACATAATATTTCATCATGAAAACATCTTTGTATTGCCGCATCCTACAAAATCGCAAAACTACTCTAAGTCAAAGCCTTTGTATATATACTGATAAAAACACTTCTAGTTTTAAGTATGTTGTTGGACGATGAAAAAATATTTGAAATCTTTATAACAATTTCGATGATAATATCTTCTTTATATATTTATGCAATTCATAACTAGTTTTATTTGATAATTGAAAAAATTTGAACGAAAATGGAAACCAAACAAAAATGTTTTCACTTATTTCAAACTGTTATTTGATTTGTGCGGCAAGTATCACTTAGGAAAACATGTGCGGCTTGTGTAGCGGATTTTTCGGTGTAGGAAACCGGGCGGGTCGTTGGCATAACACAGATGAAAGTGTCAGAAAGTCTTTTCCGAAGATATTTCTCAGGAGTGTAACCTTTCTACGGAACTGAAAAGCGGACGATAAGCAGTTCAGGCAACAAGAGAAGAGAAACTTTTGAATTGTGGCTGAAATGTGGTGCTATAGAAGAATGCTGAAGATTAGATGGGTACAGCAAGTATCTAATGTGGAAGTAAGGAGGTCATGAATCGAATTGGTGAGGGGGAGAGGGGGAAGAATTTTGTAGCACAACTTCACTATTAGATGGAGTTAGTTGATGGGTTGACGGGACGCAGCGTAAGACATCAAGCAATCGTCAGTTCAGTAATGGGTTGTGGCGGAGGAGGGTAGGGGGCGGTGAAATTATAGAGTGACACAAGGGATGAATACAGTAGGCAAATGGATGTGTCTGATAAAGTTATTCAGAGACGAAGAGGACAGGCTACCGAGGACAAACGCATCAATTAAGTCTTCGGACAGAAGATCAAAACAAAAACAACAACAATAAAAAACATTCTCCTCCTTCACTCACTAGAAGTACACGACTGGACATAGGCTCCAAAGATTACCATATCGATCTTTGCATGGAACCAGTTTTTCCCACATGTCGCTGGACGTCATCCTTCTGTCTCGTCAGAAGACGTGCAACACTTCTCTGAAATACTTCCTCGTAAGCCAGTGAATCAGTGTTTTTTGTCCATTTTAAGTTATTCATGGGCACGTGCGCTGCCCAACGCCACTTCAGTCTCTTTATCCGCTCGACAACGTCATAGACCTTCCTTTACCCCTTCATTCCTGCTCCTGTCTCTCACACTCACTCTAATCATTGTTGACTCTATTGCCCTTTGACAGGCTGTTATTTGATATGAAACATCAGCAGTTGACAAACACTTGTCTAACATGCATTGCATATTCACGACATCGTACCACCTGAAACGTCTATTTCTTCTTTATTACAAGTACAGCTCCAAAACACTGCAAAAACGCCCCACAGGTCACCTCCAGGCTCGTCGTCGATGTTCACCCGGGGTAGTGCAAAAACGTGATTCATCACCAACCATAATGCGATGCCATTTGTCAGCAGTCCACGCCACCAGGTAACACTACCACACATAGTGCAGCCGTTTGTGTTCTGGGGTAGCGACAGCCTAAATATGGGAAGGTAATTTCCGAGTCCGGAGGCTGCTAGTCTCTGACCAATGACGCAGGGAGTCCATTCCTTGTTCTCAGAAGGCAGACACAGATGTGAAAAGCTTTCAGTGTGCTTAGTGCTCGACATGGCGAGCCTCCGTTCTGGTAATGTGTTCAAATGGCTCTGAGCACTATGGGACTTAAGATCTATGGTCATCAGTCCCCTAGAACTTAGAACTACTTAAACCCAACTAACCTAAGGACAGCACACAACACCCGGTCATCACGAGGCAGAGAAAATCCCTGACCCCGCTGGGAATCGAACCCGGGAACCCGGGCGTGAGAAGCGAGAACGCTACCGCACGACCACGAGCTGCGGACGGTAATGTCTTCGATCGGAGCCTTGATGCTGGGTATGCTCTTCCTCACGTGCCCATGGAGTCCACGATCAGGCCACTGGAGAACCCTAATCTCTCACGAATCTGGATGTTACACGATTCGACCAACTGGCCAGACGGCCACCCACCATGAGGCCCCCTTCAAACTCCGCTAGGTGCTGCTAACGCGCTCTCTCATGAGTAGGCTTGTTGTCTGTATCGTTCGCAATGATTGCATCTGACGCTCTTCACCTTTTTATATACTCTACCAGGCATGATAACCACAATGAACACGACACTAAAGTACCTGATGTTCGTTCTTCTTGACAAAGATAATTGCAACTGTAGTAATTTTCATATCCACCGATGTTTTATTCGTGTACAAAATTACTTTGACATCAGACCTTGTCTTCTAGATGCCTCACATTTTCTGTCACGGAGTGCGTATTTCCTAGCTGTCTTCCCACAAAAAGCATATTTATCTACTACAACACCATTTGTGGACTGCATTTCATTCGTACTTTATCTGTTGAAACCCTTAGATTGAATGACGTTGTGAAAGCGCAACCACATCACTGTCTGATCGCTGTAGGCCTTTGTGACCCGCACTATCCCACAATGTGATGTGACTGCGCTACTTCCATCGAAGGCGCTGTTGAGTGACGAACTTAGATCAACTCTCTGTACTGTCCCATTGGTTGAATAGTTTTTGGTAAGTGATTCCAGCCTCAGTATAAATCGCGACTACACAATAACCGCCAAAATTGCTTAATATTTAGACCATCTTAGTCAGTTGGCATTTTAGCCGCAGAATCCTTGGTTTTTATCTCGGCCCTGGGAATTCTCACTGGATCGAACCCCTGTACAGCCGACGCTATCGCAGTGACATATTTGGCGAAGTTGGGATCAGAGAAACTCTCGTGACTTCCCACACAACAACTTAAGAAGACAGTGGAGTGAAAGCATTCCCATGTGCAGCGCTATGCTCAGACGTTTTGGAAAACAGCCCATCCCCTCACGCTATCAGCGAGTGTCGCAGTTGTTTTACGGCCTGTGAAGCCTTCCCAAAATCAGCCTGAGTCTCATTGCAGCGTTCTATTGCACTGAAATTACTTCGCGAACTGTAGCCCGATCTGAATAATTACTCCTCCGAAAATACGCGTTAATAAAAGCTGATCTCGTATACGTATATGAGTGTGTTACAGCAGAGACAATTAAGGAATAGAATATTTCGGAATGAGAATAAAAGTACGAGGCAAACAATCTCGGACCATGGGTTTGTTGACGAAGAGGCTTTGTGATCGGAAAAAAAAATTAGAGCTTATTACCGCATTGAACGCCTCTTTGTTACATATGCCGGAGATATGACCAAAGCTAACAAAATGAATGATAATTCATAGAAAAAGTAAGAATGATATCCTAAACTTCAGACTACGTAGCGAGACATGAAAGAAAAGAACGTCCCTTGAAAGGAAGTTTTCGTAACAGGTCTGAAACAAAGTTGCATACGAAAAGTGTTAAACCAGGAGAAGAGAGTTTTCTCCTAGGGAAGAGATATACACTCTCTAAATATTTGTACGGAATGGAGAAGTTACTTTCGGAAAGTGTGTCAGAATATTAACGTTGTTTCAGTTGTTGTTGTTGTGTTCTTCAGTCCGGAGACTGGTTTGATATAACTCTTCACGCTACTCTATCCTGTGCACGCCAATGTATCTCTACATAGCTACTGCAACGTACATTCATTTGGAATGGCTTGGGGATTCATCTCTTGGTCTTCGTCTACAATTTTTATACAGTCCCTTAAACACATATATACAATTACCTCCACCAATAAATTGACGATCTCTCGACTACAACCAAGTCTCACACCATTCTCAACCTCTGATTTCGTTCCGTATCCTTCGAATCTTAGAACTGCAGTCTGGTTGTCGTATAAGATGTTTGTTATCTTCCGCTACTCGTGTAATACCTCTGCTACCTTCATAATTTTGAACACTCTATTATTGCTGGTACGTGGTTCTTACTAGAATTAAGGAAAATTAGGAAGGGAGCACCCACAAATATACTTTCTTTTCACACAACCAGTTTATTTAACAATATATAACGATAAAACTTTCTTTAACAAAATGAAAAAAGTACAGAATTCTTTTGATCTTAAACCTCAAGTTGCTTCTCGGTTTGCCGTGCGGTCTAACGCACGGCTTTCCGGATTGGGAAGTAGCGCCTAGTCCCCGGCATGAATCCGCCCGGAGGACTTGTGTCGGTGTCGAGGTCCGGTAAACCGGCCAGTCTGTGGATGGTTTTTAGGCGGTTTTCCATCTTCCTCGGCGAATGCGGGCTGGTTCCCTTTATTCCGCCTCAGTTACACTATGTCGGCGATTGCTGCGCAAACAAGTTCTCCACGTACGCGTACACAACCATTACTCTACCACGCAAACAAAGGGGTTATACTCGTCTGGTGTGAGACGTTCCCTGGGGGTCCACCGAGGACCGAACCGCACAATAACCTTGGGTTCGGAGTGGGGCGGCGGAGGGGTGGACTGCGGTAGTCCAAGTGGGGTTGTGTACCACTGCGGCTGCGGCAGGGAGGGAGCCTCTCCGTCGTTTCTAGGCCCCAAGTTGACATACAAGACAATACAAACCTTAAGTTGGATAAGCTTTCGGAAAAGAAATGTTAAGTGCTGTATCGCAAAACAGCAAACAGTATAACAATGATTACAAGACGGCCGGCCCGTTATCGGGTGAAACAGCGGTGTTCACTAACACGCTGAACACAGTCTGTCTTATTAACTGCCCTTCTTCAAAACCTGAAAACTGTATAGCACTGCTTATGACAAGAGTGATTCGAATACTCAAAACAGATGACGTAGCTTTTAAGTTCAAATCTGTATGTCGAAAGACTCGGGGTTAAGGTGCGCACCTGTGCTTAAAGGTTAGATTAAGAAACAATATGACAATGATAAGCCTTACTTCAAAGCAACCAACCTCTTAATTTCAATCGGCAACCAAGTTGCGACTGGATACCATCGCTGGAGACGTGTCGTCTTCAGCGATGAGAGTCGCTTCTGTCTTGGTGCCAATGATGGTCGTATGCGTGTTTGGCGCCGTGCAGGTGAGCGCCACAATCAGGACTGCGTACGACCGAGGCACACAGGGCCAACACCCGGCATCATGGTGTGGGGAGCGATCTCCTACACTGGCCGTACACCACTGGTGATCGTCGAGGGGACACTGAATAGTGCACGGACAATTTTAATTTGACTAAAGCCCTGTTGACAGTTGGCTGTTAATATTTTCCAAGTTGAACTGATTGTCAGTTATTAAGACTGCTCTAAAGCAACGTCTTAAAATGTTACTTGTGAACACATATTACAAGAGAACTCACTCTGCGGAGCCAAAAGTTTCAAATGGTTTAAATGGCTCTGAGCACTATGGGACTTAACCTCTCAGGTCACCAGTCCCCTTGAACTTAGAACTACTTAAACATAACTAACCTAAGGACATCACACACATCCATGCCCGAGGCAGGATTCGAACCTGCGACCGTAGTGATCGGCGCCAGACGGAACAGTCTACTAACTCAAGGGCGCCACGGCTCCGTAGCTACAGTCAGCAGGGTAACTTTTTGCCACTCAGAGTATCTTGGTACGAATTACTTTGTTTCAAATGGCTGTCGCTCCACTACTTGCAATATTTTGTACTAACAACAATAGTTTTATTACATCTGTGAATTCTAGTCAGTATATCAGCTGTCTTTCCAAGTTCCTACAAGCTCTTAGGCTTGTGACTATCCTTTAACTGCGTTTCATGTGAAGAGAGCTTCTACCGTCAGAGATTCAAGCTGAACAGTGACAAGTTTATGCTAATATCTTGATATTTCAAAGGAAACCAGAAGTAATGAATTGACGTGGTTTAGTTTTATTTCTTCTTTTTATATATTTTATTTAAACGTAAAGTTTCATAGGACCAAATTGAGGAGCAAATCTTGAAGATCATGGAACGTATCAGTACATGAAATTACAACAAAAAATAACAATAGATCAAAATAAATGTTTATGGACTCGAAAAAGTCAAGCCATTAGTTTAAGTAAACGCAACAAAAATTCAGCTCAATTTTTCAAGGAACTCCTCTACACACTAGAAGAAGTAACCCATGAGGAAACTCTTCAGTTTCGATTTGAAAGTGCGTCGATTACTGCTAACATTTTTGAATTCTAGTGGTAGCATATTGAAAATGGATGCAGCAGTGTACTGCACACCTTTCTGCACAAGAGTTACGGAAGTCCGATGCAAATGCAGGTTTGATTTCTGTCGAGTATTAACTGAGTGAAATTTGCTGCAAAAATAGTACAAATGGCTCTGAGCACTATGGGACTTAACTTCTGAGGTCATCAGTCCCCTAGAACTTAGAACTACTTTAAACCTAACTAACCTAAGGACATCACACACATCCATGCCCGAGGCAGCATTCGAACCTGCGAACGTAGAGGTCGCGCGGTTCCAGATTGTAGCGCCTAGAACCGCCCGGCCACCCTGGCCGGTGAAAGTTGCTTATTCTTGGGAATAAGCTAATATTGTTAACAAGAAATGACAGATAAGTATATACACTCCTGGAAATGGAAAAAAGAACACATTGACACCGGTGTGTCAGACCCACCATACTTGCTCCGGACACTGCGAGAGGGCTGTACAAGCAATGATCACACGCACGGCACAGCGGACACACCAGGAACCTCGGTGTTGGCCGTCGAATGGCGCTAGCTGCGCAGCATTTGTGCACCGCCGCCGTCAGTGTCAGCCAGTTTGCCGTGGCATACGGAGCTCCATCGCAGTCTTTAACACTGGTAGCATGCCGCGACAGCGTGGACGTGAACCGTATGTCCAGTTGACGGACTTTGAGCGAGGGCGTATAGTGGGCATGCGGGAGGCCGGGTGGACGTACCGCCGAATTGCTCAACACGTGGGGCGTGAGGTCTCCACAGTACATCGATGTTGTCGCCAGTGGTCGGCGGAAGGTGCACGTGCCCGTCGACCTGGGACCGGACCGCAGCGACGCACGGATGCACGCCAAGACCGTAGGATCCTACGCAGTGCCGTAGGGGACCGCACCGTCACTTCCCAGCAAATTAGGGACACTGTTGCTCCTGGGGTATCGGCGAGGACCATTCGCAACCGTCTCCATGAAGCTGGGCTACGGTCCCGCACACCGTTAGGCCGTCTTCCGCTCACGCCCCAACATCGTGCAGCCCGCCTCCAGTGGTGTCGCGACAGGCGTGAATGGAGGGACAAATGGAGACGTGTCGTCTTCAGCGATGAGAGTCGCTTCTGTCTTGGTGCCAATGATGGTCGTATGCGTGTTTGGCGCCGTGCAGGTGAGCGCCACAATCAGGACTGCGTACGACCGAGGCACACAGGGCCAACACCCGGCATCATGGTGTGGGGAGCGATCTCCTACACTGGCCGTACACCACTGGTGATCGTCGAGGGGACACTGAATAGTGCACGGTACATCCAAACCGTCATCGAACCCATCGTTCTACCATTCCTAGACCGGCAAGGGAACTTGCTGTTCCAACAGGACAATGCACGTCCGCATGTATCCCGTGCCACCCAACGTACTCTAGAAGGTGTAAGTCAACTACCCTGGCCAGCAAGATCTCCGGATCTGTCCCCCATTGAGCATGTTTGGGACTGGATGAAGCGTCGTCTCACGCGGTCTGCACGTCCAGCACGAACGCTGGTCCAACTGAGGCGCCAGGTGGAAATGGCATGGCAAGCCGTTCCACAGGACTACATCCAGCATCTCTACGATCGTCTCCATGGGAGAATAGCAGCCTGCATTGCTGCGAAAGGTGGATATACACTGTACTAGTGCCGACATTGTGCATGCTCTGTTGCCTGTGTCTATGTGCCTGTGGTTCTGTCAGTGTGATCATGTGATGTATCTGACCCCAGGAATGTGTCAATAAAGTTTCCCCTTCCTGGGACAATGAATTCATGGTGTTCTTATTTCAATTTCCAGGAGTGTATATTTTGAGAGGCCAGTGTCAAAATACCCAGACTCGTGAAAAGGGGTTGACAGAGGTTCGTGAACTTAGACCACTCATTGCACGAACCGTCCGTTTCTGAGCCAAAAATATCCTTTTAGAATGGGAAAAGTTACCGCAATATATAATACCATACGACATAAGCGAATGAAAATAAGCAAAGTGGATTAATTTTCGTGTCGAACGATCACTCACTTCAGATACCATTCGAATAGTAAAAATGGCAGAATTAAGTCTTTGAACAATATCCCGCACTTTAGCTTTCCACGACAGTTTACTATCTATCTGAACACCTAGAAATTTGAAATTTCCAGTTTCACTAATCATATGCCCCTTCTGTGAAATTAAAACGTCAGGTTTTGTTGAATTGTGTGTTAGAAACGATAAAAACTTAGTCTTACTATGATTTAGCGTTATTTTATTTTCTACAAGCCATGAAATGAAATGAAATGTCGTGTGACGAGGGCCTCCCGTCGGGTAGACCGCTCGCCTGGTGCAAGTCTTTCGATCTGACGCCACTTCGGCGACTTGCGTGTCGATGGGTATGAAATGATGATGATTAGGACATCACAACACCCAGTCCCTGAGCGGAGAAAATCTCCGACCCAGCCGGGAATCGAACCCGGGCCCTTTGGATTGACAGTCTGTCGCGCTGACCACTTTTTTTTGTGCTAATCTAGATTCGAACCCGGGTTCTCCGATTCCCAGCCAATTACCTTGGCCATTGCGCTATTTTTTTCTTTTTCATTTATTTTATTTTTATTTTTATTTTTTATTTTTTTTAAACAGAAGAAAAAAAGTGACAGAGGAGGAATCGAACCCGAGATCTCTGGCGTAATAGTCCGAGCCAAAAACATAAACTGCTTCTAGCATTTTTTTTAAATATATAAGACGATGACTTTATAAAATAAAATTTTTCTGGGAAACGTAAATAAATGGACTTTTCTTTCTTTTTTTTTACATAATAGTGAAAAAAATAAAATAAAGTATCCTGCTTCTGTCAGTACAGAACAATAACGGTCTACGATTCTCTTTTAGGTGCGTACCTCGCTAATCCCGTCATACCTCACGTTGGTGTCGGGTACGTCTTCACGTGTGTTTGTGGATCCTCTCCACTGTCCTGGCCCTTTCTTGTTCTGATACTTATAGACAATAATTACATTCTCCTACCCGGGACACCCCAACTGGGTGGGGGATCAAGTAAGGCACTCACTAAAAAAATTTGCGTAATATGTTCGATATCTCGGATGTCTCATAAGCTGTGAGTGATGTTCCTGTAGTAAGGCCCAAAAGTCAAGCACATTTTTACTGCCGTCGCGGAAAAGATAACGCACAGTCAAACCTCGAATCCTAGTCACTGCGTTTGTCTTCGTTCGGGGATAATATGTCCTATCTGGGAGAAGTAGTGTGCGTGGTTCTATTGCTTGCGGCCCCACCCGAAGGAGGAAGGCGATCATTTTTTTGACCAAACACCATACGTCCGCCGAAGGACCGCATATCAGGCGATGCTCCTCAGTGTCTATAACATTGCACTGCGGACACAGTGGCTCGTCTGCCATATGAATTGTATGCAACCTGGAACGAGTCACGTATTTCCCATTTACCACCTGATACCACAGTGCGCGCGTTCCCGTATCAAGGTGTGGGTGGTGCACTGTACGCCATACCACTGACCACGTAACCGTTGGTTGGCGGCGCTCTACGGCATTATTCGGCCGTCGTCGAGTCAAGATGTGATATATATCACGTGCCGTTGCCGTCCTGGTAGTCGGTAGTTCCATATGTACATAACTGTGTTCCACAAAGAAGGTTCGCATATGGGCAAGCGATGGTGAGATGTGAGCCACCGCTACCGGAGCCGAACGAGAAGGTGGAGCGAGTTCGTCTATCAAGCTGCCCGTCAGACTTGTCTGGTGTCTTGCCACATCTTTATCATTGTGGTTACATAAATAGCCACTGCTCGGTCGCGTACGTGGACTAGTCCAAGACCTCCACGACTACGAGGAAGGGTGAGGGTTTCGTATCCTACCTTAAAAAGCAGACCTGTGCTCACAAAATATCCTAGTGCCGCCAGGATTCGGCGGGCCAACACCACCGGCATAGGAAGAACTTGTGCCAGGTGGGGGATGCGAGAGGCTAGATAAGTGTTGGCAAAGGTGACCCGTTGTATCATATCCAGTGCCCTTAACCTGTGACTTCGGACACTCGCACGAATTGTTTGCAGAAGATGTCTGTAACTCAGTGCACCGTGCGTCGAACGTCTGTCGTGAAGATAATTCCTAGGCATTTCATCTTGTTGACCGGCTGTAATGGTGCTACACTTCCTGTCGGGAGTCCTCTCCCGATGTTCATCGCTCCCGACTTTGCCATGTTCAGGCGACTTCCCGTAGCCATACAATACAAATTAATCCAATGCAAGGCCGCTCTTGCCTCGTCGCCTGACCGTGCTAAAAACACTAGGTCATCTGCGTATGTTCGGCATATAAACTTGTTGTGCCTTATCGTCATTCCTTTGAGTCGATTCCGGAGCCCGCAAAGCAGCGGCTCGACAGCGATGGCATACAATATCGTTGACAGCGGGCACCCTTGTCTGACCGATCGTGGATGGTGATGGGCCCCACCAAGCGTCCATTGATGAGCACTTTGGATGTGGCTCCGTGGAGTAGTCTCATGACGACGGTGACAAAACTTTCCGGAAACTTCATTTTCGTCATCACGTCCGTGAGATAAGCATGACTCAGCCTGTCAAATGCGCGATCGAAGTCTATCGATACCAATACACCCCGGAGACGACATGTTGAAGCCAGTGCGATAACATCGCGGTAGTCGCTGAGTGCCGTTTGTATATTGCTAGCTCCTCCTAGCTGGGTTTGGTCGAGTGAAATCACTTGGCGTATTACGCGTTTAAAGCGTGCTGCAAGTATCCTGGCGTAGATCTTGTAGTCGCAATTAAGAAGGGTCAGTGGCCGGTAGGCCTGTATCCCTGTGCCGCCAGATGGTTTGTGGATGGGGATGATCATTCCTTCCACGAAGGAGGGTGGAAGAGGCACGTTGGGAGACATCAATTCGCAGTACATGGCAGTCCATCGTGGAATCATGAGATCTTTAAATGTACGATAAAACTCTAACGGAAACCCGTCGGGCCCCGGCGATTTGTGCGACGCTCCCTTATCAATCGCTTCCATTACGTCGTCAACTGTGATTTCATCTGTTAACTCCAGGTTGGCCGACTCGTCGAGACACGCGGAGAGCGTTCGTCGGACCTCATGAAAGGCTGCCTGATCGTGTTCTGCTTCTTCATAGAGATGACCGTAGTGTTCCACGAAAGCGTTGGCAATGTCTTTTTGCGTTGTCATGCGGCGACCATCTGGCAGTACGACCGTCTGTATTAAGGTTCTGCGGCTACGTTGTTTTTCTCTGATAACGTGATACATCGACGGGGATTCTCCACGGACTCGTTCAAAGGCCCTTGCGCGGATTGCGACACCCTCCAGTCGGCGGCGCGTTATGGAAATTATTTGGCCCTGTGCTCGTTTTATACCGGCACGACGCTCCTGTGAAGGTGCTTGTACAGAAAGTTCGCGGAGCATCGTGAAATAAAATTCCGTCGTGTATCGCCTCCACATCATCTGCTCTCGTCCGCATGCAATTAACGCTCGGCGCAATGCAGGCTTAACGCATTCCAGCCACCACTGCAACGTCGTCGGATATGTCGGGAGGCGTCGTTCACACACATGCCAAGTGTCTTCGACTAAGCGTCTGCACTCAGGTTCCCTAAGGTGTGCTGTATTCAGTTTCCAAAGAGTGCGACTCCTCCACACTTGTTGACGACTCAGGGAGACCGTGCATATATTTGCTATGTGATCTGAAAAGGCGACAGGCCACAATTCCGCATCGAGGATCGCAGGTTCGAGACGACGTGTTACGTAGATGCGATCGAGACGACTTGCAGAGTGACTCGTGACGTAGGTGTATCCACGTCTGTCGCCATGTATCTTCTCCCATGTATCAATGAGATTCATGTCCTGTATGAGTTGCCGCAGCTCCGGGCATGAAGTATAACGTGGGTGTTGATCTTTTGGTGCGAGCACGCAGTTGAAGTCGCCTCCAAATAAGACATGGTCATACCGACCTAAGAATAGTGTTGCAATCTCCTCAGCGTAAAATCGGGATCGGTCGCGCCGTCTGTCTGACCCCGACGGTGCGTAAATGTTGACGACCCGGACTCCCAGCACTGTGAGCGCCAGTCCTCGCGCTGATAGCAGGTACACCACATCCTCGGCTACTATGCCGCTACGTAGAAGTATCGCTGTTCCGCTGCCGCCTTCGGTAGTAGGTGTAATGTACGTATCGTACTCATAGAGGTCGGGGAAGCTCTCAACACATACTTCCTGCAGCAGAACGATGTCGACGACTGACGCATGCAACATGTCTCGTAATAATTGCAATTTGACAGGCGTTCTGATCGTATTAATATTAATAGAGGCAGTTCGATATGCCTGCCGCTGTTCCTCAGTGCGTAAAGCGCACATGAACGCTTGTGTTAATTTGTGTGCTGCTGCCCGGTGACATGCTGTCTGTGCGTCAGTCTGCATCTTCTGCGCGGTTAACATCCGGTGGACGCAGCACTCGCCATTGCGGGTGCGTCGTCGGTGTGGGGTCAGTATCGGATTCATCGGCCCAGTTCCTGTGCTGGAGGTCCAGCTCCCGTCGTGTCTCTCCGGCCGGGCTGACCGTAGGCGGTGGCGTTGCTGCGGTGGGTGGAGGGACTCCTTTCGTCGGCTTTCCGTCCGGTGGGTCTGTATTCAACCCCTGTGTAGCATGATTCGCGTCGTACTGCTGTGTGGGAGGTAGAACCTCCCGTTGCGCCTCCGGATGCACTGTATCGACGTTACACCCAAGTCCATCTGACGTGGACTGCAGTAAGCAGGTATCCGACGGCGCTAGCCGTCGTTTCTTGTGGCGCTTCGGCGATCGTTGTTTGCGTGTGTGCGCCTCCGTATCCGAGTGCGGAAGTGACTCCCGTTGCTCAGGGACGAAAGCAGCTGTCGGCACAACAGCAGGATAAATTTCCGTTTCTCCTACCGATCCTTTCCGCTAGGTTAAGTGCGTCGTCGGCGCCGAAGCGGCAGAGGTGTGCGTCGTTTCTTCACTGGAGGCGGTCTCTGCCGCAATCGGTTGCCGTAAACTGTCAGGATTCTGTAGCTGGTCATTCTTCGGGATGGGATCCGTTCGAAATGCGTCCGCATACGTTAGTGGCAACGGCGTCAAGTGGACGGAGGTACGGGTTCGCCATTTGGAACTTGCACTATCCTCCGCTGCATACATTCGGAACGGACGTGGCCCTCTTTCCCGCAGCCTGAGCATGTTTTGGGTTGTCCATCGTAGATGACTATAGCTCTGCATCCGCCGATGAACAAGTACGAGGGTACATGTTGTGTCAGTTCTATTCTGATTTGACGCACCCCATTGAGAACGGGGTAAGTCGTGAAGTTTGACCATTTTTCCTCAACGTGGCTAAGCACTCTTCCATATGGGCGTAAGGCGTCAACGACCAAGTCCGACGGAAACTCGAAGGGAAGTTCGAAAATACGTATATTTCGTAGGCCCAGTCCTGCATGATCAATAGTTACTTCTCCAACATGTCCATCAGAGTGCCGAAATTTGAGTCCATGTTTAGTATCTCGGATGATTCTGTCACATACTGCATCGTTAATCAGCTTGACGTAAACAACACTGCTCACTATGGAGAGGTGGATTCCGATAAGTTCGTTGTAGTCAAGTTTAACTTCGTCTCGAAGGAACCTTTCTACTTCGTAGGCTTTCGGTCTCGCATATTCATTCGAAAAACTAATCTTGAGAGTCGACTTTCGGTATGCATGTGCCATTCTATATCGAGTCGTCTAAACGCACGAGTACGCCGAAGAGGTAAACAACTGCGCTAGCGCGAACTTCTCCGGCAGGGACGTAAACAGACGTCCGTGCCGTAGCACCGCCGAAGGCAGGCTGCCACTCAGCCACCGGGGGCGGACTCTACAAGCTATGGACTTCTGTCATGAACTGGTCTATTTGAAACCGAGCCAATGTTGCACACAACATCATTTACTACTAAGCTAGTGTCATCACCAAACATAAATATTTTAGAGTTAACTGTAATACTACAGGGCATATCATTATGTAATAAGGAACACAAGTGGCCCCAACACTGATCCCTGGGGCACCCCCCACTTGATCGTACCCCACTCAGACTCCACATCACTGTTAATAATGACCTTTTGCTGTCTGCTGCTAAAGTAAGAGGTGAACCAATTGTGAGCTACTCCCCATATTCCGTAATGGTACAACTTCTGGAGCAATATTTTGTGATCAACACAATCAAACTCCTTAGTTAAATGAAAAAAAATATTAATAGCATTCGACACCTTTTGTTTAACACATACAGTACGTCACAGGGAAAAGAGAATATCGCATTTCCAGTTATTAACGACTTCTAAAGCCGAACTGTACATCTGATAGCAAATTATGTTGTATAAAATGACCAATTATCCTTACATACACAGTCTTTTC
The DNA here is from genome assembly GCF_023864275.1 of Schistocerca cancellata. Lineage (NCBI taxonomy): Eukaryota > Metazoa > Arthropoda > Insecta > Orthoptera > Acrididae > Schistocerca > Schistocerca cancellata. Next base: position 349,663,977 of record NC_064633.1, on the reverse strand, counting down.
AATAACTTCAGCAAACACTGATGGCATACAAATATGTCTAAAATTGCCTACATTATCCCTTTCTCCCTTTATGAAGCTGCTTTACTACTGTGCACTTTTATTGTTCAGGGAACTGGACATTCATAAAGGAAAAATTACAAATACGACTAAATACAGTACTTTAATATTCTGCTAGGCACTGCATCTTATCCATGAGAGTGCTTAGTCTTCAGTGATTTAATTACTGACTCAGTATCCCCCTTATCTGTATCACAGAGGAGTGTTTCAGATATCAGACTCGGAAAGGCATTGGCCAAGACAGTTATTTGATTCCCTGTATAAACTAAAGTTTTATTTAATTCACCAGCAATGCTCAGCCAGTGATTGTTAAATACTGTAAATATCTGATTTATCAGTTACAGAAACATTTTTTCTACAAAGTGACTTTATATCGTCGACCTTGAGCTGCTGACCAGACACTTCCTTCAGAACTGACCAAAAGGGTTTAATTTTATCCTGTGAATTAGCTATTTTTTTGCACACCACATACTCTTTGCCTTTCTAACAACTTTTAAGCGCCTTACTATACTGTTTGTAATGGGCGACTGTAGCTCGATTGTGGACTGCTTCTAACATTTTGATATAATTCCCAATCTGTTCTACATTATATCCTTATCCCAACTGGGCTGCCTTTTACTGCTAGTACCCCGTTTAGGACGTTCTAATGGAAAGCAACTCTCAAAGATCATGAGACATGTGTTAAGGAAAGAATTATATTTGGCATCTTTGTTATCAGTACTATAAACATCCTGCCACTTATGTTCCTTGATGAGGCTTAAAAACTCTTTATCGCTACTAGATTAACTTTGCTCCATAGTTTGTAATTATATGTGACATTTGTTTGAGTACAAAAACCTTTTAGTGTTAAAATTTGTGCCCATCTAGTAATGAAGAATGAATAAAAATATTGTCTATGGCAGTGTTTCTGTTCCTCTGCACCCTAGCTGGAAAAAACACAGTCTGCACCAGATGATACGAATTTATATCTACAAACATCGTTTTTCTTGCACCATTGTATACAAAATTTATAGTGAAGTCACAACATATAACTAATCTCTGGTACTTGCTATAAAGTGAATCAAGAGCCCTCTCTACCTTGAGGAGAAAAGCTCTGAAGTCAGAGTTAGGGGACCAATTAACAACAAAAATTAGAAGTTTAGTTTCACTAAATTCAACTGCCCCTATGCAGCATTCAAGTATCTGTTCAGTGCAGTTCCATGATACGTCTATGGACTCAAATGGAATACTGTTTTTTTACGTAGATAGCCACTTCCCCACCCCACAACGAGTACCTTGAAAAACAGCCAGCTAATCTGTATCCTAGTAAAGGAAGCCTCTGAATTGTCAAACTACAAGCGGTGCTCTGATATACGAATAATTTCGGAATCAACATCTATAAGCAGTTCAATAACATTATTTCTAATACCTTTTATATTCTGTTGAAATATTCTAAATCATTCTTTACTTGGAAACATGATGTCCTCTGAAGGTCATTCCTTAGTTAGAGGGACTTTCTTTAAGCAGGTATACCTATCAGCTGACTTCAATCTAAGCAAAGGTGCATCTCTAACACCAACTGCTACAGGAATTTTTCCATGAGTGATCCCACCGCCATCCACTACACTGTCACCTATAAGCTTTGCCAGACTCCCCTTCCCATACCTATTGAGGTGCAGGCCATGATTAATGAATCCCGATCTACTGATAAATTCAACCGGCACCACTAAAATGTTACCCATGCCTCTGCCATGAGAGCCTCCTCCAGCCCCATGTTAACGCGCCCAACAGCCTCATTAAGATGAGGCCGATCATGGCGCAAAACAATTGTACGAAATGCACATTAGTGCCACTGGCTCGAGTAGCTATCTTTACCAGGTCACTACCTATCAAAAATGTTCCCTGCTCCATCATCACTACCTGATCCTCTTTTGTAAAATTTCTACATTACTCCCCTATGTTACCAGTCACTTCAGCCAACCCTGCACTAGGCTTCACAGTGCTGGTGACCAGGTACTTACTCCGCAACACTTCCTGCTACTGCTGGCCCACGCCTCTACCGTGCGAACTACGTAGCAGCATAACCTTCTTCTTTCTGTTAGACTTTTCAATTGACCTAGGACTCCTAACAGTTGAGAACTGCTGTATGTTCCCTTCACCTACAGCTGTAAGAGGCTCCTCTCCACTTAACTCTGACAGCTGGTCAAATCTATTGCATATACGCAAAGTATAACTGAATACCTCCTCTTCCTAGCTGCCTTCTTTCCAACTGCTAGTTCCCATTCCCCAGCACCCTTCACTCTCCTCAACGTATCTAGTTCCTCCTTTGCGTGTTGTAATTGCACCTCAAGGGCACATATCTTACACTCCTGCTCCTCTATCAACTTATTTCTAGCACAGATTCTGCGTTCCGAGTAGAGGATCTCGCTAGAATGCCCGCTGGCTTCCCTACTGCATTCCCCTCAATGAAAATGTACTTTGAAGAAATCCCACACCGTAAGCCACTACTGAAAAGCCTACGACAGGGCCCACACTTCTCGCTCATGGTAAAATGTTAGAGTTACTGAAAAATATTATGTGTCTACGTTATCTAAGATCAGTTACACCAGTAGAGCTATTTATAGAACTAACAAAATCGGTTTAAAAATTCTCTCTCTACTATGAAAGCAACCACTAATACTACTGATCCACAACTAATACCAATACCAGCAAAACTTCATAAAATTATTAGCTAAAGACAAAAATAAAGCGACCACTAGAACACTCAACGAAGTTAAAACACTGAATGAAAATTTTACTGAAATATTTTACTAGAAACAATTAGAAACGTCAGCTAAAAAAAAGGACGAAATTTGCTAAACGACTTCAACGCACAGAAAACTCTAAAAAACACAGCGAGCGAACGTTTCCAAAAGTTTATTAAACCGTTATTTCGCCACAAACAATACGAAACGCCACTGAAAACTATTAAAATTAATAACTCCATAACAATGCACAAATAACTTTCTCAGTAGTTAGCTTTATAACCGCTACAGCTGCACTGCACGTTGCAAAATGTAAACACACTACTGAGGCGTGAGGCTTGGATGAACAACGTAAGCGTGTTGAGTAAGCACACTCACTCATAACAGACCATTCGAGTCAATAACACAGGAAGAAAGACTTAGATTAATGAAAATCCACTAATAAGTTACTTTGACAGCAAATATTAACACAAATAAACTTTAAAATAAGCAACTGAAGACTAAGCTTTATAAAATATTGACGAATAATTTCAACAGCAGTCAAGTACACGTGACGCCACACCAAAGAACATCTAATTTCTTTCTGGCGTGATCTAAATCCACCCAGTGCATTAAATGTAACAAAAACTGTTTTTAAGAGTGATATAAAGTTACCCTGGATGATAGTGTATCACTTTACCAGTTTAAAATAGAAATTTTACTCTAATAGTGCATAATTAGTATACAATCTCCCTTTTCCAAGCACTCAGCAACTATAATTCGTTGAGTAATTTGTTTTGTTTCCAGTATTTTCAAAAAACGGTAAAAAGTGGTACAAAGTTACCCCTATTGACTGTAACATTGTCAAAGCTTTCTCTAAAGCTAAAGAGGCTACAATCGTAGTTTTACCTGTCTTTAGCCTACCTTCTAAGGTGAGTCGTAGAGTTAGTATTTCCTCGTGTGTTCCTACATTTCTCTGGCGCCTAAGCTGATCTTCCCAGAGGTGGCCTTTTATCATTTGCTCCATATATCGATGAATAATTTACGTCAGTATTTAGGAAGTAAAGTTATTAAACATACAGTTCGGTAATATTCACGCCTGTCAGCACATGCTATTTCGGAATTTGAATTGTTACATTCTTCTTTAAGTCTTAAGGTATTTCGTCTGTCTCATACACCCTGCACATCAGGAGAAACGTTTACCTCATCCTTAGCTTTTCCAAGGGTCTCAGTAATTCTGAGGGAATGTTGGCAACTACAGGGATCTTGTTTGCGTCTTTCAGAGTTCTGTCAAATTCTTTTCGAAGTATCCCATCTCCCAACTGATCTAGTCTTCCTCCTCTTTCCTTACTATAATAATGGCCTTCATTTACCTAGTACAGCCCTTCTATATATTCCTTCTACATTTCAGTTTTCCCTCCTTTTCTTGGTACTGTTTTGACATTTGAGCTCTTGTTATTCAAACAGCTGCTTCTATTTTCGTCAAGGGTCTCTGTAATTTTCTATAGGCGTCATCTATATATCCCCTAGTTATGCATGCTGCTACAGCCTTGCCTTGAATTTGTCTTCTAACCATTTCTGCTCAGCCATTTTCCCTTTTCTGCCAGTCTCGTTTTTTAGAAGTCTGTGTTCGCTACTGGCTACTTCAGTTGCTGCGTTTTTATACTTCCTCCTTACGTCAGCTAAATTCTGAACCTCCTGTATTATACAATGCAATCTATTACGCCTCATCTTTTACCTATTTTTTCCTCTGCTGCCTCCACTATTTCATCTCACAAAACTACCCATTCGTATTCTTTAGTATTTCTTTCCCTATTACACTCCTACGTTGTCTAGTATTCCTTCTGAAACGCTCAGCAACCTTTGACCTCTCCTTTTATCTGTGTCCCCTCTCCTAAATTCTCTAACTTTTTGCAGTTCCTTCAGCTTTCATTTGCAGTTCGTAACCAATAAATTGGGGTTGGACCTCATCGAAATGTCTTAGCGTTTAAAATCTGGTTTAGCTATCTCTGTATTACCATCACATAATCAATTTGAAACCTTTAGTGTTACCAGATCTCTCCCACTCATACATACTGCTTATATGATTCCTAACAAAGTGGTAGTCATGATCAAATTACAATCTGTGCAAAGTTCCACCAGGTGACTTCCTCTTTCCTTCCTCTGAAACTAAAACACACACGACACACATTCCATGAATGATTGATTAATTTTAGTGACAAAAACTCGCAAAACAGTAACAGCAGTTATTGATAAAAGCCCCAAATACAATTTTAACATCGCATAACACATAAGACCATAAAAAACTTTATAACAGAGACTGACTACATCAGTCTTCAACCGAGATCTAACAAGAGAACTAGTGACAGAGGACATCCAAAGAATAAACAGGAAGAACAAACCAAACATAAACGAAAACACAAAAGCATGGATGAGAAAACCATAAAACCATAAACAGTATACACAAGAAAATAGAACAATATAAAGCACTTCACGCCAAGGCGGACAAATAGAACTCTCTATTCTTAATTACAGAGGCAGAATACATTGAGAAATCAGAAAAAATTCGGAAATAAAATAAAATAACCAGGCTAACCAGTGACCCAACACAAAGATACCAAAGGAACTCGTAGAAGCTCTTAAAAATCACCATACACGCCCTCACACAGACGCAGGCAAAAATAATGACACAAAAGAATCGTAAGGCTCCACTTTTAATAAGCCTTCGAAAGGTGCACAAACCTCTTATCCTGATCACGTTGGTAGTACTTCAGAAAATCCTATCTTACATACTAGGGAGATACATGCACACATTCCTACAAAAAACATAAACAACAGAAGCCTCAAAAGCGCAGGAGACATAACAGAGAAAATTAATAACATCAACATCACCTCAACAGCAAACCTTATAACTTTTGATATTACATGTACACACGCATACCCACAGAAGAATCTATAAACATTATAGAATATCAACTAAAAAAAAACAAGAGATTCCCTGGTATACAAATAAATGAAGTCTTACCAATTTTAGGCTAATTACAGAATAAAATTACTTCACTTTCAGCAATAACTTTTATTTGCAACAAGAGGGGCTGTCTATGGGATCGCTCATCAGTGGAACTTCAGCCAAAATTTTCTTGGTTTGAGTAGAAAACACAATATTCAACAATAATGAAAAACAAGAAGGGTTCAAAGTAACATATTGGTGCCGATATGTGGAGCACATAATCTGTCTCATAGGTGAAACACAGTATGGAATAAAAGAGCTACACCGTAACAAAAAGTCCACTTCACAATGGAAAAAAAGGAAAATAAAGCAAGAAATTAAGTTACGTGAACCTTAAAATTACATGAAACAGCAACCAACATGAATCTTCCATCTACAGAAAAACCTCATAGACAGGAACTGTTATTCACAGTTCATTCAAGCATCCAGCAGCTCATAAACAGCTCAGTTTCACACACATACTCCACACGATGAAAAGAACTCCTCTTAAACCAGAAAACTACCCACAGGAATTAAATGTCATCAAAGAAATTGAAAATGACTACAAAACAGCACCATAAACAACCTCAACAACAAGATAAAAATTAAACATAATAATAGTGGCCACCCGTGAGCACAACGTAAAGGCCAGTGAACACAGAGGCAGAAAACGGTCAACACAGCAGACCACACCACATCAGGAAAAAAACGGATGTCATACACTAAAATGCAATAATAAAATAGCACATAGAATTGGAAGCGTATTGAAAAAGCAATGGAACTCTATATCCTTCAGAGCAAACAACGCTGTTCACCAATGTCTAACATCAGACAGAGGAACCTCATACAAATTCAGCAGTGCTGGAATACGCAAACTCACATGTAACTCCTGTCGTGTCCAATACACAGTGCAAACAAGAAGAAACTTCTGAACAAGGAAAACAGAGCACGTGAGAGCTCTGAACAGTGACAGCACACATTTCACTAGCGGAGAAAACCTAATAACTGAAACCTACAACCCCTCTGATGTACACATATTGAAACACTGCAACAGTTTATACCGAAAACTAACAACGAAAGAAAATTATTACATACAAAAGGCTATAGTGGAAGGAAAACCGTAAGAAACGAAAACATAACACTTTGCAGTCACACACTCTTTACCGCTTTAAGAGAACTGGCACAGAACACAGAACAAGAACACACACACACACACACACACACACACACACAAACACAGACGCTTTCCCATGACACCTAGAAACATAAATAAGGAAGAGAAATCGTCAGAAATCTCTTTAGAATTTTCAAAACTTTCTCGCAATATGTGACACAGTCTCACAACACACGTGAACGGCAAGATGGCGTTATGTTTTGGATTACGAACAAGGTGCAAAAATTATATTTTACTGTGTTTAAAAGCAGCAGCAAGCCGTCCAACAAACTGGAGTACATGATAAACTACGTAACAACCTGCTACACACAAGGCCTGTATCCACAACACACCAGAATCCCATTCGTATAAGTTGACAGAAGTAAGTTCAAGTTTTATTATTTGTTTATTAATGGCCATTCATACGTTGCAGATGACATGCTGTATGCCGAGGAAACGGTAAAAAAAACACAGAGAATATTCCATTAAGAGTGGCAACACTACATCTCGCTTCTTTATGAAATTTAGCCCAACTTTAACTCCCATACTATAAAAACTTTGCACCCACAAACTGTTACCCAAATTAAACTCGTATGCTAAACTTTGACTAAACAGAACCTAACATGAACTGTACTCTAACTACCTGAATGAAACTTTTCCTTATCTTAAACGCGCAACTGAAGTTAAACAATTATCTGCCCAGAATGAGATTTTCACTTTGCGGCGGAGTGTGCGCTGATATGAAACGTCCCGGCAGATTAAAACTGAGTGACGGACCGAGACTCGAACTCGGGACCTTTGCCTTTGGCGGGCAAGTGGTCTACCATTTTTTTTTCCTCGGGTCCTTTGCCTTTTGGGTTCAAATGCTCTACAATCTGAGCTACCCAAGCACGACACACGCCCCGTCCTCACATCTTTACTTCCTCCAGTACCTCGTCTCCTACCTTCCAAACTTCACACAAGCTCTCCTACGAAACTTGCAAAAACTAGTACTTCTGGAAGAAAGGATATAGCGGAGACATGGCTTTTCCACAGCCTTTGGGATATTTCCAGAGTTAGATTTTCACTCTACAGCAGAGTGTGCGCTGCTGATTAAAACTGTGTGCCCGATCGAGATTCGAACTCGGGAGCTTTGCTTTTCGCGGGCAAGTACTCTACCATCTGAGAACGACTCACGCCCCGTCACTCGCCTGCGAAGGCAAAGGTCCCAAGTTTGAGTCTCGGTCCGGCACACAGATTTAATCTTCCAAGAAGTTTAACAATTATCTGTCCCTAAACAAAATTTCCACTTAGTTACCGCCTTGATAACATTATTGCAGACTTCTCGAAAGTACAACAGCAACGGGCAAGCAGACAGCGGCTAAGCTACATTTCGGTTTCTAAATACGTTTTCAAACTGTTGCATGAGGTAATGGGTCATGATAAACAGTGGATTGGGGAGAGTAACTATACGTATGAAATGACATTCCAAGACAACGATTTTACAATGACGTACATAATTCAAAACGACCGAGTAAAACCTCGAGTGATCTTCACACATGATATTGGACTGAAAAATACAATCCTTAACGAAGTGAACATTAATCATAGAGGCTACAATGTTAACAGAGAATTTCTATCAAAACCAAACAACTTAATTAATATGTTCATGCATGCCTCAGGGGAGTGGGGCGGTCTTTCTCTCGGCTCTGATCAAGTTAACTAGCTGACAATAATCATTCTTAGCTGCGCAATGCTGCTCCCTTACCTCAGACTTCTTCTCTTCAAAAATAATATCATTATTCAAAATTTATATTCCTTTCACCTTTCAACGTACACATCATACTCATTCTTGTTGTCATTTACCGTATTCTTTATCTAACAGATACAATCAAATCCACACAGCACTGCTGAATACGTCCATCACCTACAACACTTCAACTAAAATTGCTACACCACGAAGATGACGTGCTACAGCCGCGAAATTTAATCGACAGTGACATGCAAATGAGTAGCTTTTAAGAGCATTCACACAAGGTTGGCGCCGGTGGCTACACCTACAACGTGCTTACATGAGGAAAGTTTCCAACTGATTTCTCATACACAAACAGCAGTTGACCGGAAATGCATGGTGAAACGTTGTTGTGATGCCTCGTGTAAGGATGAGAAATGCGTTCCATCACGTTTCCGACTTTGATAAAGGTCGAATTGTAGCCCATCGCGATTGCGGTTTATCGTATCGCGACATTGCTGCTCGCGTTGGTCGAGATCCAATCACTGTTAGCAGAATATGCACGACCAGTTCGACGACGTTTGCAGCAGCATGGACTATCAGCTGGGAGACCATCGCTGCGGTTACCATTGACGCTGCATCACAGACAGGAGCGCCTGCGCCGGTGTACTGAACGACGAAACTGGGTGCACGAATGCCAAAATGTCATTTTTTCGGATGAATCTACACTCCTGGAAATGGAAAAAAGAACACATTGACACCGGTGTGTCAGACCCACCATACTTGACTTGCTCCGGACACTGCGAGAGAGCTGTACAAGCAATGATCACACGCACGGCACAGCGGACACACCAGGAACCGCGGTCTTGGCCGTCGAATGGCGCTGGCTGCGCAGCATTTGTGCACCGCCGCCGCCAGTGTCAGCCAGTTTTCCGTGGCATACGGAGCTCCATCGCAGTCTTTAACACTGGTAGCATGCCGCGACAGCGTGGACGTGAACCGTATGTGCAGTTGACGGACTTTGAGCGAGGGCGTATAGTGGGCATCCGGGAGGCCGGGTGGACGTACCGCCGAATTGCTCAACACGTGGGGCGTGAGGTCTCCACAGTACATCGATGTTGTCGCCAGTGGTCGGCGGAAGGTGCACGTGCCCGTCGACCTGGGACCGGACCGCAGCGACGCACGGATGCACGCCAAGACCGTAGGATCCTACGCAGTGCCGTAGGGGACCGCACCGCCACTTCCCAGCAAATTAGGGACACTGTTGCTCCTGTGGTATCGGCGAGGACCATTCGCAACCGTCTCCATGAAGCTGGGCTACGGTCCCGCACACCGTTAGGCCGTCTTCCGCTCACGCCCCAACATCGTGCAGCCCGCCTCCAGTGGTGTCGCGACAGGCGTGAATGGAGGGACGAATGGAGACGTGTCGTCTTCAGCGATGAGTGTCGCTTCTGCCTTGGTGCCGATGATGGTCGTATACGTGTTTGGCGCCGTGCAGGAGAGCGCCACAATCAGGACTGCATACGACCGAGGCACACAGGGCCAACACCCGGCATCATGGTGTGGGGAGCGATCTCCTACACTGGCCGTACACCACTGGTGATCGTCGAGGGGACACTGAATAGTGCACGGTACATCCAAACCGTCATCGAACCCATCGTTCTACCATTCCTAGACCGGCAAGGGAACTTGCTGTTCCAACAGGACAATGCACGTCCGCATGTATCCCGTGCCACCCAACGTGCTCTAGAAGGTGTAAGTCAACTACCCTGGCCAGCAAGATCTCCGGATCTGTCCCCCATTGAGCATGTTTGGGACTGGATGAAGCGTCGTCTCACGCAGTCTGCACGTCCAGCACGAACGCTGGTCCAACTGAGGCGCCAGGTGGAAATGGCATGGCAAGCCGTTCCACAGGACTACATCCAGCATCTCTACGATCGTCTCCATGGGAGAATAGCAGCCTGCATTGCTGCGAAAGGTGGATATACATTGTACTAGTGCCGACATTGTGCATGCTCTGTTGCCTGTGTCTATGTGCCTGTGGTTCTGTCAGTGTGATTATGTGATGTATCTGACCCCAGGAATGTGTCAATAAAGTTTCCCCTTCCTGGGACAATGAATTCACGGTGTTCTTATTTCAATTTCCAGGAGTGTATGTTCTGTTTACAGCATCATGAGGGTCGCATCTGTGTTGGGCGATATTGCGGTAAACGCACATTGGAAGCGTGTATTCGTCATCGCCATACTGGCGCATCACCCGGCGTGATGATATGGGGTGCCATTGTTTACACGTCTCGGTTACCTCATGTTCGCATTGACGACACTTTGAACAGTGGACGTTACATTTCAGATGTGTTACGACCCGTGGCTCTACCCTTCATTCGATCCCTGCGAAACCCTACATTTCAGTAGGATAATGCACGACCGCATGTTGCAGGTCCTGTACGGGCCTTTCTGGATACAGAAAATGTTCGACTGCTGGCCTGGCCAGCACATCCTCCAGATCTCTCACCAATTGAAAACGTCTGGCCAATGGTGGCCGAGCAACTGATTCGTCAGAATACGCCAGTCACTACTCTTGATGAACTGTGGTATCATGTTGAAGCTGCATGGGCAACTGTACCTGTACACGCCATCCAAGCTCTGTTTGACTCAATGCCCAGGCGCATCAAGGCCGTTATTACGTGCAGAGGTGGTTGTTATGGGTACTGATTTCTCAGGATCTATGCACCCAAATTGCGTGAAAATGTAATCACATGTCAGTTCTAGTATAGTATATTTGTCTAATGAATACATGTTTATCAACGACATTTCTTCTTGGTGTAGCAATTTTAATGGCCAGTAGTGTATAAGACTGCGTAGAGGCAAAGGCTGTGCCGCGACAACACTATAGTTTGTTTATCAGAAACGTAACTTGCTCTCTCTCTCTCTCTAATGCGCACATCGATGACTACAGAAATCAAATGACACGACCACCTTACGACTATGCTGTGACATAAAGTAAGTAAGGTTTTTGGAAACTGCTCACAGAACAAAATATTTTGGAATCAGTCAGTACACATGTAATAATATTTGTAAGTTAGTTATTTTTTCCATGTTTATGGTTCAAATGGCTCTGAGCACTATGGGACTTAACATCTATGGTCATCAGTCCCCTAGAACTTAGAACTACTTAAACCTAACTAACCTAAGGACAGCACACAACACCCAGCCATTACGAGGCAGAGAAAATCCCTGACCCCGCCGGGAATCGAACCCGGGAACCCGGGCGTGGGAAGCGAGAACGCTACCACACGACCACGAGATGGGGGCCCATGTTTATGAATTAATCACTGATGACAACGATATTGTCGCTTAAACTAGTTTGGGAATAGATACGTAATAAACAAAAGTTTTCCATAGAGATGGACCCACAATCCCATGCTATCATTTTTAGCGGCACTGGATTAGCAGAGCGGTCTAAGGCGCTGCAGTCATGGATTGTGCGGCTAGCCCCGGCAGAGGTTTTCGAGTCCTCCCTCGGGCATGGGTGTGTGTGTTTGTCCTTAGGATAATTTAGGTTAAGTATTGTGTAAGCTTAGGGACTGATGACCTTAGCAGTTAAGTCCCATAAGATTTCACACACATTTGAACATTTTTTTGTCATTTGTATGTAAACACGGACCAGTGGAAGAGTTGCAAGATAATTTTTTTTTTAATGTTTCTTTCTCTCCTTGTTCTTCTCTGTTTTGCATTGGTTTTATTTTGCAATGAGACGTTCTGCGGTTCGGCAGTGGTCATGTAATTTGCCTTCCACTCTCTAGAACTCAGAGAAATAAATGGGAAAACTCTCCCAGAGGATTCACATTTTTTTAAGAAATCTCCGCTCTCTGAATGATCATTCATACACGATACAACACTCAATTCTTTTCACTGAAAGTTCTCAAGTTGCTGTCCGTAGGGATACCTGTATTGCAAGTGATAGTCGGCATAATGAAAACACAGATTAAAATAAACAAATGTTACTGAACATATTTGAGCCATGGCGGCTCCTTAGAATCGACTCCTGCTCTCCGTTATGATTTTTGGTCGTTGGTTGTGACTCGACCGCGAGATGGTGCGCCCTGGGGGAGAGAAAAGGGGTCTCTTGGGAGATGTGAGATCAGTACGAGCCTAGCCAGTGCCTCGCGAAGTGTATTTCGAGTTGTCCGGGATTGGCAGTGCTTGGGCTGTATTGCGGATTAGCCAGGGAGCGTAGGTTCTCGAATGCCGTTGCTGTTGCTCTATGGAGCTGGTTCACTTACCTGCCAGTTGGAGAAGTTATGCTGCCAGACGTGGACTCTTGGGAATATTTTAAAGTGAATTTTCTGTGCTTACGTCGTTTTATTTGATGATGTTTCCTAACCTCTGTATGTGTGGGCACAGTGAAATTATTTTAGGTGCAGTTTGCTGTTTGCTTCAGAACTCTTACTTCGTATTCATGATCTATTGTGCTAATCAGTGTTATGATCCGTTAGTTCAGCTTGATGCTGAGTAGTAATTAAAGTTTTCGTCAACAGTGTTTGAGTTGTCTCACTGACATCGATACCTTGAAAGTCTGAGATATTTGTGGGAATTTGTTGTTTTACTCTCTCTCAGTACTGGCATTTAGTCTGTTCCAAGCAGCATTGTGTATTACCGAGCAGAGGTCGTATTCGACAGCCTTGTTATTCCGCCAGATATTTTCTGGGATATTTTGGATGTTGCCTCTGCACCGGATAAGCAATGATCGCAAGGCGAATGTGTAACTGGATATTTGGTGAACTAGTTTTATACCGGTTTTGGTGTCGTTTTGACCCGAAAGTTTTAAGGTTTAAATTTCTCGTTCACTTGATTTGGCTGTGGCCCCCTATTTGTTCCTGATTTATGTTTTATACACTCAGTTAAAATCGTGTCGTCTCATATGTGTTCCCTGTGGTGCAGTGGGCTTAGTTGTGTTAATTTGATTTGAACGCGGTTGGAGTGTCCATAATTTAATATTTAGTAATGCATTTTCTTTACTCCAGGTACCTACGGTAAAGCTGACTGCTTATGAACCTTGTACTGCAACGCGCGGGCGTGAGTATTCGAGCCTGGTTGGGGCTTCTGTCCTTGTTTCTCATTCCCGTGGTCTAATGATAGATTGATTGTCCCTCCTGTGGCTGTCGAGAGGCTGCGCTAGCGAGGCGTTAACTGTGCCTATCTCTATGTGAAACTTCGTTATAGGAGCAACAGGAGTCTATGACACAATTTTGGAATGTGTTCTTTAATAGATTGTGCTCTCCGAGCGGTCACTAAATTCTCTATTAAAGACAAGGGTTTTAATTTTGTGTATCGGCATAACTTTGGGTTGTATGTTAAGATTATCAAACCAGACAGTTGATTATGATTATTCGAATAACACACAAATTGCTACGGATAATATCCCAATTATTTACGAGCAATTGAAGCTAATAACGAGAAAGACTGCTAGCGAAAGTGCAGGTACCGTTCCAATAGGTCTGAGAATCCCACAGGTGCAATTAAGGGAAACTACTAAATGCTAAATCTAGCTCTGAATTAGTACAAATGGAACGCAAGTTGCGATATAAAGGACACGCTAGTTGAGACTTGCTCAGGGACAAAAGGACTGTACTGTTGGGAAAATGTGATACGCACTGAGACTGTAAACCCATCCAAGGCATCACATCAGTGTAGACGATCGAAAAACGGACCTCGTGGTCCACCCTCTCTACAGCCATACTGCCCCACTCCAGAGCACCACGTCCTCGAGGGGAGAGTTTATCACGATTCCTCGTCTGACAAACCAGAATTGCTCCTTTTAGCACAAAGTGAATGGGTGAAAAATGCTAAAATTCAGAAATAGCGCCCACTGTGTATTCCTCAGTTGTCCGAAGGTTGGCACACAGATCGCTGTCACGCCGCTTGTTGGATAAACCAAAAACACAGGTTTGGCCACTGCCAGAGCTCGCACAATATGAAAAGTTCTCACGCTGTGGAAGCACAAAATGGCGCAGTCGCATACTCTAGTGCCCTGCAGGAAGGGCAGATTCGTCATGCTTGCTAACACTTCCGGTACTCAGTGGAATTTCCTGACTTTAAAGGGCGCTCTCTGTCCTGCAGACAAACGACGATCACAGACATCCTGTGAGCTCTCATAATTTCGCAACCCTTGACGAGTTTAGGAAAATAAGTCTGTTTTCCGTAACGGTCAGGCGTCCCAGGCACAATGCTGACTCACCTGAGCTATCTCACACAAGAGAAAATGCTATAATTTGCCTGCAACGATCACTACATGTGTCTTCACAGCACAGATAAGTAAACATAGATTTTCCAATATGACACAGTTATTGTACCGGCATATAACAGATCATTTATATTACAGTTCATATTCTGGTATTATTTTTTCTTCTCTTCTTTTTCTACTATTGAATTCCAGTCCACCATCAGAATTGAATTTTCATCTCCTTTATCAATCTGAAACACTTCCTTAACCTCATCATACATTCTTTCAGTTTCTTCATCATCTGTGGAGTTAGTTGGCATATAAACTTTCTCTGTTGTGCTGGTACTGGCTTCATATCCATCTTGGCTCGCATAATTTATTCTGTGGTGTCGTCTAAAGGACGACCATGACAAAGTTGGTACTTCACGACGGAACCGCAAGTAAGCCTAGTTGCTAACTACACATAGACGAATGAGAGCCGTTGGTGTAGACACGCTATCAAGAGCTTGCATGTGCTGCCACTACTAAAGACTTATATATATATATTATAGTGAAGTACTTCTCAGCCCAGTCTGCAATTTCATCCGAAGACGACAGCATCGTCTCACTACAGCGCCAGCAGTGCGAGAGTTGTGTTGCACAGAAGTATGTAGGAGAGTTTATAATCAATTGTAAATTGAGAGAAGAGACTGTTATTCTGTACTGTGTCACTCTGGTGTTGAGTAACAGTAATAAATGTACGTAGAAAGTCCTGTGAACAGTGATTGTTCAAAAGTAAAGTATTTCTTCTTACTCAAGTTATAATAAAGTGATATAATATTGTTGTAATATTAATTCGACCTCCTCCAGAAGTAAATCTAAGAACCCATCACATTGTTGATCAGTATATTTTCGTCCATAGCAATATATTTATTATGCTCTTCATAGAAGCTTACACTTGTTCCTACTTCCTTATTCATTACCAGACCTTCTCCTGCACTGCGCCTTGTTTGTATCTAATATTTATCACCCTGCACTAACTCGACAAGGTCTTGTTCTTCCTGCACATTACCAGTTACCACTATATCTAACGTCAAACTATCAGTTCCCGTTTTTAAATTCTCTCGTCTACCCACCCATCCAACATACTATGCTCCAGCCAATAGAACACCAGTTTTGTCTTTCCTGATGACATGCCCATGTGTAGTTCGGCAGTGATCCGAATGGGAAACTCTATTGCCTCCGGATTATTTTACCCAGTAGGATGCTGTCATCATTTAACCACTTCCTCGGAAAAATTATGACAGTACTAGCATGGCAATACCTTTTTGGCTAATGACATATGACCAACTCAGTTACCCAGACAGCTGCCTCTGCAACTATCAAAAAGCCTGTTACATGTCTTCACGTAGCCTGCCATAGATTACTTTGGTCTCTCCACAGATACCTTCCTTTGCGATGAGACATGCAAATCGCGCCGACTAGGTCCTTGGTTCATGTTTTGTAAGGCAGAAGAGAAATGAGATTTATGGGTAACATGCCAGATTAGAGAGAAGGAAGAAGTTAAAAAATGAGTAGGAAGGAGATAAGTAAATAGAAAACTGCTATCAAATTAAGAAATAGGTTGATGAGATAGCAATTCCAACTGGAGGAAGCAATACGGAGGAAAATCTGGGTGAAGAGAGACTAAAGCAAGAAAAGTTAGTTTATGTATAGAACTTTGTCAATTTCGTTAGTTGGTGTTAACTCGAACAGACAAAAGGTTGTCTTAACATGGGAAGACGTTGACATGATATTAAATCATTCATTGTCTTAACATGGGAAGACGTTGACATGATATTAAATCATTCATAGGAGTAATACAAATAAAAGAAACCACATACAGTACCTGACAAAAAAAGTGAATCACTCACAAGAGGAGGAGAAATGAAATGAAACTAAATGACTATAGTCATTTACATACCCTAAAATGGTGTGATCAAGTACCAAGTTACGCTTACATTTAACCTTGTCTTCTGCGTGCATCACATTTTTTGTCAGGCTGGGTTTACACTACGTGATCAGAAGTATCCGGACACCACAAAAACTTACGTTTTTCTTATTACGTGCGTTGTGCTGCCACCTACTGCCAGGTACTCCATATCAGCGACCTCAGTGGTCATTAGACATCTTGAGAGAGCAGAATGGATCGCTCCGCGGAACTCATGGACTTCGAATGTTGTCAGGTGATTCGGTGTCACTTTTGCCATACGTCTGTACGCGGGATTTCCACACTTCTAAACATCCCTAGATCCACTGTTTCCGATGTGATAGTGAAGTGGAGACGTGAAGGGACACGTACAGCAAAAAAGCGTACAGTCCAACCTGGACTCTTGACTGACAGAGACCGCCGAAAGTTGAAGAGGGTGGTAATGTGTAATAGGCAGACATCTATCCAGACCATCACACAGGAATCCCAAACTGTATCAGGATCCACTGCGAGTACTATGCCAGTTAGGCGGGAGATGAAACAACTGGCGGTCGAGCCACTGCTCAGAAGCCACACATCACGCCGGTAAATGCCAAAAGAAGCCTCGCTTGGTGTAAGAAGCGTAAACATTGGACGATTGGACAGTGGAAAAACGTTGTGTGGAGTGACGAATCACGGTACACAATGTGGTTATCCGATGGCAAGGTGTGGGTATGGCGAATGTCCAGTGAACGTCATCTGCCAGCTTGTGTAGTGCTAACAGTAAAATTCGGAGGCGGTGATGTTATGGTATGATCGTGTTTTTCATGGAGGGGGCTTGCACAACTTGTTGTTTTGCTTGGACTATTACTGCACAGGCCTACTATTGGTGTTTTCAGCACCTTCTTGCTTCCCACTGTTGAAGAGCAATTTGGGGATGGCAATTTCATCTTTCAACACGATCGTGTACCTGTTCATAATGCACGGCCTGCGTCGGAGTGGTTACACGACAATCGATCTCTGTAATGGACCGTCCTGGACAGAGTCTTGACCAAAATCCTATAGAGTACCTTTGGGATGTTTTGGAACGCCGACTTCGAACCAGACCTCACCGAGTGACATCGACATCTCTTCTTATCAGCGCAGCACTCCGTGAAGAATGGGCTGCCATTCCCCAAGAAACCTTTCAACACCTGATTGAACATATGCCTGCGAGAGTGAAAGCTGTCATCAAGGCTAAGCGTGGGCCAACACCATATTGAATTCCAGCATTACCGATGGAGCGCGCCACGAACTTGCAAATGATTTTCAGCGAGGTGTCCGGATACTTTTGATCACATAGTGTGTATAAAATATTGCAGTGTTTCACTTAAGTGTTTGATGTGTCCATACCTATCACGTATTGTTCCAAATACCAGGATACTGCAATTGCATATGTAACTTTTAGATTCACCGACAAAATTTACGGTAGTTCGAGACCATTGTGCTCATGTCATTCGGAGAATAGATGTATAACGCAAAACGAGATGCTTTCTGCATGTGTTAGTGCGCGCCTCGAGAATCGCTACCTCAAACTGGTAAGATGATTACAACTTAAATTCAGTCTGGATATGTCTACGACTAAATGAAGAAAACCTCAGTGATTTTCGTATTTTATGTTGCAGTCAATTGAAAACCGAATACCCGCTATAATGGGACCATGAATGGTTCCATTCAAAAGCACTCATTAAACGCTTTAAGACATCTATCCCACTGGGAGACGAGACTATGGGTTCCTTTTTCGTAGAACGCGGTCAGCCACTGATGGATCAACAATCGAAACCACATTTGCACTCAAACCGACGTCCACGCATGTCTATCTTCAGGTTGCCAAGCATGTGAGAATCACACAGTGAATAATCGGGGCTGTGCGGAGGATGCCGCAGTGTTTTCCAAACAACAGCATACGGACAGCGCCATGCCAAAGGGCAAAACCAACAGTGCCGACATCCCACATCTCCCCCGCAAAAGAAATCCAAAGATGTTTACACAAGTTGAGGTAAGGCATCATGATGATCTTCTTCGATTGCTGGGGCTCTCTCCTCGTCGAGAGTCTCGGGCATGGAACGACAATCAATGCGCAGAAACTGCGAAGCGCCTTGAAGTCAAAACGCCCAGGAATGCTGTGGGATGGAAATACCTTTTCGAACAATAACGTCATCCCTCATACTAACAATCAGACGAAGGCACGCTTCAGCGATTTTGGCTGAGGAAGGGCAAGAGTGGATGTGGTGGTGGATTCGTCAGTTGCCAATCGCAATGTAAAAAGCAGGAGTTGATCGTCCCGTCTCCCAATGGGAGAAATGTCTTAAAGTGTGTGGGGGCTGCTTTTGAATGGGACCATTCCTGTTCGGTTTACATTTGACTGCCCCTCACATTAGGAGTCACAGTCATGTAGACGAGTGCATCCTGAAGAAAATAGTAATAACAGTGAGATTGAGAAGGTATTATCGTTTAGACGAAGAATACCTCGAAATTGTCGTTTGCATCTTGAATTCTTCCAAGAGGATTGTAAAATTTTACTAGAAAAGTAACAAAACAGTTGGAACGTGTGCTATCAGTAAGAACGTTCTGTGAGACGCCATATGCTCCGCGAACGTCGCTTCCAGTAAGTTAGCTCGCCTCCGGCGACTGCAGCCACTTGATTCCGCCACCCCCGGGGGCGGTGCGGGGGCAGCGAGCCGCCCCCGGCCAGTAAGCGGATTACGCGCCGCCGCCGTCCACTCGGCCGGAGGCTGCTGGGCTGCGGCTGCGGTCAAACAGGCTTACCAACCCCCCGGAGTAATCCGCCGTGAAATGTAACCACGGCGAGCAGAGATCTGCATGGGCGGCGCGCGGGCCCACATGACGACTGCAGGCCGCGTTCCCACACAGGAGGCGCCGGGCAGCCCGGCTGACGGTCACGGACGCGGAGGGAGGTTCATTATTCTTGCGTCGACCCGTCCCCCTCATTAACTGGCGGAGGACGCTTCATTGTGCAGCCAATGTCGTCTCGCGTCATTAAACTCGTTCTTTGAAACGCAATCTGCAAAGTAGTAATGAGATGTGTCCGGGAGTGAGTTGTGATGGCGACAACAAGAAAAGGAGTGCGCGATGGAGGCAACGTGGTCAGCGTCAGCTGATACAATTAAAAGAGTGCAATCTAATATTTGCTTCTAGCATCAAATATCGACAGCTGCACGGAAATGATGTCATTAACATTGCTTCGTTAACGGCAGGCATATCAGTGACAATTTCAGTCATTAAAAGGTAACTTACTTTCCAAAAATTTTGTTGACAGCTGGCAATCGCAACTCGCCCTTTTTTCACATGATATCTTTGGAACCATGGATGAAGGGTATCAGACGGATGCCATATTCCTTGACTTCCGGAAAGCGTTTGACTCGGTGCTTCACTGCACACTCCTGACTAAGGTACGAGCATATGGGATTGGATCCCAAATATGTGAGTGGCTCGAAGACTTCTTAAGTAATAGAACCCAGTACGTTGTCCTCGACGGTGAGTGTTCATCGGAGGTGAGGGTATTATCTGGAGTGCCCCAGGGAAGAGTGGTAGGTCCGCTGTTATTTTCTATCTACATAAATGATCTTTTGGATAGGGTGGATAGCAATGTGCGGCTGCTTGCTGATGATGCTGTGATGTACGGGAAGGTGTCGTCGTTGAGTGACTGTAGGAGGATACAAGATGACTTGGACAGGATTTGTGATTGGTGTAAAGAATGGCAGCTAACTCTAAATACAGATAAATGTAAAGTAATGCAGATGAATAGGAAAAAGAATCCCGTAATGTTTGAGTACTCCATTAATAGTGTAGCGCTTGACACAGTCACGTCGATTAAATATTTGGGCGTAGCATTTCAGAGCGATATGAAGTGGGACAAGCATGTAATGGTAGTTGTGAGGAAGGCGGATAGTCTTCTTCGGTTCATTGGTAGAATTTTGGGAAGATGTGGTTGATCTGTAAAGGAGGCCGCTTATAAAACACTAATACGACCTGTTCTTGAGTACTGCTCGAGCCTTTGGGATCCCTATCAGGTCGGATTAAGAGAGAACATAGAAGCAATTCAGAGGCGGGCTGCTAGATTTCTTACTGGTAGGTTTAATCATCAAGCGAGTGTTACGGAAAATGCTTCAGGAACTCGGGTGGGAGTCTCTGGAGGAAAGGAGGCGTTCTTGTCGTGAATCGCTACTGAGGAAATTTAGAGAACTAGCATTTGAGGCTGACTGCAGTACAATTTTCCTGCCGCCAACTTATATTTCGCGTAAAAGATCACAAAGATAAGATAAGAGAGATTAGGGCTCGTACAGAGGCATATAGGCAGTCATTTTTTCCTCGTTCTGTTGGGAGTGGAACGGGGAGAGAAGATGCTAGTTGTGGTACGAGGTACCCTCCACCACACACAGTATGGTGGATTGCCGAGTATGTATGTAGATGTAGATAACTTTCTGTAAGAATTTTCACGGAATAACGTAACCAGTTACAGACTCGCGCTATAGCTGCAAATTCCATCTTCTACACTGATGAGCCAAATATTACGACCGCTGTCTATTGCGAGCTTTAATGCCTCCTTGTGATGTTGCAACACGTGGCACAGGAAAAAAAAAATGCAGAACAGACATGAATGGGTGGTCATTGCAGCGAATATACGAGCCCCACTTTCGGAAATCCATTGACGTAAGCGGTACTGAGGAAGGGCACATAGCTGTGACGCTGCGGCTGGAAAAGAGAATCTCTGAAACGACGGTGCTGGTCGGCTTTTTGCCTATCGCTGTCGTGAACATCTGTGGAAAGTGACTGAAGGATTGTAAAATAACGAATAGGCCTCCATGTCTCGTCACAAAACGTAGAAGTCGGAGGATCGCCCGCTGTGTAATCCAGGACAGGCAGCGATCCGTGGAAGATCTGACAACAGAGTACAGTGCTGGTGCAGGCAAACGTGTTCCGACGCACACTGTTGAAAGGCCATTGAACATGGAGTTCCGCAGCACACGACCCTTACGTGTTGCCAGTTTGACCCAACGACATCGTCAATTACTAGTGCAGTGGCCACAGCATCGTTGAGCTTTCAGCGTGCCTCGAAAGAAACCTGTCGCCTGGTCGAACAATCTTATTTATTACTGCAACAGCGCGATGGTTTGTCCTTAAACGCTGCCATCGAGGCGAATGGCTGCTTGCTTGTAATATGTTCCGCGCCACAGGTGCAGGCTGGTGAGGACGGGATTACGCTATGGGGTACACTGAGTTGGGCTTCCGTGTGATCTCTGGCAGTAATCGAATTTTACATCAACATTACTGCGGACCCCCTGCATCTCTTCATGCTTGAACTCTCCCCCAACGGCATGCCATCTTCCAGCAGGATAACTGTTTGTCTTGGAAGGTCAGAATCGTGCAACACTAGGCGTAATAGTGAACTCACATTGATGTCTTGGCCAACGAATTTGCCCGACCTCTACCCACTGGGTCACATATCGGGCCCCAGTTGCGTGCTCCCAAACCAGTGTCCCGTAATTTTCGGGAATATCGGGACCTGTGCGAAGCCATCTAGTATCGTATACATCTGGAAACCTATCCAGGTCTTGTAGAATAAAAGCCAAGCAGAGATACTGCTGTATTGTGCTTGAAACAGATGGTCACAATGTTTTGCCTCATCAGTGTATTCTTTTACAGTGAGAAGCGATTCCATTGAGAAATTTTGTCTTGAACTGGATATGTTCTGGCTTAAGAATGTTATAGATCTGAGGATGGCGACGTACAGCAGAAACCGGCAATTTTTGTAAGACCTTCTTCAATTGTAAATAACATTCCTCTTAAATAAATAGCACATATTTTAATGAACTCGTTGAGGAACATCTTCACGCTAGCAGATGAATAGACCATGGGTTTTCATATTTCATTAGTATGTTATCAGGTTTTTAGGCTACGAAGAAATCTAACGGACTTGCTCTTGCACGTATCTTAACTCACAGAGTGCTGCCTTGAGAGACATGGAGGTGACAGGTAAATGTCTCGAAACCGACACAGGTTCATCTCTTTCAGTAGCCTTCCTGAGCGGCGCGGTTTCCTGTCTGTTTTCCGCACACGTCTAGAAAACGCAAGGCTAAGTCGCTTTTCCTGTCTTCGAAATTTAAAACACTAGCAGCTGAAATGCTAGTGCACACAAAGTTGCGTCCCATTTCTCGATCAGAGTAGATGAGCGTAAGGGCTCAAAAATAGCTCTGAGGGCTATGGGACTTAACATCTGAGGTCATCAGTCCCCTAGACTTAGAGCTATTGAAACCTAGCTAACCTAAGGACATCACACACATCCATGCCCGAGGCAGGATTCGACCCTGCGACCGTAGCAGCAGCGCGGTTCAAGACTGAAGCGCCTAGAAGCGCTCGGCCACAACGGCCGGCAGCGTAAGGGCAATGCTTGCTAACAAAACAAAATCTTTGATAATAAAAGACGGGCCGGCCGCGGTGGCCGTGCGGTTCTAGGCGCTCCAGTCCGGAGCCGCGCTGCTGCTACGGTCGCAGGTTCGAATCCTGCCTCGGGCATGGGTGTGTGTGATGTCCTTAGGTTAGTTAGGTTTAAGTAGTTCCAAGTTCTAGGGGACTAATGACCACAGCAGTTGAGTCCCATAGTGCTCAGAGCCATTTGAACCAATAAAAGACGGGTGACTGCTATTCTTGTTCTTTTCTCAGAATTCTTAATGTAACTCATCGTTTAGTTTGGCCTCTGCGCAAAGCCTAACTTCTGAAATGTTGGGGGATAATGTAAAGGATCTTGGACTCTAAATCAAGACCGAGATTATCATATATTAATTGCTATAATGACTGACAAAAATCACAATAAACATTAACAGAAAACAAATATCTCTAAACCTCAAATCAGACTACAAAATGATGCTAACACTGTGGGGAGGTACCAAAATGTGTGGAGACAGTATGAAGAAAGTACAACAAGATCTACAGATCTGGGCAGCACGCAAAATCAAAGTCAGCAATACATCAGTAGGTCAGAAATAGTTAGTATATTAAGCAACATTAGTTGCGTGATGAAGTAAGCTATAAATTAGTCGGTGTAATTCGATTCACCACAGTTACAGTAGGGCGGGGTGCGACAGCTTGGCACACCACCATCAAGTACTCACGTAAAGTGATTCTGTAAACCTCTTTATGGCAGTGCCTCAGTGTTGTTACAGCTTTGTAGACGGCGATTGTTTTCGTCTGCAATCTTTTGTCCTTTAAACGTGTAAGGTAGTAAAGGTGTTATGGGATGTCAGCGACCTCCTTACGATGTCTCGATTATACTAACGAGCTGCTCAGAATACGGATCGTGCTACCTCAATTATAATATTTACACTCCCCAAAATAAGCAAAACTGTTCGCCAATCAGAACCAAACGGTGGTTGCAAGATGAGTGAGCCTCACAGAGGTGGTGACTGGATGATCACGAAACAGATATCTCCCTCCCACAACTCTTCACTCCAAAGAGCCATTATATGGCGGGAACAACTCAATGCTGTTGTCATTGTGACACATGAGGATATCGAATTTGTGAGAGAACGGGTGAACACTGCAGAAATTTCTACACTCTTGGCGTGGAGATTGCACATTAACGAGAGGGAAATTGATACTGGAATGGAACAAAGTTCCACAGTTGGTAAGCTTCTTTCTGCCAAGCGCAATGGCACGGTGACTGAATTCGTCTGGGAGTAATAGATTTTGGAGTGAAAGCAATGGACCGTCGCACTCTGGTTTTGCGGGATCTCGGTGTCCTGTTCCCTGATATCCGAACAGAACAAGCGACAATGACGTTTTCAAACATTCTTTGTGGATGGCAGTAGTGACACGGTGCCTTCCGCTCACGGCTGTGAGGGGCATTGGCACTGCCAAAAACAGCACGAAGCTGACTGCAGCCTTATTTCCGCGGAAACCGCCCAGCTCCCAGGGGGGACCTTCACCCTTCCTAATGAGTTCAGCGACTACCTCCTGCCAACAGAGAGGAGCCAGAAACACACCGGAAGAACACAAAAAGAAAAAAAGAAAAATACAAAGCTTTTCTTGTAGCAAATGTGCCCAGTACACTACAAATAAAATTAATCATAAAATGGTAGCAAAAATGAATCAAGTAGCGATATGTGTCAGTAATGTAACAACACACAGAACAAAACGTGCGCTTTTCACAAGCATATGTCACTCACGATTTCCCTCACCACTTGTGATAGCAGAATGAACAGTTGGCCACTGAACAACAGTAATGGTCAAATTATGGATCTTTTATTGTTCATTATCGGCGGATTCTTCCTCAGAGGGAACAATCATTGTGAAGTAAAAAGTCCATTGCCAGACAGCAACTGACTCTCACAACTCAAATAAGAGTTTTGGCTCTATAATATATAATGTTGTTAGTGGAGCGATGCATCACCGATACAACGCGTGTTCCAAGATGACTGAAACATGCTGTTGTTAGGCCTCTCTGTAAGAAGGATGACTTCACAAATGAAAATAATTACCAACCAGTGCCAGTTCTTACACTTTTTGAGAAGCTGATGTACTCCAAGCTTGTCACTCATCTGTGCACTAACGTGGTAGATCGCCAATCAAATTTTCGATTTCAGAATGGTCGTTCAAGTGAACCGGTGATCTATAGGTTCATTGAAGACAATAAAATTTCTAAACGGTAAAGTACCACCCTTTGGGATCTTCTGTGACTTATCAGAGACACTTCATTGTGTCAATCACAGTATTCTGTTAGAGAAGTACATACAGGGATTAATTATTATTTAAAAACTGTATTACCGAAAGTTATCCTGGGCAGCTTGTTTAGTTCAATGAGGGAATCGTTGTTATCTGTTAGAAGAGAAATAATACCATTAATCCCACAGTCTCTGATCGTTGGCCCACTGTTGTTCTTGGTTTACGTTGATGTTCTGCTATCTTATTTGTAACAAGAAGCGGAATTAGTCTTGCCTGCAAGTAGCGCAATCATTTTCGTGAAGCCAATAAAATAAACATCAGCAGATGGAATGGTATGTAATGTTTTCTGGAAAGTTAATCAATGGTGCTATTCGACTGGGCTAGCTTAACAATTTGATGGAAAAAATATATAAAATAATACCAAGTTTGTATTGTCAAAAATATAGCATCTCCTATCACGTAGTATACTAACAAGGGAACCTCCCCATCGCACCCCCCTCAGATTTAGTTATAAGTTGGCACAGTGGATAGGTATTGAAAAACTGAACACAGATCAATCGAGAAAACAGGAAGAAGTTGTGTGGAACTATGAAAAAAATAAGCAAAATGTACAAACTGAGTAGTCCAATCGGAAGATAGCAACATCTGAGGACAGAGTAAGCTCAGGAGCGCCGTGGTCCCGTTGTTAGCGTGAGCAGCTGCGGACGGGAGCTCCTTGGTTCAAGTTTTCCCTCGAGTGAAAATTTTACTTTCTTTATTTTCGCGAAGTTATCATCTGTCCGTTCGTTCATTGACGTCTCTGTTCACTGCAATACGTTTAGTGTCTGTTTTGCGACCGCACCGCAAAACCGTGCGATTAGTAGACGAAAGGACGTGCCTCTCCAATGGGAACCGAAAACATTTGATTACAAGGTCATAGGTCAACCGACTCCTCCACAGGAAAACACGTCTGATATATTCTATACGACACTGGTGACGGCATATGCGTCACATGACAGGAATATGTTGTCGACCCACCTTGGCGAATGGGTAGAAAGATTCTTCTACCTTGCCCGATTTAGGTTTTCTTGTGGATGTGATAATCACTCCGAAAAAAGTGATGAAAACATAAGAGTTTGTCACATAAACTGCGACAAATGAATGCAACAGTTTCACAGTCGCACAGTTTTCCATGCGCTCTGTCAAAACATATGATTTAACGTTTTCAAATTTTTCCGTGTGTAGACGTTAAATCCTGCAGTCCTGGAATTTTGGAGAGCGAAGTTGATTATGTGTGAGTGCCTGAACTTAGATAATTGACACACGATCACGAATAGATAATAGTCTGAAAATAAAAAAATTAAAAATTTTTACTTGAGGGAAGACTTAAACCAAGGCCCTCTCGTTCCCCAACTGCTCACGCTAACCACGGGACCACGGCGCTCCTGAGGCTACACCGTCCCTGATGTTGCATATTTTGGGCATGGACTACTCAGTTTGTATATTTTGCTTATTTTTTTCATAGTTCCACACAACTTCTTCCTGTTTTCTCGATTGATCTGTGTTTAGTTTTTCAAGGCCTATCCACTGTGCCAACTTATAACTAAATCTGAGGGGAGTGCGATGGGGAGGTTCCCTTGTAAGAAGAAATAATAGACAGAGTAGGAAGTTCTAAATTCTTACACGTGTATAAAAACTTAATAATCGTAAATACTGTGGCAGACCTGTGAAGACGTTCAGGTTCAGCTACTTTTGCAGTAACAATAATATCCAATTTCGGGATACACAAGTCAAATGGTTCAAATGGCTCTGAGCACTATGGGACTTAACTTCTGAGGTCAACAGTCCCATAGAACTTAGAACTACTTAAACCTAACCAACCGAAGGACATAACACCCATCCATGCCCGAGGCAGGATTCGAACCTGCGACCGTAGCGGTCGCGCGGTTCCAGACTGTAGTGCATAGAACCGCTCGGCCACTACGGCCGGCATACACAAGTTGTAATCTCCCCACGGAAATTTACCCTCTACCACGCAATAATTAATAATGGTCAACCAAATCATCCACATTTATTCACTTTTGGAAAGTATCTGATCGGATTTCTAGTAATACATGCGCCGACAGCTCGTCGACGCCAAGGTATTTTTCTAGTACGATTATTCTTTGGAATAACAGAGATACATAGATGTATTCTCCATGGTTATTATAGAGGGAGAAGGAGTACAGCTTCGGAAGTATCTGTTGGAAGATTGTCGGGTTGCTAAAAGAGACATATTTGCTCTTCTATTAAAGTTTGTGCCACTAGCAGGTTATTGGTGGATAGAGAAAAACGGTAAACGAAAATTAAGTAAGACTTGGAATCAACAGAAAACGGAACATGTAATGGAGATGGATTGAATATACTATTTTCCTCAGAAATAAGGTTTGTGACCCTTTTATTCTAGAGTGAATGACGAATGAGTTCTCTGTCTGAATCACTGATGATTGCCTTGGCCCTGTAATTAGTGGGGAAGTTTCAGCTGTGACGAAGAGAGCCTGCAGTCACCGAGTTTTGATAAAATCGTCCAAAAAGGCTTCGTCCACATCTGAAATTCTAAATCTGTCGTAAAAATGAACGAATTGTTCAAACGATCGATTTTTCCCAACTGAATGCAGCGCTTAACAATAATAACAAATGTAAAGATCTTTTCCAGCAAACCAGCCGCTGAATATTAAGACGAAGGGCTCCACCAGAGATTCTATTGGGCTGATTCCACGTAAATGAAATAATATATTTAAAACTGTACACAGATAAAGGACAGAGAGAGAGAGAGAGAGAGAGAGAGAGAGCGAATGAAATTCGAGAAAATACTCAGAATCCTCCATTAGCATAATTGTTTGCCTGTCTTATCACGGATCAGCCTCAAGATAAAACATGAGGCCCTAACTGTATTGTACCGATTTGTGTGTGAGAGTGAAGGGGTAATAAAGGCGACAGATACACCTCTGTACAGACAAAACATTACACCAAGTTAGCGGCAAGCTGCATTCACATACTTTCATCAATTACAGTAAAATTCATTATAATGGCCAATCCGTGACAGGACACGTTTTTGGACGTTGTTAAAATAATTTTGTTCTCTGTTTCATGTGAACTACGACGAGCCAACTTAACTGACGCTTGGAAAAGAGAAGAAATACTCGCAGTCACATTCAGGGGATCCACAAATAAGAACATAAACAACACGCTGGGCGCAGAGAAAAGGCCAGATCTATAATTTTATTATTGAAGCTTACTAGATTAGATGAAGTATACGCTTTTTTGTTCAGCACTATTGAATATTTGAACGTTGACTAATTGTGTTCATGCTAGATGTAGCTAGACCTGCTCCAGTTACCTTTATCTGTATAAGTACAGTAAGAAAGTAGCCGCAGAAGTACTCTTGTGTGAAGGGAGATATATTTATATAGTGACAGTAGAATATTTATATGGTTTTAACTAGGGCAATGTTTAAGATGAGTCAAGCAGAGCAGAGCAGCACGCAACAGCCTTCAGCTGTTAGCACTGATAATAATGATGTAGTAAGAAGTGTTGTAGAACCGATCGCTACAGATAGCGCAATAGAACGCCCGGTAAACACGGCTGGAGATGTAACAGCAAGTACGCAACATGGATTAGATCCATTGGTAATTATCATGAGACAGATGCAGATGATAACCGAGAGCATGAATAATTTGAAAATCGACATTAACGCGAAATTAGCCTCAGTTACTGAAGGGCAAAATGATTTGAATACGAAATTAGCCTCAGTCACTGAAGGGCAAAATGATTTGAATACGAAATTAGCCTCAGTCACTGAAGGGCAAAATGATTTGAATACGAAATTAGCCTCAGTTACTGAAGGGCAAAATGATTTGAATAAGAGATTAGCCTCAGTTACTGAAGGGCAAAATGATTTGAATAAGAAATTAGCCTCAGTTACTGAAGGGCAGGAAAATTTGAAAATCGACATCAATACGAAGTTAGCCTCAGTTACGGAAGGGCAGGAAAATTTGAAAGCTGAGATTAAGCAGCAGTTACAAGATAGTTTTTCCGAATTAGAGCAGCGGATAGAGACGAAGACAAAGGAACTTAAAGATCGGGCCGAAGAGACGGAACGAAAATTAACTGCACAAATAGAATTGGTGAAAGCTCAATGTGAGGAATCTACTCACCGCGTACGTGTAGAAATGAAGGAGTATGTGGCTATTAAGATAGATACCGTACGGGAACAGGTGGAAATGGTTCCGCAATTAGTACAAAAGCAAGATGCCATGTCATGTGCAATTGCGCAACTTCCTGAATTGGCACGTACGCAGACTAACCTAAAGGAAAGTGTTGAACATCTGACAGAGCGTCAAGATGTTATAGACCACCAAATTAATGTATTAACGGGTAAATTATCCGAAATCACATTAGAAAACAAAAGGCTAATGTGTGAAAACGTTGAACAAAATGTTAAAGCAGCATTCCAGAGTCTATGTGGCAAACAGGAAAAGAATTTGTTTGCGAAAGGACTTGAGGAAGTGCGACAGCAGTTAGGTGCTGATTTCGAGCATTGGAAACAAACGATAGAAGAGTCGCTACGCGTTTCACAACAAGGCTCAGAACAAATGAATACAGGCCAGCAGCAGAAGTTGGCAGCGACTATAGAGCCAGTTACTGCACATTCGCACACGATACCGACTTGTGTAAGTAACTCAAATATTAAATTGCCACGAGCTAGTTGTTCGCGTGAAGTTTTATCTGAAGGAGATTACGAAAGCCTTTGCCATGCCGAAGAAAAAATGATAAAGCATCGGCAATTCCAGATTTTTAACACTGACAAAAGGGGGGTCCATCCGATTGTTTTTATTCGAAGTTTCAGAGGAGTGCTACCAAGAAATTGGTCGGAGTGGCAGAAGATCAGTTTCGTGACAGGATATATACACGGTTCGGGGGCGATCTGGGCCTCGGACATGACTTCTGTTTGCTCGACATATGACGATTTTGAGAAAGCGTTTTTAGCAAAGTTCTGGTCAGAAGGGGTACAGGAACGCCGAAGGCAGGAGGTGCTCTATCCGGAGCCTTTCTCCTTTTCAAAAGGAAGCCTTAGGAAGTATTTTGAAAAATATATAAATAAAACTAGATACTGGGACAGACCTATGCCCTTGCCAGACATAATAAACATACTTAAGGCAAGACTACCAACTAGCATCCGGAATCAATTAATCTACGGCAACGATAAAGACTTGGAGTCGTTCCTCACGACGTTAGACCATATAGATATTATCGAAGAGAACAGCCAGAAAGCCCGTAATAACAGATTCCAATATAGGGAGATAGAACCTCCTCCAAATGGTAGGCAAGGGAATGCACAGAGATCGCTAAATAGTGGAGAAACCCCTCAAAATCTCAATAGTAATACCGGCAATAGTCTTGCGAGGGGCTATCCAAGGAACAACAGGAATGGGAAAAGATACAATCCCGTGTGGGGGAACGAAAGGAATTTCAGACCTCAAGCCTGGAACAATAACAGTAATAGAAAGTGGAATCAACCGGGGGGAATAAACTCAAATAACCAACATCAGTGGGGACGGACATCTGCGAATCAACCGGTAATTACTGAAGTGACGGAAGATGTCAACCACCAGGCGAATCAAAATCTAACAAACTTGTAAGGACCCACTCGTGCCCCGGAGGAGCGGTCAACAATTGGTTGAGGGGCAACAGGATATGTGTACCCATGCTAACGTATAATGATAGACGATTACTGGCAGATGAATTGACCGAGGACTTAGAACCCCAAGATGAGGATGAGGAACAGGTGGCAGTAGCCGAAGTGCAAGTCATTTTGGAGACTGTACCTATAGTGGCGGTTTTAGACACAGCTGCAACCACAAATGTTATTTCGGAGGCTCTATTCAACAAGATCAGAAATATAAGACGAGTACCAGTTTTTTCC
Organism: Schistocerca cancellata; assembly: GCF_023864275.1. Taxonomy (NCBI): domain Eukaryota; kingdom Metazoa; phylum Arthropoda; class Insecta; order Orthoptera; family Acrididae; genus Schistocerca; species Schistocerca cancellata. Next base: position 349,632,550 of record NC_064633.1, on the reverse strand, counting down.
AGTTCAAAATTGCAGAATAATAGGCGCCGTTGGGGCTAGATCGGCTAATGTAAAAGTGCAGTCACTACTTAGTGTAGAAGTCGGAAATGTAGCAATATTAAGCACATTCCTTGTTGTGAAAAATTTGGTGGTAGACTGTATTATCGGAGTCGACAGCCTACGTCAATACGGATGCAGAATAGATTTTAAAACAGGAAGAATTTGGTTAAATGTAAATAAACAAGAAATTGAGTTGGACTTGTTGAAAAAAGAAAGCCTTACCAGAAAATATAATAGTGGGATCAGTGTGCAAGTAATCAGGACGGCACAAAATTCTAAACAGCACGTAAATAATGAGTTCCAAGTCAAAGGAGATTTCGGTCAATTAGTGTATGAGAAGTTAAATGAATCCGACTGCAATATTGAAGATCAGAAGAAGCAGCTCAAAGAATTATTATTAGCGTATGAAAACGTGTTTGATGAAAGGCCAGGAGTTATTAAGGGATACATATACCATCTCTACGTTAAGCCGCACGAAACGTGTTGTAGAACTTTCTATGCTGTTCTCTGGAGGTTAAAGGCTCAAGTTCAAAAGGAAATAGATCGCATGTTGAAATGGGGTTTGATTGAACCCTCTACAAGCCCATACTGCTCCCCATTGTTGGTCGTGCCAAAAGCAAATGGGACTGTGAGACTGGTACTCGACGCCAGAGAAATAAATAAAATCATAATTCCAGTGAGAACACATCCGGAAAACATAGACGAACTTATACAACGATTCCAGGATGTCCAATATTTAACGAGCATTGATTTGCGGAGGAATGGTGTTGCGAGTGACAGGGATGAACGCTCGTAAAAAACAATAGACTGTGTGTGTAGTGTTAGAAAACTTTAAATTGAAATAGTTAATAAGTGACATAGATTATAGAAATAGTGACTAACTACTACTATCAAGTGTTGTAAAGAAGATAGTGGAGATAGGCTTCACCTGTGGTTGGGGTGAACATGGAGCTTTAGCATTGCTAATGTCATCAAGATTTATAAAGGATCTAACTGACCTTCAAGAAGAATGAAATGTTTCCCGCAAATGACGCTGAATAATCAAAAGAGATTCCGAGTGAATGTTCATATATAATCTCAAGTGCACGCTGAGATGTGTAAACGTGTGAAGGGATGTGTTGAGGTAGTGAATAATGAGTGACGGTTAACGCCGCAAAGATAATTTCCCGCGCAAAACAGTTGACGTCGGCGCGAGAGTTAAAATCGATATAGACGACACAGATATGCTTTGTAAGAGACTCGCACCAAACGCGAGGGTAAACTGATTCATGTTGAACTTTAAAAAGAAAAGGTGTTATAATTAGAAGTTAAGAGTTTTTAATTTATTAATGAATGATTAAAGAAAGTAATATTCATAGAATTAGTAGTTATTTAATGGTTCGCGTCCGTTTGGGAATTTTGTTTGAAAAATCCATTTCCATATATGTGCATGTATGAGCGCCGTATGAATCAGTGAATAAATGAAAGAAGTGAATCCGCATTCCTCAATGCTAATAACTTTTACATCACAGCAATCAAGCGGAGAAATAGATGTATTTAGAATAAAAAATTTTGAGTATAGATAAATTATATGACTTTTCAAGAAAATGATGGATTATGTCTTTGTATAAAAAGAACTACACTTTCCATTATTCGATGATTTGAATCCAAAATCTATTGTAAGTTGCATGAATCCTTTAAATTACGAAGAACAAATCAGTGATAGAAAATATGTCAGAACTTTTGGACTTATAAGCACAAGTGGGGATGCAAAGTCAAAAAGAGTATTCAAACGAGAGTAAATATGATGATGCTTTTGGGCAACATCATTAGTTAATGGCTAAATTCCTTGAAGTATGTCGTAACAAAAAGAATGCATGAAGCCCTAAGGATTTTGCTTTCAAAAAGGAGAATCTTGGACGGTGCAACCTAACCAGTTCTCTTACAGGAAGAGTTTCCCTTTGGTCATTGCTAATTCTTTTGGAATGAATGTTGCATGTGAATTCGAGTATCCCTGTCCCTTCTACTCTTCCCATTGTGGGCCGCGTAGAAGACCAACTACAAAGGGGGCCGCGTAGAAGACCGACTACAAATGTGGACGTCGGGGACATGCAAGACCCGGGGGAGTTTTAGCACCGCAAGATATTGTCCTAGGAACAAGATTGTAAAACGAAAATTCACGTTATTTATTGTAAAATGTTTTTTTGCTAGAGGCACAAACCACTCTTCTCAAAATAGTGATATAAATTGATCCCTGTCTTTTCTTTAGAGATCTATTTCAAAATTATTTTTTTTTCTTCTAATGGCTTTCCTATCTTCTATGTACCGTAGGCTGGGGGTCTAGACTTAAGAGGTTTTCCAAGGTTTCCCTGCTTAAGAAAGTTCCCGAAAGGGTAGACCCTGATAACAGTCTCATGAAAGAACATCTTCCTTGGTTGTGCACAGCAAACATAACACCTAGATGCACATAAAAGCAATACAGCCGCGGTACCTGTTTCTTCATTTTTTCTGTTTTCAACATTTCTTTTCTTCGTCTGTCTTAAACATAATATTCTCTTTTTCAGTCGGAGGACTGACAATCATCACTTTCGGGTTATCCACACTAATAGTTAGCTCGCGAAGTGTGTTCGGTAAATCAATATTGAGCTCACAAACTTCGCTCGCTGCGAGGGGCATTGTAATCTCCCCACGGAAATTTACCCTCTACCACGCAATAATTAATAATGGTCAACCAAATCATCCACATTTATTCACTTTTGGAAAGTATCTGATCGGATTTCTAGTAATACATGCGCCGACAGCTCGTCGACGCCAAGGTATTTTTCTAGTACGATTATTCTTTGGAATAACAGAGATACATAGATGTATTCTCCATGGTTATTATAGAGGGAGAAGGAGTACAGCTTCGGAAGGATCTGTTGGAAGATTGTCGGGTTGCTAAAAGAGACATATTTGCTCTTCTTCTCGCTAAAGCGACCTATTAAAGTTTGTGCCACTAGCGGGTTATTGGTGGATAGAGAAAAACGGTAAACGAAAATTAAGTAAGACTTGGAATCAACAGAAAACGGAACATGTAATGGAGATGGATTGAATATACTATTTTCCTCAGAAATAAGGTTTGTGACCCTTTTATTCTAGAGTGAATGACGAATGAGTTCTCTGTCTGAATCACTGATGATTGCCTTGGCCCTGTAATTAGTGGGGAAGTTTCAGCTGTGACGAAGAGAGCCTGCAGTCACCGAGTTTTGATAAAATCGTCCAAAAAGGCTTCGTCCACATCTGAAATTCTAAATCTGTCGTAAAAATGAACGAATTGTTCAAACGATCGATTTTTCCCAACTGAATGCAGCGCTTAACAATAATAACAAATGTAAAGATCTTTTCCAGCAAACCAGCCGCTGAATATTAAGACGAAGGGCTCCACCAGAGATTCTATTGGGCTGATTCCACGTAAATGAAATAATATATTTAAAACTGTACACAGATAAAGGACAGAGAGAGAGAGAGAGAGAGAGAGAGAGAGCGAATGAAATTCGAGAAAATACTCAGAATCCTCCATTAGCATAATTGTTTGCCTGTCTTATCACGGATCAGCCTCAAGATAAAACATGAGGCCCTAACTGTATTGTACCGATTTGTGTGTGAGAGTGAAGGGGTAATAAAGGCGACAGATACACCTCTGTACAGACAAAACATTACACCAAGTTAGCGGCAAGCTGCATTCACATACTTTCATCAATTACAGTAGAATTCATTATAAAGTCACTAAGTTAATACACGCTACAGTGACAAAAGTTATGGAATAGTGATATGCACATATGCAGATGGCTGTATTATTGCGTACACAAGGAATAAGGCGGAGCTGTCAACTGTACTCTGGTTTTTCATGTGAAAATGTTTCCGACGTATTGCGGCGGCGCGGTTCCTTCCGTCCCTTTTACGACGAACCTGCACCTACCTGTGAACACTGTCTCAGCAGATTATCAGTAGGAAAGCCGAGCGAAACCTACTGTGCTTCGACGTGAACCAGGCTGCAATGAAAGTCACTAAGCTACATTTCGGGAGAAAGTTTTCAGACGAAATGAAATGTTGGAAATTTTTTCCTTCACTAATATATTCTAAAACTTATGAACAAGTATCACTGCCAAGCCCGTGCTAGTCTTAACACAGTCCCTCACAATCCCTTTCACTCATGTTAGCAAGTTTATGGTGTTGCATTTCCCGGAAACATAATAGCTACAAAAATACGGATTGTTTCTGATTGAGAATGCTCGACAAATATTAAGTCCGTCGGTTCCTAATGAAGCAAAAGTTTTTAGCCACCGACCTGCTCAATACGCCACGCGGAATTTACGTCTTTTCTCGTCACAAAATTCACTTAAAAATTCAGAAATTTCTACTCACCCATCGGAATAATTATGCCGTCACTTTACAACACTTTGATGTATGAAACACTGCTAGATCCGGCAACTTATCATTTCCATCGGAACTACTACTACACACGTCCGAACTGTTTCATGGCTACGCTCTGACCCCTCTCTAGAATACTCTAAGTCTTCTCTAGCAGCAGAGAAAGGCGCGCGAAGAATACTGCTTTACCATTGGTCAGTTTACTCAACAGCCAATAGAAAACAACATTCTCCAACGCTTTTCATCAATAACCAATGGCAAAATAGTAAACCTAACGACTGCACTTTTCACCAACGTAATTATATAATATGCTGAAGTTTTGATTATGCGTTAAGTTATTTACTATTGTTATTTACACTTGAATTAACTTTCCCTTTACCATAAACTTACTTCACAAATCTATTCTACAAAAATCCCCATGTCCACCTCCATACTTCTTCGAAATGTTCCCACACTAAATCCCACTACATACCTCATTAAACAATTATCTTCATATTAACCTTAAACCACATTCGTCATTCATACTGTTAAAACACATTTATAACATTTTAACATAATAACACTTTATGAGAATACTAGAAGAGTTTATGAAAAAACATTCTATTACTTTGGTGCACTCCAGTGGGCACAGTCGAAACTAAATAACAGTCCCCCATCCAATACTGTCCTCTACCGGCTGACACATAAACTACGTGCGCGTCCAGTCTCGCATCACCATCTGTCAATATCCAGCTCTGAGACACATCTACCACTTACGCGCCTCCAAGGCAGGATCGGTATACGGCGCTACATCTCAGTATGGCCCTTGGACTTGAATTAACAGACTTCAAAAGTGGAATGGTAGTCGGTGCTAGACGCATGGGACATTCCATTTCGGAAACAGTTAGGGAATTCAGTATTCCGAGATCCCTAGTGCGAAGAGAGTGCCGTGAATTCCAAATTTCAGGCATTACTTTTCATCGCGGACAACGCAGTGGCCGACGGCTTGAACTTAAGTGCCGAGAGCAGCGGCGTTCGTGTCGATTTGTCAGCGCTAACGCACAAGCAACGCTGCGTGAAATAACGGGAGAAACCAACGTGAGACGTACGATGAGCATATCTCTTAGGATAGTGCGGCGAAATTTCGCATTAATGGGCTGTGGCAGCAGACAAAGGACAAGAGTGCCTTTACTAACAGGACGACGTCGACTGCTGCGCCTCTCCCGGGCTCGTGACCGGGGTTCGATTCTAGACGACTGGAAAACCGTGACGTAGTCAGATGAGTCCCAATTTCAGTTGGTAAGAGTTGATGATAGGGTTAGAATGGAGCGCGGACCCAACGAAGCCATGGAATCAAATTGTCAACGAGACACTTTGCAAGATGGTGGTGCATCGATAATGGTGTGGGCTGTATTTACATGGAATGGACTTCGTCCTCCAGTCCTACTGAACTAATCATTGACTGAAAATGATTATGTACGACTACTTGGACACCGTCTGCAGCCATTCAAGGACCTCGTGGTCTCAAGCAACATCACGGGGCCACCGCGACTGATTTGAAAAACATTCTGGACGATTCGGGCGTATAATTGGGCCACTCAGATTGCCTGAAATGAGTCTCATAGAGCATTTATGGGACATAATCGAGAGATCAGCTCGTGCACAACATCCTGCACCGGCAACACTTATGCAGTTATGGATGGCTACAGAAGAGCATAGCTCAGTATTTCTGCAAGGGACTTCCTACGACTTATTGAGTCCATCCCAAACCGACTTATTGCACTACTCTGTATAAAAGCAGTTCCGACACGATATTAGTAGGTATCTCATGACTCTTGCCACCTCAGTGTATTTTGCATATTTCCTTTCATTGATATCTTATGGGATAATATTCAGGGGTAACTCCTTACTTAGACAAAATACATTCATTTACACATAAGAAATTATGAATAATTTCAGCTACCTGTGGTGTCCACATACAAACGTCTTGCAGAGATCTGTTCAAGGAGGTGGGAAATTAATCTCACGATACATTCATTCACTTACGAAATTTGTGATCAACAAACAATCCATCTGATTTCGAGATAACAGAGTTATTCAAAAGTTCAACACTGTATGGAAAAATAATACCCATTACCCTTTAATGTATGCAAGTGTGGTATAGAGAGGGGTGTGATTTGCAGCTATAAAACTCTTTAATGATCGACCCATATAAATAAAATCTCTGACATAGAGTTGAAGTGTTTTGATGTGTAGACTGAAAATGTTTCTCCATAATAAGGAGGAATTCTTGAATTAAATTAATTACTAATTTGTGCAGAACAATCTGTAAATGGTCAACGTGAAGTCATATAAATATTTTATTATCATTTGTTCGATAAATTCATGTTTCGTCTGTTCTGTTGAACTGTTCCACATCATAGTGTCGGTCGTTAACATAATTAATAGAAAAAGTAAATAATTAACTAACTTGAAAGACATGAATGTACAACTCCGTAAAGCACACTACAGCTGAAAGGAAAGATTCTCAGATTCACAGATATAAATTTATATGTGGTTTTGGAACCATGATAAATGGCAAGAGTAAAGTGGGGACACTGCACACATAAGTTTCAAATTATGCTAGAAGGAATCGGAAAATTGTAGTTATGAGGAATATGCTGTTATTTAGGCTTCACTATAAGTCGAGTTTCCACCAATAAATGTGAATATATCGTAAAACAGTAGAAAAAAACGTTAGAAGTCTATTTAACAAATTAAAATACTATTAAATGTTGAAACAAACTAAACGAGTGGATAAGTAATAAAACAGACATATCTAGAAGTTTATAGAGGTTCCTAACGGGATAGGGTAAATTAATTTCTATGTTACGGGTACTGCAGTTAAAAAAAGTGGTACACCAGACGCATTTCGTTTTTATTTACAAAGCATTATGATTGCCGGTTCTGTCAATACAGCATATATAACACATTTCTACGTTTTGATAATGTTTTGTGGGCGCGTCAACGAGTTGCCAAGATTGTTTCCACTACACGGCAGAAGTTTCGCTGGAAAACCCTTACACGTACTCCTACAATCCCGCTCTGCCCCCATGCTATTTCCATATTCCTGTAGACCTGAGGAAAGATATTCGTGGCAATCGATTTGCTTCGGACGAAGGTGGACCAATGGGCACAATCATGATACCGTATGCAAACCGCAAATATTTTTCCATGACAACATTGAGTGTCTTGTCTCGCCGTGGGTTAAATGTACTAACAGTTGTGGTGACTACTTTAGAAATAATAGTTTAGTCACTTTTTCCATCAGTCTTGTTTTATTTGTCTGCCCATATCTGAAAACAGAGACCATAATGAAGAGAGAGGCAGCAGGTACAGAAAAAAGGACTACACAACATTCCAGTAAGAGGCCCAATAATACAGTCACATATTTACCAGAATCATGCCACAAACTGATGAGAAGATTCACGACCACAACACAAGGACACACGGAGGTGAGCTGCTTCCTGGTTACAGTGCACTCCTTTGCACACACAACATTGAATCTTCTGGAACAATGAAAGCTTGCCTTCTACACCGTTCAGACATTCATCAACAGGCTTTTAAATGATTTCGTCTGGGGAATTGCAAAATAAGGAAGAAAACTACGGAAACACAGATATAAATAACAAGACGGGAGTGCTCGATGCGCGACTTGGCAGATAGGCTAAAATACGGCGAATCTTTCAACGAAATGAAATAAAACGGCTGTTTAAATAAACGAACACAAGAGTGGAACAGACGCTTTTCTCATTTATAAGACGAAAGTAGCATGTAAAGGCACTTTAATTTTGCTATGGTTTTGTTGTCCTGAACCTCCGAAACTAGTGTTTGTAAACTTTTCGCAAGGATAACTGTATTCAGCATCGATATGTAGTGCGGACTTGTGAATACAAAGTTAGTTACCACTCTGTACTGGATTGAGTTCTGTTTCCAGAAAGAGGTTAATGATTCCTTGAGATAGGGGAAAATTACTGTTCAGCACGAGAGCCACTTTTAGATTCTCTGTGATCTTAACGCATTGAAACTCACAGAATACAAAAAGTGGTTAGCGTTGCCACTTCAAGAACACGCACAATCCCAGATAAGCCATTTATTCTCAATCACGCAATAGCTAAAGAACGAAGGAGTAACAGAGAGTTCACTTTCAACTGAAAAAAAAAATGTTGAAAAGTATGTATACGAGTACGACGCGTGCATGTTCAAGAGTCGATGACGTGTCTTTATAAGTAGACAGAATCCCTAAGTGCTACAAGATTACACGAATTTAGTGAATTTTTAGAGTTTATTTAGAGAAGAGTTGTTATACAGCACAATCGGTGAAAGACGTTGACGACGGGTCTCGCAAGAAAAAAGTCAGGCTGATGATAAAGCTGAGAGGTTTTGGTATGTAGTTTTGTAGATAGGTAGGTAATAGAAGATGTAGCGGCAGGAGTGAAAATATCTCATCGACAGAACAGGAGTGGAATATAAAGCACATCTATCGACCAAATTTGGTGTACTGAGCATGGAGGAATGAGGATTTGGGTTCATAATGAAAGATCAGGTATCTTTAACTTTTATTATTAACTTTTATTTACACCACCAGTCGTTTAAATGCTTTGCTACGCTCCTTTAACTATTTCTGTTTCTTGCTGTTCTTCTCATCACTGAATGCTTTCTACATCTAGTATTCCACAATGGTCTGTTTCACCTATACTAAGCTTTATCTGATTCTTTACATGTACCCATCTGACGATACTTCCAGTAATATGTTAGCCATACTTCGACGTCTTTCCCAATAAATTACCAAAAATCTCAGCCTTTTTCTATTAATTATTTCTAACAAACTTATTTCATCACTTACTTTCCTTGCATCTATAAATTTCGATGTTACTGATTATTTAATTTGAAATGAAATATTTCCGATGTTAAGAATTCCTTCTTTCACTATTTTCCTGCGCTCCACTTTAAACTTACACTTCCAAGAACATCCTCATCGGTAACATATTGGTGTTTACGTTGAAGAACTGTTGATAGCAGAATTATTTTACTTCTTACAACTTATTACATCAGCCTAAGAAAAAAATAGTTCCACTAAAACGATACTGTTGTAGCTCTTGTATGAACAACTTTATTGTTCTATCTTATTGCACCCTAGATAAATGCTTACTTTCAACATACTACTTGTGCCTTTAGAAAGTATGATATGTCGTCTAGGTTGTACTATACATCGTCATTTATCTCGATGCTACATGCTTTTGTCTGTCAAGGGTTCTATAGTGCAACCTCGCATCCAAAGTTGTTTTCTTGATGTATAATACGGCGATGTATCTACGCAGATTCAAGTGACGAATAAAATCTTTGTGCCAACGCCGGGGTTCCTACACGGGCCTCTTGCTAACTTAGCGGATGCGTTAACCACTACGTGACCGTAACACAGTGATTTTGCAGAATTGCACGCCTCCCACCTCAATCCATATTCCCATTCATATCTCAGCCCATTTGGTATTCTCCCTAAATTCGAACAACATTGCAGGGATTCTCCAACTGTTAGAAAATAGCACCTCAGCATCAAACGAAATGGGGGATTCTACTCGAAACCCAAGCATAGGTGTCAAAGGTTCCAATCACAGTCTTAGTACAAATTTCCATTTTTCGCTTCAGTCTGCATGTATACATCGTAGATGTTTGAGACTTGAAGAAGCCTCTGGAACCTCGACTCTATTGCATTTTACCAGTTTTCCTTTAAACTACTTATCAGTAACTCTGAAAATTACTATACATCGGTTCGTATTCATTGCATCTTCGAACCTGCGAATGTCAATATGGTTGTTCGACTGTTGTCCTGGTCAGCATGTTTACCAGATCCCTCACCCACTGAAAACTTCGCCACGGTTTACCAGCCACTACGATTCATGTACTATGTCAAAGAGTTGAATTAGTGGAGTGACGGACTGGTATCTTCCACCCATGCTCAACCAGCTGCCTTGCTCAGACAGGTTAGAGTAATTACTGCTGCCAGAGGTCGCAGCTCTGTGTACTAAATTTCACGCCCTCTGTACCTCGAAATCATCTGCTCTAAATTAATGAGAGATGGTACTGGTCCCCATGGTACAAAAAACGGGTCAGATGCAAAAGCAACGAAAAAAGGAATTCTAAATTTAAAAGGAAGGAAAATCCCGAAGATAGGAAAAGTTTTACAGAAGCTCGAAATTTAACGCGAACTTCAGTGTGAGATGCTGTTAATAGTTTCCTCAACGAAAATCTGTCTCGAAATCTGGCAGAAAACCCAAACAGATTCTAGTGAAATGTAAAGGGAAGATGCAGTCAATATCTTCACTGCGTGATAACAATGCTGATATTACTGATGACAGTGCCACTAAAGCAGAGAAACTAAACACGATTTTCTGAAGCTCCTTCACCAAAGAAGACGAAGTAAATATTCCAGAATTCGAATCTAGAACAACTGCCAAGAGGCATAACTTCAGTAGATATCCTCTGTCTAGCAAAGCCGCTTAAATCTCGTAATAAAGCCAAGGCATCAGTGTCAGTTAGACCTTGAGTGAGAGAGCACCGTGAGTTCCTGCTGCTAATAAGGCGAGTACACCGTTTGTTTATTACATATTTTTACGAACTTCAAACAGGGGCCACTTCTTTTCAGTTACCTGTGTAGTTACTAGGATATTTTTGTAATTTACTGCGTGTTTGAGTGTTTACTAGGAGCAACATTTCATTTTAAGAACAGTGTAGTGTACTGTATCGCCGTTGCTATCGACTGTTGTATCGACCCTCGTATCGTACAACCTTACGTTTGTTTTACTTAGAACAGCTCAGTGTCGTTTAGACCGTCAGTGAGAGAGCACCGCGAGTTCCTTCTCCTAATAAGGTGAGTACACTGTTTGTGTCTGACGTATCTTTACGAGTTTCAAAAAGGAGCGAGTTCAGAAATGGATAGGCACTGTGATTGCTGTGTACAGATGCGAACAGAGTTGGTGACCCTTTCCTCACAGCTCCAGGCAGTGTTGGCTTCCGTCACACGGCTTGAGGCTGCTGCCTGCCAAGGGGCATTACTGTGGGGGGTCGGACATGGGGATGCGAGGGACATCGAGCACGGCCCACGTGTCCCCCGATCGATCAACTGCTGTGGCTGCCGTGGGTACTGCCTGCACTAAGGTTGTCTCCTCTGTGGTCGAGTGGGAGATGATTCCAAAGTCTGGCAGGTAGTTGTTGTTGTGGTCTTCAGTCCTGAGACTGGTTTGATGCAGCTCTCCATGCCAATCTATCCTGTGCAAGCTCCTTCATCTCCCAGTACCTACTGCAACCTACATCCTTCTGAATCTGCTTAGTGTATTCATCTCTTGGTCTCCCTCTACGATTTTTACCCTCCACGCTGCCCACCAATGCTAAATTTGTGATCCCTTGATGCCTCAGAACATTGTCCTATCAACCGATCCCTTCTTCTATTCAAGTTGTGCCACAAACTTCTCTTCTCCCCAATCCTATTCAATACCTCCTCATTAGTTAACTGATCTACCCACCTAATCTTCAACATTCTTCTGTAGCACCACATTTTGAAAGCTTCTATTCTCTTCTTGTCCAAACTGTTTATTGTCCATGTTTCACTTCCATACATGGCTACACTCCGTGCAAATACTTTCAGATACGACTTCCTGACACTTAAATCTATACTCGATGTTAACAAATTTCTCTTCTTCAGAAACGCTTTCCTTCCCATGGCCAGTCTACATTTTATATCCTATCTACTTCGACCATCATCAGTTATTTTGCTCCCCAAATAGCAAAACTCCTTTACTACTTTAAGTGTCTCATTTCCTAATCTAATTCCCTCAGCATTACCCGACTTAATTCGACTACATTCCATTATCCTTGTTTTGTTTTTGTTGATGTTCATCTGATACCCTCCTTTCAAGACTCTGTCCATTCCATTTAACTGCTCTTCCAAGTCCTTTGCTGTCTCTGACAGAATTGCGATGTCATCGGCGAACCTCAAAGTTTTTATTTCTTCTCCCTGGATTTTAATACCTACTCCAAATTTTTCTTTTGTTTCCTTTACTGCTTACTCAATATACAGATTGAATAACATCGGGGAGAGGCTACAACCCTGTCTCACTCCCTCCCCAACCACTGCTTCCCTTTCATGCCCCTCGACTCTTATAACTGCCATCTGGTTTCTGTACAAATTGTAAATAGCCTTTCGCTCCCTGCCACCTTTAGAATTTGAAAGAGAGTATACCAGTCAACATTGTCAAATGCTTTCTCTAAGTCTACAAATGCTAGAAACGTAGGTTTGCCTTTCCTTAATCTTTCTTCTAAGATAAGTCGTAAGGTCAGTATTGCCTCACGTGTTCCAACATTTCTACGGAATCCAAACTGATCTTCCCCGATGTCAGTTTCTACCAGTTTTTGCATTCGTGTGTATTTTGCAGCTGTGACTTATTAAACTGATAGTTCGGTAATTTTCACATCTGTCAACACCTGCTTTCTTTGGGATTGGAATTATTATATTCTTCTTGAAGTCTGAGGGTATTTCGCCTGTCTCGTACATCTTGCTCACCAGATGGTAGAGTTTTGTCAGGACTGGCTCTTCCAAGGCCGTCAGTAGTTCTAATGGAATGTTGTCTACTCCTGGGGCCTTGTTTCGACTCAGGTCTTTCAGTGCTCTGTCAAACTCTTCACGCAGTATCATATCTCCCATTTCATCTTCATCTACATCCTCTTCCATTTCCATAATATTGTCCTCAAGTACATCGCCCTTGTATAGACCCACTATATACTCCTTCCACCTTTCTGCTTTCCCTTCTTTGCTTAGAAATGGGTTCCCATCTGAGCTCTTGATATTCATACAAGTCGTTCTCTTTTCTCCAAAGGTCTCTTTAATTTTCCTGTATGCTGTATCTATCTTACCCATAGTGAGAGAAGCCTCTTCATCCTTACATTTGTCCTCTAGCCATCCCTGCTTAGCACTTCCTGTCGATCTCATTTTTGAGACGTTTGTATTCCTTTTTGCCTGCTTCGTTTACTGCATTTTTATATTTTCTCCTTTCATCAATTAAATTCAATATTTCTTCTGTTACCCAAGGATTTCTACTAGCCCTCGTCTTTTTACCTACTTGATCCTCTGCTTCCTTCACTACTTCATCCCTCAGAGCTACCCATTCGTCTTCTACTGTATTTCTTTCCCCCATTCCTGTCAATTGTTCCCTTATGCTCTCCCTGAAACTCTGTACAACCTCTGGTTTAGTCAGTTTACCCAGGTCCCAGGTCTGGCAGGTAGTGAAAGATATTCCGTGGGGCCGATAACAGGGCCTCTGCGGTTCGTTGATGAACAGGTTTTGGGAGTTATCTGTGGCTGACGAAGTCTCTGAGCCAGAGGCAGTCGACCACCCTGTTCCAGAGGAAGCTTTTTGGCCCACAAGGTCTGGGCATTCACAGAGGATGGGTTTGCTGGTAGTTGGGAGCTCCAACGTTAGGCATGTAATGGGGCCCTTAGGAACATGGCTGCCAAGGAGGGGAAGGAAGCCAGTGTGCACTCCGTGTACATACTGGAGGGAGTCATTCCCGATGTGGAAAGGGTGCTTCCGGATGCCGTGAAGAGTACAGGGTGCAGCCAACTGCAGGTAGTGGCCCATGTCAATACCAATGATGTGTGTCGAATTGGATCGGAGGAGATTCCCTCTAGTTTCGGGCGGCTTGCGGAAATGGTAAAGACTGCCAGCGTTGCTTCCAAGATTAAGGCGAAGCTCACCATCTGCAGCATCGTTGACAGAACAGACTGCGGTCCTTTGGTGCAGAGCCGAGTGGAGGTTCTGAATCAGAGGCTCAGGCTGTTCTGTGACCATGTAGGCTGCATATTTCTTGACTTGCGCCATCGGGTGGTGGGTTTCTGGGTTCCGCTTAATAGGTCAGGAGTCCACTACACACAGGAAGCGGCTACACGGGTAGCGGGGCCTGTGTGGAAGTGACAGGGTGTTTTCTTAGGTTAGAGGGTCTCAGGTAACCACAGAAGGGGCGTCCGTCTGAAAGTGGGCAGGTAAAACACAGTAAGGTAGTTGTAGAAACGATTGGTATTATAGTTGTAAATTGTCGTAGCTGCATTGGGAAAGAACCAGAGCTCCAAGCCCTAATAGAAAGCACTGAAGCTCAAATAGTTAAAGGTACAGAAAGCTGGCTAAAGCCGGAAACAAGTTCAGCCGAAATTTTTTCAAACTATCTAACAGTGTTCAGAAAGGATACATTAAATATAGTTGGTGGTTGAGTATTTATTGCTGTCAGAAGTAGTTTGCCTTGTAGTAAAATTGAAGTAGATAGTTCCTGCGAAATAGTATGGGCAGAGGTTATACTTGACAATCGGACTAAACTGCTTATTGGATCGTTTTATCGCCACCCCGACTCAGAAGATAGTTGCTGAACAGTTCAAAGAAAACTTGAGTCTCATTTCAAATAGGTAACCCACTCATACAATTATAGTCGGTGGCGACTTCAATCTACCCTCGACATGCTGAAAAAATTATACGTTTAAAGCCGGCGGCAGGCATAAAACGTCATCCGAAATTGTACTGAATACTTTCTCAAAAAATTATTTTGAACAATTGGTTCATGAGCCTACTCGAAGCGTAAGTGGTTGCGAAAGCATAGTTGACCTCTTAGCAACAACTAATCCTCAGTATTAGGACGAATACAGGGATTAGCGACCACAAGGCAGTTGCTGCTGGGCTGAATACCGTATCACCCACAACAATCAGAAAGATACGCAAAGTACATCTATTTAAAAAGCTGATAAAAATGCTCTTAACGCCTTTTTAAGAGTTACTTACGAGCTGATCACGTAAGGGTAGAAAAGATGTGGAATGATTTCAAAGAGATAGTATCGACGGCAATTGAGAGGTATATACAACATACATTAGTAAGTGATGGTACTGATCGCCTATGGTACACAAAATGGGTCAGATTGCTGTTGCAGAAGGAACGAAAAAAGCATGCCAAATTTAAAAGAACGCAAAATCCCGAAGATTGGCAAAGATTTGCAGAAGTTCAAATTACAGAGCGCGTGCTTCAATGCGATATGCTTTTTAGTGATTTCCACAACGAAACACTGTCTCGAAATCTGGCAGAATACCCAAAAAGTTTCTTTCCACGGTCTATAAAAATCCACAAGAAAATGCCGTTAGTGTCAAAAAACAAACGGGTGGCTGTAATATTTCCGACTGGCAGAGTTTTATGTGCTTTGTTGTTTTGTTGATAGAGACAATAAGACCCCTGACGATTGACTGCTATTTTGCCTCTGTCACCCATGGACCTTGCCGCTGGTGGGGAGGCTTGCGTGCCTCAGCGATGCAGATAGCCGTACGGCAGGTGCAACCACAGCAGAGGGGTATCTGTTGAGAGGCCAGACAAACGTGTGGTTCCTGAAGAGGGGCAGCAGCCTTTTCAGCAACTGCAGGGGTAACAGTCTGGATGATTGACTGATCTGGCCTTGTAACATTAACCAAAACGGCCTTGCTGTGATGGTACTGCGAACGGCTGAAAGTAAGGGGAAACTACAGTGGCAAGACGCAATCAATACCTTAACTGGGCAGTAACAACGGAGAAGTCACAGATGACAGTGCCACCAAAGCAGAGTTATTAAACATGGTTTTCCGAAACTCCTTCACCAAAGAAGACGTAGCAAGTATTCCCGAATTCCAATCAAGAACAACTGCGAAGATGAGAAACATAAAAGTAGATATCCTCGGTGCAGCAGAGCAGCTTAAATCACTTAATAGAGGCAAGGCTTTGCGTCCAGATGGTATACCAGTCAGGTATGCAATAGCCCCATAGTTAGCAATTATATACAACCGCTCGCTCACAGAAAGTTCCGTACCTGAAGACTGGAAAGTTGCTCAGGTCAATCCAATACCCAAAAAGGGAAATAAGAGTAATCCTTTGAATTACAGGCCCACATCACTAACGTCGATTTGCAGTAGAGTTTTGGAACATATACTGTATTCTAACATTATGAAGTACCTCGATGAAAACGATTTACTGACACATAGTCATCACGGATTCAGAAAATAACGTTCTTGCGGAACACAAATACCTCTTTATATAAAAAAAAAAGGCTCTGAGCACTATGGGACTTAACTTCTGAGGTCATCAGTCCCCTAGAACTTAGAACTACTTAAACGTAACTTACCTAAGGACACCACACACATCCATGCCCGAGGCAGGACTCGAACGTTCGACCGTAGCGGTCGCGCGGTTCCAGACTTTAGCGCCTAGGACCGCTCGGCCATCCCGGCCGGCTACCTCTTTATACTCCTGAAATAATGAGTGCTATCGACACGGATGTCAAATTTACTCCATATTTTTACATTTTAAGAACGCTTTCGACACCGTTTCTCACAAGCGTACTCTAACCAAACTATGTGCCTATAGATATCGCCTCAGGTGTGGGACTCGATTCGTGATTTCCTGTCAGAGATGGTTCAAATGGCTCTGAGCACTATGGGACTTAACATCTGAGGTCATCAGGCCCCTAAAACTTAGAATTACTTAAACCTAACTAACCTAAGGGCATCACACACATCCATGCCCGAGGCGTAGTTCCACACTGAAGCGCCTAGAACCGCTCGGCCACACCGTCTGGCCCTGTCAGAAAGGTCACAGTTCATAGTAATAGACGGAAAGTCATCGAGTAAAATAGAAGAAATATCCGGCGATCCCCAAGGAAGTGTTATAAGCCCTCTATTGTTCCTGATCTATATTAACGACATGGGAGGCAATCTGAGTAGCCCTCTTAGATTATTTGCAGATGATGCTGTCATTTACCGTCTCGTAAAGTCATCAGAAGTAGAAAACGAATTGCAAAATGATTTAGATAAGATATTTGTGTGGAGCGAAAAGTGGCAATTGATCCTGAATAAAGAAATGGGTGAAGTTGTTCACAAGAGTACTAAAAGAAATCCGCTAAATTTCGATTACGCGATACTTCACGCAAATCTGAAAGCTGTAAATTCCACTAAATATTTAGGGATTACAGTTACAAATAACCTAAACTGGAACTATCACATATTCAATGTTGTGGGTAGAGTAAACCAAGGACTGCGATTCATTGGCAGAACACTTAGAAGGTGCAACAGATCTACTTAAGAGACTGGTTACACTACACTTTTCAGCTCTATTCTGGATTATTGCTGTGCGGTGTGGGATCCGTATCAGGTGGGACTGACGGATGATCTTGAAATGGTTCAAAGAAGGGCGGCTCGTTTTGTATTATGGCGAAATAGGGGAGATAGTACCACAGACATGAAGGAGTGACAACCATTACAACAAAGGCGTTTTTCGTCGCGACGGGATTATCTCATGAAATTTCAATCACCAGTTTTCTCCTCCAATTGCGAAAACGTTCCCTTTGCACCCACCTACATAGAGAGATATGATCATCACGATAAAATAAGAGAAATCAGGGATCGCACAGAAAAATTTAAGTGCTCGTTTTTCCCGTGCGCCATTCGAGAGTGGAACGTTAGAGAGACAGCTTGAAGGTAGTTCATTGAACGCTCTGCCAACTACTTAATTGTGAATAGCAGAGTAATCACGTAGATGTAGATGCCTCCGGTCCAGATTGTATACCAGCCGTATTCCTTTCAGAGTATACTGATTCAACAGATCCATATTTAGCAATCATACACAACCAGTCGCTCTTCGAAAGGTCTGTACCTAAAAACTGTAAAGTTGCACAAATCACACCAGTACCCAATAAAGGAAATAGGATTAAGCTGCTGATTTGCAGACCCACATCATTAAGATCGATTTGTGTCAGGCTTTTGAAGCATACACTGTGTTCAGATATTACGAGTTGTCCCGAAGGAAACGATATATTGACAAATAATCAGCACGGATTCTGAAAATACCGTTCTTTTGGCACACAACTGGGTCTTTATTCTCCGGAGTAATGAGTGCCATCGACAGGGAATGTGAAATATTTTCCATAGTTTAGGATTTCCAGAAGGCTTTCGCCACCAAGAAGAGGATATTATTGTTTAACGTCCCGTCGATTACTAGGTCATTAGAGAATTAGGAAAGGATACAGAAGGAAATCGGCGGTGCCCCTTCAAAGGAACCGTCTCGGCATTGGTCTTAAGCAATTAAGGAAAATCACGGGAAATCTATATTAGGATGGCCGGAGACGGGACTGAAGAATAGTCCTCGCGAATGTGAGTCCAGAGAGCTAAACGTTGCGCGACCTCTTTTGGTGCTTTCGACATCTTTCCTCACAAGCGACTTCTAATTAGTTTGTGGACCTATGTAGTTTCGGCTGCGTTGTGCGGCTGGATTCCTAATTTCCTTCCGGTAACGTCACAGTTCGTACTGACTAATGGAAAGTCATCGAGTAAAACAGAAGTAATGTCTGGCGTTCCCCAAGGAAGTGTTACAGGTCCTCTATTGTTCCTGATCTACATAAACAATTTAGGAGGCAATATGAGAACGCTCTTAGACGGTTTGCAGTTGATGCTGTCATTTACCATCATGAAATAAGATGATACAAAAGAATAGCAAAATAATTTAGTCATATATCCATATGGTTTGAAAGGCAGCAATTGACTCTAAATAATAAAGAGTGTGAAGTCATCCACATGACAATTAAAAGAAATCAGTTAAATTTAGGTTTCACGAAAAATCACATAAATCGAAAGTCTGTGAATCCAACTAAATACTTAGGGATTACAATTATGAATATGTTAAACCGGAAGAATCACATAATATTGTGGGGAAAGCATGCCAAAGACTGTAATCATTAGCAGAACACTTAGAGAATGCAATAGTTCTACTTAAGAGATTGTTTACTCCATGCTTGTCCGCCCTCTTGTGGAGTATTGCTGTGGGGTTTGGGATCACAGCGAACTGACAGAGGAGAGCGAAAAAGTTCAAAGAAGGACAGCTCGTTTTCTATCATCGTGAAACAGCTGAGAGAAGGCGACGGGAAATACGTGGACTAGGGTGGCAATAATTAAAAGAACTGCTGTATCCTTTACTGAGGGGTCTTCTCGTGAAACTCCATTCACTAACTTTCTCCTCCGATTGCGAAAATACACTGTTGCGTCCACCTACATAGGAGAAATAATCATTATGATACAATAAGAGGTTTCAGATCTCGCACAGATAGATCTAACGGCTCGTTTTTCCGGCGTGCCGTTCGAGAGTAGAACGGTAGAGAAATAACTTGAAGGTGGTTGTGTGTGTCCTCTGTTCATTGTGAATTGCAGAGTAATAATGTAGATGTATAAATTTAGGCATGTTTTTCTAGCATTACATTGTATACGCACAATAAGCAAACATTCGATTTTTGTTGTTTGCTATCGTAGTATTGTAATCTTAATGGCCTTAGTCTATCAGAAAATAATCACGGATCTCTGTGACCAGCAGAGAAAAATGTTAGCCCCTTTTCCATACGTCAGCTACAGATAAATAAGGGGGTTTATCCTGTACCGGCAAGCTAGAGGTCGGAGTAATAATACAGGGCTATTACAAATGATTGAAGCGATTTCATAAATTCACTGTAGCTCCATTCATTGACATGTGGTCACGACACACTACAGATACGTAGAAAAACTCATAAAGTTTTGTTCGGCTGAAGCCGCACTTCAGGTTTCTGCCGTCAGAAGCTCGAGAGCGCAGTGAGACAAAATGGCGACAGGAGCCGAGAAAGCGTATGTCGTGCTTGAAATGCACTCACATCAGTCAGTCATAACAGTGCAACGATACTTCAGGACGAAGTTCAACAAAGATCCACCAACCGCTAACTCCATTCGGCGATGGTATGCACAGTTTAAAGCTTCTGGATGCCTCTGTAAGGGGAAATCAACGGGTCGGCCTGCAGTGAGCGAAGAAACGGTTGAACGCGTGCGGGCAAGTTTCACGCGTAGCCCGCGGAAAATTGGCTCATGCCACAACTGGAGACCGACAGCGCCGACTTCATCTTTCAACAGGATGGTGCTCCACCGCACTTCCATCATGATGTTCGGCATTTCTTAAACAGGAGATTGGAAAACCGATGGATCGGTAGTGGTGGAGATCATGATCAGCAATTCATGTCATGGCCTCCACACTCTCCCGACTTAACCCCATGCGATTTCTTTCTGTGAGGTTATGTGAAAGATTCAGTGTTTAAACCTCCTCTACCAAGAAACGTGGCAGAACTGCGAGCTCGCATCAACGATGCTTTCGAACTCATTGATGGGCACATGCTGCGCCGAGTGTGGGAGGAACTTGATTATCGGCTTGATGTCTGCCGAATCACTAAAGGGGCACATATCGAACATTTGTGAATGGCTAAAAAAAACTTTTTGAGTTTTTGTATGTGTGTGCAAAGCATTGTGAAAATATCTCAAATAATAAAGTTATTGTAGAGCTGTGAAATCGCTTCAATCATTTGTAATAACCCTGTATTTACAGAGGAACAACGTCACGCGCTCTCCTCTTGTACTCGTACTATGCCCGCAGCCTGCAGCTGCAGTGGCGAGGGCTCGCAGAGGGCCGGTTGCTGGGTTACAGAAGGGCCGCAGCCGTCGCCCCGGGCCGTGTCCGCGCAGCGGGGCGCGTGTCGCGCGCAGGGACTGACCGCTGAGGCGCGCCGCCCCCACCGCCCCCGGCGGCGGCGTTAATTACCGCCTCCACCTGCCGCCGCCACAGCCACGCCAACACCCACGTCCGCGGCCACCCACAGGGCTCGCTGCTCCTCCTTGTCCGTCGGCGTTCGTCCTCAACGGACTTCGCGTTAAAGCGAGCGAGGTAGCCCAGCGGCGAAGAGGAGCGGCGTGTGGACATCTTCTACTTCTTCTCCTTCTTCTTCTTGAGTTACGGCCGCTGTAGGACCACGGGTAGCCCCTTCGTGGACTGCATTTTCCTCTTCTTCTCCCAGAACCTCTTCATTCTTTCTCTTCTTCTCTCCCGCTCTTCTTCCGAGATCTTCAGTTTCCGTTTCTCCTGGTGGCTCCACTGGTGACATTCTAATCTTTTCCTGTATTCTTCTCTGTCATTGATCTCTGGCATATTTGTCGGTGTATATTTGTTCCTACAGTTTTCCTTTCCTTCTACCTTGATCCCCAATTCCAACCAGTCCTTCCGAAGTTCAACAATCCACTTGATTCCTGTCTTTCGCCTTGTCCATCCTGTTGTTTCCAACACTCTCTTCGTCATTCTGTCCATGCTCACCCTAACTACATGCCCAGCAAATCTTCCCCGGATATTGTTCTCATGTTCCGGAACAATTCTTCCCTAGGTCTTCGCATCCACCTCTCTCCACCTCTTTTGGGACCTAGTATTTTTCTCTCTTCTTTCTATAGTTGTTCTGCCCCATTTCTTCCTAGTGTCATCGTCTCAGCAGCATATAATACTGCATTCCTCACTGTTGCCTTGTAGTGGCTTGTCTTTGCCTCTGTGGATATATTCTTTTTATTGTATATCTCTCTCGTCATGCAGAAGGCTGACCTCATCTTCTTTATCCTCTCTGTTATTCCTTCCTCGCTCCTGTTCCTTCCTGTTATAAATTCTCCCAGGTATTTAAATTTGTCCACCATTTGCACAGTGCCTTCCGGTGTTTCCCAGCCTACAGTGGTGTTTAATGTCTTTGTCTTGTTATAGGCGATCCTCAGTCCCACCTTTCTGGCTACCTTACTTGTCGACTTGTGTCTTTGCGTCCTCTTCCGTCTCACTTACTATTGCTATGTCATCTGCAAATGCTAGGCAGTCCACTTGAACCGTACTCTCCTTTTGGTCCTCCACATGGGTCTTTGGACATCCTCATTTAACTTTGCTGTTGTTTCCATAAACCTGTTTTGGGAAATACTGACGCCGTTCTTTGAAAAGAACACAACCGATTTCCATGTCTCACGTCCGGCTTTGTGTTCCACCTCTACCGGCCTCGTTGCCCTTACGTTGAATCCTCTCTTCCATTATAGTGACGAATAATCAGAGAGGCCGAAGTAAGCGATGGACGATGTACTCCTTCACAAAATCATTAAAACTCCTTCTAGGCCTCTATTTCCACTTAAATTCAACAAACCTCCCAGAAGTCCGTTAACATTTGAAAATGCTCTAATTCACGCAATAATATAGGTTGTAACGTTGTTGCTTTAATTTTCTTTGAAAGCGGTGCTGATAGACAATAAAAGCGATTTAAAAGCTGTGAGCTGTCTGGGGAAGTTAACCTTGCATTACTGCGCAACTGTTTCACCAGGTATCTACTCTAGCTTACCAAATTCCCAACCAGACTAACATTAATTATAATCTTTTAATAGTCATACGACAACCGGTGATATATATATATATATATATATATATATATATATATATATATATATATATATATATAAAACAGAATTTAAATAAAAAGAAATAAATCAGTTTATATTTGGAAATTTATTTTAACATTGATCATTGAAATTTCAGCATATTAAACGTGAGTCATAACTAAGCAGGTGCCTTATTTAGGATTGTGAAAATGTGAGTTTGTAATCTTACGGAACACATCAAATATGGTGTAATATTGTAACTTTAATTTTGTTATGCTGAGATCGGTGCTAATAGACAATAAAAGCTGGGTTAAAAGCCGTGATCTGTCTGGGGACGTTAACAGTGGATTACTGGGCAACTGTTTCATCAGATATTTAGTCTTGGTTTACCAACCAGACTAACATTAATGATAATCTTTTAATAGTCATACAAAACCGGTAATATATATATATAAAGGATAATTTAAATAAAAAGAAAGAAATCAGTTTATATTTGGAAATTTATTTTAAGATTGTTCATTGAAATTTCAGCGTATTATACGTGAGTTATAACTGAGCTGGTGCCTTATTTACGATTAAAAAAAAATGTGAGATTGTAATTTTACGGAACACATAAAATATGGAGCCAAGATTGGGAGACTGTATACAACACTGCATTCATAAAATCACACACGAAGAACATTGAAACATAAGCAAGAAGAAATTAACCACAACCAACAGATTCAGTTTTTACCCAAAGAAATTACGTTCATATCACAATCCTGTCCGTCATGTAATTACCACACACTGGTATACTAAATTCATATTAACTCTTTGTGAAGTCTTCGCAAAAAGAATAGCTGAGGGCTACTTTGATGATTACACCACATGCTTCACGTGGTCAACTTGGTTTACACAAAGCGTACAACTCCACAATAATTTTGATAATTAAAATACATTAGATCGAAAAGCAATTGACAAAAGAAAAACCTTGAACTGGTTACTAACGTCTTACTATTAACCTGATGGGTCAAACAGTTATATAAGCACGTGGTAGTGGTCTCGCAAAGTACACCCCACGTGGGTTGAACATAAAGAAAAGCATAAAGAAAAGTTGCTATATTAAAAAAAATATTCTCAAGACGAGACGTTATAATCTCACGCACATTCGGATTTAAGATTGATGAACTTAGAGTTACTGATCAACACGTGGTTCCACTTTACTCACAAAGTAGTAACAAAGCAACTACCGCAAAATAATCTGAATTTAACACGAGAATTACACTCCGCTGCACTTTAAGATAGCATTAGATATTTTAGAGCTAAACCTGAAATCAAGGTGATTAAATTTTCAGTTAGGCTGAACTTAAGAAATCCATTGTCCTACGGACTTAACAGACACGCGCTTAGCCGGAGATCTTACCACTTCAGACGCTCGCCACGGCCACACTGCAACTGCTCTACTGCCGAGCGTGCTTCGTGAGGGTGGCTCACAAAGACCAACGGAAGTGGCCAGAGGGGCAGCTTCCTATACCAACATGACAACGGACGGACAGGACCATACTAAGGATAGAAACCTCTTTGCTTTTAGGAAGCGTAGCTACCTGTTCCGACGTTGGTCCTACTGTTCTGTAGCAGACAGCCTTGTCTGCTACCCTCAAGCATGCAACTAGAAATACATATGCTCATTCATCCTCTCACACAAAAGGGAAGGGGGATGACAGTATCTTATCATATACAGTATATAAAAGAAAGCGGATGTAGGTTCCGTATGAGACTGTGTGACATGAATTACATATAAGAATTACATATAAACTGTGCTTTAAAGTGTAGTAGTGTGACAGATCGTTCTTGTTTATGTGTAAAAGTAACACGTTCCACTGCTCAGTCTCCTCCCAGATAGTCAGAAACGCCACAGTACATTTAGAAGAGGAATTTATTCCATAAATGGCAACAGATTTAAGAAATTAAACATGAAAGGAATCCAACAGAGACCTTTCATAACCCCAACGCTCCGGGAAAAGACTGTGCAGGGAATTTTCTGGCCATGCTAGGACATTCCCAAGCAGGCTTCTCACACCCTACTTAAACCAAAAGTGTAAAAGAAAAGGCAAAAGGACACCAGCTACTTGCTAAAACACAATAATTTCAACACATCTTTAGAATCTACCAATTTAAACAGAAAAAAAAGAACACAATCTGTGACACCTATTTAAAAGGTAGTGTAGACCTAATTCGGTCAGCAAGTAAAAACAATGGTTCCTGTGTCATTAATATGAAAACAATTTCTGGTTGTTACCCTTATGGAGTTCACCAGTATTTGCTCATTGCAAGAGCCAACTGATCACAGGAAAATTTATGACTGTTTATTAACAAGCAAAATTTATGAAAATAGCAAAGGTGCCACAGCAATTAAAAAAATAACATCAAATAACATCGGTATTAAAAAGCAGAACATAACAATGCACAATCTGCAAAAGCAACAAAATGATAAGAGAAAAAACATGTTTTACAAAGTGGTTATCGCAAAAAAAATTCTATATCGTATAAAACTAATAATTTGTAGAATTAAAATAACTATGTGGCACTCATTTAATCACTCTACTATATTTCAATTAGCTAGCAAACAATGAGCACTGTGTCATTATACTGAAACTACAATAATTATGTGATTGTTACCCTTAAGGGGTTCCTCACAGTAAATATGCCCCAAGGAAAGGCTAATCGATCAGTTCAATGAGAATAAAAAGCTATCTGACTGATAAACGAAGCAATGCCACAGCAATGAATTTACGAAACAAAATATCACAAATCTAATACATCACACAAAAACAAACATTGACAAATAAAACAGTACAATAGTCAACATCTAAAACAAAAAAAACACCTATAAATAAAACACCTGCAAAATACAAGAGTCAAAGTCTAAGAAAGATAAATAGAACACCCGCAAAATACAAGAGTCAGTCTAATAAACACCAATAAATCGAACTCCTGCAAAACACACGAGTCAGAGTTTCTCTGACAGAAACACACATATATGCACTGGACTAAGAACCGTATAATCACTGTTCACTGACACACTCAGTACTTCCACTGTTCCGAGGCACAATATAGGGGAAAGAGGGGGGGTTCGTCGCCGCAGCTGTCAGTAGGGATTTTTTTGGCCATCTATTGCGTGCGATCCCGCCGTCTCTGCCCTCTCATGAAGTTTCTCCCGTGTCACGTCATCTCGATTTGGTTCCATGTTTGTGTTGTCAAATTCGTGCGGTATCCTCGTTTGACACGCCAGGTTGATATTCCTGGGCAAGGATAACACTTAATGGCTCTTCTTTTGTGCCACCCTTAGCGACCAGAGAACATCGAACCATGATTTACTGTCGCTTGACAGTGGGCATCCGTCAGGAGATGTTGATAGGCGTCATTGAAGTCTGCCAGTTACTCTGGACAGTATGTGTCAAAAGGCTCCACGCCCTTTGTGTTGTTACATTCTTGGGTTGTCCTCAATTGGCTCGCCGGTTTGATATTCCTGGGCAAGGATGACACTTAATGGCTCTTCTTTTGTGCCACCCTTAGCGACCAGAGAACATCGAACCATGATTTACTGTCGCTTGACTGTAGGCATCCATCAGGAAATGTCGACAGGCGTCGTTTGCCGTCTGCAAGTTTCTCTGGGCAGTACCTGTCAAAAGGCTCCACGCCCCTTGTGTTGTTTCACCGCGGCCGTCTCGTCACGGTCGCGTGCGTGTGGTGCGTTGCCAGCAGGTGGATTTCCGCGCGGTGGACCGCTCGCCCATCTCAGGTCATCGCCTCGAGGAAAGGTCGCCCGGGGCGGCCGCCCATTAGCTCCAGGTACAAGGGAAAGTGTTTGCCGCGTACCTTCTTTTGTTGTCGGCCGCGCTCCCAAAGTGGCCTGGCTGACAGCGTGTCCTGCTGGGAAACCTGCCAGTTTACAACTAGTCCGGCTGCTCACGCTGTCTCTTAAGAGTTTTGCCAGTTCGCTTTCACGTTGTCAACTGCATTCACAGAAATTTTTCATCATCCTTATGTGATTACACAATGTCATACATAATACCACTTAGTATTGTCTTTCACAATTTTTAAGAACAAAGTGAGACTTAATATTTTTTTTAAATAAAAAAATTAGATGAATCGACAATATAAAATAAAATTTAAATGACTTGACAATGTAAAAAAAAAAGTGAAATGACTTGACAGTATAAAAATAAAAATTTAAATGAACTGACAATATAATATTTAAATCCACATCACTAATGTGGTTCACTTACGTTTTAATAAATCAAATGCTATTTATTAATTCACTAAAATGAATATGATTATGCCTTGTGCAAGTATAGGTCAGGACAGCATAGGGTTCACATATTATTTACACACACATACATGCACACCTGTTGTCTATTCTACAAACTAACTACCCATAAACATGCATTACTCAATATTCTACTTCTATCCACTACTAGTTAAGCCCATAAGCTACTTCAATGCTATTTCAACACCGTGTATATACCACTACAACATTGTTCTACTTCGTCCTCTTCTTGACGCTCGCGCCATACGTCTTGTCACATGATAAATATGGAGAACTTTCCTTAAACATACACATTAAAAAGAACAATGGTTATTTACACGCCAAAACATTTATACCAGTTCGCACACCTGAAAAGAGACTCGCAATTACACATTTATCATACTCATATATTCACACATAAAACAGTAAGAAAATTTCACCTAAAATTACGTTATCACAACAATTAATCACGCAGATGACTCTGAGAAGGTTAAAAATATTTGCATTATACAGGTTATGTTACATTTTCTTACCCATTTTGCTGCGATTTCGTTCCTTCTTTACGTTACCTTTCGCTTCCAAATCAGTTATTTCGCCTGTGGTGGTTATTCTGGATTCATTTCTCATGAATGGCAAAATTGTGGTCACCTCTATTCTGTAAAACAGTATCATCTTAACATATTGAACTTACAACAGACACAAAAGATCCGAATCCTCCTGTAGTTTAAATGACAAATGTTTTGCTTTATCCTTATTACCTTAAACCAAGCTTTCCTTCGTTCCCATAATCAAAATTATTTAATCATCCTCTACCTTCAAGAGGGAAATTTCTTCAGTACAAATCATATAGGCTGCAGTGCATCCCGCACCAGCGAAAACAGTAAGCTGTAATGCTCACAGCATCAGCAAAACACATAAACGTCGCTTTTCTAGGACAAGTATTAACGCAGAATAATTTTTTTAGGCTTTGGCCCAACATCAATCAAGACTACAAAAAGGATCCATATTTCCGGTCCATTCTCCATTTGCTGAAAAGCTGCTCGTATTTGACTACCACAATAATATTTCAGAGCCACGTAAATTACACAAACCACAATTCTTCTTTCACCTTGAAGGGAATCAATATACTTACGAAATCCACAGACAGCACTTTACGTACTCAGCTATAAAGAACAAAAAAAGACATATATCATCAATATTAACATATTATCGCATATAGGAAGCCAATGGTTCAACAATCGTATTATCGCATCCTGTTTTCAAGATTCCAAACTTACTCATTCCTTTCTCAGAGTTCTCCTATCTTAAAATATTCATACAGCACGCATACTATAGTAAGAGATCCTCATTTATACTGACAGGTATAGAATAGTAATAGATAGATAGTAGCACTGAAAGCAAAAAATCGGAAACAAGGCTACTAACAGCTGGGGACCTGGGTTTGCCAGACCCATAATACCCACAGATCGGATATTCCCCTGAATTTATGCACTAATTCAGCCACGATCTTGCTTTCCTCAGGAGCGACTCTTTTCAATTTACACACAAAAAAACATAAACAGCATTTTACTCGTTCACAAAGAAACCTTTTATCTTCACGTTTGAATCAAACTAAATCCTAATTGCACAAGGAGAAAAAAAAATTAAAACATCACTTCACTCCATCACATAGAAACATCTTTATCATTAATTTTTACCAACATATTATTCAAAATGCATTCGTCACAAATTTAAACTAATCAGTTCCTTCTCCTCACCGTCCTCTCTACTTCTCACTGTCCTTTCTAGTCATTTGCCATGTCGCTCATTTGTTCCGATTGGGCGCCTTCTGCGCTGATCGTTTGTCATTGCCGGTTTTGTTCATTTCCATTTGCTGGATTATGTCTAGGGTTAGCCGGCCGAATTTCAACATCATGAGGTGCTCCGCCTACAGTCCTATTCCCACCGTGTTCACCGTGATATCGATTCTGGTTGCCGTAACTGTTCCGTTCACGATTCTGTCCACGTCCTCGATCATTTCTGTTGTTCCACCTGTGTTCGCGACTGTTACCCCAGTTTCTATACGGCCTGTCCCGATTATTGTTCCGTTCGCGTCGCGACGACCAGTCACGCCGTTGATTAGTACTACGGCCACGACTGCGATCGCGCTGCTGTGCCCCGTAATATCTTTGTGCCTGATTAGGCGGGCATTCTGCTGTATTGTATTCCAACTCTTGGAGAAGTGTTTTAAACGTTTCCACGTCCTCTTTGCATCGTCCCGCAAGAATGACGTGCCGCAAGTGCATCGGCAATTTGGTGATGCATATCCTAATTAGTTCCGCAGGCCCGTATGGGTCGTATAAAAATTGATTTGCCTGCAGCATGTGGTCGAATAGGCGTGCAGGGCTGCCGAAACCAGACTGGTTCAAATTTGGCAGCATAATTATGCCATGTTTGACCCTATCTTGTGCCGCTTCCGACCAATAGGCGGACAGAAAGGCTTGTCGAAACTCCCGAGTGGAGTTGCAGTGACGCGCTGCCGACCTCATGCGAATCGCCGGTTCGCCTTCCAAATAGCCACACATATATTCTATCTTATGTGAACTTGCCCAGTCGGGGGGAAGACAAAACTCAAATTGCTCGAGCCATGCACGTGGATGTATTCCTTTTTGCGAATTTCGGAATATCTCAAACTTTCTTACCGTAAGGAAATGTTTGAAATCAAATCCCCGCATTTCCTCCTGGCGAGGCCCTTGAATGTTTCTGTTTCTCTCATGTCTGCCCCTTAAATTACATTCTTCCCTGTCGTCAAAATCTCCCTCGTGGCCGGAGTCCCTCTCTGCACTGTTCGTACGGCTATTTTTAATGCTATTGACGAGTTCGGAATCACACGCCATGCGGTTTTCCAGGTGCGCCACGCGTTCTTGCAATTCGCCTGTTACAGCTCTGTTTTGCCTGTTCACTTCGAACTGTCCCTTCTGAAATCTCAGAAGAGAACGCACTTCTTCGGTCTCTGCGGCCGCTACCAGTCTAGTATTGTTCTCGCTTTCCGTCAGCTTCATCGTGCCTACAATGTCCGCTAATGCCACAATCTTATCATCAATTTGTCTCTTGTCCTCCGCCCCAGTCTGCTTCAATTGTTCTATTTGCTGTTCCAACGCGTGGATCGCTAAACTGTTGTCCGCTATTGTGTTTCTAACGGACGTGGGACAATGCGTTTCCGCCTCTTGGACACTCGAGAGTACCTGCTGGTGCTCCCTTTGGCATTCTTCCCTCAGCTCTAGGAAATTCCTAAGCAGCCGTTCTTCGCTTTCTTTAGATTCGGCATCGCCCCTCCGCTTGCTCTGTTCTAAGGCTTGCAGACGATCATCGATTTGTTCAAATGTACGGCCTAATTCTTTCATAATATCACTTTTTATCTCACTTGCCAGATTGTTTATTCTTTGTGAGATATCATCGGACACTCTCTGCATCGACTTGTCGACTTTATTTGTCTGCTGGATTAGTTTTTCGTCTATTTGTTCCCCTAGCTCCCGGATCGATTTTTCAGATTTCTGCGTCATTTGTTCGCCTAGCTCGCGGATCGATTTTTCGGATGATTCTTTTTGTTCTCGGAACGATTTTTCAAATGATTCTTTATTTTGTTGCAATAAGGCTTTCATGAGTTCTGCCAAATCAATTTGGTTAGTTGGAGGCAAATTAATTTGTGGCTCTGATGTGAGCCCGTTCGTCCTGTCTTGCATTTCGTCTGAAGTATTCCCCATTGCATTTTCGGAACCGCCCGACGCGTTAACATTCGAAATTAAATTATCCCCTTGGTCCATGTTGGTTAGGTTGTCGGACCGCTTACTTTTAGTTTGGTTACGTGTCTGCATTAGTGCAATTTATAACCGGTATGCGACACACTAATCAAAATAAATGTGTCCCACAAAAATTACGACAGTCACACGAAAGATACCCAACCTAGTACGCACTTTTTCACACGCAAAACAAATTTTTATCTTAGATCGAAACAGTGGAATTTACAAGCGAGAATAAAAAAACACACAGACATATAAAACACACAATTATAAAAAAAACACAACAAGACAAACAACGCAACGCCGATCAACAACGCCGTGAATCTTTTGAAAGTCTGCTCGGAAACAACGCAGAAGTTGTTTGAGCGCTGTAAGGAAAAAAAATTAAGATTATAACACGCTCGCAATCTAGCATTTCAGAGATTCCAGAGTCTAGCGGAATCACAGAACAGGGTCGCCATGTGTAATATTGTAACTCTAATTTGGTATGCTGATATAGAGTTGTAACTCTAATTTGGTATGCTGAAATCGGTGCTAATAGACAATGAAAGTGGGTTAAAAGCCGTGATCTGTCTGGGGACGTTAACCGTGGATTACTGGGCAACTGTTTCATCAGATATTTAGTCTTGGTTTACCAACCAGACTAACATTAATGATAATCTTTTAATAGTCATACAAAACCGGTAATATATATATATAAAGGATAATTTAAATAAAAAGAAAGAAATCAGTTTATATTTGGAAATTTATTTTAAGATTGTTCATTGAAATTTCAGCGTATTATACGTGAGTTATAACTGAGCTGGTGCCTTATTTACGATTAAAAAAAAATGTGAGATTGTAATTTTACGGAACACATAAAATATGGAGCCAAGATTGGGAGACTGTATACAACACTGCATTCATAAAATCACACACGAAGAACATTGAAACATAAGCAAGAAGAAATTAACCACAACCAACAGATTCAGTTTTTACCCAAAGAAATTACGTTCATATCACAATCCTGTCCGTCATGTAATTACCACACACTGGTATACTAAATTCATATTAACTCTTTGTGAAGTCTTCGCAAAAAGAATAGCTGAGGGCTACTTTGATGATTACACCACATGCTTCACGTGGTCAACTTGGTTTACACAAAGCGTACAACTCCACAATAATTTTGATAATTAAAATACATTAGATCGAAAAGCAATTGACAAAAGAAAAACCTTGAACTGGTTACTAACGTCTTACTATTAACCTGATGGGTCAAACAGTTATATAAGCACGTGGTAGTGGTCTCGCAAAGTACACCCCACGTGGGTTGAACATAAAGAAAAGCATAAAGAAAAGTTGCTATATTAAAAAAAATATTCTCAAGACGAGACGTTATAATCTCACGCACATTCGGATTTAAGATTGATGAACTTAGAGTTACTGATCAACACGTGGTTCCACTTTACTCACAAAGTAGTAACAAAGCAACTACCGCAAAATAATCTGAATTTAACACGAGAATTACACTCCGCTGCACTTTAAGATAGCATTAGATATTTTAGAGCTAAACCTGAAATCAAGGTGATTAAATTTTCAGTTAGGCTGAACTTAAGAAATCCATTGTCCTACGGACTTAACAGACACGCGCTTAGCCGGAGATCTTACCACTTCAGACGCTCGCCACGGCCACACTGCAACTGCTCTACTGCCGAGCGTGCTTCGTGAGGGTGGCTCACAAAGACCAACGGAAGTGGCCAGAGGGGCAGCTTCCTATACCAACATGACAACGGACGGACAGGACCATACTAAGGATAGAAACCTCTTTGCTTTTAGGAAGCGTAGCTACCTGTTCCGACGTTGGTCCTACTGTTCTGTAGCAGACAGCCTTGTCTGCTACCCTCAAGCATGCAACTAGAAATACATATGCTCATTCATCCTCTCACACAAAAGGGAAGGGGGATGACAGTATCTTATCATATACAGTATATAAAAGAAAGCGGATGTAGGTTCCGTATGAGACTGTGTGACATGAATTACATATAAGAATTACATATAAACTGTGCTTTAAAGTGTAGTAGTGTGACAGATCGTTCTTGTTTATGTGTAAAAGTAACACGTTCCACTGCTCAGTCTCCTCCCAGATAGTCAGAAACGCCACAGTACATTTAGAAGAGGAATTTATTCCATAAATGGCAACAGATTTAAGAAATTAAACATGAAAGGAATCCAACAGAGACCTTTCAATGGAGCCAAGATTGGGAGACTGCATACAACTCTGCATTCATAAAATAACACACAAAGAACGTTGAAACATATGCAAGAGGAAATTAACCACAACCAACCGAATCAATTTTCACCCAAAGAGGTTACGTTCGTAGCACAATCTTGTCCATCATGTAATTACCACACACTGGTATACTAAATTCATACTAACTCTCTGTGTAATCTTCCCGAAAAGAATAGCTGAGGGCTACTTTGATGATTACACCACATGCTTCACGTGGTCAACTTGGTTTACACAAAGAGTGTAACTCCACAATAATTTTGATAATTAAAATAAATTAGATCGAAAAGCAATTTACAAAAGAAAATCCTCGAACTGGTTACTATCTGTGAAATCTTCCCGAAAAGAATAGCTGAGGGCTACTTTGATGATTACACCACATGCTTCACGTGGTCAACTTGGTTTACACAAAGAGTGTAACTCCACAATAATTTTGATAATTAAAATAAATTAGATCGAAAAGCAATTTACAAAAGAAAAACCTCGAACTGGTTACTATCGTCTTACTATTAACCTGATGGGTCAAACAATTGTATAAGCACGTGGTACTGGTCTCACAAAGTACACCCCACGTTGGTTGAACATAAAGAAAAGTTGCTATATTGAAAAATATTGTCAAGACATCATCATCATCATCATTTAAGACTGATTACGCCTTTCAGCGTTCAGTCTGGAGCATAGCCCCCCTTATACAGTTCCTCCATGATCCCCTATTCAGTGCTAACATTGGTGCCTCTTCTGATGTTAAACCTATTACTTCAAAATAATTCTTAACCGAATCCAGGTACCTTCTCCTCGGTCTGCCCCGACTCCTCCTACCCTCTACTGTTGAATCCATGAGTCTCTTGGGTAACCTTGCTTCTCCCATGCATGTAACATGACCCCACCATCTAAGCCTGTTCGCCCTGACTGCTACATCTATAGAGTTCATTCCCAGTTTTTCTTTGATTTCCTCATTGTGGACACCCTCCTGCCATTGTTCCCATCTACTGGTACCTGCAATCATCCTAGCTCCTTTCATATCCGTAACCTCAACCTTGTTGATATGGTAACCTGAATCCACCCAGCTTTCGCTCCCATACAACAAGGTTGGTCGAAAGATTGAACGGTGCACAGATAACTTAGTCTTGGTACTGACTTCCTTCTTGCAGAAGAGAGTAGATCGTAGCTGAGCGCTCACTGCATTATCTTTGCTACACCTTGCTTCCAGTTCTTTCACTATGTTGCCATCCTGTGAGAATATGCATCCTAAGTACTTGAAACCGTCCACCTGTTCTAACTTTGTTCCTCCTATTTGGCACTCAATCCGTTTATATTTCTTTCCCACTGACATTACTTTCGTTTTGGAGATGCTGATCTTCATACCATAGTCCTTAAATTTCTGATCTAACTCTGAAATATTACTTTGCAAACTTTCAATCAAATCTGCCATCACAACTAAGTCATCCGCATATGCAAGACTTCTTATTTTGTGTTCACATATCTTAATCTCACCCAGCCAGTCTATTGTTTTCAACATATGATCCACATATGAACAACAGTGGAGACAGGTTGCAGCCTTGTCTTACCCCTGAAACTACTCTGAACCATGAACTCAATTTACCGTCAACTCAAACTGCTGCCTGACTATCCATGTAAAGACCTTTAATTGCTTGCAAAAGTTTGCCTCCTATTCCATAATCTTGTAGAACAGACAAGAACTTCCTCCTAGGATCCTGGTCATATGCCTTCTCTAGATCTATAAAGCATAGATACAATTCCCTGTTCCACTCATAACACTTCTCCAATATTTGCCATAAGCTAAAGATCTGGTCCTGACAACCTCTAAGAGGCCTAAACCCACACTGATTTTCATCCAATTGGTCCTCAACTAATACTCGCACTTTCCTTTCAACAATACCTGAGAAGATTTTACCCACAACGCTGATTAAAGAGATACCTCTGTAGTTGTTACAATCTTTTCTGTTAGCATGTTTAAAGATTGGTGTGATTATTGATTTTGTCCAGTCTGATGGAACCTGTCCCGCCTCCCAGGCCATTTCAGTTATCCTGTGTAGCCATTTAAGACCTGACATTCCACTGTATTTGATGAGTTCCGACTTAATTTCATCCACCCCAACCGCTTTATTGCACTGCAATCTATTGACCATTCTTTCCACTTCCCCAAATGTGATCCTATTTCCATCATCATTCCTATCCCATTCTAACTCGAAATCTGAAACATTACTGATCGCATTTTCACCTACATTGAGCAACTCTTCAAAATATTCCCTTCATCTGCCCAAGGCTTCCACAGGATTCACCAGCAGTTTTCCTGACCTGTCCAAAATACTTGTCATTTCCTTCTTACCTCCCTTTCGAAGACTGCTAATTACACTCCAGAATGGTTTTCCAGCAGCTTGACCCATAGTCTCCAACCTGTTTCCAAAGTCTTCCCAAGATTTCTTCTTGGATGCTGCAATTATCTGTTTGGCTTTGTTTCTTTCTTCAACATAACTTTCTCTGTCTACCTGGGTTCTGGTATGTAGCCATTTTTGATACGCCTTCTTTTTTCTTTTACAGGCTGCCTTGACTGTATCATTCCACCAAGCTGTTTGCTTCATCCTACTTTTACACACTACTGTTCCAAGACATTCTTTAGCCACTTCTAGTACTGTATCCCTGTATC
The DNA here is from genome assembly GCF_023864275.1 of Schistocerca cancellata. Classification (NCBI taxonomy): domain Eukaryota; kingdom Metazoa; phylum Arthropoda; class Insecta; order Orthoptera; family Acrididae; genus Schistocerca; species Schistocerca cancellata. Next base: position 349,596,828 of record NC_064633.1, on the reverse strand, counting down.
TTGTCCATTCCTTTTACAATGACTGTAATTGACTACATTCAACTAACTGGTACCTTTCTGAGATCGCTGTTATGTACTTGTGCCTGATTTCCTTATCCTGAAGTTTCTCCACTCTTATCCTCCTACATATGGACCTGACCTCCTGCACTTTCGGCCTCACAATCCCAATTTCACTGCAGATTAAATAATGATCAGTGTCATCAAAGAATCCCCTGAATACACGTGTGTCCCTCACAGCCTTCCTGAATTACTGATCTGTTATTATATAGTCAATGACAGATCTGGTTCCCCTGCCTTTCCAAGTATACCGGTGAATGTTCTTATCTTTAAAAAAGGAGTTTGTGATTACTAAGCCCATACTGGCACAGAAATCCAAGAGTTGTTTCCCGTTCCTGTTGGCCTCCATATCCTCTCCAAATTTACCCATAACCTTTTCATACCCTTCTGTTCGATTTCCAATCCTGGCGTTAAAATCACACATGAGCAGAACACTGTCCTTGTCCTTTACTCTAACAAGTACATCACTGAGTGCCTCATAAAAACTATCCATCTTATCTTGATCTGTCCCTTCACAATGCGAATATACTGACACAATCCTAATTTTCTTGCTAGACACTGTCAAATCTATCCACATCAGTCGTTCGTTTACATACCTTATTGCAACTACGCTGGGTTCCATTTCTTTCCTGATGTAAAGCCCTACACCCCATTGTCCTATTCCTGCTTTGACTCCTGACAGGTAGACCTTGTATTCTCCCACTTCCTCTTCTTTCTCACCCCTTACCCGAATGTCACTAACAGCTAAAACGTCCAGCTCCATCTTACTTGCAGCCTCTGCCAGCTCTACCTTCTTCCCAGAGTAGCCCCCATTGATATTAATAGCTCCCCATCTCATTACCATTTGTTTGCCAAGTCGTATCTTAGGAGTCCCTGGTTTGTCAGTTAGAGGTGGGACTCCGTCACCTCCAACGGTCCGAGGAATTTTGCTCTGATTGTTGCCAGCATAATATTTAAAGTACCAGGGAAGCAGGTTGCTAGCCTTACTTGCCCCGAGTCCCATTGGGTTTTACCCCTAACGGCTGAGGGACTAACCGGTGGATTTGGTAGTCTTTGCCGTATGAGCACAAAGGTGACCACGACTCAGAAAATGTCCGAGATGCCCAGCCTTGTTCCAAAGTAACTGGTATCCCGACTGTCGGGACCACTTACTTGGCCACTCATACGTTGCCCGTGGTTCATGAACTAGGACATGACTACAGGAACCCACAACATGAACCAAGACGAAACGTTAAAATCTCACGCACATTCGCATTGAAGATTGATGATGCTAGTTAGAGTTACTGATCAACACGTGGTTCCACTTTACTCACAAAGTAGTGACAAAGCAACTACCGGAATATATTCTGAACTTCACACGAGAATTACACTGCGCCGCAATTTAAGATAACATTAGATATTAGGTAGACGGAGGGAAAACATGACACACGTACCAGAAATGACATGAGGTTTTACTGAAACCCAAAAAGGTGCACAAAATGACCAACAGACGCTGTTCCTTATAATACAATAGCAATAATTAGCATAAAATAGATTTTTAACGAACACGATATTCCTTATAACAAATGCTCAAAGTGGAAATGCCATTGCATGACGAGAAAGTCACAGTGGGATGTGAATTTATCACATCAGTCGTAACCGAACGCTCTTCGTTTTTTCCCGTAGGAAATGTGGGGTGCTGCTCTTACATTGTCAACGTGACGAGTGCGAGGTACGCTGAATTGTTATAGAATCGCATCATCCCTAGCCTGCTGATATAAACACCTGTTGAAGATACAACTTTTATGCAGGATGGCGCTCCACCGTATATTGTCACGCGCGTGAAAGATATCATGCACACTTGATTTGATGAGGATCGCGTGCTAGTAGATGATTTCTGTAGGTTGTGGCTCACTTTTGGCACTCCATTCGCTCGCTATTTCGCCCAAATCCCATTTTCCATCTGCTTTAGCATAATTTTCAGGTATAACTCACTCATTTTTCATCTTGGTGAACGTAAGAAAATAATGGTGAACGTAAGAAAATAAATGGGTGAACGTAAGAAAAGAATGGTTATCCGAGCTAGTTCCCCAAAATCCCCAAAATTGTTCTTCTTTAACTCACTTTTTAGCTCAAATCCTCTCAAAATTCACCGCCTTTCACCTATTTATTTTCTCATTATCTCACCATTCTTTTCTTACGTTCACCTATTTTTTTCTTATGTTCACCTATTTATTTTCTTACGTTCACCAAGATGAAAAAATGAGTGAGTTATACCTGAAAATGAATGTAAAGCAGATGGAAAATGGGGATTTTGGCGAAATAGCGAGCGAACGGAGTGAGTGGGCTGGATAGCCAAAAGTGAGCCGAAACCTACAGAAATCTTCTTCTCATGCAGATCTACCACGTCCGTCGTTCTTGGCCTCTCAGGTCCCTGGACTGCATTCCGTGTCAATATTGGCTGTGGGGTTACCTGAATTTGCAAGTGTATTACGATCGTTCAGCCTCATTAGGGATGCTAAAAGACAACACCCAACGGTAATGTTCACCATTCCCACTAATACGCTGTACAGTGCTGTTCACAGTATTGTCCCTCAACTACAGATGCTGCTCATGAACGACGGTCAGCATGATCAGCATTTGTTATAAAGAACATCTTCTTTGCTAAAAATCAACTGTTGTACTAAATATTGCTTTTGTATCATATGAAACACCATCTGTTGGCCATATCAACAAAACCTCTCTACCTACACTATTCCGTGAATTACCTAATTTTCAAATGTTGACGGATTTTTGGGTCACGTTGTACTTCTCTATGCACAACATATTGGATTTATTTCTTGTTTCTTTCGCGTATGGAGAAACACTCCGTCAATGCCACTGTAATTAGTCTACTGTAGCGATACATAAGTAAGTAAGTTCCCAGATTTCTCACTTAAAGATGGTTCTTATAACTTCGTAAGTGGGCTGTCTTGGGGTAGTTGGTGTCTATGTTCGAGCTTGTAGAGTTGTTGCTTGTCGATATCTCCGTGACGCTCTTTCTACGGTAACACTAATCTGTGACCATTTGTGCTGGACTTGTTTGCAGAGGTTCGTTATCCCTTGCAGTCATATTTGGTATGGGTCCTATGAACTTGAGGAGTATTCCAGCGTGGTCCAGACGAGAGTCTTGAAAGGAATCTCCTTTTCCGATGTACTGCATTTTCCCTGTATCCTACCACGAACTGATGTTTGCCAACTGCTTGAACGACGACTGAACTATATACCAAATAAATTCCACGTCCCTGCAAACTATTGTATCCAAATATTTGTATTAGTTGATTCCAGTCGTCAGTTGTTGATATTCTGTTCGTATAATACTAATCTTTTTCACTCTGTGAGGTGTATAATTTTACATTTACAACATTTAAAACCAGTTCTTTAGACTACATTTTGCATAACTAAGGGCGTAAACAGATGGAGAAAGGTATTCTCTGAGAACTGCACTTATAGTGAAAAGATCAGCTGTACTGCAGGCGAAATAAAGTTTCAGATTTTGCTTGGAACCTAAAAAAAGCATACAAAGGATTAAGTAAAAAAGGCAATGTATGCTGCCTTGTAAATGTTGTTTCGTGTGTTTGTAAGTAAGTATTTTTAGCAATAAATAAACACTGATGTATCGAAATATGAAATGTTGCTATAATATTTTCCTTGTTTTTCAAGTTCTCAGTAGTTCAAAGAATTTACCTTAAGACCTGTTTGAAGAACATCAACTACGAACTTTGCTTTCCTCCACTCCAACAGACTGCTGTTACTATATTGCAACTTTCAACTACCAAACTACACAGTAGACGGTACTCAGATAATATGAAATATTGAGGCCGACACTAATGACAAGTGACTCTCGTTACAGAAATACTGCACCAGGGATACTGCAGTAGACTCACTTGGCACGAGCAGTCATTTAAGACAAGAAGGTCGCTCATGTAAAAGGAGCATAAACTCATTCATGTAAGGATAGGGAAATAAACCGTGCCCTTTTCAAAGGAATCATCCCGGAACTTGCCTTCAGTGGTATAGGGAAACCATGGAAAACATAAATCGGGGTGGCCGAACGGGGGATGTGAATAGTCAACTCGAATGCAAGACCATTGCGGCCAATGTGCCTTCAACAGTCATGACATGGAATCAGGTAGTGCGTAGACATGCGCCTGGGCCATATTTCTAAGCGGTTAGTGTGATAGCCTACAATGCATTAATGGCTTTAACTGAAACACAGTGACGAACAAGTTTTCAGTCGGTCCGCAGCTCGTGGTCGTGCGGTAGCGTTCTCGCTTCCCACGCCCGGGTTCCCGGGTTCGATTCCCCGCGGGGTCGGGATTTTCTCTGCCTCGTAATGACTGGGTGTTGTGTGATGTCCTTAGGTTAGTTAGGTTTAAGTAGTTCTAAGTTCTAGGGGACTGATGACCATAGATGGTAAGTCCCATAGTGCTCAGAGCCATTTGAACCATTTTTGAACAAAGTTTTCAGTCAGTCAGGTCCCAGAAGTGTTCAACAGGTGGTGTATTGGACGAACATGCAGGTAACTTGTACGTTTCTCGCCAAATGTGGGCCGGCATTATTACACTCAAACAGGACACATGGAGCCAGAAAGAGATTTTCACTCTGCAACCGAGTGTGCACTGTTATGAAACTTCCTGGCAGACTAAAACTGTGTGCCGGACCGAGACTTGAGCTCGGGACCTTTGCCTTTCGCAGGTAGGGTAGGAGACGAGGTACTGGCAGAAGTAAATCTGTGAGGACGGGGCGTGAGTCGTGCTTAGGTAGCTCAGTTGGTAGAGCGCTTGCCCGCGAAAGGCCACAGTCCCAGTTCGAGTCTTGGTCCGGCACACAGTTTTAATCTACCAGGAAGTTTCAGGACATATGGAGTTCGGCAGGGCTTATATTGGGCACTACCATCAGTACATAGAATTGGAGCTCACGTACTGTCGCCAGAGGTGCCTTAAATCACTACACTTGGCGCTAAAAGACTACGCACTTTATAACGATCCGGTTTTTAGGTCTCGTTCATTATGTCTTCGCATTTATGCATACCCAAGTAATTAAAGAGAAAGTATAGTTATTTGTCTTACTTTGTAGTTCCAGAAAAGAGTGCAGTAATTGCATATGTGTAATACTTGTCGTACATGCAATGTTTTAAACGCAACTCATAGAACGATGGAAAGTCGCTTGTTTGTGGTCCGGAAACAGCGATATTGTAACTGTGGCAGGAATCCGTTGTTGACACCTGCCGAGTCAAGGAGCAGAAAAGATACGTCGAGGAACGATATAACCTAATGCACACCTGTCTTGAAAGCCAAGACTGTAGGAAAAGGGCAGAGAGAAACATAGTAAGTGTATGTGGACCGAAGGAAAGAACGAATGGGGAAGTTGCCTAGCAGAAGTTTTTGATCAACGCAATTTAAATCAGGGTTAATACTTCGTTTACAAGTCACGAAGGAAAGTTGTGTACATGGACGTAGAGAAAGCTTTTGACAATGTTGACTGGTCTACAATGTTTGAAATTCTGAAAGCAGCATGGGTAAAACAGAGGGAGCGAAAAATTACCAACTACAACGTTTTGCAGAAATTAGATTGCAGTTTTACGAGTCCAGGTGGATGAAAGTAGTAATGAAGTGAGACGGGTTTTTAGCCTCTCCCCAATGTTATTCAGCCTCTATATTGAACAAGGAATCAAAAAAACCACGGAGAAATATGGAAGAGAAATATCACGGAGAAGAAACAAGATCTTTGAGTTTTGCCTGAGACAATGTAATTTTATCAGAGGCGACAAAATACCTGCAAGAGGTACTGAACGAAACAAATAATGCCTCGTAAAGAAGTTATTAGACGAATTTCAAGTAAAATTAAACGAAGTTAATGGAATACAGTCGAATTAAAGCAGGTGAAGTTGATGAAATTAAATTAGGAATTGATAAGCTAAAGGTAGGAAATGCGTTTTGCTATTTTGACAGTGAAATAAAATAGCATGGCATATGTAGGGAGGATAGAAAATACAGACTGGCAATAACAAGAAAAGCATCTATGGGAAAGAGAACCCGTTGACACTGAATATAACTTACCAGTTAGGAATCCTTTCCTGAGGGTATTTATGTTGAATGTAGTCTTGTACAGAAGTGAAACGTGGACGATAAGCAGCTGAGAGAAGTCTAAAATAGATTTTAAAATGTGGTACTGCAGAAGAACAGTGAAAGCAAGATGCGTAGATTGAATAACTTATGAGGAGGTACTGAATCGAACTGTGAAAAAAAAACTTTGTGAGATAGCTTGAATAAAAGAAAAGACTGGTTGATAAGACACATCCTGAGGAATCAAGAGACGTTTTGTAGTGGTGGCTACGGGGAGGGGGGAGGGGTGGAGACAGGGGTGAGGATGACGGATGACCAAGGTTTCTTTGACTCCTGTAAACTGGTTCAAATGGATGTAAGCTGCAGTACTTATACAGAGATGAAGAGGCTTGCTCACGGCCAGCTAACTCGGAGGGCTGCATCACATCAGTCTTCAGACTGAGGACAACCCCTTATGTATCGTATGTTGAAAGAGTCTACAAGTGAGACATGTATTACTGTTCAGTAATAGTCAGGTTTGTATGACTTATTGTCAAAATGCGAGGGGCATTCAGTAAGTAATGAAACACTTCCTTTTCAGAAAGCATGTTAGTTTTATTCAGGATTCTAATAGACGATATTACTCCTGACTCTTTTGCCGACAAAACCCTGTTTTTCGACATAATAACTTTCAATGCGACGGTTCCACCTCAGATTACTGGGAAAGCCTATATGCCCACATGCTACCACCGTGGTGGTCGACTTCGAAACAAATGCCGAGCTGTATCGGTAACGTCTCCATCATCCACGCACTGCTTACTGCGGAGTGGTTCCTTCAGTTGGCAAACAGATGGAAGTCGGAAGGTGCAAGGTCTAGGTGCGGGGTACAGGGAGAATGAGGAAAAAGAGTCCATTGAAGCTTTTTGAGGTCCTCTCGGGTGCACTAACTTGTGTGGGGCCTTGTGTTGTCATGGAGAAGAAGTTCGCTTGCATTTTTGTTGCGACGAATACGCTGTGCCTGTTTCTTCAATTTCCTGAAAATGGTGCAATACATTCACAGTCGATCATTGCGCCATGATTGAAGGAATTGGAATAATCCTTTGAGATTCCCAGAAGGTTGTCGCCACAACTTTAACGGGGGAGGGTGCTACTTTGAATATTTTCATCAGAGGAGAGGTGGCGTCGCCCCATCTGGTAGACGAGTGTGTCAGCAATACCAACAGAGATGTCCAGTTGTGCAGCATGGGATCCGATTTTGATCCGTCGATCACCTCGAATGAGAGTGTCCGCATGTTCCAACACTGCAGGAATCACAGTTATGTACGGCCGGTCGGCGCTGTGGAGACCGGACTGGTTTGTGTCAAATTGTCGTGATGATGACAGACGCCTCACCCAACGTCTCCTAGTGGTTTTGTTCATTGCAATGTCCCCGTGGATGTTCTGCAAGCGCCTACGAATACCGACGATCCTCTCATTTTCTGCCAAAATAAATGCAGTGGCAGCTCTCTGCTTCAATAATACCTTCGACGCAGGCGCTGTTTTGAAGGCTACGTGAAGTGCTGCCACGTATCAGTACTACAAAAAACTGTAGAGGCTGAAACTGAAATATTCAACGACGCCTCACAACAAATTCAGTAATTTCTCAACCGAAACTGAACGAGAAAAAAATGTGTTGCATTATTTATTGAACACTTCTCCCATAACCCAATTCGATCAAGATACTCGTGTAGGTCAAAGCTCTCGCGTTCATTTTTTATTTGCTCCATAGCAATGTGCTTGCGAAAAGAGTCCTATCCTGGGATAATTCTCGCTTCAGTGGTTCGTTCTGTGCTCTGTAACTGATGAGTATCTCCATCAATATGGAGTGAGAAGTCATTAATACATATTAAGAACAATAAGGGACCCAAGACTGAACCCTGTGGGACACCATTCTTGATACCTCTGCAATTAGAAGACTCTGCTGATTTTTGCAGACTATCTATACTGTGGGACACCGTTCTTGATACCTCTGCAATTAGAAGACTCTGCTGATTTTTGCAGACTATCTATACTGTTCATTTCAACCTACCTACTCCATTCTTTCAATTAAAGATCAACTAAACCATTTGTGCACTGTCCCACTCATACCACAATACTTAAGCTTTTTTAGAAGAATTTCATGTGTCACACAGTTAAAAGGGTTTGAAAGATCACAAAATATCCTAGTCGGTGATGTTCGGTTATTCGAAGCATTTAATATTTAATCACTGAAAGTATATATACCATTTTCTGTTGATAAGCATTTCTGAAACCCAAACTGACATATTGTTTGTATTTAATTTTTACAAATATGTGAAGCTACTCTTGAATGCCTTACTTTTTGAAGAATTTTGTATAAAGCTGTCAGAAGTGAGACTGCGCAGTAGTTATTAGCATCAGACCTACCCCCTTTTTATTCAGTGGTTTAACAATGGCATATTTCAGTCTCGACCGAAAAAGTCCTGTTTTTCAATGAGCTACTACATATGTGGCTGAGAATCCTTGTTGTGTGTTGGGAACAAGCTTTTAGTTCCCTGTTGGAAATGCCACCAATTCCATGTCAGCTTTTACTTTTGAGTGAATTTAGTATTTTCCTTATTTCAGTACGAGAGGTGGGTTGAATTTCAATTTTATCAAGCTGTATAAGTATTGCCTCTTCCATATACAGCCCTGCATTTTCAAATGAATAGCTGGATCCTTTTTTTCTCTACAACAGTTAAAAAGTGGTTATTAAAATATTTTCTACTTCTGACGTTTTGTATACAAGCTTTATATTTACTTTGATAGAAATACAGTCTTCCTGTGCTCTCAGTAGACCTGTTTTCCTTTTAACAATATTCATTTTTTTTAAATTTTATTATGAGAGGTGCTAATCTCAGATGTAATGCACGTACTTCAGGACTTTTAAATAACTTTTCTTAATACAGTGCAGCAGTTTTTATAATGTTTGACTGTTTCTGGATCATTACTCTTTCTACCTATAAGATGAATTTCCCTTCTCTGTTTACAAGATATTTTTATCCCTTTAGCAAGCCATGGCTTTTTAAATGGTTTCTCACAATTATGTTTCAGTGTTTTCTTAGGGAAACTGTTTTCAAATACACTTACAAAGGTATCATGAAATAGGTTAAACTTTAGATTAGCATCAGGTTCCCTCTACACTTCATCCCTGTCTAACTGTTTCCCTAAAATAGCCTATTATGTACACTGTAACTACAACAGTGGATACTCCGAGTTTACATTGTACAATGCTTTTACGTTTTTGCATACATTCACTATCTGAGCGATTACAAAAGACTTGTCATGATCACGTAACATAAAGTCCCAATTTACCGAAATACATCATACATAAGATCAGATGAACTCAAGATAATGAGCACATAAATCCCTGAAATTTAATTGAATCCATCAGAAAGGAGTATTCGAATTCACGCCATTTACAAGGATGGTAGCGACCTCAAGCTACAAGCGACAATTACAAATACAATTTGCAATTACAATCTACAGTTAATATTTTTCATAAACATGCATTCACATTTCTTTACATTTTCAGTTACTTGTATTTCATATAATTTTTAAGGTATCTACATTTACGTTTCTCAAGTATTTACATTTTTCAGGTATTAATCATGACAAGCAGGTAGTGTACACAATAACACCAAGCACCAAAATCATCAACATCAGTTTACAGATGGTAGTTGCTCCAAGCCAAAGTAATTATTCCACATGGAAGTGCATTAATGAACCAAAACATTACGACCACCTGATTAATATCTTCTTTGTCCGTCTTTGGAGTGAAATACAACACTGACTCTTCGTTATCAGGATTCAACAGTTCATTGGTAGGTTTGTGGAGGTATGTGGCATTAGATGACTACACACAGATCACGTAATCCGCGGAAATATAGGGGCACTGATTTGGGTACGCGACGATGGCACCCGATAGCGACCCAGATGGGTTCCATAGGATTTACATCAGGCGAATTTCGTCACCGAGACATCAACTTGAGTTCACTATAATGCCCCGCAGACCACTGTAGCACGGGTCTACGGTTCTGGCTCTGAGGCACAGACAATTATACAGCTGATAGATAGCATTGCCTTCTGGGAGGCCACCAAGCGTGAAGGAATGCATATGGTTCGCAGCTGTTAGCCTGTCTTGATTACTATCACAGATCCCACGGAATACCAGGAGAATGTCTCTCATAGCACAATACTGCTCACACCAGCCTGCGTCCCTGGTGCGCTGCATGTTTCGAGTAGCCGTTCACTTCGATTTTAGCGTTTGTGGAGACGACCATCAAGGTAGTGTAGTAAAAATGTGATTCACTCGCAGAGCCGACACGTTTCCACTTATCGACGGTCCAATCTCGATGGTCCGCGTCCACTGCAGTCGTAATTGACTATGTCGTTGGATCAATATCTGAACACGAATGGTTGGTCAGACCTCCATGTTCAACAATTTATGACGAACGATGCGCTCAGAAACACTTTTGCCTGAACCAGCACGGTGCTCTTTCGGCAGAGATGCCACAGATCACCATTTATCCCATTTTGCAGAGCAGATGAACCTCGGAACTCCACGTTCTGTGGAGAGTCGTGGACGTCCAACCATTTAGCGCCTAGTGCTGATAAATCCACCACGTGTCTTTTAACAGTAGAGACAACATGTTTCCTGGACTATGAATTTTACTTCCCAATCGAACAGTCGTCGTCTGTAATCGTCAGAGATTAACCTAGTGGCAGAAGATTGCTTTACCTATTATTCTGCGAATTATGCACCCAGATTCGATGCTGAGAGCAGACATTTTGCTTGTAGACCAACAGATTCTGTAGCAGGTTCACCATTAAAGTTCGTCTTTCATTAAAACAACCGTTTTTTTATTCACCAGTGATTTATTGCATCAATTATTTGCATGGAATCCCAAAGTATTGTACCCTGTTTGGACATATCTCCTGATATCCTCACAGATGTTTGAAGTTTTGGTGTAATATTTATTTATTTATTTAACCTGATCAGATTAGGGCCATCAGGCCCTCTCTTACATCAGACCAGTGTTCCACACATGCAGCATTTCACACATCAGAGTTACATCATGACCATAGTTTAAATGAGAAAATTAGCTTACTCTAGTGACAATATGAATAAAGAGTAGTGACTAAGACCTAATAAAGTAAATGCGGCAGTATTTTTACAACAGGTGCTATACATTCAGATTATGATAAAAGCAATAATAATAACAGTAAAAAAATCAAATAATAATGATAAACATGACTAAGACCTAATAAAGTAAATGCTGGCAGTATTTGTACAACAGGTGCTATACATACAGATTATGATAAAAGCAATAATAATAACAGTAAAAAAATCAAATAATAATGACAAACATGAGAAGGATTGGCAATAGTAATGAAGGTTTGTGCAGATGTACATAATATCTTGGTGTGTAAAGTAGATGTTTACTAGTATAGCGAGTTTTGGGGAAGGGAGATTTAAAGAGGGGGAAAGAGGGAAGTAATGAGGTGAAGTGCATTCATGTACAGAGGAAGGCATTACTGTTGCTTAAGTAGATACGTCATTAACTGTTTTTTGAAGCCGGACATGTTTTTAAGTTCTCTAACATAACGAGGGAGGTTATTCCAGAGTCGGGTTCCCGCTACTGTAAAGGACTTGGAGAAGGTGACTGAGCGATGCAGTGGAACGGAGAGGATTTTATTATAATGGGAACGTGTGTTTCTGTCATGTTGTTCCGACATGAGCGTTAGGGACGAGGAGAGATATGAGGGACAGTGTACATTTATAAGGCAGTAGATGAGACAGAGTGTATGGAAATCTCTGCGTTTGTCTGCACGCAGCCAGGACAATTTTGCATATGCTGGTGAAATGTGATCAAAAAGTCGAACGTCACAGATATATCGGACGCAGGCATTCATGACCAGTTCTAGAGGTCGGGAATTTTCCTGAGAGAGGCCTTGTAGGATAATATCGCTGTAGTCAATGATTGGGAGTATAAGCGTTTGTACTAATTTCTTTTTCAGATCGAAAGGGAAGAGTTTTTTATATTTTTGTAGGACATGAAGGGATGCTGATGCTTTTTTGCACACTGCAGTTACGTGCTCTGTCCAATTTAGATTTTCATCTATTATTACTCCCAAATTCTTTGCTGAGGGAGAGAAGTTAATATCTGTTCCATTTAGGATAAGAGGTGGTAAGGATTCCCGATGTTTTGGGCTAATGAGCTTAGAGTGACCAACAAGTACCGCTTGGGTTTTGGATGGGTTTAGTTTTAGACCTAAGTCCTGTGCCCATTTTGACAGTGCATCGAGGTCAGTATTGAAATTTTCAATAGCTTTCTGGAGATTGCTTGGTTTCGCACTTAGATACAACTGAAGGTCATCAGCATACATATGGTATTTGCAATAGGTATAGACTATAGTTTCAATGTCTGTGTAGCACAGTTCTACATGATTTGTTGGAAAATTGTTTAATATATACTGAAGTACCAAATAAACTGCTACACCTGCCTAATACCGTGTAGGCTCCACGCGAGCACGCAGAAGTGCCGTAACACGACTGGCATGGACTCGACTAATGTCTGAAATAGTGCTGGAGGGAACTGACACCAAGAATCCTGCAGGGCTGTCCACAATCAGGTGTATCATGGGTGTCATATCACTCCAACTGCACACGCCCAACACCGTTACAGAGCGTCCTCCAGCTTGAACAGTTTCCTGCTGACATGCAGGGTTCATAAATTCATGACGTTATCTTCATACCCGTACCCCTCTATCCGCTCCATAAAATTTGAAACGAAACTCGTCTGACCAGGCAACATGCTTCCACTCATCAATAGTCTGAAGTAGGTGCTGACGTTCCGAGGCGAGGCGTAAAGCTTTGTGTCGTGCCGTCATCAAGGGTACAAGAATCAGTCTTCGGCTCCGAAAGCCCATATCGATGATGTTCTGTTGAACGGTTCGCTCGCTGACACTTGTTAATGGCCAAGCATTGATATCTGCAGCAATTTGCGGAAGGGCTGCACTTCTGTCACGTTGAACGATCTCTTCAGTCGTCGTTGGTCCTGTTCTTGCAGGATCTTTTTCCGGCCGCAGCCGAGATTTGATGTTTTACCGGATTCCTGACATTCACGGTACACTCGTGAAATTGTCGTATTGAAAAATCCCCACTTCATCGCTATCTCGGAGATGCTGTGTCCATCGCTCGAAGGCCGACAATAACACAATGTTAAAACTCACTTTAATCTTGATAACCTGCCATTATAGCAGCTGTAACTGGCCTAACAACTGCTCCATAGACTTGTTGTCTGATGTAGACGTTTTCGACCACGTCCGTATTCTGCCTGTTTACATATCTCTGTATTTGAATACGACTGCCTATCCCAGTTTCTTAGGCGCCTCCGTGTATATTCATAATGGAAGTTGATAAGATGCGTATCTGATATATCCAGACTGGCCATTTCTAGAGAAATGACGTTATCAAAGACTGCATTAAACCCAGTCTGTTCAATGGCGACTAAATTTTTGTTAAAAGTTACACCCTCCTGAAATTTTGGATTTGGAATTAATGCTGATACTACGTTTCTGCCTCCATGGAATACTGTTAGCCTTTTGTACATAAACTTTCGCATAGTTTTCATGCTGTTTCCAAAAATATTGTTATTCGTCAGTTTGAAAACTTTTTTCTAGCAATCATTACTTGTGCTCATACGTCGTTGTGAGTTAATCTCATGTCTCGCTACACACAGGGATCTTGCCTAAATGATAAATTTCGACGACACTATTTTCAACCAGTTTATATGGGAGACATGATATCAAATTTCTGTAATGAATAACGTAAGTCGAAATTCATTTCTTTGATGTCTTTCTATCGAATACCGGTGACATGTTTACCAGAATAATGAAAAATCCGGATTGAAATCGTGAATACTTTTGGAGATATTCGGGATTCAATTCTGAAATGTACCTTATGTTTGAGTAGTCAAGTACGTTTTCCATGTGGAAATTGTCAACACTCTCTGAAGAACGCAAGATTTAAAGAACAGCATCCCTTTCATATGCTTTAAGACACAGACCGCAAAAGTTTTTGAATACATCAGCTAGCACTAGCACGTCGATTTTTATATGTAAACTGTAATATTGTCCTTGTATTACACTCAAATACTTGTGCACTATAAGATGCAATAGTATGCAATTCAGTACACCGACAAATGCAGTTAAAAGATATTGCATTTGACGTCACTAGTACAGCATATAACAAAGCAGCAACGATTCATGTGGTAGAGGGTGGATCTCGGTATTAAGGATCGACCCCCGTGAGGTGTCAAGATGTGCGTACTTGCCTTTACTGCAGTTAGGGAACGAACATCATTAGTGACAGTGAATGTTTTGCACTTAAGCCACGACTGTGACAATGCCACACGGAAGATAGTTATCATATGATGAAAAAACAAAAATCGGTACATAAAGGGAAGTCGGACTCTAATCGTCAAACTGCCAAGAAGACGAACTGCTCAAGTTCACTGATTGATAATTTCGTTAGACTGGGCGCGCAATGTGGACAGAACGGAAAATGTGGGCAAAGTAGAAAATTATCTGACGCATAGAAAGGGTTACTTTTGCGCAAACCAACGGCCACAAACCATTATTTTTCTCAACGTCTTGCTGATTTACAGTTGCCAATAACTGCCAGACTTGTACGACAAATTTAGCCACATGACAAACATCTCGCATTCAAGAAACGACTGCAGAAACCAGCATTACCACCAAAACGTGAACAGGCTAGATTGGAGTTTGCTGAAAACCTTATGTCTTGGACTTCAGCATGAGCTGCATAATCTTTAGTGAAGAGATGAGGTGTAATTTAGATGGGCAGGATGAATTTCAGTATTAGTGGCGTGATCTGAGAACACAAAAGCAGCTAAGAATGAGAAAAAATTTTGGTGGTGGAAGTGTTATGATTACAGCAGCCTTCTGCGCTAAAGGTAAATCACGCATAGCTTGATTGAACACTAGAGTGAACTCTATGTACAGTGAGATGCCAGAAACAGAACTGACTAGAATGTATGAGGATCTAAGGTAGCGATACGAGAAGAGTGTCTGACAATGTCATTGCAAAAGCTACAGACCTTAAAAAAATCAATGGTGGAGAGAATTTTTGAAGTCATTAGGAAGAACGGAGGTTGGGCAACGTAAATGCAATAACACATCAGGACGGTGAGTGCCTTTATACCAGTTTCCATCCAGGAAATGAAAACATCTTGTTTGGTTATTCGTGTTATGAAAGAAACTTTTTAATTCCATCATGATTGTTTATGCTTCGTCTGTACCTATTATTCCCGTAGTAAACTCGACATATGTGTACTTGAGGCATTGTACTATCACTTTCGTGGAACACTGTCAGCATATTGATTTCCAGCACTGTAGTTTCACCTGTCCAGAAACCTTAAAACTTTTAAATTTGCTGAGAGTTATCTTGTAGTTGAAGCAATTTATTGCTTACATACAGTATGACATGGAAAAACGCCCTTCCGGTTAACTAAATGAAATTCATAATAGCTGGGAAAGTATGCCTCCATTATCTTGATTTCACTGGATTTCACGTAGGAGGGACACATGTGAAGCCAGCAGGTTTAAACTCATACGCTGTTCCCAATGGTTTATGCAAATGTGCCTGATCGGAATACAACCCAGGGTAATTCGAAATAAAGACTCTAAACACGAATTCACGGAATCCAGATAATGATGGCTCCAGTTATCCATGTATCTACACAGCTGTTTGTCTATACTAGGATTGCATAGAGGCCTGAACGTAGCATTAATGAGACGATATTGGTCGTCCAAAAAAGTAACTTCTGAGAACATAAGGTTGTTTGGCGAATTTTCTGGGGTAAATATTTGACTCGTCGCTGTCCTGTAGCCCCGACGGATCAACGGAGTTTAAATTACAAATTGTGCCTTCAGTTTGATGCTGAACGTGATAAATTCTGTAAATTCGTTCTTGACATTAGGCATGTCAAGATTGATTGATCTAATCTGTGCACAGTGTAGTGGGACGCGAAATTGAAGCGTCACCCATCCACCAGTGTCAGCCCAGTTTGCAGGTGAATATAAATTTAATTTAGTGTTTTGTTTATGTATTTTTGTAATCTTTGTAATTGTTGTGAATATCTAAAGTTTTGTATTTATTTTTTATGTTTCATATACGGAGAGGGCGGCGCAACGAACGGAGACAGCATCTTCACTGCCGGGACGAGAGAAAATTGCTGGCCACTATAGGTCGCCCCCCATGAACCATGGACCTTGCCGTTGGTGGGGAGGCTTGCGTGCCTCAGCGATACAGATGGCCGTACCGTAGGTGCAACCACAACGGAGGGGTATCTGTTGAGAGGCCAGACAAACATGTGGTTCCTGAAGAGGGGCAGCAGCCTTTTCAGTAGTTGCAGGGGCAACAGTCTGGATGATTGACTGATCTGGCCTTGTAACATTAACCAAAACGGCCTTGCTGTGCTGGTACTGCGAACGGCTGAAAGCAAGGGGAAACTACAGCCGTAATTTTTCCCGAGTACATGCTGCTCTACTGTATGATTAAATGATGATGGCGTCCTCTTGGGTAAAATATTCCGGAGGTAAAATAGTCCCCCATTCGGATCTCCGGGCGGGGACTACTCAGGAGGACGTCATTATCAGGAGAAAGAAAACTGGCGTTCTACGGATCGGAGCGTGGAATGTCAGATCCCTTAATCGGGCAGGTAGGTTAGAAAATTTAAAAAGGGAAATGGATAGGTTAAAGTTAGATATAGTGGGAATTAGTGAAGTTCGGTGGCAGGAGGAACAAGACTTTTGGTCAGGTGATTACAGGGTTATAAATACAAAATCAAATAGGGGTAATGCAGGAGTAGGTTTAATAATGAATAAAAAAATAGGAGTGCGGGTTAGCTACTACAAACAGCATAGTGAACGCATTATTATGGCCAAGATAGACACAAAGCCCATGCCTACTACAGTAGTACAAGTTTATATGCCAACTACCTCTGCAGATGGTGAAGAAATAGATGAAATGTATGACGAGATAAAAGAAATTATTCAGGTAGTGAAGGGAGACGAAAATTTAATAGTCATGGGTGACTGGAATTCGAGTGTAGGAAAAGGGAGAGAAGGAAACATAGTAGGTGAATATGGATTGGGGGGAAGGAATGAAAGAGGAAGCCGCCTTGTAGAATTTTGCACAGAGCATAACTTAATCATAGCCAACACTTGGTTCAAGAATCATAAAAGAAGGTTGTATACCTGGAAGAATCCTGGAGATACTAAAAGGTATCAGATAGATTATATAATGGTAAGACAGAGATTTAGGAACCAGGTTTTAAATTGTAAGACATTTCCCGGGGAAGATGTGGATTCTGACCACAATCTATTGGTTATGAACTGCAGATTGAAACTGAAGAAACTGCAAAAAGGTGGGAATTTAAGGAGATGGGACCTGGATAAACTGAAAGAACCAGAGGTTGTAGAGAGTTTCAGGGAGAGCATAAGGGAACAATTGACAGGAATGGGGCAAAGAAATACAGTAGAAGAAGAATGGGTAGCTCTGAGGGATGAAGTAGTGAAGGCAGCAGAGGATCAAGTAGGTAAAAAGACGAGGGCTAATAGAAATCCTTGGGTAACAGAAGAAATATTGAATTTAATTGATGAAAGGAGAAAATATAAAACTGCAGTAAATGAAGCAGGCAAAAAGGAATACAAACGTCTCAAAAATGATATCAACAGGAAGTGCAAAATGGCTAAGCAGGGATGGCTAGAGGACAAATGTAAGGATGTAGAGGCTTGTCTCACTAGGGGTAAGATAGATACTGCCTACAGGAAAATTAAAGAGACCTTTGGAGGGAAGAGAACCACTTGTATGAATATCAAGAGCTCAGATGGAAACCCAGTTCTAAGCAAAGAAGGGAAGGCAGAAAGGTGGAAGGAGTATATAGAGGGTTTATACAAGGGCGATGTACTTGAGGACAATATTATGGAAATGGAAGAGGATGTAGATGAAGACGAAATGGGAGATAGGATACTGCATGAAGAGTTTGACAGAGCACTGAAAGACCTGAGTCGAAACAAGGCGCCGGGAGTAGACAACATTCCATTTGAACTACTGATGGCCTCGGGAGAGCCAGTCATGACAAAACTCTACCATCTGGTGAGCACGATGTATGAGACAGGCGAAATACCCTCAGACTTCAAGAAGAATATAATAATTCCAATCCCAAAGAAAGCAGGTGTTGACAGATGTGAAAATTACCGAACTATCAGTTTAATAAGTCACAGCTGCAAAATACTAACGCGAATTCTTTACAGACGAATGGAAAAACTGATAGAAGCCGACCTCGGGGATGATCAGTTTGGATTCCGTAGAAATGTTGGAACACGTGAGGCAATACTGACCTTACGACTTATCTTAGAAGAAAGATTAAGAAAAGGCAAACCTACGTTTCTAGCATTTGTAGACTTAGAGAAAGCTTTTGACAATGTTAACTGGAATACTCTCTTTCAAATTCTGAAGGTGGCAGGGGTAAAATACAGGGAGCGAAAGGCTATTTACAGTTTGTACAGAAACCAGATGGCAGTTATAAGAGTCGAGGGGCATGAAAGGGAAGCAGTGGTTGGGAAAGGAGTAAGACAGGGTTGTAGCCTCTCCCCGATGTTATTCAATCTGTATATTGAGCAAGCAGTAAAGGAAATAAAAGAAAAATTCGGAGTAGGTATTAAAATCCATGGAGAAGAAATAAAAACTTTGAGGTTCGCCGATGACATTGTAATTCTGTCAGAGACAGCAAAGGACTTGGAAGAGCAGTTGAACGGAATGGACAGTGTCTTGAAAGGAGGATATAAGATGAACATCAACAAAAGCAAAACGAGGATAATGGTATGTAGTCAAATTAAGTCGGGTGATGCTGAGGGAATTAGATTAGGAAATGAGACACTTAAAGTAGTAAAGGAGTTTTGCTATTTGGGGAGCAAAATAACTGATGACGGTCGAAGTAGAGAGGATATAAAATGTAGACTGGCAATGGCAAGGAAAGCGTTTCTCAAGAAGAGGAATTTGTTAACATCGAGTATAGATTTAAGTGTCAGGAAGTCGTTTCTGAAAGTATTTGTATGGAGTGTAACCATGTATGGAAGTGAAACATGGACGATAACTAGTTTGGACAAGAAGAGAATAGAAGCTTTCGAAATGTGGTGCTACAGAAGAATGCTGAAGATAAGGTGGGTAGATGACGTAAGTAATGAGGAGGTATTGAATAGGATTGGGGAGAAGAGAAGTTTGTGGCACAACTTGACAAGAAGAAGGGATCGGTTGGTAGGACATGTTTTGAGGCATCAAGGGATCACAAATTTAGCATTGGAGGGCAGTGTGGAGGGTAAAAATCGTAGAGGGAGACCAAGAGATGACTACACTAAGCAGATTCAGAAGGATGTAGGTTGCAGTAGTTACTGGGAGACGAAGAAGCTTGCACAGGATAGAGTAGCATGGAGAGCTGCATCAAACCAGTCTCAGGACTGAAGACCACAATAACAACTATAGGTCGCGGGTCGACAGCCAAAGAGCAACGGAAGATCGTGAAACCGAGTTGTTGCGTCGTGCTTCTAAAAACTGGAAAAATAAGAATTTGTAATGTTTGTACAACAATGATGTCATAGAAAGTTCTATCATGTTGTAAATGGTCGGTCCTGTCCTGTCACGGCTCAGGTTCACGTCTATATGTAGGAAGATAATAAACTAGTGGATACTGCTAAAGTTCAAATACGTGTTCCGAGAATTTATGAAGAATTATGTGAATGAATTGATTATTAATTTTGACAACGTTCATCGCGAGTTTGAATCTGGAAAGTTTATTCAAATGTGGTTCTAATATTTGTTGAATCAGATAACTTGCATTAATATAATTTCTGAGAAGAAACAAAACGACATCTAAATTGAAAAGGTTTCCACAAACAAATTGGACTGAGTGACGAAATTCTGCGCGTACGACTCAAATGATGATGTTTTACAGTTTCGTTCAAGAGCCATTCAGAGACAATTTAAAAAGAATTTAAATAATTTTGAAGTGTGTTGTAACTGACGTAGGTGACTAAGTCTGCACATGGTCATATGTCAAAAGAAAATCATTTATATAAAACTTGCGTCATTACACTACAACAGTCAACTAAATGTGCATCTAAGTTTTCTTTGGACTAAAAATTGGATAGACGGCGTTCACATATTACAATGTAATAGTGAGAAGGATTAATGCTACTACATGCTAACTCCAGAAGTGGTTATGCAGTACAAATGGTATGTATCTATATTAGCAACTCGCAACATTAATATACTTACATGTTTCTCGTGACTGTGTTTTGTGATACTTAGTCGTATAAACGAAAGTTCTTTCTCGTCTCTCAACGAGTTATCATGATCAGAATAACAGTCGCCGTGAACATTTATGAAGACACCTTCGCTTAGTTCTTCAAAAATGTGAGCATATTTCAGTTCTTCAGGAAATGGTATCTTGATAAAGTTTAATTTGTTTGCACGTGGGCAATAGACTCATTATGTGCATCTTTATTTACAGGATACAATCCAGCTAAACTCGACCTCATAAAACAGGCATTGCCCTGAACATACTTCACTGCAGTTTTATAAGCTACCACTATGGGCAATTTCGTGTATAGTCCCGTATAGAACTCCTAATTTTGACACGTGTCATCATGCAGTAAAACTATGTTCCTAAATTCCCGGGCTGAATCTCTCTCGTGAAAAGTCTGAAGTTTCCGGAATAGCTAATCAATAACATTAGTCGAGTTATTTCGGAGGGCATTAAAGTCCTATTCTTTGTATTGGGGTATATTTGTTTTCCCTTACCTGACTTGGACAAAAAACATTTTCAGACTAGCAAAAAATTCATCTTTAATACTAGGTTAATTCGAAAAGCTCTGTACTGGAAAATGTGCAAACTGGCATGCAAGAAACGTCTAGGCTCCTTAAGCTCTCCCGTATTATGTGTCACACCTGTAAACTTTCGACTTCTAAATGCAGATTCAACAGCACCCCATTCAAGATCATCTGCTTTAAAGCATTTTGTGCTGTTTCACTCACTATTGCTATTACAGTAATATTACTAAGCTCTTTCTAAAGTCGACAATGACGATGTTTCCGTTGGCCACCTACAAACAGATTTCTCTCTCAGCAGTCATCTTCTTTATCGATCAGATACTAGCCCCTGCAGTCCTCTGACTGCTGCAGATATTCTGCTGCTGATGTGGGACACTAGGGAGTCGTTCGGCTCTATTTTGCCAGTCACTGCTCTCAGGTGTTTGCAAATTCTCCATCACTGGATGAGAAAAAGCATGCCTTTGAAAAGACAACAAGTAGCATTCATAGATTTGGGAAGGCCTGAAATAAAAAAAAAAGAAAACATGTACAACAAACATGTGAGAAAAGAGAAGTCTGGGAAAAGCTTTGTGAATGATCTGCTTAAACAGAAAACTTTCAGGGAGAATCAGTAGCTGAAGGATATAATATATATGACAGATTTATATTTTTTGAGACTTGCCACAAGCACCCAGATTTTGTCACAGTCGGGTATTTTGACAACAGCAGTTCTACTACCAGTGCTCCATTTTCCAGCTGATGTTGATCCTGCAACGCTGAATGGAAATGCATGCCTTAGCTACAGTCAGTAATCAGTGGGTGGGAAGATGTAAGACTGTTAAAAGTAATATATGTTATAGTTACCTTTTTTTGGATATTTCTCACACGTTCCAACAACAAGGAAGTGTTGAACTACATCTATGATGATTCAACATCAGTAATTTGTCATGAGTAGTAGCTCCAGATTTTGTGTGTCAGCAACTGCTGATATCTGTGTATGTGCACTGATGCAGTTTCCCAGCATATTTTATTTCACTGACTCAGCGTGTCAGGACAACTTGGGGCTTGTTCTGACAAGCAAAATATGTCATACTTGAGTTAAAACTTGCCAGTGCCTAATCATCATGCATTCCTGGTTATGCTGAATGGAAGTCACAGCAAGACAAAAATTATCCGAACAAGCAGAATTCTCAGTCAACGAGTTCATTCTGGCCACTGCCCGCCCTAAGGAATTAGCATGTGTATGATATCACACCCAGCGAAGTCAAATGTATTGGCCGAATCGTTGGCAACGTAACGAAATGAAATGATTTATAGTGACATCAGGCATTATTTTGTCAAATCATTACCCTACTTCCATAGCATGATTGTTAATTATGATAAATGGTGGACCATTCTTATAACATCTAACAAATCGTGCAGAAACTTTTGAAGGTAACCACAATTTATGCAAATTCAAATCATTTGGATACTTTTGCAATACCTTAAAACGTCCACAATTATGTCATATTTTATGAGATGATGAAACATTTTAACAATATCTTCAAAGTTTCACTCTCGCTATGTGAGTGACATGAGGAAATGGGAAGACAATTTACCCAAGATCTGTTACGAGTTTTGGTACTAGAAATTGGACGAAGGCTTATTTAGTCAGTAAGCAATTACTCAAGGGTTGTAAGCTATGAGCATCGATCAGTTGTTCTTACGTTGATGTTCACTATTGTCATGATGGGATACTAATGTTGATTATTTTTAAAAGAATTTCGTCAGACTCTGTGGCTGACAGATCTCTGAATAATTTTCGGTAGATTGGTGGAGCGGCACGAGATATTATGCTCTGTGGAGACGAGGAAGAAAGAGAAAAGGGTACTCATCGGCTGTAAGGCTTCAAGTCAGATCTGATAATACTCAAATGAGAAGATACTAACCACAGGTGATATTAAACCGTAGCTCAAAGAAAACAACAAATGTTATTCGTAGCGTATGTGGACAAATGTCAGCGTGTAACTACTGATTTAAATGTGCGAGAATATCTAAATGGTTGAAGCTACATTGCATTTTAAAATATTTGCAGCTAAAAAAAGTGCAATACATTAATTTCAATTAACAAAACTTGCTCGTTGTTTGTGTAAATGACTATAGGAAGCTGCCAATATCGCCGACGTTTCAACAAGTCTACATTTTAAATGATGGAACTTCTAACGTGAGTAGGTACAGATTATCAGCGGCATTGAAATTGCCAGATTAGACTACTAAGAGTATAAACATAAAAGATAAATACATTTATGTGTAATGTATGAGTGTCGAGGCCAGCCGCGATGGCCGAGCGGTTCTAGGCGCTTCAGTCAGGAACCGCGCGACTGCTACGGTTACAGGTTCGAATCCTGCCTCTGGCATGGATGTGTGTGATGTTCTTACGTGGTCTAGGGGACTGATGACCTCAGATGTTGAGTCCCATGGTGCTCAGAGCCATTTGAACCATTTGAGTGTCGGGATGATACTTATTCCAATAGTTTACAAGTATGTGTATATTCCATATTCTGTAAGATACTTCTCGATCCATTTGCGTGATACATGTCGTTGTAAGTTTCACACAGCAGTAGAGAATTCTAAACACGTCTTCATTTTTTTTAATGCGTTAATGTATGTTTACAAGGTAGTTTCGTGAGGCGTCAGGCTATGTGGTGATACTATGACAGTTAGAATGCAGTACGTGGTTTACCTAGAGTTTGCACTCAGCGTCTGATGGGTAAACTTCCAAAGGAATTTTCCTCAACTTTTCAGGTCCTTAACAACACATGCTGTTACGACGATAGTCCCCTGCGAAATTATTCTGACTGGATGAATTCATGAAGTCCTCTCACAGTGTAAATGCTTCATGCCGATGACTATTTTCACTTGTTTTGCTTTTCCGAAACGATGAGCATATTATTCTTCAGCCTTCTGCGAAACTTCGTATGCTCAAGGACACTACCGTTAGACACGCGGTCCTCCGCTCCAAATGCAACCTAAATAAATTCGTAGTTGGCCTTAACTATACCACACAAAATTAAATTATGGTATCCTTTGTAGTTAAAACAGAAAGATCCACTATCTGCCGAAGGTGTGATCTGTATATGGTTTCCATCCAGGGACCCAATACATGTGGGAATTTAATTCAGTCTTCTTTTTCAAATTCCTTTGTAATTTACCTCTAATCGTCCCCAGACTTTGGAAACTAAAAGTAAAACAGAATATCTTTAGTCAGAATTAACGCAAAATTTTCAACGAGATCTAACAATAGTTTTATAGCCATGTGAACCTGTATACTACGCTGTTAGGAAATACGTTCTGTGGTACATATCTTATATCTTGTTAATATATCTCATATATTGTTAATTTTTAGTTTATTTCACCTTATTTGGTTCGACTGTCATTTAATTTCACTTCATATTCTTTTATTTAGGAGTAGGCCTAAATTGTAGTAATCTGCATCCATGTTGCAGGATGCGCCAGATCTCTATTTCCTCAGAATATAGACGCAAATTTGGATGGAATAGATAAACTGGAATTAGAGTCAGGAGACTGCAGTACGTTTCCTCGTCCATTAGCATCAGACTGATGTGAAATGGTATTTTTACCAGAAAGTCTAAAAAAAAAAACCCTGTTGAAATAAGATCCGCTGCCAGCGGTGGTAACCAAACTGCATTAAGTGGAAAACTAAAAAGGAGGTTGTAGTGATGTAGCTGGTAACGTGTATTCTGAGAAACGTATGTCTTTAGATCCAGGCCAAAGAATCTATGTTCGAGCCCAGTTTAAGAATCTCACTAGATACAATAGACAAACCGCCCTGGAAGATTAGATTAATTCTGGAGAGTGTGGCCGCTCAAGCAGTCACACAGTTTGGAGGTGAGCAAATTAATTATGAAGATTTGGCAACTATGGAATCTCGAAACAACAAGTCACTCACTCAGTTTTTTCAAAGATTCAGTCCAAATGACAACAGCACGTATTAACAACATAGGCACAACTTAATTTTCGTCCATTTTGTTTTTGAATCTTCTTATTCTTCTTCTGCTTATTATTATTAGTATTAGCAGAAATATAGATTTATATGAAGTAAGATGGTTTACTATAAACTCATGTTTGATGCTACTATCTACTATAAATTAATATATCGTCATTACAGAGGAATAAAGGAGTATACCAGTATTAGAAAAATGTATTATGTCTTGACTAATATAATAAAACAATAAACTTCGAATACGACCCTTAGGTATTCATGCTATAGTTCACCACGTCTTGTACGACATGTTATCGGAATTATGTAGCTCAGCGATGATATTACAGTAGAAAATTCCAAATAAACGCAGCTTCTGTCACTTTCCACGTACCTCAGTGTTATTGTAAGTCTTTCACATGCTCTTACTGCTTTTCTTATTACGTTTTCATTTTTTCTTACATACGGTGTAAAATACTGCGACAACACAAAGAATGCCTGACAGTCCAGGCTCAGGCAGTTACATCAGTCATCTTCTCCCATTTTTGATCTTTCAATAAATTAACCTGCAAAAGCGGTATTTGTTTTAAAAGCCACTCTTTTGTCACCTCTCTGTACTGTTAGTTCTCTTTTTAAAACTTCCGAAATAACAGCCTTAGACAAGATTGTTATTTTATCGAGAATTTAGTTAATTGGTTCGTTAGTAAGAAAGGCTGTCATGACTGTGTGGAAGCTGCAGTATGGGTGGAAAATGCAAATGCGAGTTGAGTACTGCAGAGCAGATGTGCAGGTGGTCGTTGCGAACATGGTCTGCTCAGACAAACCTGATCGTTGTGAAGAGCCCTTTAGTCAGGCTGCCACCGTTGGGCTCTGCAAAAAGAGGAAGGGAAAACACGCTTTCCAGAAACGTGGTGGGTGGTTCAGTTGTTTAGACTACACTTGTTCGTGAGACGCTGTGGAATTTTGTTTGTAACAGCGAATGCAGATTCATTCTTGGTGTGAAGAGACCGTTGTACCTCGCTTTAACTTGTGCTGTAGAGGAGGTTAAAGTCTAGTTTGTCATCTTTAAGGTTTAGGTTATTTATTCTTTTATAGTAAATGTCTCCACAAATCATAAATATGTTTTTCTTCCGAGATACACGTTTACCTCAACCAAAGGATTCCTTTAAATTTGGATTCATATTACTACTACATTAGTGTAATACTTTTCACAATCACTACTTGTATTATTTATATTATTCAGTGGTACTTTTTTTTTAAATTGTGCAGCATACTTGATACTGGAGTTGCTTTGTGTAAATTCATACGATTTACGTCTTGCGTCCTTGTGTACCGCATACCATATTCATACTGGTGGGAGCAATGAATTCTTATGTAAAATGGGAAATCTTTCGAAGTAAGTACATATTTGTTTACAAGGGGCGTTCAATAAGTAATGCACCACTTTTTTTTTTAAAAAAAGCTATTAATACACATAGACAAACGCCCTTGTTGGTGCTTCATATTTGATGTTTGTTCTGGTGAAGTTTCGAACCGCTCTGGCAGATGTCAGAGCCGTAGTACAGCTCAAAATGTTGTTTACATACGACTCACGTGGACAAAAAAAAAAAAAAGAGAAACTGTGGTGAACATCCATAAACGTTTGTGTCCAGTGTATGGCGATGCTGCTGTTGATGGGAGTACAGTTGGGCGATGGGTAAGGAATGTTACAGACTCAGGAAATACAGAAACAGAGCTCCATGATGAGCCACGCTCGGGAAGTCCTGTCACAGATCGTGCAGATGCCATTATTCGTGCCGACCGGCGTACCACAACTCCACAATTGGGTCTACAGCGGTCGGTCAGCATTGGAAGTGCATCTGCAATGATTGAAATTCTCGGATATTTAAAGAGGTGCTCGCGATGGGTTCCACGAATGCTCACAGCGGACCACAAGATTCAAAGAAGGGCCATTTCATATGAATTGTTGGAGCGTTGTGAGACCGACGGAGGTATCATTCTGTCACGGATCGCTACGGGGGACGAAAGCTGGGTGCACCACTTTGCGCCGGAAACGAAAAGGCCGTCCATGAAGTGGCATCGTCCTCATTCACCACAAAAGAAGAAATTAAAGACAACCTCCTCTGCCGGAAAAGTCATGGTGATAAGTCTTCTGTTACTGCGATGTCATTCTTGTGGATGTGATGCCAAGAGGGTCAACCATCAATTCAGAGGCATACGTGAAGAATGAATAAACTCAAGAACCGTTTCCGAGGTTTCCGATCGGACAAGAATACAGCAGAAGTCTTGCTCCAACACGATAATGCACGCCCATACACAAGTCTGTGAACCCGGGAACGTATCTCCAAGTTGGGTTGGACATCATTTCCTCAGCCACCCTACAGTCCAGACGTGGCACCATCGGACTTCCACCTCTTTAGGCCGCTTAACTATTCTCTACGGGGAACACACTTTGAAGATGATGAGAGTGTCAGTCATGCAGTGAAAACATGGCTGTGTCTCCACGACAAGAGCTTTTTCCAGCAGGGAATACATGCTCTTCCAAAACGTTGGCGTACACCCATAGAAAGTTATGGAGAGTAAGTAGAAAAATAGGACATGGACAACACATGTTGATGTGTATTGTCACCATATTCTGACTCTTAAAAATAAATACGTTCAGGGAAAAAAATGCGTGGCATTACTTATTGAACGACCCTGGTATTTCTTTCTTTCTCTCTGATTATTCACCTTAAAACTTGGTTAAAGGACTTCGCTATTTTCTTCTTTCTTTTTTTTTGCATGTTTTATACAAATGAGAATTTATAATTTGGGAAAGAAAAATTGAATGTAATTATAACAATGAAGTGAATTTTAAATGAACTCGAGTCCAACATTTGCATCCATTAAGATTCAAGACAATATGGCGCCGCTGTGCTGATACATATGCTTGTTAGCTTCATACTCGTACAATCCCAAGACAGGAGTGAGTGCAAAAATTAGGTGCATAGTGCTTCACGTTTTCCACTAAAGTTACATCAAAGAAGAGTGTTTTAATAATTCGCGGGTATAACTCTCTGGAAATTATCGATCTCTTCGATTCTTACTGCACGAGTTGCCGTTAAATATTTACGAGATGCTGCAAGTGATTTTGACGATTTTCTTCGTCAATCTGTGGGTGATACCACAGAGCCCTCCATGTGTTCTGGTGGTGTTAGGATAATGTTATTGTATATGTACACTAGTCGCATTTGTTCACCAAAAGTTTCTTGTAAGATTGGTGTATTTAACGAATGTTAATCATTCACTGAATATATTGATATTGCGGATGATCATGTCGGCTACATCAGTGATCCTTGAAAATCCCGGCTATTCGTTCTGAAGCATTTTAAATGGCTATTTGCCTTTCGTTTTTATCTTAACTATGGGCATAAAAATGAAAGAGGTCATTTCGAGACACTATGGGACGTTTTACTGGAGGATAGAACTGTAGTGTCCTTCGCACTACCCATTACAATCAAGTATGCAAGTTGCCATCATTTATTTCAGTTGGGGGTTTCAGATACAATTGTGCAGTAATGCTTGCAGTTCAGTCTAGTAGCAAGACCAGATTGAAACAGGTACGGAAAGCGTTTGGGCAGAGTTTGTTTCAGCATCGTACTTCTGTTTACGCTTCTTGATAGTTTCCCCATTTATTCATTATCTCGTCGACGCAGAGAATTACCGCATTTATGGTGCTATCAGTCCATTCAGTTTTCTGTTCGTTTCAGTTTTGTAGTCTCACAGATCAAACGTCCTGATGGACCGCTAATCCTTGGGAATCCTGATTTCCTAAGTGCGGTATATCACCATATGCCATCATCCACTCATCTCCAGACTCTCAACATCCTTTACAAGGCGATTATACCCATCTCCTCTCCCAGACTGTCTAACAATTCCTGAAGTCTTATCATATTATGTTTTGTATCCGTTCCTCTATCTTACACCCCTAACGAAGATTCTAGCTGCCTCGTCTCCCTCTTCCTACTTTACTGTCATGTTACGCATCCCTCTACTTTCTGCATTGGCATATATCTGTTTCTTATCTCGCATGTGTACCTCATTCTTACTCAAACGAATCCTCTTCAATATCTTCAATACGGGTCCTATTTTCTTGTTTTCATATACAGCTCTGGAAAAGAGAGCTGTTTATAAATTACCAAAGAAAGATGAAGCATTTTTAAAATTATTGAAGCATGTCTATTCACTGATAATGTTCACCGAGCGGGGTGGCGCAGTGGTTAGCAAACTGGACTCGCATTCGGGAAGACGACGGTTCAAACCCGTCTCCGGGCATCCTGATTTAGGTTTTCCGTGATTTCCCTAACTCGTTTCAGGCAAATGCCGGGATGGTTCCTTTGAAAGGGCATGGCCGATTTTCTTCCCAATCCTTCCCTAATCCGAGCTTGTGCTCCGTCTCTAATGGCCTCGTGGTCGACGGGACGTTAAACACTAATGTCCTCCACCTCACTGATAATGTTAGAAAAGTGATGACTCAGGGAGTGGATGGTTATTTGGGGCATCGGCAACACAAGTAAGCCAAGGTTGTGGTCAAGAAATGACAAGGAGGAAGATTGAATGGAACGCGGCACCACTGGTGAGGGGAAGAATGAGATGTGGTACGGGCGGATCTTCTCTGGGACAGGAGGTCCTTTATGTAAATGGTTGCCGCAGTGGGCATACTGATACAATACAGTCAGCAAATACAATCGCTGTGCATTGGTGATTCCGTAGGCATGATTGCGCAAATGCTGTAACCCATGTCAGATTGTTAACAGTTGGCGAAAAATGTACTCGAAGGCCTTAGATAATGCCGATATTATGCAGATCGGCCTGTAGTCAAATGGTGACTTTGGCATATCTTTCTTGGGAACTGAACGAATTACTGTGAAGTTCCCGTATCAGCCTTTCTTTTCCTGTAGCACTGTTCGTATCGAGTACCTTAATCACTTACTGCTGGCACATGGCATTTAAACTCCTCCGAATTTGGATTTATTCATTTCATTGCCAATGTTATTCATCCCACCCGAAAATTAAAAAAAAATGGTTCAAATGGCTCTGAGCAATATGGGACTTAACATCTATGGTCATCAGTCCCCTAGAACTTAGAACAACTTAAACCTAACTAACCTAAGGACAGCACACAACACCCAACCATCACGAGGCAGAGAAAATCCCTGACCCCGCCGGGAATCGAACCCGGGAACCCGGGCGTGGGAAGCGAGAACGGTACCGAAAATTAAACTTTTCCCTTCTTCACTGTCCCGCATATGGTTTCCAAGATAGGCATCAGATTCTGATTCTTACTTATTAATTTCAAATACGATTGTTGTTTTCATTACGAAGAAAAATGGTCCATGCTTAGCGGTCCATCGAAGTCAGAGTCATTAGAGACTAAGCAACAGTTTTGGCGGAACAAGAACGGGGAACCAAATCAGTCCTCCCGAGTGATACGGGCTAACTGCAGATGGGAACTAAAGAATACGCCATAATCAAAATTTTATCACTACCTCCTGTGTTTCATTTTATTGCGCCTATTACAACAGTAGTTTCTCAACAGTTTATATCTCCACAAATTCATGAACACGTCAGATAAAGCGGTCAGCCTCCACGTCCAAAAACCTACATCATCTTCGAAATTTGCAACAACGCTTTCCATTATGATGCCAGGATGACGTACCTAACTTCAGTGTTGGCCGAATAGCATATTTATGAAAGCGACCAATAATAATCTGCAGTCACTCTTCATGTCTAACACTCCAACTTGGCAGGTGGGCATAAACTGGTTGCCCTACAGCGTACGGTCTTTGTTATCCCCTGACGTCAGTTCACATCTGCTATGAACTTCCTATTTTCTATCATTCAGATTATACACATACTGTTGAGCCGTATATTGTTCTAATTGTTTGGAGTAGCTTTTGGTGCATGTAAACCGCAACTATCACCTTATTAAATAAGTGATATTTCAGTTTATTAAAATTAGTAACTGTACAGTGATGTACTGAACATATACTAGTTGATAACGGATCATACCATATGTTAGTAATTTGCAAGAGGTATCTTTAGTGAGGGAGAAGGGAGAAATGTGTGATACACATGCAGTAACCTGTTCTGAAAAAGTTTACACGATGGCTTCCGCAAGTTGAAGGTACTAGAGTCCGACAGTCCATATAATGGTATATAGTCAGTGTGTGGAAATACACGTACATACATAATCTGTTCAGTGCTCATACTAGCAGATATTACGAAGCAGCGAACAATCAATACATTTAATTATGTAAGCAGAAGTGGGAAGCAAACTGCATGAGCACTAAGCATGCGCTGTTGCCTCTGTGGCGTAGGAGATAAACGAAAGGTACCTCCTGCAATCATCGTTATAAAGTTTATTTCGAGTGTTGTGACGTCCTAACGTTCTTATTGAGCCAGTGAACACCATGTAGTGCTTAAATGACTGTTTGACGTTGGCAGTACATAACATGGGGCTCTACACATGGAGAGAACAACGAGACATGTACTTCGTCTATGACGCAGCTTAAGGAGATGGTCAAAGAGCTCCGTGAATGTATCGTGGGCGTCTCCATGCACGAAGATCTCATTATCATACATCATTGCAAACCATGTTCGACCGCATAATATCGGCCCGTTGATGATACCGGGGTCCAATGCACGCAGACCTAAGACGGTGCGTACACCACCTTTCAGGAAGACATGCTGATACACTATGAGAACAGCAATTGCCGCTAAGTTCGGTGTTCATCATGGCTTAGTAACGAATGTGTTGCATGAACAGTTGCTTCATCCTTTCCGTATTACCAATACACATGTCCTGGGGGAAGATGATTATCCATCACTGGTTAAATTTGTAGACTGGTTTCTGCAACAAGTTGATGAAGACTCTGTTTATTTGAAGTTGTTCTGTTAAGGGATGAGGACCAATTTACTCTCTGAGGCATGTACAATTGTTATAGTTCACTTATATGGCTGGATGAAAACCCACGTACAACAGTTATGTAATGTAGTAAGTGTAGCACTAACCTGTATCGTCGGAAAACGGAGGATCGGTCGGGAAGAACGTGTAATATTGCCTTGCAGGATCGTCGCACTTGACTCCATTAGACTTCTTTCTCCAAGGCTACATGAAAACCGAAGTGTATTCAACCCCGTGGTCTCAGAAAAAAATTTTGCAGCGGTCAGAGACATGGAGAACAGCCGCACATTTTGCACTGAACACAGGACGTCCAGCAGCGTGGATACTAGCTCTGCACTGAAATTAATAGGGCTTATTTTGCACATTTATTGTAAAACCGATGAAAACGATAGAGGACTGAAAGAAATGTAGCGTTTCTTAAATCACAGTCACTGTCCTTTCTAATATTCACATTGCATTTCCGACACGTCATTGCTTCGCGTAATACGTATACAGGGCGAATCAATTAAAACTTGCATACAAAAATTGCGGAAATGGAAAGTGCTATTGATGTGCAGTTTTCGCAGAATGGATCGGTAGTCAGAAGCTCATATTGTTAGCTAATAAACAGATCATATAATACTTAGAAAGTATATTTTTGTGCAAACATGTTGTTGTTGTGGTCTTCAGTCCTGAGACTGGTTTGATGCAGCTCTCCAGGCTACTCTATCCTGTGCAAGCTTCTTCATCTCCCGGTACCTTCTGCAACCTACATCCGTCTGAATCTGCTTGGTGTATTCAACTCTTGGCCTCCCTCTACGATTTTTACCCTCCACACTGCCCTCCAATACTAAATTGATGATCCCTTGGTGCCTCAGAACATGTCCTACCAACCGATCCCTTCTTCTTGTCAAGTTGTGCCACAAACTCTTCTTCTCCCCAATTCTGTTCAATAGCTCCTCATTAGTTATGTGATCTACCCATCTAATCTTGAGCATTCTTCTGTTG
Organism: Schistocerca cancellata; assembly: GCF_023864275.1. Classification (NCBI taxonomy): domain Eukaryota; kingdom Metazoa; phylum Arthropoda; class Insecta; order Orthoptera; family Acrididae; genus Schistocerca; species Schistocerca cancellata. The sequence continues at coordinate 349,563,859 of NC_064633.1, read as the reverse complement.
CACCACATTTTGAAAACTTCTATTCTCTTCTTGTCCAAACTATTTATCGTCCATGTTTCACTTCCATACATGGTTACACGCCATACAAATACTTTCAGAAACGACTTCCTGACACTTAAATCTATACTCGATGTTAACAAATTTCTCTTCTTCAGAAACGCTTTTCTTGCCATTGCCGGTCTACATTTTATATCCTCTCCACTTCGACCACCATCAGTTATTTTGCTCCCCAAATAGCAAAACTCCTTTACTACTTTAACTGTCTCATTTCCTAATATAATTCCCGCAGCATCACCTGACTTAATTTGACTACATTCCATTATCCTCGTTTTGCTTTTGTTGATGTCCATCTTATATCCTCCTTTCAAGACACTGTCCATACCGTTCAACTGCTCTTCCATGTCCTTTGCTGTCTCTGGCAGAATTACAATGTCATCGGCGAACCTCAAAGTTTTTATTTCTTCTCTGTGCAAACATAAACTTTTTTAAATAAATTAATGCCTATTGACAATGACAAATGAAAAGTAGGGTAAAGTAGAATGCCAGTTATGTTTGTTGCAGGATTCTGGTGCGAGTCTTTTACGAGACACCTTATTTCAAAAAGCTTCAACATCGACATTTGTTTGTGGTATTCAACTTGCGTAGTTGCATGGCACGATATTGTTACGGTTGGTTACAGTATGCTTGTGCGTTCTATGAGTGCACTGCTATTTGCTAGACAGTTAGTGTGTGGCGGTCCAAGTAGAAGGTCGTGAGTGGACGATTGGATTTACCAACGCAGAAAAAGCCGACATGCTCATGATGCATGGAGAGTGAAGGAAGGCTCCAGTTCGTTCTTGTACGGTGTGTGCGGCAAGGTATCCCAATAGACGTCAAGTATCTCGGAAGTTAATCAGCCTCTTCAAACAGTTACGTGAAAGTACTAGTTTAACAAATACACAACGTAACAGAACCAAACAAGTGACGACAGATGAGGGGGATATTAATGTTCTTGCTGCTGTTGCAGTTGATCCGCACGTCAACTCCCGCATGAGGAAGTGGCTGAGTAAGGCAAGTACCATACGCATTCTCCATCGACATAGGTTCCATCCCTGTCACACCTCTCTCTGTCGAGAACTGCATGAAAATCGTGTTAAAACGATTATGAGAATCGTGATAACCTCTGCACATGGGCATTAGGGCAGAATACTCCAGATGTACCATGTATCTTGTTCAGTGATGAAGCCACTTTTATCACTCATGGCCAGTAAACACCGAAGCATGCAGTACTGGTTTGTCGACTATCCCCGTTGGCTTTGTCAGGTGCAACGTCAGCGTCCGCGGAGTGTAAACGCATAGTGTGAGATAGAGATCTATCAAGTCACAGGCCTGTGTTTCATATACGGAACATGTACGCTCCCTAGCAGACCATCTTCCATGTACGTCAGAAGACGGTCATCTGCAGACTAGGAGGAACCTCTGGTATCAACATGATGGCTGTCCAGCCCCTAGCGCACGAAATACTACAGCATGCATTCAGAAATTGTTTACAAATCGTTGGACAGGTCGCAGAGGACCCTTACCTTGGCCAGCCCGTTCCCCGGATTTGACGCCTATAGGAATTTTTCTGTGGGGAAGGTAAGAGACGCTGTCTAAGCCCGACGACATGCAACGATGTATTACTGCAGCCTGCTCGGCGATGTCCGCTGAAATACTAACACGTGTACAGAAGTGCACTGCCGATGCAGGCGGTCATTTTGAACACAAGCTGTGATGGTCAGTTGTCTCGTTACTTGTCAGAGTCCACATAACTAGTCTATGCACTTGTGTTGCTCTCAAGTGTATCCTACCGCTTGTATAAGTGCAGCCGTGGAAAATTTTCAAAATGCGATATCTCGTAAACGATTCGCACCAGAATTCTTCAACAGACACCACTGACATTCTAATGTATTCCACTTTCAGTCTGTTAATGTCAATAGGTACTGTTCCATTTAAAAAAGTGTGTCTTTGCACAAAAAATACACTTTCTATATGTTATTACAATCTGTTGATTGGCTAACAACATGAACCCTCCTGTCTGTGAATACCACGAATCAGTAGCGCTGGTTTTGGTTTCCTTGGTGAGTTGGTTTCAAGAAAATGTTCGCCAAACTTCTACATTCCTGTCGCTGAACTCCCATTTGTATTATTTTCATAAGATTAACTTTGTTGTCGCTGCGCACTGTTGATAACGCACCAGCGTGTCGGATACGATCGGAATGTCTCCAGACCTAGGTATCCGACGATACAAAAAGCGTGAGTGATGGCTATTTTCTGTATTGCAAATATTGACGTGATCTGTGGGAGGGAATGTTGCTGCTCTGCTGGGAAAGCAGGACAAAAGGAGGTAGTATCTACTTACTGATGATAAACATGGATAAGCCAGTGAATATTTTACGAGGGTGTACAGAAAAGTAAGACTTCAAATTTTTTTAAATTTGAAATCTCTTAAGGCTTTTTAAATTAAACAAACTTTATTAACATTCTACATCTTTATACTTCATGTTCACATATTTATTTCTCAACATAGACACCCTGACGACGAACATATTTCTCGCGACGAGAAAACACTTTCTTGATATAGTTACTGTAGAATGATTGACTTTGTTGATGAAGCCACACCCTCACTGTCGCTTGCATCGTTTTATCACTACTGAAGCGAAGTCCTCGAAGGTGTTCTTTAAGTCTCGGAAACAGACGAAAATCGGATGGAGCCAAAACAGGGCTGTATGGAGGATGATGCAGATTTTCATAGGTTTAGCTTTGAAAATGCTTTCATTATAAATTAATTTCATAAAGCTTTTCATTTCCTATTTTCAAATACACTGAAACACGGTTTTTTCAAATTTTTAACCAAAAACTCAAATACCAGTATTATAATAGATGTAATTTTAAAAATGCTTTATATTTTCTTCAATAGCGATTTATTTTCTGAAAAACTACCACCCACTATTTTACTCCCTTAGTGACTGACTTTCCAAAAACTTTTGAAACGCTTATTTTCTATTTCTGACTGGAAACAAAATACCAGGTTTCGTAGCTCTAGCTTCAAAACTATCTTAACACCTACACCTTTCCAAAAGGCGTTACATCCCCTACTTCACCTCCTTAGGAATGGAATTTCGAAAAATTCCTTCTTAAACTCAGCCTGCTGTATAAGATTAACACCCATTCTAAATTTAAAGTTTCTGTCCTTAGTGGTTTGGGCTGGGCGATGATGAACTTGTGAATCAGTCTGGCCGCATCTCGTGGTCGTGCGGTAGCGTTCTCGCTTCCCACGCCCGGGTTCCCGGGTTAGATTCCCGGCGGGGTCAGGGATTTTCTCTGCCTCGTGATGGCTGGGTGTTGTGTGCTGTCCTTAGGTTAGTTACGTTTAAGTAGTTCTAAGTTCTAGGGGACTTATGACCACAGCAGTTGAGTCCCATAGTGCTCAGAGCCATTTTTTTTAATCAGTCTGGCCCTATTTCACTTCCTTAGCGGTTGAACTTCCAGAATCACTGAAACAGGTATTTTTTTATTTGTAACCGAGAAGTCAAATATCAGTTGTCATACATGTAGCGTTAAAAACACTTTAGTAATTCTTTAATGATGCTTTATTTTCAAAAAATGAAATGTCACCCACTATTTTACCTCTATACGGGGTTAAATTTTCAAAAAAGCTGAAAATCGTGTTTCCTTATTTCTGCCCGAGAAAAAAAAACCAATTTTTGTAGGTATAGCGTCAAAATTATCTTAGTAGGAGGATATTTCAAAAACCTTCCGTCCCGTATTTCACACCCTTAGGGATGAAATGTAAAAAACTCCCTTCTTAAACGACGCCTGCAATATAAGACCAACACCCTTTGGTCTTGGCGATCATGATACTGCCGGGCAATTGCCTTTTATATATAGAGGTAGCCGCTTAGGCCCTCTATACGTGATTTCCCACGGGGAACAGTCAGCATTCATGGGTACGACAGGAACAATAATTTTAAACAAATAACTCCAAATCGAGATATTCTCTATTTCGAATGGCTTCCGAGACAGAATACATTTGATGTACATCGTTATTAATTTTCTGTAGTACACATGTAAACAGACATGTACAACCAATAGTAGACATTACAACATGCGTTTTACAAAGTACAATTGAAGAGTACGTATTTTTAAAAATTCACCGCTAAGGATTGTTATACATGTGACGTTACAGCTCTTTTACGGTTCACAATAAATGTTTGAAGATCCCACCATCAAATTCATTGGATCTGTACACTCTTGGGAGAACATACTGTACTGCTTGTCTGAGTGTCCCAGCACGTAGCCTAATAAGGATGGTAGCGTCTACTAACCCAAAAATAAACTTACATTAAATGTGTTCTATGACTGAAACCATTCGGAATAGAGCGTATATCCATCAGAAATTTTCTGCTTCAAATGAGTGTTCTTGTCGTATCTCTGAATATTGGCCATTCCTACTGGGACGCCTTCTAGAGGTTTTTCTTTTAATTTACTATTTCTTGGTTACATAGTTACATAAAAATTGTAATTTTTCCACCAAATAAACAAAAGTCAGAAAGAGGTGCGTTTAGAAGGAAATTGGTAGAGCTAGCCTCTCAACACGTATAGCATATTCAGAAACATTTGTTTCTTTTTCTTCTCTTATTGTTCAGTTAACTACCAAGTAGATATAAGTTTTGAATTTTTGTATTTTCACCTCTGTCGCTATCTTTTGGGTTCATAAATGTCTTGAGTTCAGTAAGAAAAGCCTTAGCGCGTCTGCTTGCATCTACGTCGCCCTCGTACATAATGGTGGAATGCGACGAGAAGTAGTCAACAAAGAAAATTATCACTCCGCCTTCTTTAGTCCTCAAAGCTTGCACAAGAAGTCGAAGCCGCCTAGCGTGCCCTCGTTGCGAACTTTATCACGGCTCCACGGGAAGTGAGAGAGAATGGGCAAATGACACGTTCTACTAAGTCAGCAATTCTTTTGAAGCGCCAGCCAGTCACGATCTACATTTAACTCTGCATCAAAATGTGAGTATTCCTCCACTCTGTTTACTTTTGCTGTTACCTCTTAATATTTGCTTACATTAGATTTTAATATTCCTGCTTCAGACTTGTCTTTGTTGTAAGCTACTGTTTATCTCTTCTAAACGTTGGTTTTGGTTATTAATGTATTACTCTAATTATCTCTTTTCTGTGATTTTGCTGAGAGAGTACTTGGAGCACAGTCCTTGCTAACCAAGCTCTGAGAGGCCCATTGGGTTTGCTTGCTTTCGGAGAAACTACCGTGTGATAATTTCCGAAATCCTGTGATTCCTTTGATCTGTAAGTGCCACCACAGTCACTCGCGGCTCCTGACCTGTCCAGCACAGAAAACCCATCGCAAAAAACTTTATCAGTGTATTTTAATAGTTGAACTGGAGATCTGTATCGTCACACGCTCCTCTTTGAAGCACGTTGAGAAGTCTGTGAACTTCCTTCGCCTTCTCCATTAGTGAAATGGACCACAACTTCCAGACGCAAAATTTTGCGTTATTTTGTGGTCCTTTTAACATAATTTTTATCGCAACCTAGTAAGGGTTCGTTCTCCATATTATCAATAACTCTTTTCAGATCCTAATGAGTTCAAGTCTTCTCCACATAAACACCGTGTCTCATAGAATCCAGTACCGAGTGAGGTACGAGGACTCGTTTTCCACGATAGGAGGAGACAAGTTTAAATACCCTACCAGCCGCCGTATTTAGGTTTACTGCGACTTCTCTAAATTGTTGAAGGCTTTTTCCAGGGAAGTTCCTTTGAATGAACACGGGCCAATTTCAATCCCCAGCATTTCCTAATCCCAGCTTGTGCTCCGTCTTCAATGACCCCGTCGTCAATGAGCTGGTGAACAGTAGTCTTCCTGTCGCTTTAGGGTGTGGTTGATACCAGACGCCGTCCCATTTACTGGTGGGATATTTTATCCGCATTTTGTCTGGCTTTACACCTCTTATTTACTGACTGTAGTGTATTTTTCTTGTTATTTTACCTTGCAAATTTATTTCTCAGTAGATGTGATTTACTTTGTTTAGGAAAGCTTTTATGTAGTTCATTTGGTTTAGCATTATTTGTGTCAGATATACTTCCATGCAGAATTTTGGTAAGTAGATTCCCAATGATTTCCTATTTTAATTTCAACACCCTACCTTTTAGCAGTACGTTCTCCTTATTTCCTAGGTAAGTTACTGGATTGGTGTGTAAGTTGGTAGAGTTTGAGTTTTGTGTGTTGGCTTTCCGGTTCCTCTGGGTTTGTTTAATGTTTATCATTTTTATTGGTAGTTCACTGTCGCTATTTGAGTTTAAATTAGTGACTCTCCCAGTTCAGAAAGACTTACAGGTTTTGATGACGATCGTACAAATGCATTAATCCAGTGTAATCGAGAACTGGTAAATGTGATGAACTGTGATCATTTGTGCGACATTTGCATGCAGTGAGGAAGCTCAAAAGTCGGGTGTATGGGTACCACATGCTCTAAGCCAAAACCACAGAAGTCAGCTGGTGGCCATATGCGTATCTGTGCATGCTAGTCGTCAACAGGCTTATGAACAACACCGACCATTTCTATCCCGGTGACGAGAAATGGTGTCTTCATACTAACATAGGGAAAAGAAGGGCATGGTTGAGCCGAAACAAAAAGCGACTCCCCTTATAAAAACATGTGCGCATCTGCGAAAGATGATGTCATGCATCTGATGGAATAGCGACGTCGTGGTGTACAAGCAGTTGTTTATTGTCAACAGCTTAGACGTCTTGCAGATGCAGTTCTAGAACAACGACCAGGAGGACTTCACGATAACGCTCGCACGCATTCTGCTAGAGTGACAGAAAACACTTTACAGACGCTGGGCTGGGAACTCATTCCGCACCCACCTTATTAACTTGATCTCGCGCCTTCGTATTATCACCTATTACGCTCTCTATCGAAAGCTTCAAGGAACTTCCTTTCGGAGTGAAAATGCGTTCCGAACATGGTTCGATGACATCTTCTCTACAAAACCACGTTTGCAGGCTGTTGTGATTAGTCAAGGAGAATATACGAGGTGCAACAATAAAGTAATGAGACTGATTTTCTTTGCAAGATGTGGCAACCCTGCAGACTTGCGTAGGCACAATATCTTTGACCTTGGTCTATAAGCTGTTTCTAGTCCAAGCGGCACATCGATGCAACGGCTTAGTTGTAAGTTGTGCTGTAATAAGTTAACAGATGTTTGTGTCTCTCGACACGGAAATGGAACCGCATAATAATGTGCAAGGGTATGCCATTTCTTTTTGCGTTAAATTGGGTGAAAACGCGATGACAACTTACGGTAAGATTCAGAAGACTTTTGGAGAGGAGGTTACGACAAGAGGTCAAGTTTTTCGTTGGCATAAAATGTTTAGTGAAGGCAGAACGAATGTTGAAGTCAAAAGTGAAATGCATGCTTGTGAGCTTCTCTGATTCCAAGGGAATTGTTCATAAAGAGTGGGTACCTCCTGGACAAACAGTTAACCATTATTACTACAAAGAAATTTTAGAAAGACTTCGTAAAAGAGTTCTTCGTGTCCGTGCCAACATTGCTGATAATTGGATTATGCGTCATGATAATGCGCCATCCCATACTGCTGTGTCAGTACAGCAATTTTTAACCTCAAAACAAACTTCAGTACTACCACAGCCACCTTATTCGCCAGGTATCGCTCCGTGCGACTTTTTTCTATTTCCAAGCGTCAAAACGGCGGTCAAGGGACTCTATTTTCAAGCAACACAAGGTGTACAAAAACCTGTGACGAGGATCTTGGATGATATTAATGAAGATGAGTTCCTGAAATGTTACCATCAATGATAGAAGCGCTGGAAAAAATGTATGCAATCAGAAGGGAACTACTTCGAAGGAGACAACACTAAACTTGACTAAAACGGTAAGCAACATTCTTTTTTCACATCAGTCTCATTACCTTATTGTCGCACGTCGTACTATTGATGAGTAAAGTATCTGTTATGATTATCAAATTTATGGAAAACAGCGTTAATTTATCACCAACCTAATACTTATCTTTATTGTAAATATTTTATATTTTGATTGTGAATGTTTCCTTTCCAGCTAAACCAGTGCAGAAGTAAGATGATAGTTTTTGTTCTAGAGTCTATTTTGGCAAATAGATAAGCAATGTGCCGAACTTAGGACAAGTTTTTTCTTCAACAGTATCTTCTGAGTGTGTGGCCATGTCATGATATGCAATAAAATTACTGACGTTACGGCTATTACTCGAGCCCGTCTTCATCCAGGGTACTGTGAGTAGTCTTCCTGGTAAGTGCTTTCTTTAATTTTAGCCGAAATGTCGGCAGTTTCGTTACATCATAAAGCGTTCACACACCCATAAAGCGTTCTACCTCAAAAGCCTACGCGCATGTATTTCGATATCATGTAAGAATGCACTGGAGGTACTTTGAATTTTTAATCACAACCTCGAAAAAATCAAACTGTCGTCACGAAACCTCGTGATCCTATTACAACTCCTGTATACATTCGTCGTTCAGTGCGATACATTGCTTCCACCTATGAATGACTTGGTATAGAACTTGGCTGTAGAAGTCTACATTTTTAGATGTTTAGGATGCGGTGCACCCAGAAAATTATCTTGTCGTTATTTTGCAAAGCCTCACACTCAATGGATTCTTCATCCGAGGAAAGAGGAAGAAGTCACTCGACGACATGTCACAAGAATAAGGAGGTGGCGAGTCGATATTTGACAACCAAAGAAGCAGCGTGTGGCCTCTGTCCTCTAGAGAACGGACCGGGCTCTTTATCATGGTGCCAAAACACTACCTGTGACAGCTTCCTTGGACGCTGCGTCTTGACAGCCTCAAGTAGCTTAGTCAGGAGGATCTGATAGTAGACTGCTGCGACAGTTTACCACTTGCCAGGCTGATACGTCATCATCTCACCATGACACTCCCAAAAACTTTCAAAATCACCATGTTCGATGCTTGTCGGTTCTTTGTCTTTTCAAAAGTGGTGAATCCACATGTTCCTACTGCTTGCTTTGCTCGTGTGTGTCTGGGTCATAGCGGTACACCCAGCACTCGTTTAAGGTTATTGAGCGAATAAAACGTCATCTACATTTGTCTGACAAAGCTGCAACATTTCCGCTGACGCTTTGGTTCGCCTGGCTTTTGGCATGTATTGTGAGCACTCGTGGAACAGAGCTTGCGGCGACATTTGTTACGTTCATAAGGATTTGCAAGATACTAAATGGTTCCATTGGCTCTGAGCACTATGGGACTTAACATTGGAGGTCATCAGTTCCCTAGGACTTAGAACTACTTAAATTGCCCGCATCTCGTGGTCGTGCGGTTGCGTTCTCGCTTCCCACGCCCGGGTTCCCGGGTTCGATTCCCGGCGGGGTCAGGGATTTTCTCTGCCTCGTGATGGCTGGGTGTTGTGTGCTGTCCTTAGGTTAGTTAGGTTTAAGTAGTTCTAAGTTCTAGGGGACTTATGACCACAGCAGTTGAGTCCCATAGTGCTCAGAGCCATTTGAGCCAACTACTTAAACCTAGCTAGCCTAAGGACGTGATACACATCCATGCCCGAGGCAGGATTCGAAGCTGCGACCGTAGCAGTCGCGCGGTTCCGGACTGAAGTGCCTAGAACCGATCGGCCACCGGGCCAGCTTCAAGATACTAAAAATGAATCTACGAGTATCACTTTTTTCGTACCATCTCGACTCTGACACGCCCGTCATTGAGCATCATCGCTTGCACTTCATTTGCGAATCCGGGTTCTTTACAGAGAGATGGTCTGCCACTTAGTTCTTCGCCGCTGAGATGTGTCTGACCACTGTGAAAGCATCTTCGCAACCTAACCGCTGTGTCATATGATGGCGTATTGTGATTGTACACTTCTACCATCTCAGCAGGGAGTCTTGTTTCCCCTTTAGATTCATCTGGCTGCCTCACCTTTACATGTATATGATATCCCCGATCCCTAAATAAAGCGGTAATCGACTCGCTCTCCAGCCAGAACCTGAAAAAATGGTACATCTGTTGGTAGATGTCTTGACACATTCCACAAACCTCCAGAGGGATTGTAACATGACTAGTACAGATCGCTTCACTATCCTGCATAAATTCAGTTCATTTATTTCGTACACAGTCTAAGACAAAAAGAGGAAGGAATTTTCCAAATGATTCGAAAATCGGTAGATGTGATGGGCGTCTTCGACCTGAAAGCTCACTGACTGAAGTAAAACTGTCTTCGATGATGAGGCACACCTCGAATTGAGCCATGATGACCAACGAAGACGTGTCTGGAGACGCCCCAGATAGTGGTAGGATGCCAACCTGATTGTCGGCAGCCATACGGCTCGGCAACCAGGTATGATGGTCTGAGGTGCCATTTACTTTCATAGCAGAACCCATTTGGTAGTCATCCAGAGCACCCTTACATCACGCGGCACGATTTTATACGCCTCGTTTTGTTTCCTTCATGGCAAGTCATCCTGGGCTTACAACTCCGCAAGATAATGCCCGTCCGCACACATCGAGGGTTTCTGCTCCTTGTCTTCGTGCTTTCCAAGCCCTATCTTGGCCAGCATCGTCGCCGGATCTCTCCCCAGTTGAGAACGTTTGGAGCATTCTGGGCAGGGCCTCCATCCAACTGGAGATTTTGACAATCTAACAAGCCTGTTGGCACGATATCACACTGGAGGACATCCAAAAACTCTATCAATGGATGTCAAGCTGAATATTTGTTTGCCTAAAGACCAGAGATGGAACAATGTGTTATTGACTTGCTCAGTTCAAATGATTCAAATGGCTCTACGCACTATGGGACCTAACATCTGACTCCCCTAGACTTAGAACTACTTAAACCTAGCTAACCTAAAGACATTACACACATCCATGCCCGAGGCAGGATTAGAATCTGCGACCGCAGCAGCAGCGCGGTTCCGGACTGAAGCGTCTAGAGCCGCTCTGTCACAGCGGCCGGCACTTTCTCAGTTTGTGAAGCTGTTTCTCTTGAATAAATCATTCAATTTTTCTGAAACTGTGAATATGTATTTGTATGTACATGTACATCACATCTACCGATTTCCGTCCCATTAGGATAATTCCTTCATTGTGCTTGTTTTTATTTTTTTTTTTTTTTTTGTCTTCGGGTGTATAAGACGAGCAGTACTAGCTGTGGGGTGATGGCCGAAAGATTTTCAAGTAATCATGCGGAAGTCGAAACGTCCCTTGTTTACTGTGATAGTAAAAGGCTTTGCTGAAGTTCGGTGGCATTGCAGGGTGATTCCCAGGGCCTGTTTGGCGTGTTCTGAAATTGCGGTTTCCGGGAGGGAATACCTAACATGTGGCCGCAGGGGTGCCCTTTGGAGATGTTTCAGTTATCTATTCACCATGGATGTCAACAAGAATTCTATATTTCCCTTCCCGTGCAACGTGAGAACTTAACTCCATATCAACCGTATTTCTGTTCGGCCAGTTCTGTGTATTGTGTCTCACTCTATACACTGAATAGGCATCTATCCTAACTCAGTGCCAACCTAAGAAAGTGTTTATGCATATCTGTATGCCATGCCAGGGAAACTTTTCGCAACATTACACTTTAATTTCATGCTTCGGGGCGCACTTACGAACGTCACAATGGCTACAAGCTTGCTGGAGCGCGTCCAAAGACAGTTTGGGCTGAGTACGGAGAATTATTCATTCGCTTCCTGGCCTTCGCCCCCTGCTGAATGTGCAGTTTGAAGATGTAGCAGTTCCTTTTTGCTGTAGCATGAGCTCTCAGTTTCACATTTCAGAATACTTACTCCAAGCACCTCGCACCTATGTCGTCGTTTGTGCATCGTAGATACGAAGTTTTTGGGTTATTGTTTTTGTTGATTTAAAGTGGGAATTGTGCAGATGTGGAACTCTGCTTTCAGTCATCCTAATGACATCAGTGGAAGTGCCACAGTCTATTTCATACTTGTTCTCTATCGTTTTGTTTTTCCTGAATCACACCGTAATGAGACTCCAAGCTTGTTCTAAATTTTAATAAAAGTGTGTGAAACCGATTTCCGTTTATGAACTCTGCTTTCTAGGGCTTCTTCCACAGCTAGGCTGCACTTATTTAATGAACACAATGCGGCATACACCAAGATGTGGTTTCAAGCTGCTGATGTTACTGTTGTCCTCAGGGGTCAAGTTAGTAATCGAATCACAAATTATTTTCTGTGCACGGCATCCGTAGCTGCTGAAAGCCATGATGAATGAAAACATCGCTGGCAATTGGTAAAAATGGTTTTCATTGATGAAACCACCGGTATCACGGCTTACAGTCTTAACTTCAGGCGAAACCTTCAAATTTAGGAACTGAATTATCATTATAAACTGTACTGTAAATTTGTGTTACTACATCAATGTTATTTGAAGTCTTACACTCACAAAAATTGTTACGTTGATCCATCACTAGGCGAACCCAAAGTTCGTAGGCAAGGTATTGTCTTACTGAGAAGATTGTCTGTGTTTAAAAGACTAGACGAACCAAGGATAACTGAGATGATCGCCCCTGTAATATACTCCAATAGTGTTGCCGGGGACCCGGGTTCGATTCCCGGCGGGGTTAGGGATTTTCTCTGCCTCGTGATGACTGGGTGTTGTTTGATGTCCTTAGGTTAGTTAGGTTTAAGTAGTTCTAAGTTCTAGGGGACTGATGACCATAGATGTTAAGCCCCAAAGTGCTCAGAGTCATTTGATCCATTTTTTTGTTGCCGGGGAGATCGTACCTATATACTGGCCATTCTTTTCACGTGCAAGTATGTATCAGAAAAAGAAACAGGCCAGAACCGATTTTGAAGATGTAGTTAACGGTGGAAATAGTTTAACGACATAGGTACAAAGTCTGCGTTAACCTCGCACCGTACGGAAGAGGGGTATAGTGTCATGAGGCTTGATGAAGTCCTGTAATCCTCCATAGAAAAGAAAAAGTCTATTTTTTGTATCTGAATACAAAAAAGATAGTGTAAAGAACACGTCGAATAGTCAACTGAACTTAAATCATCGTAATATCCTGGCAAACTATGATTGCTTGTACCGTTAACTATATTATAAGAAAATACCCAGTGCTCTTGTATTGTACTGTATCGTATGGAACTGGGGATCTAGAAACGACGGAAAGGCTTCATCCCCCCCCCCCCCCCCCCCCCGTAGTCCTCAGTGGCACACAAACTCATAACAGACGAGTGTAACCTCAATGTTTGCGTGGTGGAGAAATTATGGTGTACGGGTACGTGGACAAAGTGTTTCCCTAGCAATCGCCTACGTATTGTAACTGAGGCGGAATAAGGGGAACCAGCCCGTATTCGCACATATTCGCCATCCACAGACTGGCCGGCACACCGGACCTCGACACTAATCCGCCGGACGGATTCGTGCCGGGGATCCACAAGCCTTCCCGCCCGGAAAGCAGTGCGTTAGACCGTAAGGCTAACCGGGTGGGCTTTTCCTATAGCTACTTGCACATGCTATGAATGACCGGTATATGGATTCGATCTACCCTATTACGTTATTACAGCATATGACGAAGACCACTTTCTCAATTATCCTTCGTTCGTTTAATTTTTAAAAAAAAATATTGACAACCCTCTCAGAATGAGAATACCTTGACTAAGAACGTTGGTTTCAGCTAGTTATGGATTAATATAACAATTTTTGTAAGTACGACTCTCCAAATTATCTTTATATAATATCACAAATTTTAATACTGTTTATAAATATAGTTCAGTTCTTAAATACGCAGATTACACCGAAAGATGTAATTTTAGGAACTGTCAGCTGTCTTTTCATATTAATTCAATATTGCATAACGTGCAGTTGTTTTGACAAACGCGTAGCGGTCGAAGGTTTTTATTTCGGAGCTCAAACCGTTACTAATGCAGATTAGTATCAGGATATTTGAGATACTACGGCTGTGTTTGCCCAATCTAAATGATTTCTGTAGCCGATGGTATTGACCTTACACTGCTACAATAATTCCGCTGCTGCTGAAAACTAATTACTACACTATAAAGTAATTGGTTCCGCTGTTTCGTTTTCGCGCCTCTCGCGGCAAGCTAAGGTACTCTTGTGTAGGAATTTCAGCGTGTACGTGCAGACAAACAAGAAATTAATTTCGAGCTGTAACTGAAGCTTTATGGCTACCTGTGAGCGTCACTGCGGGTGTAGTCTGGCCTCGTTAGTAGCGGCCCCTGAAGTAGGCCACCAGCGACACTTCCGGCCAGAAGCGCCGCGGCTCGGCGCCTCACGACACATTCCGTGCGTGCACGCACGCGCTCACGCACACCGGCGCAGTCACACGCGGCGCGCCTCTGCCCTATCTTTGCCCTTCCATCTCGAAAAAGAGTGAAATATAGGCGGGGCGGGGCGCAGCTCATAATACAGCTGTGTGTGCGCCAGATGCAATCTGGACGACTCAATTTTCGTCCGCGTGACACTGAGGCGGCTGCCGGCTCGCTGGGCTACCGACGTCTCCGCCACCTGCCGGCGAGAGAAATAACTTCCAGTTGGCGCTGCCGGGGGAGAATTCCGTACGAGGGTGAATGGGACAGGGAAATAAATATCTGTTTCCAGAATTGAGGCCGGAGGGCAACGCAGAGGGAAAATGTTTAAGGAGTCATTGCCTTCTGAAGTTCACCGGAAAAATGTTTTGTAAAGCTGTAGATATTCATTCTTGGTACGTATACACAAAATTGTTAGGACTGCATGTATCCATTAATCTTTACTATCAAGTCATCCAACTAAAATGAAATTCCACCTACTAATAATCCAACAGAAAGCCCATAGTAGACTAAAAATACTACCCTTCCACTGTCCTCTACATCTACAGATTCTTGATACGACCCATTCTAAACTACGAAAATGTTGCGTGGTTATCCGCTGCCCTAAGTTCTCTATATCCCTCCAGATCTGTCAACACCATCCTCTCCGCCTCGCCTTCTGTATCCAACTCCCTTCACCACATGGATCTTTTGACAACTTATCAGATTCCCACGTCTTCTCACTCAAGACTGAACACCTCCGAACAACTCGACTCCAATAATTCTATAGTTTTCCCCTATTTTTCAAAGCTAGTGTGCTGTCGCGCCTCTACCAACACATTCCACCATCCTTACACCTACGCCGGCCGGTGTGGCCGTGCGGCTCTAAGCGCTTCAGTTTGGAACCGCGTGTCCGCTACGGTCGCAGGTTCGAATCCTGCCTCGGGCATGGGTGTGTGTGATGTCCTTAGATTAGTTAGGTTTAAGTAGTTCCAAGTTCTAGGGGACTGATGACCTCAGAAGGTACGTCCCATAGAGCTCAGAGCCTTACACCTACACGTCTCCATACACTATCCTAAAGGTACTGCAACCATCCATTCCTCCAAGATCATACCCTCCACTCCAACATTGACCCCTTCTATCAATTTTTAACCCTCTGAACCCGATCCACCTCTCAAGGCTCCCTGTTCCTCTTTCAAATCTTAACCTCATCAATACCCACTCCACTCCAGCCCCTCTTGTATTCTAAACCACCCAACAATAGATCCGCACCAGTCCTTCATCTATATATTAGCTCCCTTCCGCCCTCCTCACCGATCAACCTGCCCCCTTCAACAACATACTGCCTGCCCCAAGGCAGATCCTTGCGGCTTCAATGGTAGGGGAGTGCTTATTTTGAACATCAGTATTCTGTATCAAGGTTTTTAAAGTGTTTCTGATGTTATATTATTGTGTTTTTTTGTATCTTTTATTACAACGGTTTTTAGCTAAAAATCAATGGAATCGTGTTTCTTCTACGTAAAAACATCCATTTTATTTTCAACTTAGAAGTTTTAAATTCGTTGTAAATATCTCAGCTTTCTTTTTTCTCTCATCTCATTTACATTTTCGTGTCAGTTGGCTGAAGAGCAGGTTGACTGCACCACTGAAAGGCCGCTCCCTGGGCCTATACAGAGTCAGTCATTAACTATTGCCACCAAGAATAAATCCTAAATTATGATAGGAGCTGAAAAGTTTGTGGGAAAATGTTGCATGGGACAACGGGGGCCATAATAGACGTTGGTTTTTTGTTACTAGGTGGGGTCGCGTCAGATATATGAAAGTCATTTTTTTTAATGGGATGCTAAAGTTTGGTACTTATTTTCTGATAGCGGATATCGAGACGAATCCAATGATGTGCAACAGTAAGGTCTTTGAAGGTCAACCAAGGCCACAAAGGTGGAATGAACGCCCATTTACAGAAGGTGTTCGAAATTATGACTATCGGTATCAATGTAGTGCTGAAATCTTCTTATCATAGTTTGAGTAGTTTGAGTGGTAGTCCTTATCACATCGGCACTTATGCTCTGGCAATTCTCTCTCGCATATCATCAGGTGTAGTTGGAACGTCTTTATAAACAATATCTTTTGCGAATCACCACAAGAAAAAATCGAGAGGCGTGAAGTCTGGCGAACGAACCGGTCGCGACACATCTCCTCCGCGTCCAGTCCAACGGTTTGGGAATTGTCTCTGCAACTCGTTTCTAGCCATCAGTGAAAAATATGCCGGACACCCATCGTGTTGATATCACATTGCATTCCTTGTTCCTAAATATATTTCTTCCTATAACAGACATAATGTTTCTTGCAGGAATGTGGTGTACTTCCTACCATTAAGATTTCCTTCGAAGAAATAAGGGCCCAGAATCTGTCCTCCAAACTCCCACACCATACATTCAGCGACCACGGTTTTTGGTATAAAACTTACCGCAGTCAACATGGATTTTCAGTTGCCAAATAGTGCATGTTATACAGATTAACATTTCCGTGGTTTGTGAATGTAACCTAGTTAGTAAATAAAATAAAATTAATAAATGTGTCATCCCTCAGAATCTGAAGTTGAGCCCATCGGCAGAATTCAATGCGACGCATACAATCCGTACAAGTTAATTCTTGGTGGAGACTGATATGGTAAGGACTATATTTATGGCGATGCAGAACACGAACAACACTGCTCTGGCTCATGCCAGATTCCCTTGCGATTTGACGAGAACAAACTCAGGGATATCGAACCACAGTGGCAAGAGTACCAATTTCAGTCCCCTCGTTTGTAACTTTCCTTTCCCGGATATGTTTCCGATGCATTAAAGACCCAGTTGTTCTCAATTTATCATACGCATATTTAAATGTACGACGTGTAGGGTGAGTACGTTGAGGATATCTTTCAGCGTATAAGTCTCTAGCTCTCATTGAATTTCTTTGGCATTCTCCGTAAATGACAAGCATATCAACTTGTTCTTCGAAGGAATACATCATTCACATTCGCTTGATTCGACGATACTAGTCCTACCGTTCCTATTAGTGTTGTCCTGAAAAACGGTCGAATGGTGTTCACATGTCAATGGATACGCCGTATTCGGCGAATATTACTATTTGCACGATATACGAGAGAGAATTGTCAGAGCCTGTGCTTCGATAAGTTGCGAAGTGATAAGGAATACCACTCAATGCATGATAAGAAGATTGCAGCACTGCACTGATACCAATGGTCATCACTCCAAACATCTTCTGTAAATGGACGTTCATACCACGTTTTTTATCTTTGTTGACCTTCAAAGACCTTACTGTTGCACGTCATTAGATTCGTCTCGATAGCCGCTATCAGAAAATAAGTACCGAACTACAGCATCCCATTTCAGAAAAACGAAGTTGACCTTAATATCTCCGACGTGACCCCACTTATCAACAAAAAACCAACGTCTTATTATGGGCCCCGTTGTTCTACGAAACATTTGTCCCACAAACGTTTCAGTTACTGTCATACTTTCAAAAGTTATTTGAAGAGTGACTCATCGTGTATATGGGGCGGGGGAAGGAAGAGATAACAAAAAAGAAAAAAAATTATGACACCATCAGTTCGATGAGAGAAAGGAAACATGATGTGCTACTGCATTTAATTTATTAGGGAATTAAGATATAAACTAAAACAAAGCATATCGTGCCTCCCATTTCTCTCTCTCTCTCTCTCTCTCTCTCTCTCTCTCTCTCTCTGTCTCTCTCTCTCTCTCTCTCTGTGTGTGTGTGTGTGTGTGTGTGTGTGCGTGTGTGTGTGTGTGTGTGTGTGTGCGTGGGGCCGTGGGGGTGTCCCTGAAACGGGTCATACTAATTTCAAAACAACGCATTTCGAACAATAATTGTTAGTGGATACCAAAACACTGGTGACGTTTAGAGAAACTTTTTTCTAGCTCATAGAACGCTGATGACCTTTAGAGAAACTTTTTCCAACTCATAGCAAACAGTAATAAACCATGAAGGAACAAACTGTCTACGTTGCAGGGTTGCAATTATTATTTATTTACCAATGACGCATTTCACCTGATTTAAACATCTGCAGATTGGCCTACACAAAAAATATATACATTTTTTTAGCAGTGGCATAACCTCATTTTGCAAAACTGGAGTCACCGGCAAGAAATTCTAACTCATCTTACGAATATTAGGTGGCATTAGGCACATGGGTTACCGAGCATACAAAAAGTCTCAGTGAATAACTGCCATCGTCTCCTCGTCAAATATTTGGCAACACTGCGCGGTATCCTGTAAATGAATAGAATGAAATGTAGCCGAAAAGTAGTTAAAACCTGGTGACGATTTCTCATAAAAATAGATATTACTCGCCATGGGAAAAGAAAAAATAAGAGATTACCTTGTTGAGGCATGTAACGTATTCCAGTGAACACAAAACATTATCAGGAATACATAGACCTGTCACTGTATAAACATGTTGGCGGTGTAGATGCTCATATTCGTTCTACACATATAGTAATTGGCACAGTAACACACAAAAACGTGTCCATAGCTCACAAGAGGTGGCGTCAGTGAGCTGTGAGTTACGAAGAATTATTTAATTGCCAAATACAGGCAAGGGTTAAATATCAACACATGACAGTTTTACAAATTGTGTAAAAAACTGACATGAAACTAATGGCACTGAAAATTATGGGTAATCTATTAACAAATGTGGGCCAAAATACCAAGATAAAAAGTAATAAATAAAATTGCAAGCTGTAGTGGAGAGATATCAAAATGCATAAAAAGGACGCTTAATTTTTAATGACACATTTCTGTACTTTTAAAATAATTTTTCTTTGGTTTCAGCTGTTTTATCCTAGCAGATTCTCTTACGACATGAAAAGATTGGCGCAAGAGGTGAAATCGTGACATGCTGCTTCATACTGGTGACTTATTTAAAAATAACAAAAATGGAAATGCAGCCAACTGTTGAGTGACGACAAAAACAATTTAAAAAGTGGCAGCCACTCTTATAATGTTTCCAATCGCGGAATCAGATGCTCTTTCTTCGTCACACAGGGTACGTAAGTTCACCGGGCAAAAGTAGTCACCCCAAGCGCACACGCGGATGAATCGTTAAATACACTCCTGGAAATTGAAATAAGAACACCGTGAATTCATTGTCCCAGGAAGGGGAAACTTTATTGACACATTCCTGGGGTCAGATACATCACATGATCACACTGACAGAACCACAGGCACATAGACACAGGCAACAGAGCATGCACAATGTCGGCACTAGTACAGTGTATATCCACCTTTCGCAGCAATGCAGGCTGCTATTCTCCCATGGAGACGATCGTAGAGATGCTGGATGTAGTCCTGTGGAACGGCTTGCCATGCCATTTCCACCTGGCGCCTCAGTTGGACCAGCGTTCGTGCTGGACGTGCAGACCGCGTGAGACGACGCTTCATCCAGTCCCAAACATGCTCAATGGGGGACAGATCCGGAGATCTTGCTGGCCAGGGTAGTTGACTTACACCTTCTAGAGCACGTTGGGTGGCACGGGATACATGCGGACGTGCATAGTCCTGTTGGAACAGCAAGTTCCCTCTGCCGGTCTAGGAATGGTAGAACGATGGGTTCGATGACGGTTTGGATGCACCGTGCACTATTCAGTGTCCCCTCGACGATCACCAGTGGTGTACGGCCAGTGTAGGAGATCGCTCCCCACACCATGATGCCGGGTGTTGGCCCTGTGTGCCTCGGTCGTATGCAGTCCTGATTGTGGCGCTCACCTGCACGGCGCCAAACACGCATACGACCATCATTGGCACCAAGGCAGAAGCGACTCTCATCGCTGAAGACGACACGTCTCCATTCGTCCCTCCATTCACGCCTGTCGCGACACCACTGGAGGCGGGCTACACGATGTTGGGGCGTGAGCGGAAGACGGCCTAACGGTGTGCGGGACCGTAGCCCAGCTTCATGGAGACGGTTGCGAATGGTCCTCGCCGATACCCCAGGAGCAACAGTGTCCCTAATTTGCTGGGAAGTGGTGGTGCGGTCCCCTACGGCACTGCGTAGGATCCTACGGTCTTGGCGTGCATCCGTGCGTCGCTGCGGTCCGGTCCCAGGTCGACGGGCACGTGCACCTTCCGCTGACCACTGGCGACAACATCGATGTACTGTGGAGACCTCACGCCCCACGTGTTGAGCAATTCGGCGGTACGTCCACCCGGCCTCCCGCATGCCCACTATACGCCCTCGCTCAAAGTCCGTCAACTGCACATACGGTTCACGTCCACGCTGTCGCGGCATGCTACCAGTGTTAAAGACTGCGATGGAGCTCCGTATGCCACGGCAAACTGGCTGACACTGACGGCGGCGGTGCACAAATGCTGCGCAGCTAGCGCCATTCGACGGCCAACGCCGCGGTTCCTGGTGTGTCCGCTGTGCCGTGCGTGTGATCATTGCTTGTACAGCCCTCTCGCAGTGTCCGGAGCAAGTATGGTGGGTCTGACACACCGGTGTCAATGTGTTCTTTTTTCCATTTCCAGGAGTGTATTTACAGATGGCGCAGCAATAGAGTCACATGCTCGACCGTGCGTGCACTGTCTCTACGTGAGCATAAGGTAGGAGAGAGACATTTATGTTTCAAGTGAATATTGTACCTAAACACGCATAAATGCAAGGACGTGACGGATTGACAAAAAGAAGAATCGTGTTTGGCCGTGACCATGGCCATACTGTGTGTGAAGTTGATGAATTTGTTGGTGTTTCGCGGTGGATTGTTCAATATCTCTACAAGCAGTGCTGCGACACATGTGGTGGTGAAACATGACGACGTCTAAAATGAAGTCGGAAAAAGATCCTGACCGGGACGGACTAGAGACGCGTTTCACGGCTTGTAAAACCAAATCGCTGCCAAACACGACAGGTATTGTTGCAGGCAGCGAATGAGGGTCCATTGCAAACTGTAAGCGAGAGAACGTTTCAACAGGAACTGCATGAAATGAACATTGGAAGTCTGTATCCTCGCTAGGCGTTCATTGCTTACGTAGGCACATAAAGACGACAGCAGTAAAGTTCATTGGGCTGGAAGAATACGTGACTGCTTCTCGCTCAGTCACATTTCATTGGCCGGCAAAAATCACCTGACCTGAACCTCATAAAAAATCTGTGGGACATATTGGAACAGAGGATAAAAGACCGACATCAGCATCCCCTCAATTCGGTGGAACTGCGCTATCAAGTCTTTAGCGACTTAACCTGGACGGTGATCAAGTCCAAGAGCAGAATTGCAAGGTATTAACTCTTCTTGTTATTACTGTATCGTACAAATGCCTTAGCTATAAGAAAACTGTACTCTTCCAGGAACCAAGATAGATTGGGGTTTAAAATGGCCGTAATTAATTTTATGTGCCAACGATCTTGACGCTGTGGTAACACCGGTTCCAGTCAGGTCACCGAATTTAAGCGCTGTCGGGCTGGGCTAGCACTTGGATGGGTGACCATCCGGTCTGTCGAGCTCTGTTGGCAAGCGGGGTGCACTCAGCCCTTGTGAGGCAAACCGAGGAGCTACTTGATTGACAAGTAGTGGCTCCGGTCTCGGAAACTGACATACGACCGGGAGAGCGGTGTGCTGACCACAAGCCCCTCCATATCCGCATCCGCTGACGCCTGTCTTATATTATTCCTTAGTGACCAGTGAGCCATTCCAGTACTGTCAAGGATTTATGTTCCGTGCTATCGATTTCCCTGCATCGTTACTTAATCTATGACGGAAATCAGAACGCGAACTTTTTATTGAGATTTAGAGAATAAATCAGGACACATGTTACAGCGTCTCACTCCAACACACAGTTGTGGACGTTATTAATTTGGTCTGCTGAAGTGCACTTTTGTTACTCTTACGAAGTCGATTGGAGCTTATGGGAAATCACGCCCAAGAAGCAGAAAGACACCGTGTATCCGAAGTAAAATCAAATAGAACAAAAGCACATAGCGAGAAGTTTTGTGTGGAGTAATGTGTTAACATAGTTTGAGGAACACCGCAGAAGATGGAGAACACAGCGTCTGAACGGTGAGCTGCTATTACGACTTCTCGAACGTAATTCTAATTAAGCCTTAACGAAGTTCGAACAGACTTTCTTAAAATGAAAGGAGTTTTGTGCAGTATGAACTTGAATGGAAATTAAAATTTTATTGCAGTTCTTTGAAGACCTACAAGGTGACACCAACACAGACTTCATTACAACACCCGAATACTTTGTGGTACGTGTCCGCTGAAGTACCCTACAGATGAGAAGAATTAACTACAAGAGAACGGATGGATAAGGAGAGAGAGAGAGAGAGAGAGAGAGAGAGAGAGAGAGAGAGAGAGAGAAAGAGAGGATTGCGAATGTGACCTATTGTATACGAGTGACACTGAAAAACTACATTTTGTACGCTTTGCAACAAAGCAAAAATGTGAAATGTTAAATCAGAGGTCATCTATAACTGGAGACTATCTCTCAGTTGGCAGTTAGCATTCGTGGCTCATGGAACACTGAAGCTCTCTGACGTAAACAACAGCAATGGCGGAACGTTACAAATTGTTTTGGATACACTGCAGTACTCAGCATAATTTCCGGACAATGTCTGTTTGATACTGTTCATATGAATATAGTGCTTTTTAGAGTTTTCATTCGTTTCACGTCTCCCATGATTTAAAATCTACGTTCGGTGAATACCGGTGGTGTGTTTACTGTGGTGTCACCGCCAGACACCACACTTGCTAGGTGGTAGCTTAAATCGGCCGCGGTCCATTAGTACATGTCGGACCCGCGTGTCGCCGCCATCAGTACTTGCAGACCTAGCGCCACTACATGGCAGGTCTAGAAAGACGGACTAGCACTCGCCCAGTTGTACGGACGACATTGCTAGCGACTAGACGTACGAGGCCTTCCTCTCATTTGCCGAGAGACAGTTAGAATAGCCTTCAGCTAAGTCCATAGCTACGACCTAGCAAGGCGCAGTTAACCATATCTGGAGAGAGTCTTACTTGTATTCACCATAAACGATGTATACCAAAAGGATGCATAAAAGTTAAGTATACGAGACGCTCCGTTCTTTTCTTATTAGCATTCATTGAGCATCCTGTTTCAGACTTCACGATATTCTGGGTGAGCTGATAGCGTGCCTATTCGGCCATTCTAAATAACACTGTGTCGGCACTTCTGTCGACACATAACATTGGCGACGAGTTAAAAAAGGGGTCTTGTTCTTTCACCTTCCTCTGAATTATTTGTGTCATGGCTTCGCCACATTCTCCAGATGTACTGTCCGAATTTTATCGCTTGCAGAATCAGCAGACGCAGGCGTTATTGGATGCCCTGGGACAGCTCGTCCAGGGTCAACGTGCACTGCAAAACGATGCGGCCGCCGCCGCTTCATCGCTCCCGCAGCCACAACATGCAGTTGCACCGCAGTTTCGCCAGTTTGACTCAACCATGGAATCGTGGCCGGAATGGTCCCGACAGTTTGGATTCCATCTCGCCGCCTACAGAATTCAAGGTAACGAGCGGCAGCCTCACTTATTGTCTTGTGTCGGCGTGCAAACGTACCGTGTGATAGTGAAATTGTTTCCCCGACGCGACGTAGCTACACTGTCCTACGAAGAAATTGTGTCAGCTTTAGATGCCTATTTCAAAGAAACAGTCAATGTAGTTGCAAAAAGGTATACGTTTTTTCGTACAAAACGTACGGCCGGTCAAACTAATCGGGAGTGGGTTGCAACTTTGCAAGGCCTTACTAGGGATTGCGCATTTGAATGCGACTGTGGCCTTCCTTATTCAGATACTATGGTGCGTGATGCAATAGCACAGAACGTTTCTGATGTTCGCATAAGAGAACAGATTTTGAAACTAGTTAATCCCTCCCTTCAACAAGTGATAGACATATTGGATAGGCAAGACACACTTGACTCTGCTCAGGCATCTTTTGAAACTTCGCCAGCTGTGTGTCGCATTAACCGGCCCGCCGGGCGCGCTGCAAGGAACTGTAAACAGCCTTCGCGCACGTCCGCAACGCCAAGTGTCCCGCGAAAGCGAGCGAATGCAGTGCTGAAATCATGCCCGCGGTGTGCAACTAGACATTCGCGTGAGGATTGTCCGTCACGCCAAGCTATTTGCTTTTTCTGTAATAAGAAAGGACATGTTCAAAGTGTTTGCCAGAAAAAGCTCCGATCGGACACGACCAACTATTCCAGGCCCTTTGCTTCGCGCCGGAATCGAACCACGGACACTCAGGCTCGGGAACCTTCGCCCATGGACATTCACGTAGTTAATGCCACTCCGCCCAGTGTTACTCTTTCTAACAGTGACTGTGTTCGTCCCACAAAAAGTGTGCGTCGACGTCGACGGCAATCCCGTCACGTCGCAAGTGATTCTGTACCAGTGTCTGTTCACGTTGCACAAAACAGTCGCTCTTGTCGTCAGCAGGACAATAAACTTTTTGTAGATTTGGACTTTGCCGGACAAGTGATACCATTCCAGCTCGATACCGGAGCTGCAGTTTCATTGCTCAATCACGCCACGTACAAACAACTGGGCGCACCGCCGTTGCGTGCCGCAAAAGTTCAGCTCACTAGTTATTCAGGACAGCTTATCCCTGTGTTAGGACGGTGCAGCCTTCTTGCAACATACAAGGGACAAACAAAACTTGTGTCATTTTACGTTCTTCGTTCTTCTGCTGCAGTGAACTTGTTTGGTTTAGATTTATTTGAATTGTTTAACTTGTCAATAGTGAATCAGGTCCTATCAGTGAATCAGACTGTGCCTTCAGCCAGTGTTTCTAGTCTATGTGAGGAATTTGCAGACATTTTTGCTCCGGGCCTTGGTTGCGCTAAGAACTACGAAGCACGTTTGGAACTAAAAGTCAACGCGCAACCGAAATTTTTCAGAGCGCGCAATGTTCCCCACGCATTGCGTGATGAGGTCGCAAGAACATTAAAAGATTTAGAATCGCAAGGTGTCATTGAACGTGTGCAGGCTTCTCTCTGGGCCTCACCCTTAGTGATTTTGCAAAAACCGTCCGGCAAATTGAGACTTTGCGTGGACTTCAAAGCAACAGTGAATCCACAACTAGTGACTGCTACTTTTCCTTTGCCCCGCCCGGAAGATCTTTTTGACAAACTGTGCCCGGGAAAATATTTTTCAAAGTTGGACCTAGCAGATGCGTACTTGCAAATACCGGTGGACGAAGAATCCCAGCGCGTATTGGTGGTTAACACGCATCTTGGACTATACAGATTCAAAAGACTGCCATTCGGGTGTGCATCCGCCCCTGCATTGTTTCAGCAATATTTACAAACTATTTGTGCGTCGGTCCCTACTGCAGCAAACTATCTGGACGATATAGTGATCTCCGGAAAGACAGAAGCGGAACATTTACAAAATCTCCGAACATTATTTCAGGTCTTGCGACAAAATGGTCTTCGCTTGAGGAAGGACAAATGTGTGTTTTTTGCTCGTGACTTGCCATATCTGGGACATGTCATTAATGCCCAAGGCATACATCCGAGTCCGGAGCACCTCCGTGCCATACAGGACTTGCCTTCGCCGAAAAATTTGAAGCAGCTACAGAGTGTGTTGGGAAAAGTTAATTATTATCATAAATTTCTTCCTCATGCCTCTTCCATTTCAGCTCCGCTTCATCGCTTACGCCGTAAAGGTGTTCCGTTCGTCTGGTCGACGGCCTGCGAACGCGCCTTTCGCCAGTTGAAATCGGCGTTGCTTTCAAATACTTGCCTTACGCCATTCGATCCCCAGAAACCCCTTTTGTTGATGGTCGATGCATCAGATTTCGGGATCGGTGCTGTGCTTGCGCACAAAGATGGTTCGCATGATCGCCCTATTGCCTTTGCGTCCAAATTGCTCTCGTCAGCGCAAAGAAATTATTCCCAGATAGAGAAAGAAGCTTTGGCTCTCGTGTTTGGTGTTACGAAGTTTCACGATTTCTTGTATGGTCGTCACTTTACCATCATTACAGACCACAAACCTTTGACATCGCTTTTTCATCCGAACAAGCCTGTACCTCCACGTACAGCGCAGAAATTCATTCGCTGGTCTCTTTTCCTCTCGCAGTACCGCTACGATATCTTGTACCGGTCCACTGCTAAGCACGGAAACGCAGATGCGTTGTCCCGTTTGCCTGTTGCCGAGGATAAAGCATTCGATTCTTCCGAACTTGCTTGCATGTTCATTGATGCGGAAACCGATGACGTGGTCGAATCGTTTCCGATTGATTTTCGTCGTGTAGCTACAGCCACAGCTGCTGACCCTGTCCTTGCTACCGTTTTGCGTTTTGTTACTACGCAATGGCCCTTGTCGAAGTCACGGATCGAGGATCCGATGGTTCGCCGATTTTTTGCTCACAAGGAGAGACTTTTTGTACGACGTGGTGTTTTGTTGTTGCGTTCTGATAATGATCAGTCTAGGGTCGTGGTCCCACGTTCGTTACAGTCATCTGTCTTAAAGCTTCTCCACCAAGGACATTGGGGTATAGTGCGTACGAAACAACTTGCTCGTCAGCACTGTACTTGGTTCGGAATCGATGCTGCGATTACGAATATGTGCTCTTCTTGCATGGCGTGTGCCGAACAACAATCCGCACCGCCGCGGAAATTCTTTGCTTGGCCGAAAGCCGCTTCCCCTTGGCAACGCTTACACATAGATTTTGCTGGTCCATTCTGGAATGCTCGATGGTTGGTTGTTGTCGATTCCTTCAGTAATTTTCCTTTTGTTGTCCGGATGTCTTCCACGACGTCCTCTGCCACCATCCAAGCGTTGTCTGCTATCTTTTGCATGGAAGGTCTTCCACAGACTATTGATTCTGACAATGGTCCACAATTCATGTCCGCAGAATTTCAGTCATTCTGCAAGGCCAATGGTATTCAACATCTGACATCCGCGCCGTTTTCGCCTCAGTCAAACGGTGCCGCTGAACGTTTGGTCCGGACTTTCAAGTCACAGATGTTGAAATTGAAAGAGTCGCATTCTCGGGAGGACGCGTTGTTGCTCTTTTTGTCTTCCTATCGCTCTCAGCCCCGCGATGGTCGCTCGCCGGCTGATTGCTTCACGGTCGTCCTCATCGAACCTTGATGTCTTTGCTGCATCCGCCGCATCGGGTTCCTGTGCAGCGGCAGACTCCTGCTTTTGCTCCTGGCGACGTCGTATTCTATCGTAACTATCGCGGTTCACGGCGTTGGCTCGCCGGGCGCATTCTTCGCTGCCTCGGCCGCGCGATGTATTTGGTTTTGGGGGCCTCTGGTGAGGTGCGTCGGCATCTCAATCAGCTGCGCCTCTGTCGTCGCCTGGGTTCTGCCGCTCCCCGTCTGCTTTCAGCGACGGAGCCGTCCGGTCAGCACCCTGGGGACCCATCTACTGGCTCGCCTCATCCCCAGGTGTTACCGACGATGCCTTCCATTTTGCCTCATGGCGTCGCGCAGCCGCCGTCGCCGCCGCAGCCGCCGCCGGCGCCGCCCGCTGTGGACGCTTCGCTGCAGCCGCCAACCGCCTCCCTGGGTCACGCGCCGCCGATCGCTTCCCGTGACCAGCTGTCGTCCGCCCTGGACCTCTGGCCCGCTCCGGACCACATGGCGTCATCGCGTGTCGGATACCCCGACGCAATGGAGGTCGACCCTGTCTCTTTACGGGCGCATACGCCGCATGTTGACGTGCACCCTGGAGTAGGTTTCCAGGCGTTTCCTAGCTCCCCTCGGACCGAATGGCCGGGTGCGGGTGGCACAGCCTCGCCTGTTGTTAGGCTCCCCACCTCATCGCATACGTCAACATGGGGCCCTCCCCACGGCGGGCGGAAGCCTTATAACACGACCGTTCGCCGCTTTGCGGGGGAGGAATGTGGTGTCACCGCCAGACACCACACTTGCTAGGTGGTAGCTTAAATCGGCCGCGGTCCATTAGTACATGTCGGACCTGCGTGTCGCCGCCATCAGTACTTGCAGACCTAGCGCCACTACATGGCAGGTCTAGAAAGACGGACTAGCACTCGCCCAGTTGTACGGACGACATTGCTAGCGACTAGACGTACGAGGCCTTCCTCTCATTTGCCGAGAGACAGTTAGAATAGCCTTTAGCTAAGTCCATAGCTACGACCTAGCAAGGCGCAGTTAACCATATCTGGAGAGAGTCTTACTTGTATTCACCATAAACGATGTATACCAAAAGGATGGATTAAAGTTAAGTATACGAGACGCTCCGTTCTTTTCTTATTAGCATTCATTGAGCATCCTGTTTCAGACTTCACGATATTCTGGGTGAGCTGATAGCGTGCCTATTCGGCCATTCTAAATAACACTGTGTCGGCACTTCTGTCGACACATAACATTTACAAGCTATTGTTAACTCCTGTCCGCCGGCTACTCGTTGTGTGCTGTTTTCGATTCAATACAGTACTCTGCCCAATTTACTTACAGCGTCAGCTTAAGACTGTATTAGGAAATATCGTGCCTTTTAATTTTCATCCACTTCGTGTCTTGTACTACCTACTTTCAATGAATATCTATCGTGTTATTGTACATCTCCCTGATGCGTAGAAGACAGCTGCACAACTCACCGAAAGATAAGTTCTTACTATTACCTAATTACAGTTTAAGTCTGTTGTTGTCATTTTCACTTTACTGCAAAACTAGCGTCATTTTTGGCAAATGAAGATGTTGTCGTAGGTTAATTGCTATGGTAGAAACATGTCAGGACTTTGGGTTGGTGTTTCACCGGGGAGAATGCCACCTAGCTAAAACAAGTATTAGATGAGGCTCTTCCATGGAGCTGTACATTACGTAGTTGTGGCGAGAAAATTGAGGAACAGAGAAGAAAGATTTGCGCCCTCCAGGCAGAACTATAATTTTGAGTTAGACGGGTTGAAGGTGGAGGGAGACAACAGGAGCTACAAAAGTAGAAAACCTCAGAAACTAATTTCAAGTTTCAGTAAGCAATCAGTCAGCTAGTCACCTGAAGAAGAAGAGCCAAAAGCAGATTTTGAGCTTATCAGGGTGCAGCAGACTCATAAGAACGACTTTCAGGTCTGCTAGGGAGCAGTCACAGGGAAGGCGTAGGCCAACTGAGCCAGGAAAAGTTAAGTGTAGAATACCAAGCCAGAAGCGTCGTGAACTTAGCACCAAGTTCAGCCAAGCTGCAGAGAACGTAGGGGGTCTTATGCAGGGAATTTGATGGAAAGAATAAGGTACTTGTAGGAGAAGCAGAAATAGCCTAGCTAGCAACTTAGAATGTAGCACTAAAGGTGACACACTTGTGTGGGGTTTGTGGAGATTTTGTAGCGACATGACCAGCCCTGTTTTAACACGGCCATTAGGCGTGTGAACAAATAGATGAGCGAATTGTTTATTACTGAAACAATATCTCACATCTGTACCGTGCCTATTGCTGCGACTGAGAGATGGGGGTACACAAAGCATCGCCTGCACCTGAACAGTTTCCAGTCGACTCGGCATGGATAAATAAAGGTCCTGTATGGTTTTCGAAGGAATCTTATAATGCCCCTCTTTCAAAAAATGACCCTTTCAGGTAACGATCTTAGAGGTGTATAGCGATCAAGCACCCTCCTCTCCAACGTAGACGTCAATGTCACAGTCACAATGAAATGTGGTGACTGTGAGATAGTCGCCGCCCCTTGCCCTGCACTCTAATAAAGAGAGATATTAAATAAAATTTGTAGATCTCTGCCTAAGGAACCATATTAATTAAACGAATTATTAACACTAATTATCAGCCCAGCAATGGATCAAAGGATGGGAGTATACACAAATTTCCATTAATAAGGAAAAGAGACTATTAACTACGGTATGATATTCACGGGTTAAATAAACGCCTCAGTCTATTAATAAAATGCTGAAAGTGGCTGGTGGCAGTGGCTCGCTAAGTGCGCCTGCGTTCGTGCAGCAGTTGCGTTGTCACCGGACGAAATCTGAACGAGAAGTCTGCTGGGAAAAGTTTCTGCCTGAAGCATCCTGACCGAAGTGTATCCCACTTCCATGCAGAACCTGAAGTGATTCTGATGGCAGCAAAAACCGAAACGACTCTGCCGAGAGAAAAAAAAAAACCAAAGAGTCTAAAGGGCGAAGTGTAAATCTATTCTGTGAACAATGAGAACATTCTACATCTACATCTACATCTACATCCATACTCCGCAAGCCACCTGACGGTGTGTGGCGGAGGGTACAAAACTGAGTACCTCTATCGGTTCTCCCTTCTATTACAGTCTCGTATTGTTCGTGGAAAGAAGGATTGTCGGTATGCTTCTGTGTGGGCTCTAATTTCTCTGATTTTATCCTCATGGTCTCTTCGCGAGATATACGTAGGAGGGAGCAATATACTGCTTGACTCTTCGGTGAAGGTATGTTCTCGAAACTTTAACAAAAGCCCGTACCGAGCTACTGAGCGTCTCTCCTGCAGAGTCTTCCATTGGAGATTATCTATCATCTCCGTAACGCTTTCGCGATTACTAAATGCTTCCAGTTGCTGACCTGCTATTTTGTAGCTAAATGATAAGGGATCTATCTTTCTATGTATTCGCTGCACATTACACTTGTCTACATTGAGATTAAATTGTCATTCCCTGCACCATGCGTCAATTCGCTGCAGATCCTCCTGCATTTCAGTACAATTTTCCATTGTTACAAACTCTCGATACACCACAGCATCATCTGCAAAAAGCCTCAGTGAAATTCCGATGTCATCCACAAGGTCATTTATGTATACTGTGAATAGCAACGGTCCTATGACACTCCCCTGCGGCACACCTGAAATCACTCTTACATTAAGCTGCCACCGTTGTATTCCCACCAACAAAGGAAAATTCGGCGATCAAAAATAAAGTGTAGCGATGCTCCACTCCCAGATCTTACACGTCATCCTTTTCTCATCAGTCGTATGTCCTTTCCACCGTTATCATAGTTCTATCCAACATCCATTTATCTTTTCTGGCCTTCCGCTCCCTATGCATATCGCTCGAATCTGTGAACAGCCTTGTCCATAGTGTACTTTCAACATTCTTACTAGCGTCATTTTTTCTGTTTTCCGTGCTTCAAAATTAGTGAAGATGTGTTGCATCTACCCACGTAAATGAAGTGCAGTTTTGTTCCTTGGCATAAGCCTTTTGCTTCTTTTATTTGGGAAGCATGTTCAGTGGCCTATAACACAGGGTGTCCAGAAAAGGACTCCCTGATTTCAAAATTAAATATCTCGAAAACAAAGATCGATAGAGGAATGCAGTAAACGGTATGTTTATTGTGAAAGCTGTAAAAAGTTTATACAGCAGTTTGAAATAAGTTACAAAAGCTGCTAACAGATGGCGTTGTAATCGCCATACGTAATGCCTAGTATAAATAGTGAGCAGAAGCCCAGAGCGATCAGTTCCACTATTGAAACGCGAAAGGAGGTTAGCGTACCGAAGAAAGAGATTAAAACCATGTACTCCATTGAACAACGCGTTTTTCTGGTGCTAGAGTACCACAGGTTAGAAGAGAGTCCTACGGCAACAAGGCGTAGTTTTCAAGCACGATTTAATGTTCCAAAAGGACCCGATGCGAAAACCATTCGTACGCTCTTCGCAAAATTTCAACCAACAGGCAACGTAGCTGATGATCTAGTGGGGCATGTTGGCCGCAAGCAAACCGCAGTTACGCCTGAAAATATCGCCACAGTTTCTGGAATTATTCAGCAAAATCCGATGTCATCCGTCTGTAGAATTGCATCTGAGACTGGTTTGAAGCGTTCCAGCACGCAGAAAATACTGAGAAAGAGCGTACACATGATTCCATTCAAAATTCAAACGCACCAGGCCATACCCGTACGAGCTGTGCAACAAAGGGTTGCCTTTGCTAATCAGATGCTCACAATGATTGATAGTGAAGGATTTGATGTTGGCTGCATCTGGTTTACAGATGAAGCACACTTCCGCCTGAATGGATACGTGAATAAGCAGAACTGGCGATTTTGGGGTTCCGAAAAGCCATATTGGTGTGAAGCGAAACCCCTGTATTATCCCAAAGTTACTGTGTGGGCTGCAGTATGCAGCAGAGGCATTATTGACCCTTTTTTCATTCGAGAAACGGTCACTGGTGCACGTTACTTTGCAATTTTGGAACAATTTGTCGCCACACAGCAAGCGTTAGAGGATCGACCAGGTACTGAATGGTTTATGCATGATGGAGCCCGACCACATCGGACCGAACAAGTGTTTCGCTTTCTTGAGGAATACTTCGGGAATCGAGTCATTGCTTTGGAATATTTCAAATTTACTGGTGCAGGCATGGATTGGCCTCCATATTAGTCGGATTTGACTCCCTGTGACTTTTTTTTGTGGGGCACAGTGAAAGACATGGTCTACCCGAAGCACCCCGCCACGCTGGACGAGCTTGAATCGGTGATCTCTGTGGCATGTGAATCCATTTCAGTTGAGACACTACGAAATGTGATGACGAATTTCATTCTTCGTTTGCGCCACCTCTGTAGTGCCAATGGTGAATATTTTGAAAACATTGTGATGTGATTGTTTGCAAAGATTGTTTTCATACGATTATTTCACTTATGTATGCTGATATGAGCTGTACAGCGTATCTGAACTGTGGCCGTCGACTAGTGTGACTGGAACCCTCAACTGTGCGCGTCACACAATTACCATTTCAGGTTCACCTCTCTGGTCCACATCTTCCTGAAGCTCTTTAAACAAAGATACACAAAAAGTGTCCTCAACTTCCTCCCAGTACGGGCGCAGGTACACTACGCTGAACACCCAAAATACTTAAACAAACCCTACGCAATAATCTTCGTCAAAAAGCTTGCTTGACGTGGGTAACAAATACTCTACATTAAACTATCTATCTTTGCTATCATACTCCAATAAGCTTAACCAAAGAAACATTCATTGTGCAAGTGCTCATGATAATTTGAGCAACAGAAGACCTCCCACATTACATCCAGTAGTTTCTAAGTCTAGGGGACTGATGACCTCAGATGTTAAGTCCCATAGTACTTAGAGCCATTATTTTCGCATGCAGAAGGGAAGTGTTTGAAGACAAACGCCTCTTCCTTCGTGGTGCACGTTCTAGTATCTACTGGTAACACTCTGTTCTCTTCCTTCCATCTTGCATTTGCAGCAGACTCGTTACTGTAGCTTGCCCTTGCGTCAAACTCATTCATTTCTCCTGCTTGGGTCCTGCGCATTGGCATACAACTGTATGTTTCCCTCGTGCCTACCTCTAATCCAAGCACACGTGTTACCTGTTTTTCTGAATCCATCTTGGCACTTGTGGCGTTTTGAATTGGAACAGAGACTAAATTTTTTCTGATACTGAAGTTAAAATTTTATTTGAGCTGTCTGACTCTGCACCTCTCTTGTGCAATTATTTCTCCACCATGTAATCACATGACTCTAACTGTCCCATTACTTTGTCCAGTTTGCTGATAATGCATTCCTCAGTATTGTCTATCTGCTCTTCCCTCTTGCCTGTCCATTCCCGCTCTTGCTGCTTGTTGCTGGTGTTCTCAAGGTCCCGTCTATCAGTAGAATATGTTCTAATCGAACATTCATTTCTTCCTGCGCCTTTCTTGTCTCCCTAACCACCTTTTTAGCTACTTGCTCCTCTTTCCTAGTCTCTGTGGCTTCATCTTGTGCTTTTTTCGCTACTTTTCTGACCTCTTTCGTTTCTGTGGTTGCTACTGTCCACTTTTCTCTTACTTGTTTTGTAACTGCTTTAGCTTCCTCTCTCGTTTCTTTCTTTACTTCTTCCAACCATCATTTCTCTTCTCATCTTTTCTGCATCCTTTCTCACCTCCCTAGCTTCTTTCTTCGCCTCTTCTGCCACGTTTATAATTCCATTAAAGAGAGAGATTAAAGATGCCAGCTAGTTGCCTGTTTAGATCCCAGCCCGAAGAACCAAGCTAATTAAATTGTGCCAAGTGGAATTAATAAATACTAATTATCAGCCCAGAAATGCTGGGAGAAAACACAAATTGACTCTGCTGAGAGCAACACACGAAGAGTCTAAACAGCTCACAGCAGTCATCTTGACCCTCGAATGGTCGCGTGCATTCCTCTTACGTTCTGGTCACATGGCGTACTTCGTGCTCCATACCAATCTGTCACGCATCCATCACTTCAATGGAACTGTATTTAATTACTTCATTTATTAATATGTACCATTATTCCATATTCTTTAATCAACACTCTTTGTTACAGATGGCGTACTTAAACTGTTTCTGTTGTAGAGATTCAAAATTTCTGTTTTTATTACAATATACAAAAATGTTTTCATGATTTTTTTGTCCTGTTTTCCTTTTAATGACATTGCAGATTATTTTCCATTTACTCTGTTTGTCTCTTCCTATGAAATATAGAATATATTTCGTTTACTAACTCCCTATTACTTTCACCACAGTCGTCTACAGGATTGTATTCCTGCTCATTTCGATAATCATGCATTTTATAATCAATGGCTTCACCTACTTCATCAGAACTGTTATCATCCCCATCGAGGTATATTTCAGCATCGGAGTTAGCACTCGACAGCTCATAAAGTTTCTCGGTTGTGACTTCCTTTGATACCTGAGCAAGAGAATCATCTTTCGTACTTTACAGACCACTTGCACACAAAAGCAGACGCAAGACAGTAGCTATATTAATGAAAGTAGAAAAACTAACCAGGAGGAATTTCTCTTACACGACCAGGCGCGCCGCGTTTTTTGCACGCCAATCGTGAGACACTGACATTCGATCTAACAGACGTCGCACAGGTGCTCGACAATGCACACAACCTATCAGCATCGTAGACGAAGCGATAATGAAGGAATAGCTGTTTTCCCAGACACAAAAATGGATCTGAACTCGTAAAAATTAAAATTATTTTGCATTTGACGTACTTTATAAGCCAGCGTGCTGTTGGAATGTTAAACAGTATCTACCACAGAAGCAAGGTATATCAAGTGCAGAGATAGAAGAAAGGTGAAACTTCCTACGCAGTCACTGTTGTGTTACCATTGGAAATAAATACGATTTTCGGCATTCATCCCAGTTTCAATTGGATTTAATTGAAATAAAATTAATACGCATTTGAACCAGCTCCGATTTGCATATCAAATAATGTTGCTAATTTGCATAATACATATGGCGGAATGAAAAGAAACGAGGCATACTGCTTTGACGCTTTTCAACTATTGTGGCCAAAGGAGATGCGACACTTTATCTTCGTGCTCACAAAACAATTCCTGGTCGATGGCAGCTTTGTTAACAGGGTCCTCGTCGTCTTGGAACGTAGCACCATCATTGAGGTACAAACATTTTACCACTGGATGGATCTGAATAGCGAAAGAGGTCACATTATCCATTGATAGTCATGAGACCTTACAGAGTAGCCACTGGGCTGCTCAAATCAGCACCTGTGCCCCGCCCTGTTTCATTCTTGGGACGTAAACTTGGCCAGAATTTGGAAACAGCGTGAAATAAGTCTCATCCTATCAAACGACTGTCTTCCATTGATTCATAGTCCAGGTTTTATTGTTACCAGAATTTGCATTATTTAGAATTCCACCTCGCGCTGCAATTTTCTGCTTACGGAGCTCCTTTCGCGCTGTTTTGACGTTGACAGGACTTGCGAGTGCGCCATTCAGTTACAAAGTAAATTTTTCAAATGTCTTCCTCTTATATTCCATCACAATCCACTTCCACTCAACACAACTTTTCGTCCGCGTTGATACTTAGCGCATTATGTGTTCCTACTTTTCCTGAATGCGGTATAAATCCTCGAATCCGTGCCTCTCGAAACTTCAAACACGTCGGCTCCCTTGGTTACAGAGCACCCAACGTAAAATTACCAACAATTCGCTCACGTTAAAATCCATTTGTCACCGACATAATGCACTAACAACTACACACAACGCTGTTCTGGCCACAACTGACAATGGAATGGTCCAATCTGACACGTCGAAACTTAACCTGATATTTTTCATACGAGGAGAAAACACAGGAAGAAAAGCAGCGTTAACACATGCTGCTAAGGCGCACTGCAACAGTGCAAGTATATTTGAAACAATGGTAAAGTTCTGATTTTTTTCCACATTGAGAACCATTTATAACAGCGGTTTATGTAGCCCTTCCTGCCTCCCACGCGTATCAGCGAATAAGCGGACCGAGCTGTAACAAAAGAACGTTGTATAGCACCACGTAGCGCAAATTGCGATGTCCACACACGCAAATTTTCAGCATTTAAACAAATCCAAAAATGTTTGAAATCATTAATTTTTTGAAGAACTTGCTGTTCATTTCAGCAGCAGAACTGTTGCAGAGGTAATAGTAACAGAAGTGGCTAGCGGAGGAAAGAGAATAAAGCCAGCGTTATGATATTACATTATACACTCCTGGAAAATGAAATAAGAACACCGTGAATTCATTGTCCCAGGAAGGGGAAACTTTATTGACACATTCCTGGGGTCAGATACATCACATGATCACACTGACAGAACCACAGGCACATAGACACAGGCAACAGAGCATGCACAATGTCGGCACTAGTACAGTGTATATCCACCTTTCGCAGCAATGCAGGCTGCTATTCTCCCATGGAGACGATCGTAGAGATGCTGGATGTAGTCCTGTGGAACGGCTTGCCATGCCATTTCCACCTGGCGCCTCAGTTGGACAAGCGTTCGTGCTGGACGTGCAGACCGCGTGAGACGACGCTTCATCCAGTCCCAAACATGCTCAATGGGGGACAGATCCGGAGATCTTGCTGGCCAGGGTAGTTGACTTACACCTTCTAGAGCACGTTGGGTGGCACGGGATACATGTGGACGTGCATTGTCCTGTCGGAACAGCAAGTTCCCTTGCCGGTCTGGGAATGGTAGAATGATGGGTTCGATGACGGTTTGGATGTACCGTGCACTATTCAGTGTCCCCTCGACGATCACCAGTGGTGTACGGCCAGTGTAGGAGATCGCTCCCCACACCATGATGCCGGGTGTTGGCCCTGTGTGCCTCGGTCGTATGCAGTCCTGATTGTGGCGCTCACCTGCACGGCGCCAAACACGCATACGACCATCATTGGCACCAAGGCAGAAGCGACTCTCATCGCTGAAGACGACACGTCTCCATTCGTCCCTCCATTCACGCCTGTCGCGACACCACTGGAGGCGGGCTGCACGATGTTGGGGCGTGAGCGGAAGACGGCCTAACGGTGTGCGGGACCGTAGCCCAGCTTCATGGAGACGGTTGCGAATGGTCCTCGCCGATACCCCAGGAGCAACAGTGTCCCTAATTTGCTGGGAAGTGGCGGTGCGGTCCCCTACGGCACTGCGTAGGATCCTACGGTCTTGGCGTGCATCCGTGCGTCGCTGCGGTCCGGTCCCAGGTCGACGGGCACGTGCACCTTCCGCCGACCACTGGCGACAACATCGATGTACTGTGGAGACCTCACGCCCCACGTGTTGAGCAATTCGGCGGTACGTCCACCCGGCCTCCCGCATGCCCACTATACGCCCTCGCTCAAAGTCCGTCAACTGCACATACGGTTCACGTCCACGCTGTCGCGGCATGCTACCAGTGTTAAAGACTGCGATGGAGCTCCGTATGCCACGGCAAACTGGCTGACACTGACGGCGGCGGTGCACAAATGCTGCGCAGCTAGCGCCATTCGACGGCCAACACCGCGGTTCCTGGTGTGTCCGCTGTGCCGTGCGTGTGATCATTGCTTGTACAGCCCTCTCGCAGTGTCCGGAGCAAGTATGGTGGGTCTGACACACCGGTGTCAATGTGTTCTTTTTTCCATTTCCAGGAGTGTAGACAACTTTAATCCTTTGGGACTTTAATTTGTTAACATTAAATATTTAATAACAGTTCTTGTAGTACAGTTGTTTCATGATCAGTTATGTGTACTGTGCATTTGGCTAACATTGAAATAGTTCCTTGTTTATTCCCTTATAATAGCTACAAAAATGCGAAGTGTCTGTTTATTGGGGGATACAAATATTTTCCTTATACCAGACAACCTGACGAAAAAAAATTAATGCATTAAGCCATTTCACAGTAAGCATTATTTTACTTATATAGAAATGTAATGGTGTAAGAAATGGTCGTGGCCTTTGTTTGTTCTGTATGTTGTGCTTTGTAGGAGGCATACTTGATCATATCCATAAAATGTTATGCAAACTTTCAATTCAGAAATTTTTCTGTTCCACTGATAAATCTGAAATACGAAAGAGCTATCGAAAATTATATTGCCCAAACATTTTCTGAAAAATATTTTACCCTGCTTTTTTATGAAGATGCAGAATCACATTATTAATTCCGGGTGGAATACGAATTATGAACAATCTTTTCGTCGTCCTACTAAAGACAGAGGTGTCGTTGTCCCAAGGCCAAGAGTCCAACAAAAACAATGAGTTATTTTCTTCAAATAGTAAGACGGCATTTCAGATGTAGCAGTTAAAATGATTCTCTCCCATTTTTCCAAATGGTGCTACATATATTAAAATATTTTTGCAAGTAAACCGTCCTTTATTTAATTTTTTGCCTTGAAATACCTGAATACAGGCACAAAGCTGCGTAAAACAGTAATCCACTGTACTTATCACTGGAATTCTTGTATACGAAACTATCATAGCATTCATCGACCGCACATCCAAACTGTCTTTTTCGATTGAAACCCTAAAGCACCGTGAGCTTGCCGTTCTTGTACGAAGTCTGACTGACTGGCTTTATTCGCAGTGTTAGAGAGAATAACAAGAAGCTTTGTCATCACATGAGCTGCGAATTACTCTATTGTACTACCTTTTAACGACATCTCCTCTACATGTTTACTTATGGTAAACTTCGTAATTTTGCTACTTACTTCTCCATATAATTTCCTGAATCAGGTCAATGAAGCCTGGACACCCTTAATATTCATCTCACTTGCAATTCAGAGTGCCCAGTCTTGTAGATCTCTTAAGGTAACGGAACACTGACTCTCAGGAGCAGTTGTATCTTTCGAATACCTTTTCTTTCACACATTGGTGAGTTTAATTTTGGCACATGTTTCGTATTTTGTGTAAATATTCATTCCACTTATATAATTCACGTTCGGATTTTATGAAGCGAAACCGACTTTGCACACTGCTTAGGTTTTGAACGTTTCCTCCGTCCTTCGTTTTTCTTTGGGTTTCAAGGTTATTTTTCTTCTAAACTTTAATTAGCTCAACGCTCATCATTCGAACCGCAATTCATGGGATCATCTGAGCGATTTCCTATTTTTTCTATTGTTTCCACAACACCGATATAATTGGAATGAACGTCCAAGTAAATAATTATTAAATAACAAATATGCAGGTCTTCAGGAGAAGTAGGTGATTTCGACTGGACGCAATGGTCTTCATATTTCTTCTTGGCATGGTTGAAACCATTAATTGGAATCAACATTACTGTGAAACTCTGGAATCTTTCCTGTTTATTTTAATGTTTTCATAATGTCAACATCATTCGAATGAATATCTAAGAAATTAATTAATGAGTGACACATGTGTGGGTATTCAGGAAAAGTTGGTGATGAACAACAATAGCATTCCACATTACTGCTGAACTCTGGACATGAAGACAGATACTATTAGCAACCACTGATAATCATTATGGTTATTTAGTGAGTTGCAGATTCGAGCGAATGGGAAATGTGAATAACTGTACTAGACAAACTACCAATGGAAACTGGAATTCACTTCACGCCGTGTTATTTCTTTATCGATGTGCCATCAACCAAGTCTATGTGGCAGAGTTGTTGCACATGTGCTGTCTGCTACATCTGTGGAATAAATGTACAATCCTTCAGCCGCCTGCAGAGCTACAAATTGGCAATTTTCAACATTTTTTAAAACTAATTTCAGTGCGTCTTAGCAGCTAAAATTTGGATACGTATTGTGTTTCTTTCGGAGTGTGTGTGTATCATAGGGACAGCTTTCCGAAACGTCAGAACGGACGGCGCCCTTGTGAGGACACAGCACTGGTGCTGCTCGTTGTTTAACAGAACAGCTCAACCTGCAAGATTGGCTAGCATCTACATTTAAGTTCAAGAATGCATTTCTCGCGGTACTTCAACATTTTTGTCTAATCCTGAATGACTCGATAGAGACCATTATGTTAAAGTAAGAGGGATATAAGGACACACGGAAAGGCATATAGACTTGTACTTCCTTGTAAATGGGAAAAAGTCGATAACATTTGTGGGATGAACAACAAGCACTGTACTGTTGCTAGCGGAGTATTTGCACTGCTGGGCTTTAAAACAGAACACCTTCAGGGCGACATGCAACGAACATCACATCGGCATCAAATGCACTACATGCCTGCATGTGCAAATGATTACCATTTTACAGCAATCAGGGGAAGCAGACTGGAGTAATCCGATCTAGTTTCTGTATATAAGGAAATATTGCAAAGGGGGTTTCTCATGCTGAAATTGCATCTGATTGTCATTTGTTAGTGAGAAGATGTTGATACGTCTCGTGCAATAAGGAGAATGGTCTGTCATTACGTGTCGGAATTTGACAAATGTTGGAACGTGATTTGTCGAGACTGCAGTTGATCACTCCAGGATAGAGCTGGATCCAAAGACTGTCATCCGAGTACGAAATCGATGGGACCAGGAGGGCCATACTCAATGGCGAACAGGGTTTCAACAGTCCCACATACGTCATACAGTGAAGACAGACACATTGTTCACACACACACGTGCAAGGTCATCTAGCCGTTTTGTGTGCAACGGGTCGAGAAATAGGCTTGCCGCAATACAAGTATCCGTATGGAGGGTCCGACGAGTTGGAGCAATCCGACAGCCATCACGATGATCGTTATTATAGCTTCCCTTGATGCACCAGTGAACAGATGCGGTCTGACAGTGGTATCCTAAGCAACAACATTGGAAACTGGAATGGCACCACATCGTCTTTTCAGACCTGTCCAGGTTCTGAATATAACACTACGGTGCTAAGCTCATGGCTGTGGCCTGTCTTCAAGATCTCTATAACGTTACTTTTTAGTAATATATCGCAAGACCAAATGCTGCCCAATCTGTCCACACCCACCTCGATGCCTGAGCATCATGTTCTGATATCTCACTCACTGAAAATATCTGATCTTGAGTTACTGACGGACTATTACACCATCATTCACGAGCCACTACAGCTAATGAATACTGACACAGAAAAGAAGAATCCTGGAATAGAGCACCCGTATCCATCATCTCAGGTCAATTCAGTTCGAAGTCCATTCGGGCGAAGCTGCTGTTACTCCCAGAGGCGAAAATTCTGTATACGAAATTTCGCACTTTTTGTACCCCAGGTCAAATATTAATTTAATGTATTCTTGGTACAGTACTGTATAGAGGAGGCTGGGACGGTTTTCAGAATTTTTGCTGTATAATTTCAATAAAGTAATCGGTCTTCATCGCAAAATATTTTATTCATGGTAAACGGTTTCAGTGTTTGAAGATCATTTTTAGACCATTTGGCTTTTCAGGAAAAAAAAACTTCTGTTGAAGTAAATGTTTGTGACAGCCTGCTATGACTCTAGGTGTGGTGACAAAGACATTGGGATTTGCCATCATGGTTTAACTAGTTGGAAAGAAGAATTTTTTATTTAGGAAAGTTGTATTAAGAACAGAAAATCTAACAACGACATCCATAGAGCACTAATACATACATAAGACTAGTTTAAGCACTGAAATAGTATTTTAAGTAAATAGTTAGATTATGTCCGATATTAGTCTAGTCAGTTGCGAACCATTCCCACTATTTTCACATGTTTTCCAGTTACTTGGCCCTGGAAACAATAATTCGCGAGTCCACTTCTTACATTCTACACTTGTTCCAGTTTTTCTTCGTTTAACTGTTACCTACAGTTTTATCTGGACTTTACAGTGAAGTAACGTCCCTTCCGTTTACTTCTCAAATTTCATGAGGTTCAAAATTATGTCTTCGACTGGAGCTAGTACACGCTAAGCTGATCGACTCTGGTTCCCGTGACAGGTGAGTGTCTGTTTAAACAATCAGCAAACTGCTCATCTCTGGCTAACCCATTACTCTGCTAAGATATCGGACATTTAAGAGAATTTGCCACCCAAAAATCTCAAGCCTCAGTTTTAATTTTTTTTTGTGTTGAACTGTAGAAAACGTCGACTGGTTGGGAATGTATTTCTTTAATTCCTTATCGTGGTCATCAGGATAAACTTTTTCTGTTTGGAAAATAAGCATCAGTGGTCCATGATTGAAAAATCCCTTCTTCGTCGGTTTCATCAAGGGGATTTTTCTTACCGTACCTTGCTAAAGTTCGACAACTGATTAGAAAATCCACTGTAGTTTTAATAAGTGATAACTTTTCCATTTTCGTCTTTCTCGCTGTTGCAAGCATGATGTCTGGAGCACTTGCTCAATATCATTATCTGAAACAAGCAAAAAAAAAAAAACTTCAAAAATACCTGCAGCATAGCTTGTCACGTGTGACAACCACCCTCAATATGTTTGTGACAACCAACAGACGTTTCAGGCAAAAACGGAACTAGAAAACCAGACCTTGAAACTGACTTCAGTGTTGATACAGAATAACATTTAGCAAATATTATAAAATAACAGAAAATAGTCGGAATGTGTACAATTCGTTAATACTAAATGAATAATGAGAGTTAAATATATTAATAAATAATTCCTTATAGCAGCAAGAGCATAAAAAGGTCAATGAAATGCCAGAAAACTGTCAACGATGCCTAGATACTGCGTGAACCGTGCCAAGAATACTGTGATCGTGCTAAGGTGTGAGTCTAGGCCGCTGCAAGGATTAAGAAATCAGACCTACGACAAACAACACGTGTGAAAACCTGTCCCATCTCTCCTACGCAGAATAAGCAAAATTTCGTCATTCGCTAACGTTCCTGGTTAGTTAGTTATTTAGTTGAATATCCAGTAGATTATCTGAACGATTCCTTTATCGAAATGATTTACTGGGTATGTTAACACAAGTAGTGTAAGTATTTATGAATACATTATTTTTTAGCCCTACTCGTGCACTGATGCAACTACACTTAAAGTATAGTTTCTTACCTTTTTCACTGATAGCCAGTTTTTAAATAGAAATTCGTCCATAGAAGAAACGAAATTTTGCACGAGAAATTATTTTAGATTACATTTTAACTTGTCTACCTTTGGAGATTGTTCGTCACTGGGCAAAATATCTAATTTTGGTTGCTGCATATTGAGCTGACAGCTTCAATACTGGGTAATAAAGATCATTTTGTCCTTTAGTGTTGCAGGCTTGGATATCACTAATCCACTTAAACTGTGATGCATCATTTATGATGCATTTCATTACCGGATATATGTATTGTAAGAGTCCAACTAAACTTATGGTAAAGGTAACATGACAACCGTGGGTGAATGCTAAATGTTGGCCTTATTGCTCGCTTGTGTACAGTCAGTATTTTCTTTCTACGTAGTGAGTTACCCCAGAGAATTATTCGATAAGACATTATTGAATGGAAATATGGAAATGTGTCAGGAGGTTGATATATCTGTTTTCAAGACTAGCAATAACACGAAAGGAGCAAAAGTAGCCGAACTTAATTATGTGACAAGCGCACTAACATGCTTCTAGCAGTTCTAGTTTTCATTAGTTTGACACCAAAAATCTTTAGAGCACTCTACTCTGTTTACTGACTCCTGTTCATATGCTACACCAGCTGTTGGTCTAAATCTTAAGTGTTGTACAGAATCTAATGTAGAGTGTTTCCTCGAAGTTTAGGAAGAGTCTATTTACAGAAAGCAGCTTAGCCCTACATTACTAAACCCTCATAAAAATTTACGATTGCAGTAGTGTATAATACAGGACATTCTGTACATAATTTGGTGTTACCATACCACTGGAGAGCTAATTACGGTAATTAACTTATGCATAACCTGATTGCTAACTTTCATTGAATAAAATGCGGAACATAAATTCTGCGATGGGCGATGGTTTAATAGCAGTCTAACATCCCCCCCCCCCCCCCCAGTCTCCGTTTAGTTTTCTAGGATTGACAGTTCTTCTCTGATTTGATTTATTATAAAACAAGTATCGTCTTGCAAAGAGGCTACTTCAACGTGTACAGTGCTAAGTGGAACGTCATTCACATACGAGGGGCGTTGAATAAGAATCGCATCACTTTTTATTCTGAAAATGGGTTGTTTTATTCAGGATTCCAATACACCATGTTTCCTCACTCTTTTGGCTACATAACTCGATTTTTCAACATAATCTCCGTTCAGTACAATGGCCTTACACCACCACGCTGTATTGTTGCATCAGTAGTCTATCTACCCTTCATCCACATATTACTTCCCGCGGATTGCATCCTTCATGGGATCGTAGAGATTTGAGTCGGAATGTGGAAGATCCGGGCTGTAGGGTGAGGGTGCGTCTTTGAACTTTTTCTTAGGAGGAGAGGTAGTATGGCGTCACTCAATGGATTTTGTTCCTAGTTGGCAGCGATGAATCCATGTTTCAACCCCTGAGACGATATTCGACAAAAAATCCTCACGATGAGACTCGTAACACGCAA
Source organism: Schistocerca cancellata (assembly GCF_023864275.1). Classification (NCBI taxonomy): domain Eukaryota; kingdom Metazoa; phylum Arthropoda; class Insecta; order Orthoptera; family Acrididae; genus Schistocerca; species Schistocerca cancellata. The sequence continues at coordinate 349,518,921 of NC_064633.1, read as the reverse complement.
GCAATTCCGTAAAGATGGACCCTCGTTTCTTTTCATGGTCTTATATTAGATGGCGGGGAACCCAGCGGGCATACAACTTTGAGCACTCCAACTGGTGAAGGAGTGTGTCAGTCCTATCAACAGAGACGTCCACTTGAACAGCGAGGTGTTTGTTTGTGATCCGTTGGTCACCCTAATGAGTCGGTCCTCAAGTTCCGAGATTACATGAGTCACAGCTGTGTGCGGCATGCATACATGGGGACTGGACAGGTCTGTGCGACCCTGTTGCGGTGATAACAGACTCCTAGCCCAACGACTCAACGTGCTTTTGTTCACCCCTAGTCTCCGTACCCATTCGGCAAGCGCCTATGAATACCGATGATGCTCCGTGTCTTCGCCAAAAGTAACCAGTAGCCAGGTCCTGAAGGGATTCCATTTCGGTTTTACAGAGAGTACTCTACTGCATTGGCTCCTTACTTAGCTTGCATTTATCGCGAATCTCTTGCCCAACGTAAAGTCCCAAGCGACTGGAAAAAAGCGTAGGTGATACCTGTATATAAGAAGGGTAGAAGGACGGATCCTCAAAATTACAGAACAATATCGTTAACGTCGGCTTGTTGCATGATTCTCGAACATGCTCTCAGTTCGAATATAATGAATTTCCTTGAGACAGAGAAGTTGCTGTCCATGCATCAGCACGGCTTTATAAAGCATCGCTCCTGCGAAACGCAACTCGCCCTTTTTTCACATGATGTCTTGCGAACCATGGATGAAGAGTATCAGACGGATGCCATATTCCTTGACTTCCGGAAAGCGTTTGACTCGGTGCCCCACTGCAGACTCCTAACTAAGTTACGAGCATATGGGATTGGTTTCCAAATATGTGTGTGGCTCGAAGACTTCTTAAGTAATAGAACCCAGTACGTTGTCCTCGATGGTGAGTGTTCATCGGAGGTGAGGGTATCATCTGGAGTGCCCCACGGAATTGTGGTAGGTTCGCTGTTGTTTTATATCTAAATGAATGATCTTTTGGATGGGTGGATAGCAATGTGCGGCTGTGCTGATGATGCTGTGATGTACGGGAAGGTGTCGTCGTTGAGTGACTGTAGGAGGATACAAGATGACTTGGACAAGATTTGTGATTGGTGTAAAGAATGGCAGCTAACTCTAAATATAGATAAATGTAAATTAATGCAGATGAATAGGAAAAAGAATCTTGTAATGTTTGAATACTGCATTAGTAGTATAGCGCTTGACACAGTCACGTCGATTAAATATTTGGGCGTAACATTGCAGAGCGATATGAAGTGGGACAAGGATGTAATGGCAGTTGTGGGGAAGGTAGAATTTTGGGACGATGTGGTTCATCTGTAAAGGAGACCGCTTATGAAACACTAATACGACCTATTCTTGAGTACTGCTCGAGCGTTTGGGATCCCTATCAGGTCGGATTGAGGGAGGACATAGAAACTCTTCAGAGGCGGGCTGCTAGAGTTGTTACTGGTAGGTTTGATCATCACACGAGTGTTACGGAAATTCTTCAGGAACTCGGGTGGGAGTCTCTAGAGGAAAGGAGGCGTTCTTTTCGTGGATCGCTGCTGAGGAAATTTGGAGGACCAGCATTTGAGTTTGACTGCAGTACAGTTTTACTGCCGCCAACTTACATTTCGCGGAAAGCTAAGATGAGATTAGGGCTCGTACAGAGGCATATAGGCAGTCATTTTTCCCTCGTTCTATTTGGGTGTGGAACTGGGAGAGAAGATGCTGGTTGTGGCACGAGGTACCCTCCAGCACGCACCGTATGGTGGATTTCGGAGTATGTATGTAGTTGTAGATGTAGAACTGAACGATAGGCCTCTGTTTGGCCGCCACCTGCATTACAGACGCGATTTCGAAGACTGCTTATAGCGCCATCACCCATCGCAAATTCGCAAAGACGTATATGTCCCAGAATCCTACTGTATTCACAATAAGTTAATTGTTCAGAAGCTGTGCCATGGACTTTGATCCATTTCCTCCAACACCACCGAGTGAGGAGTATTGTTTACGACTGCTGCTAGACAGGAACTCTCCGCGATGCGTGAGCTGCTGGTATGTCGGCGAGCGGCGGCCTTTGTTTTAGTCTCTTTCGACGAATATTTGGCGCCTGAGAGGCGCGCGTGACGCTGCAGTTGCGCGCTAATGGCGGTCGGAGGCCCTTGTGGCTGTAGCTGGGCTCATCTAATTACCCGCCGGCGCGGAGGCAGCCCGGCTCCTGGAAGCCCGCCCTGCTAGCGCCGCGCCGCGCCGTCGCAGGAAAAACGTCGCCGCGGAGGAGGCGGCCGGCCCACCCCACAAAGGACTCGCGCTCGGCGCTGGTCTTTTTGGGCGGCGCGGACAACGCCGGAGGCAAACGCTGCTCACCTCTCAAACGCCGCTGCGCCGCCTCTGGCTGCTGGCTGCTGCTTCACCGCGAGGCGCCTTGCTGAGAAGCCCAGACGTGTGGCAACCATTCACAACATCCCCTTACAGTGCTCGTCATCAAAACTACAACATACAACTGGTTTGAATCGTACTTAACAAACAGAGAACAAAAAGCAATACTGAATAAGTCAAACAATGTTGGAAGGGTATTAAATTTTAGTGAACAGCTAGAAACCGCAAAGCGAGTTCTACATGGTTCAGTTTTGGGTCCACTCCTCTTTCTCATGTACTGGGTGATCAAAAAGTCAGTATAAATTTGAAAACTGAATAAATCACGGAATAATGTAGATAGAAAGGAACAAATTGACACACATGCTTGGAATGACATGGGGTTTTATTAGAACCAAAAAAAAATACAAACGTTCGTAAAACGTCCGACAGATGGCGCTTCATCTGATCAGAACAGCAATAATTAGCATAAAAAAGTAAGACAAAGCAAAGATGTTGTTCTTTGCAAGAAATGCTCAATATGTCCAGCAGCATTCCTCAACAATAGCTGTAGTCGAGGAATAATTTTGTGAACAGCACTGTAAAGCATGTCCGGAGTTATGGTGAGGCATTGGCATCGGATGTTGTCCTTTCAGCATCCCTAGAGATGTCGGTCGATCAGGATGCACTTGCGACTTCAGGTAAACCCAAAGCCAATAATCTCACGGACTGAGGTCTGCGGACCTGGGAGGCCAAGCATGACTAAAGTGGCGGCTGAGCACACGACCATCACCAAACGACGCTCGCAAGAGATCTTTCACGCGTCTAGCAATATGGGGTGGAGCGCCATCCTGCATAAACATCGTACGTTGCAGCAGGTGTTTATCAGCCAGGCTGGGGATGATACGATTCTGTAACATATCGGCGTACCTCTCACACGTCACGGCAGCAGTTTTGCTGTCCAGCGCCATCTGTCGGACATTTTGTGAACTTTGTCTTTCTTTTCTTCTAATAAAACCCTATATCATTCCAAGCATGTTTGACAATTTTTACCTCTCTATCTACATTATTCCGTGGTTTATTCAGTTTTCGAATTTATACTGACTTTTTGATCACCCTGTACAAATGGCGTACAATACGGAATGCGACAGATTTTCTGCCTCTGCCACTTTCGGTTGAAAAACAGGGTAATCTGTTATGGGACATCGCGGAATATACCCGCTTCTGCCCCCATACTCTTTACTCAGTGGTGCAGGAAGAAATGGAATTATAAATTACCTCGTAGAAAAGATTTGTTGACATATTGTCAGCACGGATTCAGAAAATATCAAAATATCGTTGCTCTTTATTCTCATGAACCAATGAAACTACCGACAGAGGATGTCAAATTAATACCATATTTTTAGATTTCCAGGAGGCTTTTGACACCATTTGTCACAAGTGAGTTCTCATCAAGTTTCCTACCTGTGGAGTATCGCCTCAGTTCTGCGACTGAATTATTGAGTTCTTGTCAGTAAGGTCACAGTTCGCAGTAATTGACGGAAAGTCATCGAGTAAAACAGAAGTAATATCTGGCGTTTCCCAAGGAAGTGTTAATAGCCCTCTGCTGTTCCTGATTTACATTAACGGCGTAGGAGGTAATCTGTGCAAAAATCTTAGACAGTGTCCAGATGATTCTGTCATTTACCAACTTTTAAGTCATCATATATCAAAGCCGATTGCAAAATGATTTAGACGAGGTATCTGTATGGTGCGAAATGTATCAATTGACTGTAGATAATAAAATGTGTGATGTCATCGACATGAGTACTAAAAGAAATTCGTTAAATTTCGGTTACACGATAAAATCACACAAATCTAAAGACACTCAGTTCAACTGAACACCTAGGGGTTACCGTTATAAGTGACTTTAATCGGGACGATCACTTAGATAATGTGGGGAAAGCAGACCTAAGAATGTGGTTTATTGACTGAACACTAGAAAGTGCAACAGGTGAAGTAAAAAGACTGCTTACACCTCGCTTATTTGCCCCCTTCTGGAGTTCTGCTGTATGGTGTGGTGTTCACATCAGATGGAACTGACGGTGGACATGGAAAAAAGTTCCAGGAAGGTGAGTTCGTTTTGTTTCATCGCAAAATAGGGGGGAAAGAGTACCACGGAACTAATACCTGAACTGTGGTGGAAATTATTAAAACAAAGAGGTTTTTCTTTGGGACAGGGTCTTCTAATGAAATTTCGCTCACCAACTTTCTTCTCCGATTGCGAAAGAGTTTGTTGGCGCCCATCTACATAGGGAGAAATGGTCATCATGATAAAATAAGAGAAGTCAGAGCTCGGACAGGAAGATTTAATTTTCACACGCACCGTTCGAGAATAGAGAAATAGCTTGAAGCTGTTTCGGTGAACTCTCTGCCAGGCACTTAAGTGTGAACTGCAGAGTAATCTTGTAGATGCTCATGAAGATGTAATAACCGAATGCTGTTCTTTACTCAGCCCATACACGCACGGTGGGAGAAAAATTTTTCCCTGCTACAGTTCTTTAACGATGGTCGTTGCATTGTCTCATTGGGCACTATAACAAAGATATATCAATTTAATAATGAGTCCCATTTATGAACAGGATGATACAAAATGGTACTTAACTTTGGTATACCTTGATACGTAGCGCCTGATGTCCTGAACTTAATATAATGGTGTCTAAAAAACTTTGCTGTCTCTTGGCGGTCTATAATATTGTCAGTATCGCTGACAGTAATCTTCCCAGGCACTTATTTTGATTTAAATAACACAGCAACTGCTACGTCGCAACATAGTCTTCGGAGTACTGTCTTTGTTAGCTATGGGCACTGCACTGTCTGATTGCTGGTGCAGAAGTGTCTGAGGGCACACCAAGTGTCGTGTTTTGAGCCTGTCGGCAGAAGAACATCCATATCTGCAAATACGAGGCAGAAACAAGGTGGTCTGCAGTTGACAGTATTATCTACTGGCTGCCTACACAACCGGCGGACACACACGATGCTCCGGAGGAAGTGGCACATAGGCAATAGAAAGCTAAGAGCTGTGAGTGCCATATGGAGCCTGGAGCCAGGTGAGTGGTTGTGCTTGTGTGGTGGCAGTGTGTCACGTATTTGTTTTGTACCTCTTGCATGATTCACATAATATTATAATTACATCATTAAATATTTAATGTCAGGTAATCAGAAACAAGTAAATCATGTATGAAACTGATGTGGAGTTGTACTGGCTCAAAACTACCTGAGCCAAAATTAACTGGAAGATTACTCATACTATGGAAGGCAAAAAGTCTATTCATGGATAATATCTGAAGGAAACGCACAGGTCTCTCCAAGTGTAGGTTCTTTTCCAACTTGGTGCAGGCGAAAGTCGAAGACATACTGAGGTAGCTGCAAACAGAAGGGCGTCAAGAGAAATCTGCATTACAAATAATTTAATAGATTTATTTTTGTTTATTTACATTTCCTAACTTTTCTAAATAATTAGAATTACTTTATATATTCTTATTGTTAAGTTGCATTATAAAATTAAGATCTTTAATATTTCTTTGTTATCGATATGGATTAAGAAATCTTTTATATAGAGGATTTTCAGTATATTGAATGTGTTGTACGACATGATTCATGCACACTGGACGACAGGTTTCCAGATAGGTAAATAAAGAAATACATGGTTTCAAATCGAAGGTCTATAATGCATTCTCTAGTAATATTGAAGCACTGCAACCAATTCTGCATGGCGTTTCCATCAAAATTAGATCGTGGTTTTGTAATTCAGAATGGCAACAGGGTAAATCGGTTTATTGATGAGATGGACTCACGGTGACTGAGTATGATGCTCTACGTAATTTTCATGTATTTCCTTTATTAATGGCTCACTGGTTTGCGAAAGTTTCTGGTGCGCTTGAGAATAAACAGCGCGTTGGAGCCGCCGCGAGGTCTAGGGCGCCATGTCACGGAATGAGCGGCCCCTCCCGCCAGAGGTTCGAGTCCTCCATCGGGCATGGTGTGTGTGTTGTTCTTAGAGTAAGTTAGTTTAAGTAATGCATAAGTCTAGGGACCGATGACCTTAGCAGTTTGATCCCTTAGGAATTCACACACATTTGAACATTTTGAGGACGTTGGATTGACTAACAGGGAACGCGATGACGAAACGGGATTGGCCAGTGTCACTAGTGGTCACCCGGTTGGTAAATTCTTCGAACGAAGGTCGGACCACTCGTCCTGTGAGGCGGCAAGCTGCTGTCCACCTATATGACTGCACCGGCTAATGTAATAATGTCGAGCCAGCGAGCAGTGCAGCGATAAATGCGGGTAGCGGGGCGTCTTTCCGTGTTTTGCAGACTTCCTCTGAAGGTAGCCATCTACCGTTTGTAGAAAAAGGCTCTTGCTTTATTTCTCGAGCCCTGAAGTGCAAGGCTAATGGCATAGGTGGGAGAAGGCGCAACTGGCGTAATAGTGTGTGGCGTCAACAGTGCGGTTCTGAAGACAATGCTTTTTGGTAGTAGGTGAGATGTTGTAATTGGCGTCTGAAGGAGACGCGCATTTTTGGCGGGATTCTCCAATTGGAGGGAATCCTCGTGACTGGGGAGCAGTAGTTCTTAATTTTGTAATTGACAACTTGCACCGTTTCAGCGGAAAGGAATTAGGAGAGCGTAAGTGAGCGCTATGAGAGAAAGCACTAGGATTTTATATCGAATCCGTCACCGATAGGTATGGAGGAAGGATCAACTTTGGCGTTGCATCGCGGTTGGACCTGCAACATCCTCGCATTGCGACACGGTGCTGACAATATCGTCTTCACGAAGGGCCAGCATTTCTGTGCGACACGGTGCTGACAATATCGTCTTCACGAAGGGCCAGCATTTCTGCAGTGTACAGCGTGGCGCAAACCGCCATACTCACGGTGAGCACGATTTGCAGCAGTGGTAAGTTAGTTCAGTTCAGTTTCACACTTTTGGAATCCAGGACGAACGTCTGTACCAAGTTCAATGCACCTTTATGACTGTATGGACTTTCAGGGATACTTATATACTTCCAGTCATTGTTGCTGTCAGGAATTTTCAGGGTTGAATTATCATTGTACTTTATTTGAATGTGAATTCTCAGGTGGGCAAGTTAGAAATTAATAGATCGGCCAATAACACTGTTGTCCACTTACACCTCTTCTGTTGAAGAAAGGATTCCTCAGATTTTCGCCGGAAACTGAACATCAAAATCGCTCGATATTCGGATTTCATATCCACAAGCCGACAGCTCCTTTTATGATGGAATGCAGTATCGTTGCGTAGTACCTTCTCATCCCCCCCCCCACCCCTCTTGTCCCAATCCCCCCTCCCCTCCCCACAGCCTCATTACTGTGTCTATATTTCATATCTGAAATGATAAAAGCAATTCCACTCTTGATCAGATCTCCTGGTGACTACAATTCTTTTCTGCGGGTTGCCTATCTGACGGCTTCCAGGGGCACAACAATTGATATTCAGCATTTTTTGTAATTCTTGCTCACATTTAAAAATTTAAAGTGTAGTCATAGTCTACTCAGTAACAGCTATAATCTTATGTTAAAGGTTTAACAAAGTAAGGCAATTATTTCAATCAGAACTCATTAGACGCTGACAAGGCTCACAAAATAATAAAGGAACAAACTGTATCGCTTTTCACGCAATATAACTTCAGCATGACGTATGGAATTCTAATTTATTACTTCTTTATTAGTGTATTCACAACATATTTTGCAAACAGTATACACATACACCACTGGATTCACTAGCTAAATTACGTCACTGCGCGACACGTAGTTCAAAAGATATAATGCCATGCGTGAAGAAATAGCTTTTCTCGAAACGTGGCGCAAATTACTTAGATTACGCTCATACCGTATTTGATAATACTGGGGAAGCGGGATGAGCAGGGGAAGGAAGCTTACTGGTAGACTACTTTTCTAGAACTCAAAACTTTGAATCTTCATCCTCCGACGTCAACGTCTTGTGCGGTTTGTGCAGAAACGCGATGAAGCATGTTGTACGTTACTGTTACGAGAAATTCATTACCCGTTATAGTGACTCTTTGTATCTCACTGAAACTGACAGCTCCACAGTCGATCACAGTATTGGGGCAGGACGCAAGACATTTTACTATGATTTCTACACGTAGCAGAGAACATCTCGTGAATCTTTGGGTTTTATAGTTTGCCTTCTGACCCGTGTGCGAAGTATACACCATTTATGGACTGTAAAGAACTCGTGGTAAATGAAATAAGTTTCAAAATAAGAATAAGTAAAAGAGTAAAAGAGGATTTGAGACTTATGGCAATATTTGCAAGGCGGCGTTGTCCTTCTACGTGCAAGAAAGGTGAGTCATTAAGCACAGAATAAAACTTAAAGAAGACGTAATGAAACCAAAACGAAATACTAACATGACTAACACGGAAGATAAAATTGGTAGAAAAAAATCAGAGTTATTGTGCTGACCAGGAAAAAATTACATGCAAGAGACCTAAATAATAACGTCTGAGAGAATTGGGCAGTTGGTTAATGATTTCAGACTGATCAATCAATCTAAAAATTGGTGCAGAAGTAGCTAGGTAAAAGTGTAACCAAGTATAGCGTCCCCACTTGTATTTGTCACGAACTTTTTTATATTTGTTACGAATTAATGAGCTGAGTGATTTCAATAAAAGAAACTCTGTATAATATAACAACTAGTGAAAAGAAATCAATGAACAAGAAACATAAGACCGTTAATTTTACGAAATGTTACTTTGGAGACAACTAGAAAACCCCTGATACAGTGTGCTACAAAACAATATATCTGTTACTATTACAGTTTAGTACATAAACTGGAGGCCATGTGATAGCGTCTCTCTCCTTGACATTCTTTCTCTGGCGCGCTTTCTTGGACTCTATCGCTTTTATAATACCGCTCTGCGTCTCCCGGGTCTGAACGACTGTATATTGTGCCATTAATTGCGAAATAGATATTTAACTTAAGATGTTATTTAATGCCTTGATTTCGTGGTTGTAATCACCCTGTGTCGAATAACTAAGCATTTGCGGCAATTCTAGTACGCTGGGCAGTCGAGACAAAGCAGCTACAAGATAGGCGCCATTACGCGGAAAATTCGAATTTTAATACCTTTCTTTCCAGTCGTGCAAGTGCTCGCGCAGCTGGTATAACACTTGTATTTTAAAGGTGCTTGCGGTCTTGGAGATTTTATTTACATCGAAATCACTAGGTGCAAAACAAATGATTGGTATTTCAGTTGGCCTGGCTACTCATCAACAAAGACGTACTTTCAAGTCATGATATGAAGGAAAGGTGTGGAACTACGTATTGTTAAAACATTATAGTGAGAAATATTTACAATGATAGTCATTTATAGTTGATTTTTTTGGTGCGAAAATAGGTTCTTTATGTAGACGTAGTTACGAACGCTAGTCGTCACGAGACTGTTTTTCCTTGGTCATTGCTTTAACAGCGTTTACGCAACGTAACCACAATAATTAGATGCAAGATTCATTTTGTGGTTATTACAGTAAATATGGCTAAGAACTGCCTTGTTGTTTACGTCGCAAACGAAATGTTGTTTACGTCGCAAACGAAAGTGCTAGGCTCAGAACCCATGCAATATTTTACGAGTTAATTTCCACACAATACTTGGATTCATTCAAAGAAAATCATAAAAACATTTAGTTACAAAAATAATTTTCAAACTCGGGACACCACAAATTTGGCGCCCTGTACTTGTGGCGCCAGAAGTAAATATAGTTGTGTTATATACTATTGCAATGTATATTACATTTTATGTACTCGTATGTCCTTCTTTCATGAAATACGTAAGAGATTGGCCACGAAAAGGTTCTTGTAATCCTGCGAGGAAACGACTAGCCAGAAAATAAATGTAATACTCTACGAGGAATACAAGATTGATCGTCAGAGAAGGGCGACAGAATTTCCTGTTGTCGACTAATTACAAGTGAATGTACAGAAGCTGGTTTAGTATTGCTTGTAGTACTGCAGCACTGAACCATTTACGTGTGTATTGATGTTTCTTGTATACATATTTAGTGTGTTTTGTATCGAATGTACAGAAGCTGGTTTAGTATTGCTTGTAGTACTGCTGCACTGAACCATTTACGTGTGTATTGATGTTTCTTGTATACATATTTAGTGTGTTTTGTATCGAACATGTGTTGTATTTCGTTTAACGAATCATGGTTAGGGCTAGGAAACGAAAGAGCGAGCTATACATTAGGAAAAAAAATTGCAAGGCACTGAAATAGAGAAGGTGACAGGGTATACTGGAGCCGATGCCCGGCAACAAACCGGAATAATTAGTAAATTGGGTGCACCACATTTTACAGAAAAATACCGGTTCTGAGACTCGGAAAAGACAAATTGTAGAATGGGAAACGGGTGGGTTATAGAATAGGGCTATCTGTTCGCCTATACCAGATCCGTTCACTGAACTTATACGTAACTTAGAAGAACGTGACAAAGAACGCGTTCGCTTTCAAGCAGAACGTGAGAGAGAACATGATAAAGTATTGGATGAAAAATTAGCCAAGCGTGAAAAAGAAGGCGACCGCTTGCAACCAAAACGCGAGACACAACGTGTTAAGCTATTGGAAGAAAAGTTAGCCGAACATGAAAAAAACGTGATCGCTTACAAGTAGAACATGAGATAGGGTGAGATAGGAAATTAGTCGCTGAAATGAAAGAAACAGAGAACGGATTTACAGAATTAAAAAGGACGTACAAAGGTTTATCAGAATTGGTACAGTGCTTGTCCACGCAACTATAAATTTTACAAGCCCGACACTTGGCTGTAGAGAAAGAAGTAGGGCCACTAAATGAATGAATGAATTGGTAATCTTGCAATAGATGCAAATAAAAATGTCGAACGAAAATTTGCTGAGGAAGCAAAAAATAGAGAATCTGAACTCAAGAAACGATTAGATAGCAAAGATAACGAGATTACCGATCGGGCAGAAACTTCAGTAAACCGTAAGATACAACTCCTAACAAACGAAATCCCAAGAAACAACAATGTAGGCAACACAGCAGTCAGATGACACGCGCGCAAGCCGGCCACAGTGGTCGAGCGGTTCTAGGCGCTACAGTCTGGAACCGCGCGACCGCTACGGCGCAAGTTCGAATCCTACCTCGGACATGGATGTGTGTGATGTCCTTAGGTTAGTTAGGTTTAAGCAGTTCTATGTTCTAGGGGACTGATGACCTCAGAAGTTAAGTCCCATAGTGCTCAGAGCCATCTGAACAGCGCACAAAAACAAACATGGCAACACGCTATGGCAGCGAAGCGCTATAAAGTGTGTTTGACATGAATCACAATCCACAAGACAGTAATAGGCATACTGTAAACTGTCGTGTGACATGTGAAAATACGTACGGTAATGAGCAGAATTCTCCGTGCTCATTCGAACAGCAGTACGCATGCACATCAAATCAATATACAACATTCATCAGTGGCGGAGGCGACGCCTCCGGTTTCTGACTTATTACTTGAAGAAAGCTTGATCTCACACAGAGAGTTTGAATCTTATATTGATAAGAAATCTAGTCACCCGGCACCGGGATGCGTTCATTCGAGTTTTTAAAGATATATTACTTTGTTCTTGGAGTGAGAGGCAGAAATTACAATTTATTTTGTATAACATTCAAGGTGAACCAGTATTATGGACCACACATGTGGCAGACACTTGTAATACACATGAACCATTTGAAAAAGCATTTGTATGGAAATTCTGCTCAATTAGTATTCAAGAGCGTTTACCTAAACAAATCTACAGCCCAGAATAATTTCATTCAACACAGGATTCTGAGAAAGTATTTCGAAAGGTATGTAAATGAAACGCTTATTGAATGCTAGGGTACCTCGCAGAATCAAAGAGAAGTTGATCAATGTATCCGAAAATTATCTTGAGGAATCTATGTCCGTGCTTCACTCTATTGACCTTGTACAGGAAGACATGAAACATATTAGTGAACATGGGAACGGTAATACATCTCCATCTGAACCAGAGAAATGCAACCACTTGTCGCGTAGCACAACAGACAAAAAACCGTCATGGCAATCAGCCATTTAACAGAAAAAGGAGTCACGAGGGGAGAAACCACTCAACCCCTAATAACAATGCGAAATGAAGAAATACTAAGCAAGAAAGATATTTCGGAATATGGCATACAGATCAGGAACCACCGACTAGTAATTCGAACATAGAAAGTAATAACAGCCAACCAATTGGGCAGGTGCTAAGCCCGCATGCACAACAATGGAAGAATTCTAATCAAAACATGCGTATAGTGGAGGTAATGGACGGAAACCTGCCCCCTCCGGGCGGCCCATTAAATTAGATTCGGCCGCAATATGCTCTCCATTGCTGACCGTTCGGCGGAGCGATAGCAACATGACACATTAATGGCAATGACATATCGATGTTGGGATACAACAATGGCCTCGATATGCAGCAATATTTGCTGAATAAACAGCCTTCATGTTTGAAGACGGATACTGAACTTGTGCAAGCCGTAGTGGAGGGGACCATATATGGCATACCTGTCAATAAAATCATAGGCACAAGTGCTCCTGTGAACGTACTGAGTGTTGAAATCTTTTAGAAAATTTCTCAGGCCTAAAAACTACCGACATTACCGGTTAAAACTGTAGGATGGTAGGCGTTCCTTGCGTCCAGTCGCAGATGATAAAATACCAGGTTCAAGTTGAAAAGTAGTAGGAGAGAAAGTTATTGAAAGCACCCTTTTCGTAGTACGTGTGCCTGTATCCTGAACTGCGAGTTGACCTCTCCAAAGGTGAAATAAGCTTCGTCAATGGGAGAAGAAGAGAGTCTCTGGTAATGTTGAGGACAAAGGAAAGACATGGCAAATACTATCGAAATATCCAGATTCCGTGTGTGTATGGGGGAGGGAGATTCATGCATGTTGCAAATATGCAGCGTGATGCATATTCAGGGGTTATACTACACAGACAGTCGAGAAGATAATTTACCTCAGGTGGAAAAGCTGAATATCTCGAAAACTCGAGAATCAGAGTGCCATATTAGTGGCCAGCGAGTCAAATTAGGTCACTTATATGTACATAGATAGAGGTCTTTTCTGACAAACCAGGTACCATCAAGGGTACAAGCGCTATAAAGAGGTAATGCAATACATTCTGTCAAGTCACTTACTGTGTACCGTGGGCCAAGAAGGAGTCAGTCACCATGGAAATTAGGAAAACGGTCGAATGGGGTGTAATAGAACCTTCCTAATCACCATATAGGAGTCATTTAGTTGCTGTACCTTAGTCCGGTGGGAAAATACGTCTGGTTTTAGACGCTAGAGACATAAATAATAGTACCGGGTCACACCAGACTGGAGAATCTGGAAGAACAGATACAAAAATTATTTGTTTTTATACATGTAACATCAATAGATTTAAAATCATCTTACTGTCAGATTCCATTAACTGAAGCTTATAAGTATACAGCACTCATACACTGTGGCGGAAGCTACCAATTTAGAATACTACTATTGGGCCTGAACGTTAGTGCAGGTGTATCTACAACAGCACTTGATATGCTGCTTGGCCCTGAACTCATGGGCAGAATAACATTGTACGTGGATGACTTACTTATGGCACCCCAACATGGAAAGAGCACGTAGAGATTTTAGAGAAAACACTGCGAAAATTCTCAGAAAAAAGAGTGACTGCAAAACTTGAGAAATCGGAGTATGGCAGACACCCAGTCAAATTTCTAGGACATGTTATTTCGCCATTATGCATCATCCATGCTCCTAAGAACAAGCAAGAGATTGAGGAATTTCTTCAAACAAGAAAGAAAAGCAATTAAAAGCTTTCATTTGTTTTTCCAGCGTTTTGTGCCCGATCAGATTTCGAATAGTGAACCACCACGGAAAAACGCACCGTGCGTTTGGTCAGCAGGAGACCAGATGTTTCTTCACGTGGGCTACGATGATTTCTGTTTCAAGTAGAAGAAGTGAACGGCTGCAAAGCAATACGAGGCAATCCGAGTGATCGGTTTTTCAATCGACTGCACACAAGTTGTCAGCGATCCTATTCAGTAACGGAGATGGAAACCTTAGCGGTCGTTTGAGCCGTTAAAAAGTTACATTTTTATATCTATAGAAAGCCAGTGAAAATATACTGAAGAGCCAAAGAAACTGGTACACCTTTGTAATATCGTGTAGAGTCCCCGCCAACACGCAGAAGTGCCGCAACACGACGTGGCATGGACTCAACTTATGTCTGAAGTACTGCTGGAGGGAACTGACACCATGAATCCTTCACGGCTGTTCATAAATCCGCAAGAGCATAAGGGGTTGGAGATCTCTTCTGAACAGCACGTTACAAAGCATCCCAGATGTGCTCAATAATGTTCATGTCTTGGGAGTTTGGTGACAAGCGGAAGTGTTTAAACTCAGAAGGGTGTTCCTGGAGATACTCTGCAGCAATTCTGGACATGTGGGGTGTCGCATTGTCCTGCTGGAATTGCCCAAGTCCTCCGGAATGCACAATGGACATGAATGGATGCAGGTGACCAGGCAAGATGCTTACGTACATGTCACCTGTCAGAGTCATATCTAGACGAATCAGAGATCCCATATCACTCCAGCTGCACACGCCCCTCACCATTACAGAGCCACTAGCAACTTGAAAAATCCCCAGGTTGTCTCCATACCCACACATGTCCGCCCGCTCGATACAATTTGAAACAAGACTCATCCGACCAGGCAGCACGAAAAGTCGTCAAGAGTCCAATGTCGGTGTTGGCGGGTTCATGCGAGGCGTAAAACATCGTGTCTTGCAGTCATCAAGGATACACGAGTGGGCCTTAGGCTCCGAAAGCCTATACCGATGACGTTTAATCGAATGGTTCGCATGCTGACACTTGTTGTTGGCCCAGCTTTGAAATCTGCAGCATGTGGAAGGGTTGCACGATTCCTTTCAGTCGTTGTTGGTCCCGTTCTTACAGGATGATTTTCCGGTCGCAGCGATGTCGAAGATTTGATGTTTAACCAGATTCATGATATTCACGGTACATTCGTGAAATAGTCGTACGGGAAAGTCCCCACTTGATCGCTACCTCGGAGATACTGTGTCCCATCGCTCGTGGGCCGATTATAACACCACGTCCAAACTCACTTAAACTTTGTTAACCTGCCATTGTAGCAGCAGTAACCGATCTAACAATTGCGCCAGGTCCTTTTTGTCTTATATAGGCGTTTCAGACCGCAGCGCCGTATTCTGCCAGTTTGTATATCTCCGTATTTGAATACAGTTTCTTTGGCGCTTCGTGATCAACATTTATAATTAAGCTCTGAGCTTTTTGCTTACTTTCAAAATTTTAGATGACAGGTTGTCCCGGTGGGGTCTAGCCTTGTAGGAGTATCAGCTAAAAATAATAAGAACGTGACAACGTGGTAGCAGGTGCTTTATCACACCTACCGGGTGGTGTGGAGAGCTTACCGAGCTCATTGAACAGGCTTCTGAGTATAAAGCGTTGCTAGTTGGTGTGCGACAATCATAAAAAGGCACTGTCGTGCGAGTAACTTCGAAAGACAAGTACAACATTTGAATTATGCCGGAAGATCAAACACGTAGTACGTACTGCAAATAACAGTACCAACTACTCCTTTAGGAAATTTGGAAATTTGTGGTAAGTTCCTATGGGACCAAACTGTTAAGGTCATCGGTCCCTAGGCTTACACACTACTTAATTTACCTTAAACTAACTTACGCTAACGACGACACAGATCCATGCCTGAGGGAAGGCTCGAACCTCCGATGGGGGGAGCCCCGCGAACCGTGGCATGGCGCCTTGACGGCATGGCTACCTCGCGCGACTAGCGTCAACTGACATAGCGGGATGCTTACCGACAGCAAGAGCTAGTCTTAAGTATCTCCAATTTTGAAGCTATACTCTCTATAAACGTCCACAGCGTCGCTAACAATTCGAAACAGAGTAAAGTACTACATTCCCAAAGTGGGCAAATCTCAGGCTAGTGTCTGCCAACGCTTACCAGTTTCAGATGAACAGTTTTCCTAAGGAAACGGGGAATTAAGAAGACATTAATATCATGCTTCCACCTAGAAGCAAGTCCGGTGGCGAGAGGTTTTAAGGAATTCAATAGATTTATAAGAACTTACATAACCAATAAGCACACTAAGTAGGCCGATGGTGTGTCAGTCTTCGGGAGGATTCACACTAATGTACCGCTTACTGCGCGTGGGTATTCACCAGCCGAAGTGTAAATACGAGGGCTATCCACAAAGTACATTACGTTTTGGAATTAAAAATAAATAAAGTATTGGAAATTTTTTTTATTATATACATATGAAAGCCACACTTCAATACTACTTTTCTACATAGTTGCCGTTTAAATTAAAGCACTTATCGTAGCGATGGACGAGCTTGGAAATTCCTTCGTCGCAAAATTCGGCAGCCTGCGCCTTCAACCACGTGGTTACCTCTTCTTGAAGCTGTGCGTCGTCATCAAAACGCTGCATAGCCAACCACTTCTTCATTGCTGGGAATAAGTGGAAGTCGCTCGGTGCCAGGTCGGGACTGTACGGCGGATGAGGAAACAACTCCCATTTAAAAGATTCGAGAACTTGGAAGTGGCATTTGCCGTGTGGACCCGGGCGTTGTCGTGAATCAGCAAGATCTTTGAGCCCAACTTTCCCCTGCGCTTGTTAAGTATTGCTCTTCTGAGGTTGTGCAGAGTTTGGCAATACCTTTGAGAGTTTATTGCAGTGCCTCTTTCCAGGAAATCCACAAAAATCATATTTCTACCGGGTTACTGATTAACCACGTGGTTGAAGGCGCAGGCGACAGAATTTTACTACGAATGAATTTCCAAGCTCGTCCATCGCTACGATAAGTGCCTTAATTTAAATGGCAACTATGTAGAAAAGTAGTATTTAAGTGTGGCTTACATCTGTATATAATTAAAAAAATTTCCAATATTTTATTTATTTTAATTCCAAAACGTAATCTACTTTGTGGATAGCCCTCGTAGGTAGCGAGGAAAGAAACGAATGGACTGTTCCATTTCCTCGCTTACTAAGGAAGAAAAAATCCAAAGAACGGAGATACACAGAAGTCTTGGCTAACTTATTGAAGCGTGCCGAAGCTAGGAAATTAAAATATGATTGTGGTGTGAGGATTGCACTCTTGTTTGAAGTAAATGATTTAGTGTCGTTAAGGAATCACCCAAAATCATCTGCTATGCACAAAAGAAACAAAACGTGGCAGCTGCTATAAGCAGAGCCACAAAGGATAATCAGAATGCCACATGGGTGTAGCCTCTCTGTTAGCTGACACCAAAACATGTAAACTAAGGGTTTCTATCCCTACAAAGTTGTAGTTGTAAGCTGTAATTGTAGTTGGAAATTGAGAGTAGTAAGTGTTTTAGGAATTATTTTCATGTGAAATGTGTATTGTGTTTAGTGTGAAGTGTGTGTTACTTGGCGATTATTCTGGGCTGAATATATGCAGATAAAGGAAGAACTGCCTTCAGCAGTAGGGGAATCATTCCTAAGAGTGCGTAGTTAAGTAATAATCGTAAATATCTGGGTTATTATCAAAAGGAAAACAAAATCATTTTAAGCTTATATTTATTAACACAAAATTTACACGTTAAGAAAACTGCAGCACCAGAGAAAGAATAATTTTACGGAACTTTTGAAAACATAAAAAACGCGCAATGCGCATTCTTTCATTCACATGAGCTTAAAAGTACGCAAAACATGCCCAAAGAATACGCATTTAGCAATTGTCACAAATGAACGCATTATCAATCTCAAATGAAGTGCACTGTTTGTGCCTCCATCTCCCACACTTACTGCATTGGATCCAGTACTCTGGAAATGCCAAAAACTATATTCACTCACAGCTTTGAGTCTTTTCCTTACAGCAGACTACTTTGCCGGCAACCATTTTCAATTCGTTGTCTGGCCTCACTGAGCAACTCCCTAGTTTAGATGAGCTTCCAGTCCGGTTTTCGGGCTTAATTTGAAGTCATACTGAAACAAAACCTTTCCTTCGGACTCCACAACGCACTGAAGAGGTACAAATTTGCAGTTGTGCCCTGAAGAGAGACCGAGCGAGGTGGCCCAGTGGTTAGCACGCTGGACTCGCATTCGGGTGGACGACGGTTCAAAACCGCGTCCGGTCATCCTGGCTTAGGTTCTCCGTGATTTTCCTAAATCATTTCAGGCAAACGCTGGGATGATGCCTTCGGAAGGACATGGCCGACTTCCTTCCCCATTCTTCCCTTATCCTATGGGACCGATGACCTCGCCCGCATCTCGTGGTCGTGCGGTAGCGTTCTCGCTTCCCACGCCCGGGTTCCCGGGTTCGATTCCCGGCGGGGTCAGGGATTTTCTCTGCCTCGTGATGGCTGGGTGTTGTGTGCTGTCCTTAGGTTAGTTAGGTTTAGGTAGTTCTAAGTTCTAGGGGACTTATGACCACAGCAGTTGAGTCCCATAGTACTCAGAGCCATTTGAACCATTTGAATCGATGACCTCGCTGTTTCGTCCGCTCCCCCAAATCAACCAACCAACCATAAAGAGAACACATGTAGTCTTTGGCGACTTTATATGCGCGCTCTTTCGTACAGAAACAATGATTCCAAGCGAAGTCAACAGATGGCAGCATACGTCACACTTGCAAAACATGTGGATGCATAATGCCAGACTGCAAGACAGCCTTTCAAAATGCAGTCAAGAATTAAAGGTTATTGCTTGTGTGTTCTGGGTATAACTTACGCAGAAGGGTACTAGAACTACACCAAAAAAGCTGAAACGTGATTCTTACCTGTTTCATTTCAGAAATACAGGATTTCTTCACACAACTTCTACGAGATTTTTCTGATACCACTCTGAACACAAATACGTCAGTGAAGAGCTGATCTGTTTAGTTAACTGACAGGAAGGTAATCGGCGCTCTCTTTGGTACTGCGCTCTCTTTGGTAGATTTACCAAACTAGATTTGCCAAACTAAAATCAAGCTGGTAAACAAGACCTACAACATATCAAAGTAAGTACATAATTGAAAAGTTATGTAAAGTGTCTTAAGCAGTAATTAATATATTTCATTCGGATTTGCATTATGTTTATATGCAAATTTTAACGTCATATTTGAATGACATATAGGCAGAAGCAATGGGACTTAGAAACTCGTACGTAAAGATTTTGTACTGTAATATCTAGATATCTTCTGTGAATTGCATATTGAAGTTTTATTTCATGGAAGAATAGCCATGAATCTTTAGTTTGTGGATGTGCATGCGATGTTGTGATAGGTAACATACACTACTGAAGTAATCTCCGAGTGGATTTAACTTCTGGCAGTAATTACAATTAGGATTTGACTATACGCAGGTTTTTTTCGGACGGGGAAAGACGAAGAACGCCGTCGCCCAACTTTTTTCCCTAGGAGTACACCTATTCGAAAAAGCAGATAAAAATTCACTTCACACCTTCGTAAGGTGCAATCTCCACTCCTTCCAAATTAAAAATGTAAGTGTAGACCAGATGTGGCTTGAATTTAGAGAAATAGTATCGGCAGCAATTGAGAGATTTATACCAAATAAATTAACAAACGACGGAGCTGATCCTTCTTGGTACACAAAACGGCTCATAACACTGTTGCAGAAACAACATGCCAAATTTAAACAGACGCAAAATCCCCAAGATTGGTGATCTTTTACAGAAGCTCGAAATTTAGCGTGGACCTCAATGTGAGATGCTTATAACACTTTTCACAACGAAACTTTGTCTCGAAACCTGGCAGAAAATCCAAAGAGGTTCTGGTTGTATGTGAAGTATGTTAGCGGCAAGAAACAATCAATGCCTTCTCTGCATTATAGCGATGGAGATACTATCCAAGAGAGTGCTCCAAAGCAGAGTTACTTAACACACCTTCCGAAAAGCCTTCACAAAAGAAGGCGAAGTAAATATTCCAGAATTCGAATCGATAACAGCTGCCAGCATGAGTAACGTAGAAGTAAATTTCCTCGGAGTAGCCAAGCAACGTAAGTCACTTAATAAATGCAAGTCTTTTGGTCCAGACTGTATACCAAATACGTTCCTTCCAAAGTATGATGAGCATTAGCTCTGTACTCAACAATCATATATAACCGATCGCTCGACGAAAGATCTGTACCCAAAAACTGGAAAGTTGCACAGGTCACACCAATATTCAAGAAAGGTAGTAGGAGTAACCCAGATAACTACAGGCCCATAACATTAACATCGATATGCAACAGGATTTTAGAACACATATTGTGTTAGAATATTATAAATCACCTCGAAGGAAACGGTCTATTGACACACAGTCAACATGGGTTTAGATAACATGGTTCTTGCGAAACACAACTAGCTCTTTATTCGCATGCAGTATTGAGTGCTACTGACAAGGGATTTCAGATCGATTCAGTATTTCTGGACTTACGGAAGGCGTTTGACACTGTACCACACAAGCGGCTTATAGCGAAATTGAATGCTTGTGGAATATCGTCTCAGTTATGTGACTGAATTTGTGACTTCCTGTCAGAGAGGTCACAGTTCGTAGTAACTAACGGAAAGTCATCGAGTAAAACAGAAGTGATTTCTGGCGTTCCCCAAGGTAGTGTTATAGGCCCCTGGCTTTTCCTTATGTATGTAAACGATTTGGGAGACAATCTGAGCAGCCGTCTTAGGTTACTTGCTGCCGTTTATTGACTAATAAAGTTATCAGAAGGTCAAAACAATTGCAAAATGATTTAGAAAAGATATCTGAATGGTGCGAGAATTGGCAGTTAACCCTGCATAACGAAAGTGTGAGGTCATCCACATGAGTGCTAAAAGGAATTCGTTATACTTCGCTTACACGATAAATCAGTCAAATCTAAAGGCCGTAAATTAAACTAAATACCTAGGAATTACAATTACGAACAACGGAAATTGGAAGGAACATACAGAAAATGTTGTGGGTAAGGCTAACAAATGAGTGCGTTTTATTGGCAGGACCCTTAGAAAATGTAACAGAACTACTAAGGAGACTGCCTATAATAAGCTTGTCCGTCCTCTTCTAGAATACTGCTGCGCGGTGTGGGATCCTTACCAGACAGGACCGACGGAGTACATGGAAAAAGTTCAAAGAAGAGCAGCACGTTTTGTATTATCGCGAATTATGCGAGACAGTTCACTGAAATGATACAGGATTTGGGCTGCACATCATTAGAAGAAAGGCGCTTTTCGTTGGGACGGAATGTTGTCACGAAATTCTAATCACCTACATTCTCTTCCGTATGCGAAATATTTTGTTGGAATTACCTACACAGGAATCACCGCGATAAAGTAAGGGAAATCAGAGCACGTACGGAAAGATATAGTGGTTCGTTCTTTCCATGCACTATACGAGATTGGAATAACAGAGAATTGTGAAGGTGGTTCGATGAATCCTCTGCCAGGCACTTAATGTGATTTGCAGAGTACCCATGTAGATGTAGATCGTCCTCTTACTACTTTACACCTAGAATATTTTCTTATTCCAGTAATTCTCTTTCATCGTCGCTGTAAATTAAATTGTTGTCAGTTCTGAGTTATAGAGCATATTAGATGTGAAGTCAGCTAACATTGGTAAGTGGCCCAGACAAACAACTGGAATCTGCGAAAAGCCATGAAGAAGGCTCGGCGGAGCGTTCGCGGTGTGGACGTCAGACCATGCTGCTTTGCACAACAATGGAAAGTTGCACACAGTGTAGTAATATCAAAGGAAATTCGCTCTCTTGTTTAAATTCATTTTCGTTCTTCATTATTATTGACATACATGCGAGCACACATTGGAGCACTGCTCGGCACCTACAAAGACATTCTTGGCAGTTATGGGCTGCTCTGCGCCGGCTTTGCATATCCGCTTTCAGACGCTCGCATCGCGTGATTTGATAATAATATCTGTAAAAACTTAATTCCCTTCTTCGGCACGCTGATGTTGTCGTAGTTAAACTTCGGGCTCCCGCGTGGGCTGCATCTACACCACCTCTTGAACGTGTAACTATCTACTTGTTTGATTCTCAGTTAATCACTGATTATCTATCGTTTCACCATATGCCACGTAACCTTGACAGTTCGAAAACAAAACCAATTCGTGGCGGTGTAAATGCCGCCGCTCGAGCGTTAACGTTGATTTAAAATGCCCGAGTGCCAAAGACAACAAAACTTGTCTCCTTCCTGTAACCTCAACCGTAATGTAATACATAAGTAAAATAGAAATATTTCCCTCGTTCTTATGCTGCTATTGCAGTCTTCAGTGTTCCAATCACAAGATCGAATGTCAGATCTTGACTTGATCCTCTGCTATAATATTATTACTGTAGATCTATTTCTTACTTCAAGTCATTGTTGTGCGTTTCGTATGTGTGTTTAAAATCCAATTGATAACAGCACTGCACGGCCAGCACTGGTTGACTCTTTCGGTTCTACGTATTACTTTGCCGTTTGAAAGCCTAGCATAATAGGCTTTTAAGTGGAAAGTGTATAAACTGTGCTAGTAATTGAAAGGTGTAATTTTTATGTATGAAACGCAGTGTAGCAAATTATTTCAGTAAATCTAGTTGCGGGGTTTCAACTATAGAAGATGGTTCGTGTGGTTTGAAAAAAACTTGAAATTAATAGTGGTCCATCTGCTTCATATAAGAATAGTAGCTCCGGAACACCTACTGTTGAAGTCCCAGAACGTATCCAAGTACCCTGTTTGTTGGAACGACGGTACAAGGAGAGAATTCAATACGAAGTGTGAGTGGCTAGAGTGTAAGGAAGACAAGATGGGTTGCTCAGTGTGAAAAGATGTGCACAATATTGGACTCTGTAAATCATAGGGAGTGTACATTTCTCAGCAATGGAGTAGTATTTCGGTGGATACAGTTTGTGGAAGTAAACAAGCTCAGTTAACGTCATTGAGAAAAAGTCATAAACATAGGAATCCCGAAGCCCATTTAACTGCATAAGGACAACGAAAAGAGATACGTGACAGTGTTCTAGAAAACTTTGCGACTGAATAGCAGAAAGACGTTTTTGAAAGTACAACAAAACATATACAGCATATGTTATTATATAACATTGTGGAGAGCAGCGATCTTCTTGTGATAAAGCTATTTAAAATCAGTCTTGATCGCAGCCGATATTAACTTATGATCGATGCCGGCCTTTTAAATACGAGCCAACATCAGATTTTTCACCATCTGGATGACGGCGATGGCGCCGAAACCGGTCAAGAAGTCCACATCGACTGTCATCAAGATTGCTTTTAAATAATTTTACAAGAAAAGTGTTTCGCACAGCATATTTGGTAGCAAAAAATAACAAACTATATTTAGACTTACACAAACTTGCGGATTCAAAATGACCTCCACATGGGCAAAACACTGCATAGTAAATGCCGTTGTGGCAACATCATAGACTTCATTGCGGACACTATGAGGAAGAAGTTCTGTTCATCCATAATATCGTTGAATTCCAGTATTTCTGTATTCACTGATGAGTCTACATCTGTCGCTTAAAAATCAGTTTCAGTTGTTATGTAAGGTCTGAAATCAGTGATGGTTGTTTAAGCACTTCTAAAATGTCTCTCGAAGCGTGGTTTTTCTTCAAGTAATTTGAATGACAATTTGACTGGAGCGTAGAGTGATGGTGCTACTGCAATGCTAGGTAGGAATTCTGGTGTTTTATAATGACTTAAGAACAAGTACAACAAGCTAGTCAAATGGTGTTGATTGTGCCACAGAATTCAGTTAGGGGTTTCTGAAGCAATCGAAGAGATTCCCGATGTAAATGATATTTTTTAACAAGCTGTATGCATTTTCTCATCAATCTTCAAAGAATGAAGAGCTGTTGCTCATGAGTAAGGTACAGAACTTAAGAAGATATCCAAAGTGGCCTAAAGCTTTAGGGCAGGGCACGCAGTATGGAGGTGTTAGCAGGTTCTGAATGCTTATTTAAATAGATGTTCGAATGACATGACTAGAAAATCAGTTTTAAGGGAAGAGTTCAAGGGATTGCAGAAAACAGTATAAAGATCCGAGTTGTGAGCAACATCGACCATTTTTCTGATGTTCTTGAAGAGATTAGTATCCCCGCACAGTACGTCCAAAAGTCAGTGTTAATGTTCCCTCATCACATAGGGCAATTACGAGGTCAATAAGAGCTATTGAATAACTGAAGGAAATGCGAGGTGCTTGCATGAAGGAAGCTGAGAAAGCTGTTTCTGAAGGGTGCTTCGAAGACGTTTCACTGGTTCTCAGAAGAGAATCAAGCAGAATGACTACCCAAATTAGAAACAGTTCTGTTAGAGCCTTAGCGACAATTTTAGGCTAATATCGAATGACAGTCAAGAATTCAAATTCTTCGTGATAGAGATTGATATTCTGAACAGTAAAAAATGGACCTATGACATTGTGAGCCCATGGCTAGGAGGGAAAGAAAATCCAAGAAATATGCTTGTCCGTTGTCTTCTTTCTTATCCAAATGTAAGAGAAAGTTTCAGAGATTGTATAGACAACATTGGAGAGAACATTTGGAAAACCTGAAACCAGTTTTGTTACACTCCCTGTGAGCACATCGGACTGTAAAACAGGCTTCAGCACAATGATCTTAGTTATGAAAACACTGCTGAATTCGTGTTCTGTTTGTCATCTCTCATCCGTAATGTGTATATCAATTGTTGGGCCTTCGCTACATCTCTGGAACCCCGTGGATTCTGTCCTTTGGATCAAAACCAACAGGCATGCCGAGGAAAGCGATGCAAGAAGGCTGATCTACACGTGCAGCAGTCTGATTGGTGCTGCGACAATGGGATCTTATTTAGGTGAGTCCACCCACTACTTTTGTTAGGAATACAGCACTGACTATACGGCAAAGAGTATTGTACATCCAGTTCAGAGACTGTAGCCAGAACGCAGCACTTTGTGATCTGCTATTTGATGTGGATGATTAAAGAAATAAAGCATGTATACTAATGTCAAAATTACAGACGATGTTTGTAAAGAAAATGTTCTCGTCCATAAGACACATAGAAGTCAGATAAAAAAAGTTAAAGTTTTCTGCAGTCCGCTTACAAACAAGAACTTTAAATCAAAAGCGTGTTAGTGACTTGAAACTGTGATTGGTAAAATGTAAATGTCGTGTGATGTACGTAATGAAGTGTGAACACTTTTTGTTAGAAAACTGTGCAATATTGAACGTTATGTGTAATACCCTCGACTACGTCAAATTGTCAATATAAACCTGTTTTCTCGTAACACCAAGCTGTGTATTAAAGACGTGTGTGATAAAACCTCTATGAAACTGACAGTGAAAACTGTATAGGCAGTGGTTATATATGAGTAAGCTTAGGTCAGTGTGTTTGAGACTGCTGAGATTCACTCGCAGACAACAGTCCACATACCTTGCTAACCGTCGGCGACGCGGGGCAGACAATGTACTGTTTGGCGACAATAACTTGACGATTTCGCTAGAGCCACGAGCGGAGAAAATCTGTGCTACTTGAAAGATATTCATTTGTCTCCGAGCGCTGTCAACGTAAAGCTACTTTAGATACGGCATATTACAATAGGCTTGCGTCCACTAGCAAATAACTTCTGTAAGCATTTGCTGAGGTGTCTACATTAGAACAAAAACTTATTCAAGTTTACGTCAAGTCACTGGGGCTAGTATATTTCAGGGATAATTTTTTTCATAATGCGGGGCCACAGTAATAATATAATTCTTTGAAGTCAGTACCACCATTAGACTGTTGTTTATTTACAGTGTTACATTTACACTTACACCAACATGATTTCGGCTTCAAAGCGCCATTATCAAGTGTTATAAATTGCCTAAGATGGCATACCGTAGCATTAAAATACACTATTAGACACATTTTCTAAGAGTCGATATCAAGTAGGCCATCTTAGGCAATTTATAACACTTAAAACACGTGATAATGGCACTTTGAAGCCGAAATCATAATGGTGTAAGTGTAAATGTAACATTGTAAACAAACAAGTCTAATGACGGTACGGATTTTAAAGAAATACGCGTATATTTCAGGAATTCACCGTAAGTACTTGTTACAGAAATGCAGTTGTTCTTAAAAGCCAGAGCAGTCGCCGCTTGTTGCTTTGTTATTAATTAATAAAAATAGTAACGAAACACAAAAAAATTGAGTAATTAATGTTACCAAGGAACACCACTCAGTTAACTAAAATCACAGGACTTGATTTTCATTAAAAAATTTGAGGATGTCGTAGACAAATTTTGAATATGTGTAGTCTATTGTATAATCAAGTATTCGATAAAAGGAAACAAAAATGCGGCGCTGTATCTCACCAAGAGATGCCTTTTAATTACTCTTCGATTTTTGTAAGCAGTATTTACTACTTTTATCACAGATGTAATGCATTTATGTTTACGATGCCTTCTGGTGAAACGACTGGTAAACTCATTTCGTTAGGGAGTCTAACGGTATAAATTCAAGACGTTCGCAAGTTAGTGAAAACAGTTTCCTGCAGCCGTGGATGTGTACGTCCTGCCTAAATAGATGAGAGCAGAGGCTACAAAGTAGTGCGTATAACGTCCTACAACTTCGCTATAAACCCGATAGAATTTGTTTCGACGCATCTGTGCCATTCTCGGTTTTGACAATAGTATTTGCGTACCGGTACTGAACACACATTGCTTCTGTAAGTTTGAGAAGAACACCCATGGAAAGACAAATTGCCGGCCGTGGTGGCCGAGCGCTTCTATGAGCTACCGTCTGGAACCGCGCGACCGCTACGGTCGCAGGTTCGAATCCTGCCTCAGGCATGGATGTGTGTGACGTCCTTAGGTTAGTTACGTTTAAGTAGTTCTAAGTTCTAGGGGACTGATGAGTTAAGTCCCATAGTGCTCAGACCCATTTCAACCATTTGAAAGACAAACAGCAAGACGCAAGAAACTCGAACAAATTTTCACCCCCCAGTGGAGTGTGCACTGCTTTCGAACTTCCGTACCAATCGAAATCGTATGCCGGACCGATACTCGAACCTAGGAACCGGATCTGGTTCAAATGGCTCCAAGCACTATGGGACTTAACAGCTGAGGTCATCAGTCCCCTAGACTTAGAACTACTTTAACCTAACTATCCTAAGGACATCATACACAGCCATGCCTGAGGCAGGATTCGAACCAGCGAGGGTAGCAGCAGCGCGGTTCCGGACTGAAGCGCCTAGAACCAGACCTGGCACACAGATTTATCAGGAAGTTTCATGCAAGAAACTGTTTCCACTATCTTGCGAACTTCATAATTTTGACGAAACTAGCGGACATAGGCGAGGGTGGCTGGGTTGCAGATATGGTCGTTCGTAATAAACCACCCAATTCTGTGATTGTATGGACAAAGCGATGTACCACATCAAGAAGTTCCACAGAGTGCCTCATGAATAAGATTTCAGGATTACGCTGCCGGCCGGAGTGGCCGTGAGGTTCTAGGCGCTCCAGTCTGGAGCCGAGCGACCGCTACGTTCGCAGGTTCGAATCCTGCCTCGGGCATGGATGTGTGTGATGTCCTTAGATTAGTTAGGTTTAATTAGTTCTAAGTTCTAGGCGACTGATGACCTCAGAATTTAAGTCACACAGTGGTCAGAGCCATTTGAACCAACCAGGATTACGCTGTTAGCGTGGTTGCAGGATGGGCAAATAACTGCAATGACTCAGTGAGGCAGTCTAAACTGTTATCTACACTACTGGCTATTAAAATTGCTACACCACGAAGATGACGTACTACAGACGCGAAATTTAACCGACAGGAAGAAGATGCTGTGATATGCAAAAGATTAACTTTGCACAGCACTGACACAAAGTTGGCGACGGTGGCGACACCTACAACGTGCTGCCTGGTGAAACGTTGTTGTGATGCCTCGTGTAAGGAGGAGGAATGCGTACCGTTACGTTTCCAACTTTGATAAAGGTCGGATTGTAGCCTATCGCGATTGCGGTTTATCGTATCGCGACACTGCTGCTCGCGTTGGTCGAGATCCAATAACTGTTAGCAGAATATGGAATCGGGGGGTTCAAGAGGGTAATACGGAACGCCGTGCTGGATCCCAACGGCCTCGTATCACTAGCTGTCGAGATGACAGGCATCTTATCCGCATGGCTGTAACGGATCGTGCAGCCACGTCTCGATCCATGAGTCAACAGATGGGGACGTTTGCAAGACAGCAACCATCTGCACGAACAGTTCGACGACGTTTGCAACAGCATGGACTATCAGCTCGGAGACCATGGCTGCGGTTACCCTTGACGTTGCATCACAGACAGGGGCGCCTGCGATGGTGTACTCAACGACGAAATTGGTTACACGTCTCGGTCACTTCTTGTTCGCACTGACGGCACTTTGAACAGTGGACGTTACATTTCAGATGAGTTAGGACCCGTGGCTCTATCCTTCACTCGATCTCTGCGAAACCCTACATTTCAGCAGGATAATGCACGACCGCAAGTTACAGGTCCTGTAGGGGCCTTTCTGGAGACAGAAAATGTTCGACTGCTGCCTGGCTAGCACATTCTCCAGATCTCTCACCAATTGAAAACGTCTGGTCAATGGTTGCCGAGCAACTGGCTCGTCACAATACGCCAGTCACTACTCTTGATGAACTGTGGTATCATGTTGAAGCTGCATGGGAAGCTGTACCCGTACACGCCGTTCAAGCTCTGTTTGACTCAATGCCCAGGCGTATCAAGGCCTTTATTACGGCCAGAGGTGGTTTTTATTGATGTTGATTTCACAGTATCTCTGCACCCAAATTGCTTGAAAATGTAATCACATGTCAAATCTAGTATAATTTATTTGTCCAATAAACACCCGTTTATCATCTGTATTTCTCCTTGGTATAGGAATTTTAATGGCGAGTAGCGTACAATGAAGTAAAACAAACCAGCCGTGGAGGTGTACGTCGTGGATAAAATTGCTGAGAGCAGAGGCCACGTAGTAGTGCGTTTACTGCCCTACAGTTGCGATCTAAATCCGATAGAAATGGCATAGGCCAAAATAAAACACAATTTTTGGAAAAACAATGCCACGGGTGACATGTCGAAAGACAGATTGCGGAATCTTGTTAATGCTGCTTTTCTTTCAGTTATTGCACAGGACTGGCATGGTTACTGCAATTATGTACAGCAGCTGTAACAAGCGTACTGGACACGAGATGGAATAATGGAAATGGCCATCAGTGAATTTTTCATCAATACCATGCCCTCAAGCGACGACGACGACGACGATGATCTTTAAACAAACACAAGTGGCAGTAAATTTTAGTTGATATCATTTTGACAGTTCTTTCAGGCACAATTAATTACACTTTGCGCACCTTATTGCTTTATGCGTTTGATAAATGCAACGTGCAGATTCCAAAACTCAGTTTTTTACTTTTGATTCATAGTGTTCTTAAGTCGTACATTCATTTTTATTGTTTTCGACACATACATAATACGTAAGTTATAGATATAACTCTGGAGCATGAATATATCAACAAGTTACCCGATTTCCGATCCGACGGAGCCGGCCGCGGTGGTCAATCGGTTCTAGGCGCGCAGTCCGGAACCGCGCGACTGCTACGGTCGCAGGTTCGAATCCTGCCTCGGGCATGGATGTGTGTGATGTCCTTAGGTTAGTTAGGTTTAAGTAGTTCTAAGTTCTAGGGGACTAATGACCACAGCAGTTAAGTCCCATATTGCTCAGAGCCATTTGAACCATTTGATCCGACGGAAGTGTCACTTAAGCTGGCAATACTTCGGCGAGTGATGCCTTCGGTTTGGTGTTTAGTGCTAAACACGTGTAGTGGTGTCAGCACCGCTGCAGGCAGACGACGCCGCCCTCGCCTCGCCGCTCGTCACCCCACTGCAGTTGTAATGCGGGGGCACGGCCGTGCCCGACATCCACCTCGTCAATTGGCGACTTAGCGTGGACAAACAATACGATCGCAGCACCCAGTGCTCGCGGAACGCAATGTACCAACGAGCGTCCGCGCTCTATGATTTTATAGACGATAGAAAAGTTATGCGACAACGTACGCTTACGTATAAATAAATACATATCACGGATTGCCCGGTCCCTCCTCCTTGAGTTTCGCGTCCTCCCTCGGGCATAGGTGTGTGTGTTGTTCTTAGCGTAAGTTCGTTTAAGTTACTTTAAGTAGTATGTAAGTCTATGGACCGATGGCCTCATCAGTTTCGTCCCTTAGGAATTCACACAAATTTGAACTTTTTGAAAACCAAGGCATGCTCAATAAATGTTGAAGATGTGTCAGAATAAATTTACAAGCCAAATAATCATCAGGATTTGTCCCGAATAAACAATAATAATGCATAACCCTCACGTGTTTCATCAATCAGCATTCATCTACACTACTGGCCATTAAAATTGCTACATCAAGAAGAAATGCAGTTAATAAACGGGTATTCATTGGACAAATATATTGTACTAGAACTGACATATGATTACATTTTCACGCAATTTGGGTGCATACATCCTGAGAATCAGTACCCAGAACAACAACCTATGGCCGCAATAACGGCCTTGATACGTCTGGGCATTGAGTCAAACAGAGCTTGGATGGCGTGTACAGGTATAGCTGTCCATGCAGCCTCAACACGATACCACAGTTCATCAAGAGTAGTGACTAACGTATTGTAACGAGCCACTTGCTCGGCCACCATTGACGTCTTCAGTTGGTGAGAGATCTGGAGAATGTGCTGGCCAGGGCAGCAGTCGAACATTTTCTGTATCCAGAAATGCCCCTACAGGACCTGCAACATGCGGTCGTGCATTATCCTGCTGAAATGTAGGGTTTCACAGGGATCGAATCTGGGTAGAGCCACGGGTCGTAACACATCTGAAATGTAACGTCCACTGTTCAAAAGTGCCGTCAATGCGAACAAGAGGTGACCGAGACGAGTAACCAATGGCACCCCATACCATCAGGCCGGATGATACGCCAGTATGGCGATCACGACTGCACGCCTCCAATGTGCGCTCACCGCGATGTCGCCAAACACGGATGAGACCATCATGATGCTGTAAACAGAACCTGGATTCATCAGAGAAAATGACATTTTGCCATTTGTGCACCCAGGTTCGTCGTTGAGTACACCATCGCAGGCGCTCCTGTCTGTGATGCTGCGTCAAGGGTAACCGCAGACATGGTCTCCGAGCTGATAGTTCGTGCTGCTGCAAATGTCGTCGAACTGTTCGTGCAGATGGTTGTTGTCTTGCAAACGTCCCCATCTGTTGACTCAGGGATCGAGACGTGGCTGCACTATCCGTGACAGCCATGCGGATAAGATGCCTGTCATCTCGACTGCTAGTGATACGTGGCCGTTGGGATCCATCACGGCATTCCGTATTACCCTCCTCAACCCACCGATTCCATATTCTGCTAACAGTCATTGGATCTCGACCAATGCGAGCAGCAATGGCGCGATACGATAAAGCGCAACCGCGATAGGCTTCAAACCGACCTTTATCAAAGTCGGAAACGTGATGGTACGCATTTCTCCTCCTTACACGAAGCATCACAACAACATTTCACCAGGCAACGCCGGTCAACTGCTGTTTGTGTATGAGAAATCGATTGGAAACTTTTCTCATGTCAGCACGTTGTAGGTGTCGCCACCTGTGCCAGCCATGTGTGAATGCTCTGAAAAGCTAATCATTTGCATATCACAGCATCTTCTTCCTGTCGGTTGAATTTCGCGTCTGTAGCACGTGATGTTCGTCGTGTAGCAATTTTAATGGACAGTAATGTAAATTAATCAGTGCTTAATGCTGTATTTTAAACTTTTTCACGGTCGTGCATGACGTAGTTGTACAGTCGAAAGGAATTCATATTGGGAGGAACGACTCAGCGACAAGTTGGCGGCAGCAGCTGAGCAGTTGTCGCTTGGTGGTTCGGAGTTCGATCCAGTGTTCCTGACAGGCGTTTCTCAACATCTACACACAGACTACAACGATGCATCACCAAAAGTTCGTCTTCGTCGTCGGAGACTTCAGACGACGAGGAAGATCTACAAAAAATTTAAAATATTTGCATTGTATCAGTGGAAAGACAAACACTTCAAAGAAATTCTGTAAAACATCAAGCTTGTGGCAAATATAATTATGCATTCATGTTTGATCTGCAAAATTATACATACTTTTAAAGGGTTAGCGTAGTAGCTCTCGTTGAATCAAATGTTCTACAAATGCTAGACAAAATCGATATCTGAACAAATTGTGTGTGGAAATAGGCACTTGCCGGTTTTTGGAGCCGTTTTCCCATTGAACGGAGTCCTAAGGGAAGACCAAAAGTTTTTTAACGGTTAAGCTAATAAATTTCCACTCTGAAGAAAATAAGTTTATATGAAAAGCTGCAAAACGGTTTACTTTCAAGCAGCCGTAAGAAGTATATGCAAATTAAGCTACAATAATATACACAACAACAAGCATCAGAAACTTCTCGTTTACAAGTTTCAGAAACTTTGATTGCAACGTGGAAGATGGTAGATATGATGAAGTGTCACTAAACTTTCATAAACTGAGAACTAATTAACAAATTACATAGTTGTTGTGTGTAAAAGCCTCTGAACAACAAACGTACCGTGAAGTGTTAATGAATGTGAACCCAAACCGTGACATGTGATGTGTCCGAAACGGTAGTGGAACGCTCATTACAGACAACATTCAAATGCATGCATGGCCATTCGAGGATGCCCTATATGTCCCGATATGCATTTGTTACGAACGTTTTTATGTTTGTTCCGAATTAATGAGCTGAGTGACTTTAATAAAAGGAATGTATAACGGAACAACTAGTGGAAAAGAAAGTCAATGGACATGGAATATAAGATTGATAATTCCACGAAACTTGCTTTGATGAATCCAGTCACAATAGAGACTTGATATAATGTGCTATGAAACAGTGTATTTATATGTCTCACTCTTACAATTTAGTACATGTATAAAAGGGCCGCTGAGATAGCGTCTCTGCCTTTGACATTCAGTCACTGGCGCTCTTTCTCGGATTCTGTCACAGTTATACGATCGTCCAGCGTCGTCCAGGTCTCTACCACTATATAATGTGTTATCGTGAAACATATTTTAAATGTAAGCTGTTATTTAATGTTTACATTTCGACATTGTAATCGACCTGCATCAAATAAGGAAGCATTTACGGCACTTATAGCACACTGGGCCATCGAGACAATATAGCATCGCGGCTGCAACAAGATAACCGCCATTACGCTGCAAATTTGAATTTTAATACTTTTCTTTACAGTCACGCAACTGCTCGAGCAGTTAGTATAAGTTTTGTACTTCACAGGAACCCCCGGACTTGGAGGAGATTTTATTTACATCGAAACAAGTGAGAGTGAAATAAATGACTGATTTCCTAGCTTGCCTCGCTACGCACCAATAACGAGTCATTTACAGTATCATAGTTGATTTTGTGGTGCTAAATAGGTACTTTACATTGACGCAGTTACGGACATTTACCGCCACGAGATTGTTTTTCTCTTGGTCGTTGCTTACAACATCATTTACGCCACGCTTTCACAATAATTAGATGTAAGGCTCGATTCATGATTATTAAATGTGGATAAAACCTGTCCTGTAACTTACGACGCAAACGAAAGTGCTGGGCTCAGAACCGATGCAATATTTTAAGAGCTAATTTCCAAACAATACTTGTGAGCCGTGGCTGGCTCTTGTTATGCTTTGCATTAAACCTTGGTTGCTATGCTGTGATTAGTCTCCCGTAGTTATCACGCTTATGTTGTTATCCTCTCTCTTCGCGAGTCGCAGCAGCAGCGTGTACCGATATTAGCACCCTTGTACTATCTTTGGCCTCGCGCTTATAGTTTCCGGCTGTGCCGTGTACGGGCAGTTGGTCGGTTGGCGTGGAGCAGCGTGGAAGTCTCCGTGGAGCGTGTCTGGTCGGGCTTGCTAGCGGCGTCCACGCGCGGTCGGAGTGTGAGGGGCTGTTCCCATTGCTACGAGGTCCGTGTCGCACCGATCCCGGACACAAAACTTGAGTTTTTACTTAATCTACCAGCCAGCCCCAACTGTTCACATTGTGCCGTTAAAAATTCGTTGTGCGCTGTTGGGACATTCCCGCGAGCAACAATGTGTATTTTCAAGTTGGCGAAATTTTAGCCGCCCTCCTGTGGAGTATAGCCTAACTTGATTATTTTTTAATTGAAGTGCAACAGCGGAATCTTCTGCCTTGCGGCCGTTAACGTTCCGGTTACCTGCCCTGGGCGTTGACGTAAATTCGGGCAGTGTATATTCCTCGTAGTGTTGTGGCTGTCCAGCACGGCGTGCAGTTTGACAGCTGAATGTGTAATTCGTTGTGGGCGCCGATACCTTCTGCACTGTTCCATTGAACTCCCTGTTTTGTGCTGGTCGGGTGGAGCGGACGTTATCCTGTCGCTTGGTCCATTGACTGTCTGTCGGTTGGGTTACCGTCGGATTGAGAATTGTTGGGCCGAATGCCTGTCTCACCTATGCGAACGTTAGTGTTTGAGGCCGACCCTTGGAAACTTATGAGCGCCGTTTGATGTGCTGCCTTGCTTATTTGTCCTTTTTGTTTGTTTATGTATGGGCTCTAGCCCATTTTCGATTAAAGTTGTTTTGCCCTTAAGGCGTGAGATTGTTTGGGCCTTCTGCCTAATTCAGTGAGTCCTTCTGCGTTTTAAAATTCAAATTCTTGTTTTTGAGTCTTAAGTGACTGGCCTTCAGCCGGTTTTAAATTAAAGTTGCTTTGCCCTTGAGGCATGAGATTGAATGGCGCATTTAGCCAGGAATTAAGTTTTAAAATTAATGTTTGGCTTGCTCGGTTTTTAATGTTTTCTTTACTCTTGTAATGTTTGTCAAAGGAATAAAGTAGTATGTTTGAGTGCAACTGATAGCCACTCATTTTGGCCCCTTTCCACAAATTAAAGTATTGTCCTATCCTGCGGGTATAGTAAGGGATCTCAGCTTGGATTGTTTAAAGAAAACCATAGAAGCATTTACTTACAAAAAACGAAAATAATTTTCAAAGTCGAGACACTACGGAAAGCAGAAATATATTTACAGTCATGAAAATATTTACAGTCTAGACCACTGGCAATGGCTGGGAGGACAGTGTGCTGACCACCTGCACCTCCATATCCGCATCTGGTGTTGTCTAACAGCCGAGGATGACGGCGGTCAGCTTGTACCGTTGGTCCTTCCGAGATGTGTTCGGATGGAGTCAATCAATCATAAATATATTTAGAACATTATTAAACTGTCTTAGCTGTACACTCGAGTGGTACGTCCACGCGTCGTGTTGTCCGAACGGTGTTGTGTTACAGTGTTACGTGAGGTGTGATTACCACTGGCAAGACGACTACTCACATCGTGTGATAGTAAATTGTGTGTGGGGCAGCCCGCCTGGTTAGCCATGCGCTCTGCTGCACTGCTTTCTGGGCGGTCCCCGGCACGAATCCGCCCGGCGGATTAGTGTCCAGGTCCGGTGTGCCGGCCAGTCTGTGGACGGTTTTAAAGGCGGATTTCCATCTGTCTCGGCGAATGCGGGCTGGTTCCTCTTATTCCGCCTCAGTTACACTATGTCGGCTATTCCTGAGCAAACACTTTCTCCACATACTCGTACACCATCGTTACTCTACCACGCAAACATTGGGCTGACACTCGTCTGGTGTGTGACGTTCCCGGGGAGGTCCACTGGGGGCCGAACCGCGCAGAAACCCTAGGTTCGGTGTGGGGCGGCGGTGGGGTGAGTGGACTGCTGTACCCTGTTGTGGGGTTGTGAACCACTGAGGGCTACGGCGGGGACGAAGCCTCTCCGTCGTTTCGAGGTCCCCAGTTCCATACAATACAATTCAATAGAATGTGTAGGGCTGTAATATGTCGTTATTGCAGCACTGCACTAGTGATCAGGAAGACTTACAAGAAATTTCACTACGTTAGTTATCAAGATATCTTCACTTCTCAGTGTTTCCTGTACCTAGAGGG
Organism: Schistocerca cancellata; assembly: GCF_023864275.1. Classification (NCBI taxonomy): domain Eukaryota; kingdom Metazoa; phylum Arthropoda; class Insecta; order Orthoptera; family Acrididae; genus Schistocerca; species Schistocerca cancellata. The sequence continues at coordinate 349,482,454 of NC_064633.1, read as the reverse complement.
GATATGCTCCAATTAATTCCCTATGCACCGTTATATTACACGGCTCTTTTACTATGTAACTCAAAAATTATCCATAATTCTTGTACTAATGTGCGTCCATTGGTAGCTTACGAACTTATATAGGTAGTTTGGCGAGATACTCCGCCTTCCCAAGGATGGAAAGAAAGGAGAGCATCCACATTGAAAAAATTATTATTACATGCTTTGTGCTAGAGCTGTCGTGGTCATAACTGCTGCTCTGGTAACCGATTCAAACTCCTTCGCGGTCGAAATTATTGCGAGGGGCGGAAAATTTTCCGTAAGTTTTCAACAACACTAGTGTAGCGTCTATGAGTGTATTGAGAAGAATAATGACAGGCAAAGAGGAACGCTGGGAGAGTTAGCGGTTACCAAACGGTGCTGCAACCCTGAGGAGAGGAGAGAGAATATGGATATGGGCTAACCGGCGAGTAAGAATCGATAAGGTAGGTCAAAGAGTTTGGTTTAGATCAGTCATATAAGTATATCGAAATACACGGAAAATACGTGTCTATTCACTGAACTCCAGCTTCAGTGTAATTATTATTATTATTATTATTATTATTATTATTATTTCTTTCTATTCTCAGACGTTATGTCTGGTCAAAAATGGACAGTGACGCGGACCTTGATCAAGCGTGACTTCCTTTTAACTGTACGGTATATGTTATATTGCATTTAGGAACTTTCGGGTCATTGAACATGTATCAATAATTACAGATTTTTGTAGTTGTGTGTATATGTTTGGATGTAGCTGTATTGCATTGATGTACTGGTGGATATTGTGAGGTATGACTCCTGTAGTTGATAGTATAATTGGTATAATGTCGACTTTATCCTGATGCCACATGTCCTTGACTTCCTCAGCCAGCTGGATGTATTTTTCAATTTTTTTCTCCTGTTTTCTTCTGTATATTTGTTGTGTTGGGTATGGATATTTCAATTAGTTGTGTTAATTTCTTCTTTTTATTGGTGAGTATGATGTCAGGTTTGTTATGTGGTGTTGTTTTATCTGTTATAATCGTTCTGTTCCAGTATAATTTGTATTCATCATTCTCCAGTACATTTTGTGGTGTGTACTTGTATGTAGGAACGTGTTGTTTTATTAGTTTGTTTTATGGCAAGTTGTTGATGTATTATTTTTGATACATTGTCATGTCTTCTGGGGTATTCTGTATTTGCTAGTATTGTACATCCGCTTGTGATGTGATCTACTGTTTCTATTTGTTGTTTGCAGAGTCTGCATTTATCTGTTGTGGTATTGGGATCTTGAATAATATGCTTGATGTAATATCTGGTGTTTATTGTTTGATCCTGTATTGCAATCATGAATCCTTCCGTCTCACTGTATATATTGCCTTTTCTTAGCCATGTGTTGGATGCGTCTTGATCTATGTGTGGCTGTGTTAGATGATACGGGTGCTTGCCATGTAGTGTTTTCTTTTTCCAATTTACTTTCTTTGTATCTGTTGATGTTATGTGATCTAAAGGGTTGTAGAAGTGGTTATGAAATTGCAATGGTGTAGCTGATGTATTTATATGAGTGATTGCTTTGTGTATTTTGCTAGTTTCTGCTCGTTCTAGAAAGAATTTTCTTAAATTGTGTACCTGCCCATAATGTAGGTTTTTTATATCTATAAATCCCCTTCCACCTTCCTTTCTGCTTAATGTGAATCTTTCTGTTGCTGAATGTATGTGATGTATTCTATATTTGTGGCATTGTGATCGTGTAAGTGTATTGAGTGCTTCTAGGTCTGTGTCACTCCATTTCACTACTCCAAATGAGTAGATCAGTACTGGTATAGCATAAGTATTTATAGCTTTTGTCTTGTTCCTTGCTGTCAATTCTGTTTTCAGTATTTTTGTTAGTCTTTGTCTATATTTTTCTTTTAGGTCTTCTTTAATATTTGTATTATCTATTCCTATTGTTTGTCTGTATCCTAGATATTTATAGGCATCTGTTTTTTCCATCGCTTCTATGCAGTCGCTGTGGTTATCCAATATGTAATCTTCTTGTTTAGTGTGTTTTCCCTTGACTATGCTATTTTTCTTACATTTGTCTGTTCCAAAAGCCATATTTATATCATTGCTGAATACTTCTGTTATCTTTAGTAAGTGGTTGAGTTGTTGATTTGTTATTTTTATTATTATTATTATTGCCGTTATCACTTGAAAATCAAAGGTCGTGTCGCTTTGGATAGATGGAGTCCCGTCAGATCATGTAAGCTAAGCACCGTGGTTGACAGCTGGATGGTTCACCATCAGAGTCGCTATGCGCTGTTTACCTATCGAGGAGCACTCAGTCGCATGACGGTAGTTGGTAGTTGAGGAGCTACTTGGCCGAGATGTAGGTCACGAAGGCTGACACCACGCGGGGAGCGGTAAGCTAATCTCACACCATAATCGAATCGAATGACGCTACTCTGCTGAGAATGACACGGCGGTCGGTCGGTACCGTTGAGCCTTTCGAGGCTAGTTCGGACATAGCTCATTATGTAAATTTGCTTACGTTCATTCGCTTGCCATCTATCACGTCTTTTGTGTAGCTGACAGAGTATTTTGAAGGCTTCCCATCGTATTTTTGTGATGAGCGATTTTGCCATTGCTTGGTAATGTAAGAAAAGGTTAGGCTTTGATTACTTGTCAACGACAAGGTCATTAGACTTGGATTGGATGAAGATCTGACTAGGAATTGGTTGTGTACTTTGGAAAGCATCCCACTCGGCGTTTGACTTAAGCGATTAAAGCGAAGGACGGATGACACGCACGGTTTCGAAGCACCCTCTTTTCGATCGTACGTCCTGTGTATTAACCACTGTGACACCTGGCTCTTCCTGTTCTTTAGCGTGTTTCTTCTGTTCATCTCCACCTTTGTTTATTGTTAATGACTGTTCCAGTCTCTTATGTCAAGAAAGAATTATCAAAATCGTGATGACTTCAAACGCATGTGCCAATTGCAAACACCTATTGCCTATTACGGCGAAGTTAACCTGTGAACAACAGATAATGGCAAAAAATTAGGAAATGTAAATACAATAACATATACGTATCATATGAATAAACCTAGTTCAGCTGTGTACAAAACTGAAATCAGTTCAAACACAATTAAAATATAAACTTTGACAAGATGGCCTATGGAGATCATTGACCTGATGCTATATTTTAGTTAAAATGAACAGTCGAGATCGCAATAAAGAAAATTATTGGTACTAAATTGTTCATTTCAACTTACTGAGCCGTCTGCAGCTCGCGTTCTTGCCGTCCATAACTTGATGTCGTGTAACAGAGGTAGTGGCGACTAGATTCCTTCTTGTGTTATTGGTGCCACTTTGTTGCTAGTATTGTTTGTCCGCGAGTGGCAGCAGCAGCAGTGGTTATCGATAGCCAGTACTGTGGTACTATCTTTGGCTCCACGGCTAGTACTTTCGGGTCGTCGTGTGTGTCAGACAGTTCGCGCGCGGAGGCGGGCCAGGACCGCTGGCGGCGTGCAGGAACTGTCGGATCGAGTGGCTGCAGCCTGCGGCCGAACCCAGGACGTTTGAAGTTGGGTGAACCGTGTCCAGCACTGAAACCTCCACTGTTTGAGATCTCGCTGTTGTTCGCGTGTTGCTGCTCCCAGGGTCGGTGAAATGAACCGTAACAAGAGGAGTCTGTCAGGTTGGCAGGAGTCATTAGCCACCTTCTGCTCCTTGATGATAGTTTGGATTTAGTATTATTCCTATTAGTGAAGTGCAACCAGCTGTGTTTTCTGCCTTGTGACCGCTAACGCCCCAGTTACATGCCCTGGAGATGAGCGTACCTTTCCGTCAGTGTACCTTTCCTCGTCGTGTTGAAGCTGTCCGACACGGCTTGTAGTTCGACAGCCTCTTGAATTGTACTGCACACATGTTTTGGGGAGGTCTACCTTGGTTCTAGTGTTTCCTTTGGCCTTGCGTGTTCTTCTGAAGACGTAGTGCTGTCCGTCTCTTTGCCCTTGTCTAAAAATATTCCATCGTTGTACCGGTGATAGGACGTTAGGCGGATTGGTTAGTCGGTGGTAGGCCCTTAAGCTACCCCTAGTGTAGAGATGCCATCCTGTTACGTGAGTGCAACTCATGGCCGCCTGTCTCACCGCTTACACAGCTGTAGTCACCTTCCTCAGGTCGATCCAGGGAGCACTGTCTGTGGATCACTCCGTCTTATTTGGACAAGTTGTCATAATTGTTTAAAATTTATCCTAATGTTTTAACATGTTATTGCCTTGCCCTATGATGTGTTGGCAGAAGAGCCAACACCGTATAGCTAGAGGAGGCCGAAATGCACGCTATAATCTCACGCATGATGGCGTGAGGTCTGGAACAGTTAAAGGAGATGAGTCTACTAAATAAAGTACGTAGTTGATGTAATACTTAACTTTCATCCATAATTGGAGTACATCGGTCTGATGGTTCATGCTTCATTAGATACATAGCAAAGGATAAATGGCGCCTTGCTAGGTCGTAGCAAATGACGTAGCTGAAGGCTATGCTAACTATCGTCTCGGCAAATGAGAGCGTATTTGTCAGTGTAGCTTCGCAAGCAAAGTCGGCTGTACAACTGGGGCTAGTGCTAGGACGTCTCTCTAGACCTGCCGTGTGGCGGCGCTCGGTCTGCAATCACTGACAGTGGCGACACGCGGGTCCGACGTATACTACCGGACCGCGGCCGATTTAAAGGCTACCACCTAGCAAGTGTGGTGTCTGGCGGTGACACCACACCCCACTTGTAATTCCGGCCTTCAGCCGTTAATGTTTGTAACACTGCTTGTGGCCTTCAGCCGACAATAACTTGCAATTCTTCTAATAAGGCTTTCAACCGTCAGTGTAGTAAGATCTTTTAGAAATAAAGTGTATGTGTTTTCTTAGGCCCCGTCCACACCTTTCCTGCTTTCCCTAACTACCACGTTTCACTTATAGTTAAAATATTTTTGAAAAATAATTCTAAAAAAGTTGATTAGTCGCAAAAAGTAGTAGTCACTTGATATTATTGGAACTCCTTTGTTTTCACAACGCGTTTCGGGAATGCAACGTTAACATTCAGTGAGTTCTTTTCGAGACCTATTAGCTTTTTTTAGAATCACTATAAAATCATTAAAATTGGTGGCACACCTAACTCGCGACTTTCAGTCGTTCATACAATGGAAATAACTTTTTTTGTGTATGAGCTTCATAGTTTTGTTTGATCGACAGATGAAATTTAAAGTTAGATAGTAACTGCAATAAGTACAGAAAGCAGTGTTCGAAGTTCAATTTTTTTTTTTTTTTACACGTAGCACTGTTAAGCTAGGTAACAAATGCGGGAACAGGTGTAATAGCATTCTTAAGATAATAAATATATGGGCCCACATTATTTATTTACTTGTCTCTTCAGTGAGAGAAAGTGAGCCAGACCTACTTAAGCATGGAGCGAGTCAGTCTACAATTACAGAAGGCTGATTAGAAAATTCATAAACAACTGAACCGAATAATTAATAAAACTCGAAGAAAACTGCGAGAGAGTACACGAATAAATAACATATTAAAGAGAAATGTTCTCAAATATTGCGAGGAACTCATGTACAGAATAAAAGGGGTGTGCCGGAAGGAGTGTTGTAACCTGTATTCCAACGCTTGCGGTTCATCGCTGAAATTAGTCAAAATAAAATAACCACATACAAAACTTTGCACTACAGCATCATACAGTCTGCAGTTACTCATGCAATTGAGCTGCATAAAATAGCAAGACTATTATTCTGTTGTGTAGTGGCTCAGTGGCACATGTCAGACAGAAACCAAATGTCTCGGTCTCGTTCAGCACTCATTCCTGGATTTTCTTTTTTCAGCCATTTACCTCTTTCTTACGTCTTCCTACGAACGGAGAACAGTTTTACCCTCTTTATGTAGTATCAGCAAAAATGTAATATATCAATTACTGCAGCCAGCAGTAAATGGTGGGAATATTGCTGAACTTTACCATGAGTTAAGCTGACTACTATTCCGGTACGTTCGTGTTACTGACATATCACAGTTTTTGGTTTCAGTATTGTTTTTTAATAACTCAGGATTCACCTAAAAATTGTTACTCTTGAGGAAAAGCATAACTGCAATCACCAAATTTGACGTTCATATCGTTCCGCAAATATCTATGTAAATTTCTATCACTTTCGTCCAAGATATCTCTCCGTTTATATATGGTGCTTAAATTATTCATCGAATCAGACAGGCACACGGCAGTCTCTAGTTTAATAAAACTATGTTATAATGACTGTATCGAAACGGCTGATACTTACAGGGCGCAGAAAAGAGATGAGCTTCAAGTTTCTAACAGTTCTTTGAGATATGAAATACTATTTATACTTTATTAAGCCCTCTGAATGACGACCAGCCGCACACATGGTGAGAGTAGCTTTCTAGGGTAACGAAATTGGATGCGTGTAGCTACGGCCTTGGCCAGAACCAACAGCTTGATTACTGACGTTACTCGTAAGCCACTCGGTACTCTGAGACGTGTTATTAGAATATACTAGTGAAATGTGACGGAGTCAGGCACACGTTTGTGTGCGGTAAGATGACAAGAGAGTAAAGAAACGTTTTAGGAAATACCGAATTTGTACTTATAATGTCACAGCATACTGTATTTGGTAATGCGTTCCAATGTAAATGTGATACGGCTTTGTTGGCTGGTATTTCCTAAGGGGTGGACAGGGCCGCCTGTCGGGAAGGGTGTTGTCACTGTTATAACTCCGCCCACATCGGCCACTTCCATTGCCACTATGTGAGAGTTGTGTTACTCGGTGGTCGCCTTTGTAGCAGCGTGGTCAACACGGCAGACCCTCATGCTCGGGATTTCTGTTTGGTCGGAGGACTGGACGGGCACGCACTTACTCTCATTAGGCCAATTGAGGAGCCACCTGATTGAGAGGTAGCGGCTCCAAAGTCGAAACGTCGGCAACGGCAGGCAGTGCGGGCGCTGACTCCACGTCACTCCATACTGTGACTGAGGAAGTCGGGAAGGGGGTACACTTGGCATGGGAAGTCAAGGCCCCTATAATGTCACTCCTTTTTTTTTTTTTTTGTCATCAGTCTACTGACTGGTTTGATGCGGCCCGCCACGAATTCCTTTCCTGTGCTAACCTCTTCATCTCAGAGTAGCACTTGCAACCTACGTCCTCAATTATTTGCTTGACGTATACCAATCTCTGTCTTCCTCTACAGTTTTTGCCCTCTACAGCTCTCTCTAGTACCGTGGAAGTCATTCCCTCATGTCTTAGCAGATTTCCTGTCCCTTCTCCTTATCAGTGTTTTCCACATATTCCTTTCCTCTCCGATTCTGCGTAGAACCTCCTCATTCCTTACCTTATCAGTCCACCTAATTTTCAACATTCGTCTATAGCACCACATCTCAAATGCTTCGATTCTCTTCTGTTCCGATTTTCCCACAGTCCATGTTTCACTATCATACAATGCTGTCCTCCAGACGTACATCCTCAGAAATTTCTTCCTCAAATTAAGGCCGGTATTTGATATTAGTAGACTTCTCTTGGCCAGAAATACCTTTTTTGCCATAGCGAGTCTGCTTTTGATGTCCTCCTTGCTCCGTCCGTCATTGGTTATTTTACTGCCTAGGTAGCAGAATTCCTTAACTTCATTGACTTCGTGACCATCAATCCTGATGTTAAGTTTCTCGCTGTTCTCATTTCTACTACTTCTCATTACCTTCGTCTTTCTCCGATTTACTCTCAAACCATACTGTGTTCTAATTAGACTGTTCATTCCGTTCAGCAGATCATTTAATTCTTCTTCACTTTCACTCAGGATAGCAATTTCATCAGCGAATCGTATCATTGATATCCTTTCACCTTGTATTTTAATTCCACTCCTGAACCTTCCTTTTATTTCCATCATTGCTTCCTCGATGTACAGATTGAAGAGTAGGGGCGAAAGGCTACAGCCTTGTCTTACACCATTCTTAATAAGAGCACTTCGTTCTTGATCGTCCACTCTTATTATTCCCTCTTGGTTGTTGTACATATTGTATATGACTCGTCTCTCCCTATAGCTTACCTCTACTTTTTTCAGAATCTCGAACAGCTTGCACCATTTTATATTGTCGAACGCTTTTTCCAGGTCGACAAATCCTATGAAAGTGTCTTGATTTTTCTTTAGCCTTGCTTCCATTATTAGCCGTAACGTCAGAATTGCCTCTCTCGTCCCTTTACTTTTCCTAAAGCCAAACTGATCGTCACCTAGCGCATTCTCAATTTTCTTTTCCATTCTTCTGTATATTATTGTTGTAAGCAGCTTCGATGCATGAGCTGTTAAGCTGATTGTCCGATAATTCTCACACTTGTCAGCCCTTGCCGTCTTCGGAATTGTGTGGATCATGCTTTTACGAAAGTCAGATGGTATATCGCCAGACTCATATATTCTACACACCAACGTGAATAGTCGTTTTGTTGCCACTTCCACCAATGATTTCAGAAATTCTGATGGAATGTTATCTATCCCTTCTGCCTTATTTGACCGTAAGTCCTCCAAAGCTCTTTTAAATTCCGATTCTAATACTGGTTCCCCTATCTCTTCTAAATCGACTCCTGTTTCTTCTTCTATCCCATCAGACAAATCTTCACCCTCATAGAGGCTTTCAATGTATTCTTTCCACCTATCTGCTCTCACCTCTGCATTTAACAGTGGAATTCCCGTTGCACTCTTAATGTTACCACCGTTGCTTTTAATGTCACCAAAGGTTGTTTTGACTTTCCTGTATGCTGAGTTTGTCCTTCCGACAATCATATCTTTTTCGATGTCTTCACCTTTTTCCTGCAGCCATTTCGTCTTAGCTTCCCTGCACTTCCTATTTATTTCATTCCTCAGCGACTTGTATTTCTGTATTCCTGATTTTCCCGGAACATGTTTGTACTTCCTCCTTTCATCAATCAACTGAAGTATTTCTACTGTTACCCATGGTTTCTTCGCAGCTACCTTCTTTGTACCTATGCTTTCCTTCCCAACTTCTGTGATGGCCCTTTTTAGAGATGTCCATTCCTCTTCAACTGTACTGCCTACTGCGCTATTCCTTATTGCTGTATCTATAGCGTTAGAGAACTTCAAACGTATCTCGTCATTCCTTAGTACTTCCGTATCCCACTTCTTTGCGTATAGATTCTTCCTGACTAATGTCTTGAACTTCAGCCTAATCTTCATCACTACTATATTGTGATGTGAGTCTATATCTGCTCCTGGGTACGGCTTACCATCCAGTATCTGATTTCGGAATCTCTGTCTGACCATGATGTAATCTAATTGAAATCTTCCCGTATCTCCCGGCCTTTTCCAAGTATACCTCCTCCTCTTGTGATTCTTGAACAGGGTATTCGCTATTACTAGCTGAAACTTGTTACAGAACTCAATTAGTCTTTCTCCTCTTTCATTCCTAGTCCCAAGCCCATATTCTCCTGTAACCTTTTCTTCTACTCCTTCCCCTACAACTGCATTCCAGTCGCCCATGACTATTAGATTTTCGTCCCCCTTCACATACTGCATTAACCTTTCAATATCATCACTCCTAAAACACAACAACTACCAAATCAGTAATTAACAATTTATTCAAAGACAATATTTATCAAACAGCTAAGAGACAATCAACAAAAAAATGGCTCTGAGTACTATGGGACTTAACATCTGAGGTCATCAGTCCCCTAGAACTTAGAACTACTTAAACCTAACTAATCTAAGGACATCACACACATCCATGTCCGAGGCAGGATTCGAACCTGCGACCGTAGCGGTCGCGCAGTTCCAGACTGAAGTGCCTAGAACCGCTCGGCCACAACGGCTGGCAGGCAATCAACACATGGCCATCTTAAGACAATACCAAAATATCACAGATAGCCTGCTTCTCAAACAAGGTAGCAAGTTACAATTACGGACTCTCACTTAAAGAGATGAGACACAGATATTTCAATACTTAAAGGAACAATAAATTACAATCAGAAAGTGATTTAAAGAAATGTGTCACAGATAATTTATTTAAAGGAGCAATAATTTGCAATATGAAAGTGATTTACGAAACGCACACCAGTTTGTTAAGAACGGAAATAACACAAGCATTACAATAAATTACAATTTAATACAGTTCATTCCCAAGCAAATAAAAACATAAATATTATTTTTTTTTATATACATGTGACACGTTAACCGTTAACCAAACCGGCAGTGACGCCAGGCTGCCCTGGGCAAAATGCCAGAAGCAGCAAACCAGCCGTCCAAAACAACACCGGGGCCCAACAGGGAGTCACTTCCCATTAGACGGCACGTCACAGCTTCTGTGCACCGAAGCGGAACGTAGCGCTGCTCCCACACACCCCAATTCGCAGAAAACTGGAACACAAACAGACCGCAGAAGACACCGCAAACACCAACCAAACATCAATTAATGTAAGTTAAGAGATCAATAAACAACAAATAAATACTAATAAACAGTACTAACACTGACTGAGTGCATTCAAATAAATGCACGCGTATAAAATTCTACCCTTTTACAGAATACGAGGCTTCACTAATAATTGAGTAAGTGTTTTAAAATAAATGCACTTATACACTCCTGGAAATGGAAAAAAGAACACATTGACACCGGTGTGTCAGACCCACCATACTTGCTCCGGACACTGCGAGAGGGCTGTACAAGCAATGATCACACGCACGGCACAGCGGACACACCAGGAACCGCGGTGTTGGCCGTCGAATGGCGCTAGCTGCGCAGCATTTGTGCACCGCCGCCGTCAGTGTCAGCCAGTTTGCCGTGGCATACGGAGCTCCATCGCAGTCTTTAACACTGGTAGCATGCCGCGACAGCGTGGACGCGAACCGTATGTGCAGTTGTGGACTTTGAGCGAGGGCGTATAGTGGGCATGCGGGAGGCCGGGTGGACGTACCGCCGAATTGCTCAACACGTGGGGCGTGAGGTCTCAACAGTACATCGATGTTGTCGCCAGTGGTCGGCGGAAGGTGCACGTGCCCGTCGACCTGGGACCGGACCGCAGCGACGCACGGATGCACGCCAAGACCGTAGGATCCTACGCAGTGCCGTAGGGGACCGCACCGCCACTTCCCAGCAAATTAGGGACACTGTTGCTCCTGGGGTATCGGCGAGGACCATTCGCAACCGTCTCCATGAAGCTGGGCTATGGTCCCGCACACCGTTAGGCCGTCTTCCGCTCACGCCCCAACATCGTGCAGCCCGCCTCCAGTGGTGTCGCGACAGGCGTGAATGGAGGGACGAATGGAGACGTGTCGTCTTCAGCGATGAGAGTCGCTTCTGCCTTGGTGCCAATGATGGTCGTATGCGTGTTTGGCGCCGTGCAGGTGAGCGCCACAATCAGCACTGCATACGACCGAGGCACACAGGGCCAACACCCGGCATCATGGTGTGGGGAGCGATCTCCTACACTGGTCGTACACCACTGGTGATCGTCGAGGGGACACTGAATAGTGCACGGTACATCCAAACCGTCATCGAAGCCATCGTTCTACCATTCCTAGACCGGCAAGGGAACTTGCTGTTCCAACAGGACAATGCACGTCCGCATGTATCCCGTGCCACCCAACGTGCTCTAGAAGGTGTAAGTCAACTACCCTGGCCAGCAAGATCTCCGGATCTGTCCCCCATTGAGCATGTTTGGGACTGGATGAAGCGTCGTCTCACGCGGTCTGCACGTCCAGCACGAACGCTGGTCCAACTGAGGCGCCAGGTGGAAATGGCATGGCAAGCCGTTCCACAGGACTACATCCAGCATCCCTACGATCGTCTCCATGGGAGAATAGCAGCCTGCATTGCTGCGAAATGTGGATATACACTGTACTAGTGCCGACATTGTGCATGCTCTGTTGCCTGTGTCTATGTGCCTGTGGTTCTGTCAGTGTGATCATGTGATGTATCTGACCCCAGGAATGTGTCAATAAAGTTTCCCCTTCCTGGGACAATGAATTCACGGTGTTCTTATTTCAATTTCCAGGAGTGTATACAGGAGCTACGTACAAATGTCTAACTTTACATAATGCGAGACTTAAGTAATTAACAGAGAAAGTGCTTTCAATAGGAGTGACCCAAATTTTACAGGAATATACAAGGGACGTCGATTTGATGGCAATCAAAATACACTGAAAATCTCATACAGACAATACATAAACTTCTGGATACTGTCCCCCCCCACCCCCCCACTCTCCGTCGCATGGAATCCCTGATGCGCTGATGCAGCCCTGGAGAATGGCTTATTGTATCACAGCTGTCCACAATACGAGCACGAAGAGTCTCTACATTTGGTACCGGGGTTGCGTAGACAAGAGCTTGCAAATGACCCCATAAATGAAAGTCAAGAGGGTTGAGGTCAGGAGAGCGTGGAGGCCATGGAATTGGTCCGCGTCTACCAATCCATCGGTCACCGAATCTGTTGTTGAGAAGCGTACGAACACTTCGACTGAAATGTGCAGGAGCTCCATCGCGCATGAACCACGTGTTGTGTCGTACTTGTAAAGGCACATGTTCTGGCAGCACAGATAGAGTATCCCGTACGAAATCATGATAACGTGCTCCATTGAGCGTAGGTGGACGAAACTAAAGTGAGCTCTAACATGGAAATTAAGCGTTTCCGGACACATGTCCACATAACATCTTTTCTTTATTTGTGTGTGAGGAATGTTTCCTGAAAGTTTGGCCGTACCTTTTTGTAACACCTTGTATATCTCTGAATGGAGCACTACTGCAAAGACGTTCCTTAGTGACCTCGGCTACGGAGAAAGTACACATTTCTAATTACTTTAAATGAACGAATTTTCTTCTGGACTAGTAGAAGTCGTAAAACTCTCTAAAAATTAGACGATCCACAATTCTTCCAGTAGTAGAAGAATAAAAACGGTTTCCAAACGTTCTATACAACGTGTTTCAGCAATAAGGACGGGGCGTTAACAACTTAAGCACTCGCAATCTGTTAGACGTCATCCCTCGTACATAGCTAAGCAGTGTCGGCGCAGGCGCAATCAGCGCGCTCCGGATGCCTGCCTCTCGGAACGTGAGAATCCACCGCGGAAGACCCTCGCCTTGTCTGCCGCGCATCCACCGAAATGCGCGCTGGCCGAGGAATCTGGACTATGCGCGCTCGCGGTGTGAACATATACGGACTGCGGCTGTTTCGGACGCCCCCAGTCCCCTGGCGAGCTGCGGTGTGGAGTACCCGCTGCGTGGCGGGCAGTAGCAGAAGGAGAAGAAGCAGCGGCAGCAGCAACAGCGGAAGAAATAAGTGGACAGGCGGAGAGCGGGGCGGCGCATGCAAAGTTATCATTGTGTGTAAACTCGGCAGTCCGGCTGCTGGCGTCGGCTTAACGAGCAGCGGTTGAATATGTAAAAGAAGAGCAGTCGCAGCAGCAGCAGAGATGTGGTGCAGGCTGCAGCTTTCAATGGGGGGCGGGTGGGCGGGTGCTCTGAAATATGCGGGGCAGACGCCGTGTCGCCGCGAAGAGTTATGGAATATTGAATTCCGGCTCTTTAGCTGGCCCTCGCTGCGGCAGAGCATTCTTTCCGAGCGCGACGCAGCTTCTGAATGCTCCCCTACCGTGTCGGCCACCTGTCACTTTAATGTATTATTGTGTCTACCAGCCCTTACACTTTGTGTCTCCTTCCATCTCTCTCTCTCTCTCTCGCTCGCTCTCGTTCTGTTTCTTTCTCTCACCTTGGGCAAGTTCAGTGTATCCTGCTGTGTGAGTCAACGGAGGACACGTGGTCGCAGGAGTGACCAATATAGCTATTGCCAACAGGGAAACGATACATTCTAAAACGGAAAAAAACAACGCACCACGATCGAATGACCCAAATGGGACTGCAATCCATTAACGTGATGTGCAGGATAGTTCAGTGTATCCTGATTTGAGAGTCAACGGAGGACACGTGGTCGCAGGAGTGGCTCAAATGGTTCAAATGGCTCTGAGCACTATGGGACATAACATCTGAGGTCATCAACCGCCTACAACTTAGAACTACTTAAACCTAACTAACCTAAGGAGATCACACACATCCATGCCCGAGGCAGGATTCGAACCTGCAACCGCAGCAGTCGCGCGGTTCCAGACTGAAGCGCCTAGAACCGCTCGGCCGCCCCGGCCGGTGCAGGAGTGGCCAATATAGCTATTGTCAAGAGGGAAATGATACAGTCCAAAACTGAAAAAAACAACGCACCCCGAACGAAGGATACAAATGGGACTCCTATCCGTAGACGTGATGTACATATACATACAAATAACAACAGTTTCAGAAAAATTGGATGATTTGTTCAGGAGATACAGCTTCACTACTTTAGCAAACCTTTAAGGCCTTGCTGCACCTCTGGCCTTATCTAAGCACTTGTTGGGCTTTGCTTTGATTGGTAGAGTTGTTAGATGTCGTCCTGAGGGGTCGTACCAAACTCTATCCAACAGCTGCATTAGATAGGAAAAATTAAGAGCTGGTTGGAGGGCACTGCCTATAAATCTACAATAGTTCCCTATTGAGGAGAGTTGTGGCGACCTTCCTTTGGTAAGCACGAACACAAGCAATAAAAACTCTCGCCCACTGTGGGTCGGCATTATCTTTCTGAAATGTAAGCCCGGGATGGCTTGTCATGAGTGACAACATAACTGAACATGGAATTTCGTCGACGCACTGGCGTGAGGCGAGGTCGTGCTATGAAACTAAATTGCAACCCAGACTCCTGGTTGTCGGGCCGTGCGGCGGTTGACCGTCAGGGTCACTCCTGCTTCGAAATGCGGCCCGATACCAGCAAAGCTGTGTCTGGAGACGCCCAGATGACTGTGGGATACCGATCAGGCTATCGCCCGGCATACAGCCCGATACCAAAGAGTGATGGTCTTGGACTCCATCTTCTTTCATAGCAGGACGCTTTTGGTTGTCATCCGCAGGACCTTTACAGCACAGCGGTACGTTGACGAAGTTCTACGCTCCGTTTTGTTGCCCTTCATGACAAGCCGTTCTGGGCTTACATTTCAGTAAGGCAATGTCCCTCAGCACTAGGCTAGAGTTTCTGCTGTTTGTCTTCGCGCTTGCCAACCCCTACTTTGGCCAGGAAGGTCACGTGATCTCTCCGCGGTTGAGAACGTTTGGATCGATATGGGCAGGCTCTCCAACCAGCTCGGGTTTTTGACAATCTCACACGCCAGATGGGCAGAATTTGGCACGATATCCCTCAGGAGTACATCCAATAACTCTATCATTCAGTTCATAGCCGAGTACCTGCCTGCATTATGACCACAGGTGGATCATCGCGTTGTTGACTGTGAAGTCCGAATAAATCACCCAATTTTTTTTAAATTATTGTAATCATTTGCTTGTCTGGACATGTACATCAGTACATCATATCTACCGATTTCCGTTCTATTCCTATAATTCCTTTGTGGAACGTCTTTTTCTTTTTTGTTTTGAGAATGTGTTGCGCAAAAATAAAAAAAAATCATGCAAATTTCTCTTTAGTGTGACTTGGAGGACACATACTATCGTTTCTTCCTGTCCCATTCCTGAATATTGTGTGTCATGAAAAGAAGTCAGGTGGTTCAAAAATATTAGGGGACTTCAAAATGTACGTTACTTATCCAGAAGAACGTTCCAGGAAGTTTCATAAGTTACATATATTCATGGTAGTAATTACCTTGCTTCTGTTGAGCGATGAAGTATATTCCAAAGCGACACATTTACACGACACTACTTTCCAACATAGGAAGTCTCTGTAAAAAACAGTCGGAACGTTCTACGAATCGTTCTTTTCGATGATTTGTCACAGATCCATTCGAGAACTGCTTTGTGTATGCCCTCAACAATGTAAAATACGCGATTGCTGAGAATCAGTTCCTCCATTGTCTGGACATTGTTGTCTGCGGTCAGTGTCAAAAGCCTTCAATCCCGATCAGCATCATCTACGTCCGCACACCGTGGTCAAAACGTGGCACCATTTCGCTAAGCCTGGACGCGACATAGCATTTGGTCCATATACCACCAGAATTTCATGGTGAATCTGTGTGATATTTAGACGTATTGACCACAAGATCTGTTCTGTCCCACGTATTTCAATTTTGTAATAGTTTTCCAGTTACCATGCAATTTCACTCCTCAATGCTATGCACCTGTTATCTGTACCGTAGCACAACTATTTCTGCAGGTGTTGGTGGTAAGTTCCTATGATACCACTGTGCTGAGGCCATCGGTCCATAGGCTTACATACTACTTAATCTAACTTAAACTAAAGTACGCTGAGGATAAAACACACACACACACCCACCCACCCACCCACCCACCCACACACACACACACACACACACACACACACACACACACACACACATCCAGTCCCTAGGGAGGACTCGAACCTCCGACGGGGAGGAGCCGCGCGAACCGTGGCAGGATGCCTAAGACCGCGCGGCAACCACACGCGGTTTCTGCAGGAAACCCGGAACTTGTACTCTCTTCCGACACTGCTTCATTCTCATTTCTCTACAGTCTTAACCTGGGAGGACTTGTGTAACCCACAGTTCCAAGTCCCTCTTACTAAAACGCTATTATTACTCTTGGAGGAATAGGGGACTGGTAGAATCCGAGTTCGGGAAGACCAAGGATCCGTAGAAATACAGCAATATTGACTCTTTAACTTATCCTATAAAAAATGCTTGATAGAGGAAGAAACCTATATTTTAATTATTTGTAGATTTAAGAAGAAAAGAAACGTTTGATGATGCTGACTGGTACATACACTCTGAAATTTTGGAGGTTGCACGAAAAAAAATTACGAAGAGCAGATTGTTATTTACAACTTCTACGGAAATCAGGATGCAGCTGTAAGTGACGAAGAACTTGAAAGAGAGGAAGTAGTTTGGGAGGGAGTGGGACAAAAAATTTAGTCTAGAACTCATATTATGCACCCGAAAACATTGAGCAGCAATAAAGAAAATCAAATAAACGTTTTGAAGAGTGGAAGAGTAATTATAGTTTCAGGTAAAGATAATAAGAAATTTAAAGCCTCCCCTAAATCGTTTAAAGTATTCAGAGAGGGCAAATGGCATTGAAGAGCAGATGAATAGAATAGATTGTTCCTTACAACGAACTTAGAAAACGAAAATTAACGAAGCAAAACAACAGTAATGATATGCAATCGAGCAAAATAATTTCTGAGCAAAATAATGAAAGTCGGATTAGCGACACTGAAAGTAGTGAATGAGTTTTTTGTATTTCGACAGTCAGGTGACTGACGATGGTCTTAGTAGAGAGGACATAAAATGCAAACTAGCAGTAACTAGGAACATCCTTGTAGATCCCAGGAGGTAAACAGCCCCAAAGTTGAAGCACAGGCCACGCAATTCCCCTAAATCATGAGTCGGTGGCGTCCAGCTTGTATCTGATAGCATTCCACAGCCTTCTATCGCGTTCATATCAGCTGTATTTTATTGCCACCACTCTATCGTGAGTTCATCTCCATAGTCCTCAGAACTACTGTAACACGATTCTGGTGTTTTGATACGGACAGTAAGACGCCAGCGCCAGCGGGAAGGCATACGGCTGGAAGGCCTGAAGGAGACTCATAATACTGCACATGTAGTTCGCAGTTGTCATGGTGCCTCCCACACGTAAGTACCTTGGAAGCCGAGGTGAATGTCCATATGTAGCGTTGTTCTAGACTCATTGGCCAGCCTCCGTGGCAAGATGCTTGTTTCGAGGGGCCTGCCCGGACACGAGCTTCGGCCTAGTGACAAGAAACGTTATTAATAAGACCAGGTGACTAGTTTCCATTGATTTATGGCCCAATGTCGAAGTTCCAGAGCCCAATCCAGTTATAACTGACAATGTCGTTGGGCATACAAAAGGACACATGGGGTTTTCTAATATGAATTCTCACATGGACCAATGTACGCAGTATAGAGTGGATCTGCACCACCATTGTGCCCTGTCATCAAATCTGCCACAGACGGCCACCTATCCTGATCTTCAGAATGGGTTGGTTCAAATGGCTCTGAGCACTATGGGACTTAACATCTGAGGTCATCAGTCCCCTAGAACTTAGAACTACTTAAACTTGAGTAACCTAAGGACATCAAAAAAGACTCTGAGCACTATGGGACTTAACTGCTGTGGTCATCAGTCCCCTAGAACTACTTAAACCTAACTAACCTAAGGACATCACACATACCCATGCCCGAGGCAGGATTCGAACCTGCGACCGTAGCGGTCGCGCGGTTCCAGACTGTAGCGACTAGAACCGCTCGGCCACTGCGGCTAGCTTCAGAGTGGGCAAGCTTCCGACTTCTATGTTCTGTGATGAAAAGATGGTCTTACATCTTATAGCCTACTTATCGTTTCGCCGTCCTTCAACCAGTTTTCATAGATGCGACTGTAGCACTCAAAGAACCAAACGCTTCGCCGTTCTCGAGATTCTCGGTCCAAGGCCACGAGATATAACAATCTGTCCGTCCTCAAAGTCGCTTAAGTCACTAAACTTCCCCATATGCGGCCCATGCCGTTGCTGAGATTATTCTCCCCTCGTCTCTTCTGCGCTCATACTGTGTGGTTCCATGACGATGTGGCATATTCTCAGGGATGATGCAGAAGGGTAAGTGTATCAATCCGAGATAAGTGTTCTTGGTCTGGAGACGCATAGTCTAAAAGTGTAAGGAGGAATCCTTCAGAAACCTTTGACAGTGAAGTACATGTACAGGTAATGTTGTTACTGTTATGTTAGGGTAAACACATTTCAGATGTGGTAGATGGAACAAAAGAAGATAAAAGTCTAGTATAGATGGACTGGAAAGTGCTACCTGCTCTGCTACCGCAAGCTCTTTGATTTCCGTATTTTAGGAGGAGGTGGATGGACCAAAACGAGAAAAAAAGTCCATTAAATATGGACTCTCAAATGCACACTTTAAGACCTTTGAGTACTTGACGAAATGAAATAAATTCTGACATTGGTCGCAATTGGGCACTGAAATAAATTCAATGGCGAAAAGTGAAAGTTTGTGCCCGAGCGAGAACCGAAACCAGGTTTCTCGCTTCACGCGAGCAGTCACCTTAACCGTTTGGCCATCCGAGCACACTTCACGTCGAGCCCTAATTCCCAAATTTTCGCACTCTACTTACTTAGTTAGACCTGAAGCGTTTTTAGATAGCTGCAGCATTTAAAGCGACCGCTCGCGTGAAGCAGGAAATCCGGATTCGACACGCGGTCCGACACAAATTTTTGTTTGTCGCCACTGAATTCATTTCAAGCCCAATAGCGGCCAATATAAGAATTTATTTAATTATTTACATGTCTAACTGTGGGATGAATAACACATACATAAAAAAACTATGAGTGCTTGTTCATCTTCTCTACTGTGAAACACATCTCTTCTCCAGAACAAATGCACAAAGCTCCTAAGATATTCGTTTCAGAGCCCATGTTTACTAGCTTGTTTTTCTCTTTTTGGTCTATACTACCACTCTTCAAGTTGTCTGCCCTAGAATCATGGCAGCAACACTACTAGTACTTGTATTCCACTGTCAGAGGCATCAGAATGATTTTTCTTTATAACTTTAGACTCGGTCATTACCAGACCAGAATCCCTTGCATGAAATTGATAAATTTACCGCTTTCCATAACCCCTGAAAGTTTATAACATCATCGCGGAATCAGCCTGTATACGTTCCAACTAAGAAGATTCTTTACTGAAAAAAGAAAAGAAGGAAACGAGAAATGGAATTAAATCTGAAGACGAGTTAGCCACCTCACACTGAAATGATTTTAAGAGGGAAATGTATGAATCTCGGCGCCTTTACTCCCTCCGGGCGAATTCCTCTCGCCTCTCTCTACAGTGCAAATAAATACTGAGAGATTAGTTTGCCGTGAAATGTTAAAGGGTAGGTCTGGACGAATGGGCGCTACAGCTCCCTACGCAAAGCCAGCGTACCCGCCCACTCTTCTGTAAGAGCTGGGGAGTAATGTCGAGGAAATGGAAGTTGCATTTTGGATAATTGCGTTTCAGGCAATCTCACACTTATTCATTTGCAACTGTTTATTCAACGAAATGCAGATACCGCTCACCTAGCAGCAGCATAGCGCGTTTCTGTGCCCCAGTTTAAGAAATACGGAAGTTGCATAAGCAAGACAGAATGAGAAAGACCCTCCACATCGAAATATATCAAGAAAGACAAACTTTCAGGAACATGTTGTTGTTGTTGTTGTGGTCTTTAATCCTAAGACTGATCTGATGAAGCTCCCCACGTTAGTTTCTGCGTCTTCCCCTAACTGTTGCAACCTGCGCCTATTTGAATCTACTTACTAAATTGTACTCTGCCCCCTTCCCCCCACCCCCTCAATCCACCACACACACTTGCCTCCATTACCAACTTGCAATTTGACTTTTCCTTAATGCAACAGTATTAGTTGCGGTCTACCAATACTACGGCTCGTTATTTTGGGACTACATAAATGACGTAATAAGTGATATGCTTATCAGTACTATTAATAGCATTGGTAGCGAAAGAAACATAAATGAATGTATGTGAGGAACTGTGAGCCGACGACTACTCTTTGTTCTTTGTTTGTGTGTTTTTTCACATAATTAGAACTGCACATTTTTCAGTGCTAGTCCATCGTGTATTTTATATCCTTACGAAATATAAGCTGCATTTTATAAGCAATGAAAATTAAATGCTCGCGTAAATTCTGCTCTTTTATGTACGAGAGTGGTTTGAAAAACTCTCGGAATCACCACGAGAGGTCAGCGCTAGCGCAACGAGCTGTTCACGTGATATTCATTTGACTGTTGCCTGTAGACACGTGCCACGTCGGTGCTCTTGGAAGAGAGCTGTGACGGTGACGTGACTCTGTTGTTGTTTCCGCGTAGTGATTGGCGAATATGGAAAAAATCGAGATTAGAGCAGTGATTAAGTACGAGGGCAATCCCAAAAGTAAGGTCCCCTATTTTTTTATAAGTACAGAACCCTGTTTGTATGGCAGTTGGTCACACTGTTATGAAGAGTGCTTCACGCGCTGTGTTTAAACATGTTCACGCCGCGCTGAAGCGCTCAGTCGGCTTGGCAGCCGTTGAGAATGGAGCTCCCCTTGGATGTTACCGCCAAGTGTGAATTGCGTGCAGTTCTTCGGTTTTCGAACGCAATGGGCACTGCTCCGATTGAAATCCATCGCTAATTGACCGAAGTGTATGGATGTCAAAAATGTTCGTAAGTGGTGTAGAGAGTTTGCAGCTGGTCGGACCGAAATTCACGACAAACAAAGGAGCGGGAGACCGTCAATTTCTGAGGAGACAGAGTTGAAGGATGAGCAAAGCATGCGTGAAGGTCGGCGGATCACCCTGGTTCCTGAGGTTTCCCGAAGCCCCACCGCTCACGGAATTTTAACATAAACATTGAACTATCGGAAGGTGTGCGCAAGAGGACCACATGTGGCAACGAGTTGATGCTTCCCGCGCATTTCTTCACCGCCTTGCAGCCGAAAAGGACAACTTCCTGGACTCAACTGTCACGGATGACGAAACATGGGCATACAACTTTACAGCTGAGACCAAGCAACTATCACGCCAGTGGCGGCATCCTTCTTCGCCAAAGCCGCGGAATTTCAAACAAACACAGTCTGCCGGTAAAGTCATGACAACTGTTTTCTGGGATCGGAAAGGGGTATTGTTGGTCGACTTTATTCAGCTGGGACCACAATTAACGCTGACAGGTACTGTGAGACTCCGAAAAAAACTCAAACAGGCAATTCAGATCCGTAGAAGAGGAGTGTTGAGCAAGGGCATACAGATTCTCCATGACAACGCTCGCCCACACATCGCTCGGCAAACCGTTGCTCTCCTGCAACAGTTTCAGTGGAACATAATCACCCACCCACCCTATAGTTCTGAGCTGGCACCCAGTGACTATCACCTGTTCCCTAGGTTAAAAGAACATTTGGGCGGAAAGCGATTCAGCTCCGACGACGAGGCGAAAGAAGATGCTCATAACTTTCTGAACAGCATGACAGCGAGCTGGTATGACATGGGCATGCATAAACTGCCACAGCGTCTACAAAAATGCATCGACAGAAATGGTGATTATGTCGAAAAATAGCGGAATGTTCAAGCTGTAAACTGATGTATACTATTGTAGAAATAAACAGGTCTAAGTACTTATAAAAAAAATAGGGGACGTTACTTTTGTGCCGGCCGCTGTGGTCGAGCGGTTCTAGGCGCCTCAGTCCGGAAACGCGCTGCTCTACGGTCGCAGGTTCGAATCCTGCCTCGGGCATGGATGTGTGTGATGTCCTTAGGTTTGTTAGGTTTAAGTAGTTCTAAGTCTAGGGGACTTTTGGGACTACCCTCGTACTTCGTAAAGAAAGATATCAAAGCAAAGGACATTCATGCCGATTTCCAGAATACACTGGGGGACTCTGCTCCTTCATATTTAACTGTTGCCAAGTGAAGAAATGAATTTAAATTAGATCGGGAGAGCTTAGATGATGATCCGCGCAGTGGTCGACCAAGATGTGTCACTATTCCAGAAGTCATTGCAAAAGTGCACAAAATGGCCATGGAGGAACGCCGATTGGAAGTGCGTGAAATTTCTAACGCTTTTCAGATGGCATCTAAAGTGTACAGCATATATTAACTGAAGAATTAGAAATGGAAAAATTATCTGCAAGATGGGTGCCACGGCTCTTGACGCTGGATGAAAAACGCATGAGAATGGACATGTCGGAACAATGTTTGACCCGTGTTAGAAGAAACGGACCAGATTTTTTGCACCGGTTTCTGACCACAGATGAAACTTCGGAGCACCGCTATACCCCACAGACAAAAAAACAGTAAAGGCAGTGGAAACATGCGGATTCTCCTCCACCTAAGAAAGCAAAGACAATTCCTTCGGCGGGAAAGGTCATGGCATCAGTGTTCTGGGATGCGAAGGAGATTCTGTTTGTAGATTATCTCCCCACTGGGCAAACAATTACTGGAGAACACTATGCTGACCTCCTGGACAAACTGCAACAAAAGATACGCGGAAAAAGGCCAGGTTTAGCAGGGTAAAAAGTCATCTTCCATCAAGACAATGCGCGCCCGCACACATGGTAAAATTACACGAACTAAGGTATGACTTGTTGCCGCAACCGCCATATTCACCTAATATGACTCAGTCAGTCTTCCATTTCTTGGCAAAACTGAAAACTTTTCTTGGTGGACGAAGATTCACTTCAACCCAAGAATTGATAGCCGGAATTGACAACTATTTTGCAGCCCTGGAGGAAACTCATTTTCGAGATGGGATCAAGGCACTGGATCATCGTTGGCCCAAGTCCATTATCTACAAAGAGACTACACTGAAAAATAAAAAAAGTTTCAGTGATGTAAGTACTTTTTTTCTATTCCGTTCGGAGAACTTTTCAAATCGCCCTTGTAACCAAAGCAAGTATTTTTGATAGAAGTGCAGTTTAAATTCACAAACACAAAAGTTGTATGT
This sequence comes from Schistocerca cancellata, assembly GCF_023864275.1. Lineage (NCBI taxonomy): Eukaryota > Metazoa > Arthropoda > Insecta > Orthoptera > Acrididae > Schistocerca > Schistocerca cancellata. The sequence goes on along the minus strand of NC_064633.1, from coordinate 349,458,928 downwards.
AATTATTGTTGTTTTATTGTACTTCATTATGATCACAATGCAAAGCGCAAAAGTTATTTAGCTACAACATAAACCTCGAGGGAGGAGCTAGTCTCCTTCAGAGCGCCTCCCCAGGTGGTACATAGGCGGATGTTCACCAGACGTGGTGGCTACCGGAGAAAAAAAAGCGCAGGATGGACCGAAATAGTACCAAGGGCGTGGCAGTTCCATTGGTCAGTGACGGTACTCCTACAGCGTCTGTTCCACATGTTATTGGCGGCTGATTAACATCCTCTGTGGCTAACTACCACAGCTGCAACACGGAGCTTGCTCCACTAGAGGTTGATAGCTTCTGAAAGTCAAACATGAAATGGTCTTTTAGAGAAAAATTACCACCATCCAACACAGTAGGGAAGGAGAAGACTACTTCGGATTCGGTGGGTAGCTAATTAGAATACTCAAATGAATCGGAGCATTTGAAATCACCCAACTCCCATCAAGCGCATAATGCCAAAATAAAACGTAAATACGTTAACTACACTGCAAAACTTAACATAAACTCTTCGCTGAAAACTGGAAAGCTGAAAACTTCACAAACGAATTGGACAGACACAAATGATAATGGCAGGACTCCAAGAAATGAGAAACGCAAAGAAGAGGCATTTGAAACTCAATGTTATAGAATTTGCAATGGAAAACCAGGACGAAGCGTTATGAAACAGTGCCAACAATTTGGAACAAGATCTACAATAGAATAGAAAATGATGGATTCAGTAACTGATTTTAAAGCTATTTCTGCACGAATCGCAACTTTAACTCTGAAAAACACAAACAAGATCTTTATTTCAGAAACGGCCATGCCCCTACCAAGGAGAAAAATGTTCTAACAAGAACTATGGTAGAAATCGAAAAATTCTGGGATCTTTTGGAACAGACAATAAATCAAGTCAATAATAAAGACTTTGAATCTTAATATGGGACTTTAAAACCCAACTGCGAAAACAAAACAAGTACAGAGATATAAATTGAAAATGGGCTCCACATCATCAAACTAATAGGAACGGATGAAGACTCGTTGGAAATTGCAGAACACATGGGCTCATCTCTAAATCTACGTATTTTAAAAGAAAACCAAGCAAATTTACGACATGGAAACATCCTGACTGCACAAGAGGAGAGTTGCAGAAATTGTTTCGTAAAGAAATTAGAAATGTTGAAGTACTGAAAGGAACAGACACAAATTTAGATCACAATTTGGTCAAATCAAAATTTAATTCACCCCATTAAGGGAAAAAAGACAAAGAGCAATTAGAGATAAAATGATGTATTACCCTCATAAATTAACAAAAGTAACAAACAACAGAAGAACACTCAAAATACAATAGTAACGGCAATCTTGAGGAACTAATACAAATTTTAAAACAATATCCTAAAGAATCGGCCCCAGTAAATCAATGTAAAAAATATGTGTGGTGGACTATGAAACATTATGAAATTCATGATGAAAGGCATCAAGCTTGGACGCAATTTTAAACTCATGAAGCAGAAGAAACTATAACTAACCTGAAAACCATAAAAAAACTCTCTATAATTATCTAAAAAACAAGTGGACATATCAAAAGTATCTACTGAGTTCCACTGAAGAAAACTGGTGCAAAACTAATCCCAGAGAATATTTCAAAGCCTTTGATGAACAATTACGTAGTTACAACCCTCACATACTATTGCTGAGAAATAAAGATGGAAGAATAGCCAATAATAACAACGAAACACATAAATCATGGAAGAAACTTTCAACAGGCTCTTGACCCATGATGAACCTGCAAAGCTGTCAAACCAGAAAATATAAACCCAATTCCAATCACAAACTTTCTCCTCTATGTGCAAACATATTTTGTTGACGCCGAATTATATAGGGAGAAACGATCATCATAATAAAATTAGGAAAATCAGAGTTCGCACGGAAAAATACAGACAGCTATTCGTTTTTCCGCGCGCTGATCGACAGTGGAATAATGGAGAACTATTGTAGTTCGATGAACCCTATGCCAAGCACTAAATTGTGATTTGATGAGTAGCGATGTAGATGTAGACGGAGATATATGATGAACCTCTGTTTTTTTAATTTTCACTACAACATTTCTCTGTGTCACGTTGCAAATTAACAATTTTCGAATAAAACATGAATTAAACTTTGACGATTTCAAGTACGGTACAAACAGATGGATAACTAAGTAGAACAAAAATGTTCCGTAGGTTATGTGACCGTGCATGAATCCTCACTCAGTTATTACACGCTCCACCACTTCCAGTTCCTAGGGGTTCCAGGTTCAAAATGGTTCAAATGCCTCTGAGCACTATGCGACTTAACTTCTGAGGTCATCAGTCGACTAGAACTTAGAACTAATTAAACCTAACTAACCTAAGGACATCACACACATCCATGCCCGAGGCAAGATTCGAACCTGCGACCGTAGCGGTCGCACGGCTCCAGACTGTAGCGCCTAGAACCGCAGGGCCATTCAGACCGGCCGGGGTTCCAGGAAGTGGGTGATAGCAGACACAAACAGAGATCGAAATGAGGTGCCGGTAAAGCCCAATAGGTATGCTTAACACCTTACATAAACGTAACGTGGTTTTCGATCTTAACTGACCGAAGCCAGTAGGAAAATTACTGTACTCTACACGTACTTACGGTAGGCTACAGTAATTTTTTTACAACACTAGTCAGTATGTGCTCTAGCAACAACCAAGTTGTGCCTTAAATATGTTTTCCCCCAATTCGATTCCGTATATTCTCATTAGTTATTTGATCTACCAACCTCATCTTCAGCACTTTTCTGTTGCCCCTCATCTTCTAATCACCTGATCTTCAGCACTTTTCTCTAGCACTTCATCTCAAAAGCTTTTACTCTCTTCTTCTGTGATTTATTTATAGTCCACGGTTCACTACCGTACCTGACCACTCTCCGGAACATAGATGAAATCCAATAAAGAGCATTCTTCCAATTTGTTGTCTAACAGAGCCATAGTTTTCAACCTGTGTTTGCAATCGAAACACATAGTAGAATGCTGAAAATGGTGACTGAATACTTTCATTTCGTATCGGGTAAGAAGTATGAGAATTGTGTGCAATTGTAGTATTAAATTAATTGCATGAATAATAAACTTTCCTAGTTTTCAGATGTGTGCTTCTCAAATACAACGTTTCTCTTAACTGTCATTTCGTAGAAGTTACGCTAAACTAAAACTGACATAAACTATTAGATGATGGACACTAATTTGAATCTCCTTCGAAGGACTAGCGGTCCTTCTATCGAGCAGGTTGCAGAGGTTGCATTTGCGCAGTTGGATTTCAGTTTCACGCTGATTCACTGAGCATTTAACATGCCATTGTTCTTCAGCTTCTTTACCCTGAACCTGAGGGGTTTTAAGCAAGGTTTTACCTGAAATTATGCAGAATGAAGGGTCTCTCCGTGATTTTAGACAGCGCAATATTCAACTGAAGTTATACCCGGTTTCAAGCATGAGCTGGAATGCATGCGTTTTTGACATATGCAGTACCAGCATAAGACCTTATCTAAATCCACTGATGAGATCCGCACTGCTGTGCCACCTATGGCATTGCAAGTAGTTGAAGGTGATGTGGTTAACACCGTATTAGAAGGCCGAAGCCTGAGGTCCGGTTACATGTGGCTTTTTTTTTTAGGAAACCTGCAACCTTTGTGGAATTAGACAACTTGGTTGCCGACATGGAAGGGTTAAGGTTTGCTCCATCTGAGGGGAAAAAGTAGGAGGCCGTGGGCTTTGCTGTCGGTAAGGTTAAACATAATGTCTATTTCAGAAATGATGATAACAGACTTTTGTATGGTCGTGTCCGGCGAAGTGGGGTCTGCGTCCAAATATATGACGCTATAGAACAGTTGTGGGAAGAAGTACCTCTTCCTGTTTAGAATCGCTCCTACATTAGAGCAGTGCGAAATGTGATGCTTCCTTATGTGTGTGCCCACTTGAATAATAAGCTTGTATGCGCTCTTTTGGATTGGTTCAAATGGTTCAAATGGCTCTGAGCACTATGGGACTCAACTGCTGTGGTCATAAGTCCCCTAGAACTTAGAACTACTTAAACCTAACTAACCTAAGGACAGCACACAACACCCAGCCATCACGAGGCAGAGAAAATCCCTGACCCCGCCGGGAATCGAACCCGGGAACCCGGGCGTGGGAAGCGAGAACGCTACCGCACGACCACGAGATGCGGGCGCTCTTTTGGATTCTGGGAGTTCTGGTTCATTACTTGATTATAAATACCTCGAATTTGGGAATTATGTAGAATGCCTTCTTTGTGCCCCCATCTCAGAAATGTAGTATGGTTAATGGGCAAGAGTTACCTTTAATAGGGCAGTTTCGAGGCAAGTTTGGCATACTGGACTTTACATGCACTGTCAACTTCGTTGTTGCTAAGATTTTGTCAGTTTACGTGATACTGGACTGCGATTTCATTGAGCATAACAGTTTGGTTCTTGATTATCAAGCTCGCTCCTTTTATTTCAAATTTGGCCCTAATGAAAGGGTAGTATTGTGTTCGTGTCAGTGCTCTCAACTGATTAACAGTGTACAGTCGATGACGTCTTAGTTTGCCTGATCATCTGCAACTTGGCTAGGATAGGCAACTGTTGAACTTGATATTCCGATATCTCGACATCTTCACCAATAAATTTTATGCCACATAAGACTCTCTTGGTTGACGATATTCGAGTTCATCAGATGCCTAATAGATTATCCGCATCTATTAATCACATGCTTCATGATGGTGACATTAGATCCTCGACTTCTCGCTACGATTTACAGATTTTTCTTGTTCCTAAAGGACTGAGTGACGATTATCGGCCAGTCGTCGATTATACGACACTCAACCAGAAGGTCGTCTTGGAATCAGTTCTGCTGCCTGACCTTCACAATTTCTTCATCTAGTTCGTGTGAGTCCGTTGGTTCTCCGTATTGGACCTCAATCAAGCCTATTGCCAGATATCCTTGACCAAAGATTCGAAACCTTTTGTACTGAATGGAACCTTTACAAGTTTAATAGCGTTCCTTTTGGACTGTCTACAGGCGTAACCATGTTTTCTTGTCTTTTGCACCATGTTTTGGGAGATCTTAAGTTCAAATCCGTTTATAACTATCTTGATCATATGGTGTTTTACAGTGCCACATTTGTGGAGCGTTTGGCCCTCCTCAAAGAAGTTGTGTTACATCTTAGGAAGGCCGGGATTACTACCAAGCCTTCTAAGATTACCTTGATCGCCCCTTGTGTATCCTTTTTGCGTCACCTGCTTTCGACACATGGGGTCAGCACTGATCAGGGGCGGACGCATTCGTTGCGTGACTTCCCTTTCTCCTGTAAGAGCAAGAAGGGAGAGCCAGATTTATTGGAATGGCGAATTTCTTTTGGAAGTTTGTTTCTAATTTCGTTCAATTGGCGGCGTTCTTGAATAACTTGAGCAAGAAAGACGACTTCTTCTTTTGGTGGGAGGCTCATCAAGCTTCATTTGAGGAAATTAAAGCTACCATTACAACTCTTCTGCGTTAATTATCGCAAACTTCTGGAAACGGTATATTGTCCAAACCGACGCATCCAATTACGAGGTAGCGGCGGTAATCCTCCAAGATCATCAGGGGGAGCGGCATCCCATCATCTGATCATTGTGCTGCTTATCTCCCGCTGAATTAAAATATTCATTATATAAGTGGAAAGCTTTAACGGTTCTGTTCAGCTTGGAGAAGGTTAAGTTCTACCTAGGACATAGGGAAATTGTGCTGGTGACTGATGATGAGGCGTTGAGTTCGGTATTGGCCCACCCCAGAACAAACTGGTAGGGTTCCTCGTTGGGCAGTCCGCATCCCCGCATTCCTTTTTTAAAGTCCATCAATCAAGGATCCTGACAACAGCATGGCCAATGTTTTAAGCCGCATGTATGAACATTACGACTCCCATACAATATGCGGCTCACGATGATCAACTTGCATCTCTGTATTGAATGAAGTTCCTGAACGCTTTTGCGATCTCAAGGGGAGACTGGAAGAAGATTCCCGTATTTTCCAAATAAAAAAGGCTTTTAAATGGCGAGCATACAGATGGATATGTTACCGATAATGGTACTGTGTGTCAAAACGGGAAGGGCGACTGCATATTCAAAATTTGTTTGCCTTAGTTTTTGATTCCCACTCTTCTTCGGTATTTTCATAGCTACATGTTGGGTGGTGATCTAGGTTCGCATAAGACCCTGGCCAAAATTAGATATGTGGTTTGGCCATGTATGTGTAAGGAAATACGTCAGTTAGTGGAGTGGTGTCAGTTATGCAAACAATTCTGAATCATGCAAGGGTCCTCTCGTGTCTGTTCATGGAAGCAGAGCCATGGATTGTCTCTTTTAGGATTCTGTATGAACCCTCCACATACCCCGGGGAGGGGTGAGCGTACCATCGTGATGGTGGGAACAGCTTTCCCCGTTTTACTTGGTTATTACCAGCCACAGTGCTACTAGTGTTGAATCTATGTAGCAAGTCACCGAATTATTTGTCGTCTTTGGACCACCCTAGCGAGAATACCATGGCATTTACGTCTACGGAATTCCGCATATTTTGTTCCATGGTGTTAGGCATGTTGCCGCTATTCCTTATTACCCCCAGCCGTCCTTTGCTGAGTGCATAAATAGGAATTTGAAGGATGTGTTAATAATATTTCATGCTAGAGCCCAAAAACGCTGGAACCTTTCTATTCTACGGTTAAATCTTGCTTTTAATACTGTTCTGCATGCGGACATCAATGGCACTCATCTCATCAATCCCGACTATCCAATTAAATGTCCCTTGAGTAATTCTTGGACCATTGATGACCTGTCAGTCTTGCTTGGGAGATGAAAGAAGAGCTGATTATTTGCAGCATAGTCGACAGTACCGACTGCGGATCTCTGGTACAGAGCCGAGTGGAGAGTCTGAATTAGAGGCTCAAATGGTTCTGCGACAGTGTAGGCTGCAGATTTCTCGACTTGCGCCACAGGATGGCTGGGTTTCAGGTTCCGTTGAATAGGTCAGGAGGCGGCTACACGAATAGCAGGGGCTGAGTGCCGTGGACTTGGCGGTTTTTTAGATTACAGCGTCTCGTGAAAACACAAAAAGGGCTTCAGTCACAAAGGGTGCAGGGCGAACACAGGAAGAAAGTAAATGCAGGAACCAATTGGTATAACAGTTGTAAATTGTCGTAGCTGTGTTGGGAATGTACCAGAGGTCCAAGGGCTAGTAGGAAGCACTGACGCTCAAATTGCTGTAGCCATTGAAAGCTGGCTAAAGCCAGAGATAAGCTCAGCCGAAATTTTTTCAACGGTGTTCCGAAAGGATAGGCTAAACACGGTTGGCGGTGGAGTGTTTGTTGCTGTTAGTGAAATTGAAGCAGATAGTTTTTGTTAATTAGTATAGGCATATTTTATTCTTGGTAACCGGAATAAAATAATTATTGGGTCCTTTTATCGACCTCCCAGTTCAGATGATACAATTGCTGAGAGATTCAAAGAAAACTTGAGTTTGATTACAAACACTTATCCGACTGATACAATTATAGTTAGTGGTGACTTTAATTTACCCTCGATATGTTGGCGGCAATACATATTTAATTCCGGAAGTACGTATAAAATGTCATTCTAACTTGTGCTAAACGCATTCTTTGAAAATTATTTCTGGCAGTTAGTTCATGAGCCCACGCGAATAGTAAACAGTTGTGAAAATACGCTTGACCTGTTAGGAGCAAATAATCCTCAGTTACTAACGAGCATCAAAACGGATACACGGATTAGTGAACACAGGGTTGTCGCAGCGAGACTGAATACTGTAACCTCCAAACAATCCAAAAATAAACGAACGATATACCTATTCAAAAAAGCAGATAAAAATTCAGTTGACGCCTTCTTGAGAGACAATCTCCGCTCCTTCCAAATTAACAATATAAGTGTAAATCAGATGTGGCTTGAATTCAAAGAAACAGTATCCGCAACAATTGAGAGATTTATACCAAATAAATTAACAAATGACGGAGCTGAACTTCTTTGGTACACAAAACGGGTCAGAACACTGTTGCAGAAACAACGAAAAAAATATGCCAAATTTAAACAGACTCAAAATCTCCAAGATTGGCGATCTTTTACAGAAGCTCGAAATTTAGCGCGGACTTAAATGCGAGATGGTAACAAAAGTTTCCACAATGAAACTGTGTCTCGAAACCTGATAGAAAATCCAAAGAGATTCTCGTCGTATGTGAAGTATGCCAGCTGCAAGAGACAATGAATGCTTCTCTGCGTGATAGCAATGGAGATACTAACGAAGACAGTGCTGCCAAAGCAGTGTTACTAAACACAGCCTTCCGAAATGTCTTCACAAAAGGAACCGAAGTCAATATTGCAGAATTCGAATCGAGAACAGCTGCCAACACGGGTAACGTAGAAGTAGATATCCTCGGAGTAGTGAAGCAATTTAAATCACTTAATAAAAGCAAGCCGTCTGGTCCAGACTGTATACAAATTAGGTTCCTTTCAGAGTATGCTGATGGAATAGCTCCATACTTAAAAATCATATACAACCGTTCGCTCGACGAAAGATCCGTACCCAAAGACTGGAAAGTTGTACAGGACACACCAATATTCAAGGAAGGTAGTATGAGTAATCAACTTAATTACAGGACCATATCATTAACGTCGATATGCAGCAGGATTCTGGAACATACACTCCTGGAAATGGAAAAAAGAACACATTGACACCGGTGTGTCAGACCCACCATACTTGCTCCGGACACTGCGAGAGGGCTGTACAAGCAATGATCACACGCACGGCACAGCGGACACACCAGGAACCGCGGTGTTGGCCGTCGAATGGCGCTAGCTGCGCAGCATTTGTGCACCGCCGCTGTCAGTGTCAGCCAGTTTGCTGTGGCATACGGAGCTCCATCGCAGTCTTTAACACTGGTAGCATGCCGCGACAGCGTGGACGTGAACCGTATGTGCAGTTGACGGACTTTGAGCGAGAGCGTATAGTGGGCATGCGGGAGGCCGGGTGGACGTACCGCCGAATTGCTCAACACGTGGGGCGTGAGGTCTCCACAGTACATCGATGTTGTCGCCAGTGGTCGGCGGAAGGTGCACGTGCCCGTCGACCTGGGACCGGACCGCAGCGACGCACGGATGCACGCCAAGACCGTAGGATCCTACGCAGTGCCGTAGGGGACCGCACCGCCACTTCCCAGCAAATTAGGGACACTGTTGCTCCTGGGGTATCGGCGAGGACCATTCGCAACCGTCTCCATGAAGCTGGGCTACGGTCCCGCACACCGTTAGGCCGTCTTCCGCTCACGCCCCAACATCGTGCAGCCCGCCTCCAGTGGTGTCGCGACAGGCGTGAATGGAGGGACGAATGGAGACGTGTCGTCTTCAGCGATGAGAGTCGCTTCTGCCTTGGTGCCAATGATGGTCGTATGTGTGTTTGGCGCCGTGCAGGTGAGCGCCACAATCAGGACTGCATACGACCGAGGCACACAGGGCCAACACCCGGCATCATGGTGTGGGGAGCGACCTCCTACACTGGCCGTACACCACTGGTGATCGTCGAGGGGACACTGAATAGTGCACGGTACATCCAAACCGTCATCGAACCCATCGTTCTACCATTCCTAGACCGGCAAGGGAACTTGCTGTTCCAACAGGACAATGCACGTCCGCATGTATCCCGTGCCACCCAACGTGCTCTAGAAGGTGTAAGTCAACTACCCTGGCCAGCAAGATCTCCGGATCTGTCCCCAATTGAGCATGTTTGGGACTGGATGAAGCGTCGTCTCACGCGGTCTGCACGTCCAGCACGAACGCTGGTCCAACTGAGGCGCCAGGTGGAAATGGCATGGCAAGCCGTTCCACAGGACTACATCCAGCATCTCTACGATCGTCTCCATGGGAGAATAGCAGCCTGCATTGCTGCGAAAGGTGGATATACACTGTACTAGTGCCGACATTGTGCATGCTCTGTTGCCTGTGTCTATGTGCCTGAGGTTCTGTCAGTGTGATCATGTGATGTATCTGACCCCAGGAATGTGTCAATAAAGTTTCCCCTTCCTGGGACAATGAATTCACGGTGTTCTTATTTCAATTTCGAGGAGTGTATATTGTGTTCGAACATTACGAATCACCTCGAAGAAAACCGTCTATTGACACACAGTCAACATGGGTTTAGAAAACATCGTTCTTGTGAAAGACAGCTACCTCTTTAATTGCATGAAGTGTTGAGTGCTATTGACAAGTGTAATCTGGTAGTCAGGTAAAGGCAGGATAAGGCAACGATTGCGGATGGGGCCGTAATCAGCTACCGTTGGCTGCAGTAAACACATATATTTGAAGAAATAACTTTCAACAATGATTTTAAAAATGGCTGGTTCAAATGGCTCTGAGCACTATGCGACTCAACTTCTGAGGTCATTAGTCGCCTAGAACTTAGAACTAATTAAACGTAACTAAACTAAGGACATCACACACATCCATGCCCGAGGCAGGATTCGAACCTGCGACCGTAGCGGTCGCTCGGCTCCAGACTGTAGCGCCCAGAACCGCACGGCCACTCCGGCCGGCTAATGATTTTAAAAGATTTTACTACAGTGACGGCTGAAGGCCTTATAAAGGAAGAATTCAATTTTTTTTTCGGCTGAAGGCCAGACACAGTGTTACAGACAATTAAGGGCTGACGGCATGATTAAGAAAGGATTCAAAATTACTTGACGGCTGAGGGCCCAAGCAATTTCAGAATACTCAACAGATGAAGACCTGAATTACAAGTAAGGAGAGAAATTACATGTTAAAAATACTAAAAACTTTTTAAACAATCTTGACAAACTGTAACAGGCTATGGTGATGGCTGAAGGCCTTATTGAGATAGAATTGAAAATTATTTGTCGGCTGAAGGCCACAAGCAGTGTTACAAACAATTAACGGCTGAAGGCCTGAATTACAAGTGAGGAAGGCAATTACACGTTAAAATATTAGGGTAAATTTTAAACGGTTATGACAACTTGACCAAGTAAAACGGAGTGATTCACAAACAGTGCTCCCTGGATTGACTGAGGAAGTTGACTACAACTGTGTAAGCCATTAGACACGCAGCCGAGAGTAATGTTCACCTAAGGAAGGCAACTCAAACTAGAGACGGTTTAAACGCCGATCAACCTTCGTACCAAATCAACCTAACGCCACATAACCAGTACAACGATGGAATAATCCAGGCAAGAGCGAAGTGACAGTCAGCACAGCGTCTCCAGAATCCGGTGTTTAAAACACCAAAAAGCAGAAGGAACCAATATTATCCAGGTAGACATGGAAAACAATTATCCATACGCTAATCAAGGAAGCTGTAAAGTCACAGGTCATGCCGGACAGTATCGGCAAGACTAGGAAAAGTACACAGCCGAAAAATACGTTAACCTCCAGTGCAGGTAACTGGGGCGTTAGCGGCCACTAGACAGTATGGCAACACTGGTTGCACTTCATCAATAATAACACTAAATCCAAGCTAACATCAAGCAGTAGGAGGAGGCTACTAGCTTCTGCCAACCTGACAGACTCCACTTGTTGCTGTTGGTCTCACCGACCCTAGAAGCAGCAATACGCAAACAACAACGAGATCTCAAACAGTGGAGGTTTCACTACCGGGTAAGGTTCACTCAACTTCAAAAGTCCTGGGTTCGGTCATTGGCTACAGCCCCTCGATCCGACAGTGGCTGCACGCCGCCAGAGGTCCCGGCCTGCCCTCGCGCTGCGGACCTCCTCGCTGCTCCGTCCGAAGCCGAACTGCCTGACACACATGACGACCCAGAAATGCTAGCCGTGGCACCAGAAATAGCACCACAGTACTGGCTATCCATAACCGTTGCTGCTGCCATTCGTGGAAAAAGAATACTAGCAAACTCAGTGGCGCCATTAACACAAGAAGGAAACGAGACGCCACTACCGCTATTGCAAGACGCCAAGTTATGAACGGCAGGAACTGAGAGCCGCACACTGCTCAACAAGGGATTTCAGATTGATTCCGTGTATCTGGATTTCGGAAAGGCTTTTGGCACTACACCACACAAGCGGCTTGTAGATAGCGTTTTAAAAATTTCTGTCAGTTGATATTTACGTCGTAATAGATACTTAGTTTCCAAGATGTTGAATAGAACTGGATGCAAGCCACTACTTTGTCTAACTCCCTGTCTTACTGTTAACTGTTTAGACAAATTACCTTCATCTTCGTTTATAATTTTAGTTCTTGTAAAGAGCTTTAACAATGTTATCTCGATATGTTGGGGGTATTCTTTGTTTCCTCGAAAGCTGTTTCGTAATCCACAAACGCTATGTGGGTCTCTAAGTAAAATTCTTTGCTTTCCTTTGTTGTTCCTTATTAAAAATACCATCAGTGCTGGATCGTCCTTTTCTAAAACCCATTTCTTCTTCTAACCAAATTTTATCAGAGAGAGGGAGCAGCCTGTTACTAATGATACAGACTTTACAGCACGTGTTAAATAGGCTAAATCCTCTGTGGTTTTATGGGTCACTTCAAATGTCGTTCTTGAATGGACAGAGAATGTAGGCCACATTCCACTCCGCAACCCAAATTAGATTAATGAGACGTAGCATGCATTCTTTCAGTGAAAGACCTCCGTATAAAAAAAAAAATCGGCATTTTTTCCGCCTAACTCCGTTGCTCTCCGGTTTTTTTTCAGTTTTTGCGCTGTTACATCCAACTCTTTATTTTGGTGAGGTCTATGTCTCAGTTGAGTTCACATATCCTCACCGCAGAGACTTTTGTAATGCTGCTCCTATAGTTCTAAGGCTATTAAATTTACTGTATTTTGGTCGTATCTTTTTCTTTCTGCTTCATGTGTCTCATTAATCTGCAGGCTATTTCCCCAACTTCATTTACAATTTCTTTAATGAAACATTCCCACGTTTCCTGCTCATTTTTCCTGCTTATATTTCAAGCCACACTTCTTTTCCTACGATATTTGTGGAGATGTTCTTGAGAGAGTGATCGTACATATATACTCGTATTAAACGCTTGTTGTTTTTCTTTCACTGCTTGATCTGGCTCTTGGTCACATATTTTTAAGCCTTTCTTCCTTAAGGCGGGGGTAGGATGTCAAACGGGTCGACTTGGAGCAGAAGATGCTTCACAGGACATTTTAATTTCCAGTGTCTATACTTTTACAAATAAATTCATAAAACTTTGTCAGCATCTTCAGTAAAGATTCAGGATTCACACCCATTGCAGTAGAAGTTCTAAAACAAAACAAAATAAATTTTTTTACGTGCGAAATTTCATAATTTTTTTCACTTACTAATGGCTGTATTTGTTGCTATAGGTACACTTTTCTTCGTAAGTTAGAGAGATTCTTCGATGAATTTTGCACAGCATACATACCATACTCACAGGTGTATGAAACTCTAGAATTTATTTAATTTATGAAAAAACGAATGACTGTTATATTTTAAACTTCATGTTTAGAAAAAACATAATTTTTTTAGTTAATTACCTCAATTTTTACCACGGGTTTTAATAGATTTGGAAAATTCTAGAGTTTCATACACCTTTAAGTATGGTTTGTATGCTGTGCAAAATTCAGCGAAGAATCTCTCTTACTTATGAAGAAAACTGTACCTATAGCAACAAATGCATCCATTAGTAAGTGAAAAAAGGTGAAATTTCACATGTAAAAAAAATTATTTTGTTACTTTTTCGAACTTACACTTCTATGGGGGTGAATTCTGAATCCTTCCTGGCCATGCTGACAAAGTTTTTTGAATTTATTTGTAGAAGTTAGACAGTGGAAACTAAAATGTTCTTTGGTGCCTCTCCTGCACCAAGTTGGCCCGTTTGATGTCCTACCTCCCTTAAAATGGTTTCCTTCCAAGAACCGCGTAGCTATTTCCGAAATTCCTTTTTTAATTGTTTTCAATTCTGGTTCAACCGAATCTCTTGCACTTGCAGTTGTCAGTTTATCAGTTAGTCTTGTCTGATAGATCTAATACTAAGTGTTTGCAGGAAGGGAGTCTTATAATCTCATGTTTTTTTATACGTGTAGGGTTATTTTTTGACTCGTTTTCCTCTACCTAGTCAAAATTTCAATTTCTGAGCGTACCACGAAGTGATCTGACCTAATAACGAAATCTCTAAAAACAAGCCACACAAGTAATATACAAATTGATCTGAACGTCGACCGACAGATGAAACGTCCCCTTACAAAAATTATAAATGACTGTGCTTAAACTGACACACAATATTTTTTAGCGCAACGCAATCTGATTTTTAATAATCCCTAGAAAAGAATGGCCCTGACTAACAATAACCTGTACCTTTCATGAATCACTTACCTCACAAAAATCTTCGTTACTCGAACTACTGCAAAACAGCGAGCGTCAATACTGCCAGCTAAATAAAAGATTCTAACTACAGAAGGCACTAACTACTGATAGGCATACTAAGTAAATGAAAGATTTTGATAGAGAACAAACAGTGTTCAAAAGTCATAACATATATATCAATTCATGACACCCAGTCTTACAAATTTACTGTCTCTAATGGACACACGTCCAGATCATCCGCTCTCAAAACTCCGCCATTTCTCTCCCCACATCCACCACTGCTGGCGGCTCACCTCCAACTGCGCAACGCTACGCACTGTTAGCAGCTAACTGCCCAACACTACAATAGCAAATTCCAACAATGCCACCCAGCCACATATTGCACACAGCACAGCCGGTGATTTTCAGGCAGAGCGCTACATGGCGTTACCAGCATAAAAACATAAACAGCCTACTTACACAGGCAACCAAAGAATATGAAGTTGTTTAGGGAAGATCAGAAGCAAAAGCAGTGCTCAAATGTGTTGCTACCACCCCCGCCACCCTCCCCCACCCGTCCCTCCGCCCTCCGCAGTGTGCCTTGAATCTGGGATTGGGACCACACAGGCCGCGCCGCAATGTAACCCCCTTTCTTGCTTGCACATCACTATAACAGGGGGGGGGGGGTCATGATTCGACTTTACTGTGTGAACTGTCGTTATCATAGATACGATAGTAAGGGGTGCTCAAAATTGACGATTTCGTTAGAGGAACAAAAAACAATGGCGTGTGGCTCCCCGTGAAGTACAAAGCAAGAATCTTCTTCTTTTGTAATTCTTAATGCAGTGACATTCGGAGCCGCTATGATATGGAAGTCCCGGCGACGATTCTTTCCTTTTCTGATCGCCGCAGAAGATCTCGGGAGCAAGTCGGCCGCTTTCGGCAGCGACTCGCGCGCTTCCTACGCGGAAAGGTTGGCGGCCCTGCGCGGCTATCGGTGCTGCCATCGGGCGCGGACCCAATCTGTACCGCTGTCACGAGGCGGGGGTCGCCGTGAATCTCCAACGAGCGGCCCGCGGTGGCCGCGCGGCCAGAGATACCAATCGCTGCGACAGGTAGGGGGAACCCCCCCATCTCCCCACTCCCGCCCTGGGACCTCTGCAATTAATATCGCTGTTTACAGCGCCTCTCAAGAGCCGGCAGCCGTGTCCTTATGTTCCGGCGTGCGCTATTCGGCAAAGACGCGTGGGCGAGCCGCCGCTGCATGCCACTAATGGCTAACATTTATTAATCACTAATTATCCGAGAAGCGGTGTCCATCTGTTAAGAGGCAAGGTCGTTAGTTATTCACATATATGAAACGAGATGAAACTTAAACCGTCTTTCTTTTTACTTTCTTTTGTGTCTCACGAGCAACCGACACGACGTAGGCGCCGCTGCGCTGATACCGGATGAACAATTAAGTTGATGGAGTGTTTCTTTTGAATCAGTCGTTACGAAATGACAATGTCGTGTGTCACGACAGGTCCGCGGAGCAGAAGCAGCTTCAGTTGTTAAGTCGCCGTTATAATAAGCTAACAGCGCTCGTTAAATGCAAATCACGCAGAGCAAATAAAATCCAGACACGTGCGTCTTACGTCACGAAGCTGTGCTCGCATAAAGAAAGGCCCTAGGACAAAGGAGTTCTTTATGACCGCCTCGCTAGCTCTCAATCCATCGAAAGTATAACAACGCAGTGGAGACCATCATTTCTACACACATTTCCAACACAGTAATTCTGTTTGGTACTCCTTATGTAATGTTTAGAGCAATGCAGACAGTAGTTTTATTTTTTATTTCTGTTAAGTCTTGGTTTCTAATTCACATTGCCATGTATTTAATACATATATTGGTAGGTGCACTGATAAGAAGCGCTTCTCTTGTCAAGTACAGTCAGCATTTTTCACGAAACTTCGTATTCTATCAGTCCATTTCATTCTCACCATCCGTTTTGACTGTCACAGTTTTAATCTTTTCATTTGCATCTTTTCTGAAGTCATTAATGCTGTTTTAGTACATCCCATACCTAACTCAGAAATGACTTATTAATTTCTATCTCAGTACTGGGCACCAATGGTGTATTAACGTTTATTTATTTGTCTTTCCGTTTCGCCTATAAGTTTGGTAACTAAAATATGTCTAACAGTTTTGTATGACATATCTCTGCGGTAAAATTGTGTACAGTACTATTTACTTATGGCACCCATTCGATTGTAGGTGTGATTGGAGGGGGGGGGGGGGGGGAAATGCTATATCTGGAAGTCTTGGGTATTTTTAATATTTTGGAATACGAAAAATGTTGAAATGTTTGTGAATTCCTAAGGGACCAAACTGCTGAAGTCATCGGTCCCTAGACTTACATATTATTTAAACTAACTGATACTAACTTATGCTAAGAACAACACACACACCCATTCCCGAGGGAGGACTCGAACCTCTGGCGGGAGGGGCCGCGCAATCCGTGACATGGCGCCTCTACCCCACGGCCACTCCGGGCGGCCTTGGAAGACGAATGGTGACTTGTGAAGTAGCTATAAAAATGTTCCAATTCCGACCTTGTTGAAAATGTGGGTAATACGGAAATTTAAATAACTTTCTTGAACAAAACCCGACTGCACTATTTTTCTCCTTTCCCTGAGAGTGGAGGGCTAGGGGGGGGGGGGGGGGGAGGGGGCGTTGCCCTAGCCGACGGCTGTGGGCGTCTTTCCTGTTTACATAAATCTGTTTTGGTTTCTTGAATTGCTTTTGGCGTTAGGATTTGGTTCCGCGCCGGCATACAATCTGTGCGCCTACACTCCCAATTTTCTAGTTTCTTTAGAGTCAGCGGCAAAACACCGAAATATTTTTCACGATTACTAAATCATACCTTGCAAACGATGCGCTATTCACAGTTATGAAAGAAAAAGGTATTGGTAAAATACACGATAGAGAAGAAGAGAGAGCTACAGTGGTAGGAGTGGAGAGGAAGTGGTAAGATACTGCTCCGAAATTACTTTACAAATTTTTCCTTTGGTAAAATAATTTATTACACGAACATTGTGTTTTAATACTAAAGCTCAAAACGTAGTTTTCCTTCACAATTAAACGTCGCTTAGCCTTACTTCTTTTTACAGATTCTAGTGACAGCAAGCTACTAGAACAACAGCTTAAAAGATTGATGGCAAGGCACATGAAATCAAACTCAAAATACGACTTTTACACACTGGCTGTAACTCAGGAGGAAAGGTTCCAAAACTGATATAAATTTCACAGAGATTAGGTAACAACCATACAAGTTAAAGTCTGAGTTATTTGCACCTTCATAAATTTTGATGTAATCCAAACCCAGAAGAATGAACTTGCAATTACCATATAAATTATTAAAACCCGTAAAAGGCACTGTAGCAAAGTTCACTGCACTGAACAGATTTCTAACAGAGCAATAGTAGTTACACGGTTTCAACTAGTGAACACGTAAAATTTAAGCTTGAATACACAAATACCAAGTAAGATAAATCTTAGGCACACGACCTCTTCAAACAGTAACTACCTATAGGAGCTGAAGCATCTCAGGCCGAGCGGTTCTAGGCAGGTTCGAATCCTGCCTCGGGCATGGCTGTGTGTGATGTCCTCAGGTTAGTTAGGTTTAAGTAGTTCTAAGTTCTAGGGGACTGATGACCTCAGAAGTTGAGTCCTATAGTCCTCAGAGCCATTTGAACCATTTTTTGAAGCATCTCATTAGAAACAGTGGCAGTTCCACGAAAACAGTAGTGAAGCTTAGAATTAGATAGTGATTTTCTGTAACTAACACCAGGTAATAATTAACGTTGATCAGCTTGCAGCATGAGAAATTAAAACACTGACTAGCGTACAATACATCAAATTAAGACCCAGCTTACTTAAAGTGAGAGCCTGTTTCCACGTGACAAGACACAGTTACAAGCTCCATAGTCAAATGGCTGCTTCCTGGGTTTTTAACAAAACATCGGTGGTCAATGTGACCTTTAGAATGAGTTAACGAAGGAGAACATTCGTGAAGAAACACCTGAAATGTAGATTTGTTTCCACAAGCAAACAATATAGAAAATATAAGAGATGGTACTTATGGACCTGTTACGTGCAATAGCCGCTGATTTGAATGTCAACAAAACACGACCAACTTGAGGACACTGCACTTGACATGAGAAGACCAGTCGGCTTTCAGATGCAACCAGGACGCGGGAACAGTATAAATAATACAAAAATTCTCACAGGTTTCTGTAGGACTCGGTGGAACAATACCAGCGACACACAGTATAGCTCTCTACACCAGCTAGAATTATCACGGTGGTACACAGGATACCAGAGTAAGAATAAGTGACAAGAGTACCACAACAGTTTGTCAATGTCACAAGTTCACTGCAGGGTCCACAACAGTCCGCTCCAAGGAACTCCAATACACCACACGGTGTCCTGATCTGCTCTTCAGGGTACTAATAGAGCCCTTAGAGAGACATGTGCCGCTCAATGACAAGGCGGACCACGCTGCTACACAAGGGGCAGCCACCTTGGACGCACTACTGCCGACTGTCTGGCCCCTGTCGTCACCGTCTGCGACACCCACTGTACGTCCAAGGCCTACGAGAAAGGCAGGCCGCGGCCCGTACGTCACGAAGGTAGGCTGAACTCGCTCGCTCGCTCAACTCAGCGGACAAAATGCATTTCTAAACCTGTTAACTCGAAACTGGGCGTGTACATACTAACGAGAATTGCATCTTCTTCTGGAATCTGCTTTTACGAAGTCTTACTAATTAACTGTACTGCAACAAAAATTAAGATCAGTACTCGATATAAATGGTATAACAGCTTGTTTATAGCATTTATTTTCTTTTGCTTAATATTCCTCATTGCATACTACGAGTGGTGCCTTATTGGCACGATTTCAATTTTATTTTACCCCAATACAGCCGTATCAAATTGTAAGTAGGCCTATGAACTTCTGATCAGTGTAGCAATGATAACAGTAAGACTCCATAAGAGCTGATTCTAGTGGAAGATGCAATTCTCGTTTGTACGTACGCTACTAGTTACGAGTTAACAGGTGTAGAAACGTAGTTTGTCTGCTGAGTTGAGCGAGCGAGCGAGCGCTGGCCAACATTCGTGACGAGCGCGCCGCACCTGTCTTTCTGGTGGGCCTCGCGGTACCTCGCGGGGAGCCACCACACAGCCCACGACGCTATCCTCGAAGCGAGGAACACTGCAACGTGCACGAGCTTAAGTAGCCTCCCACTCGCTGCACAAGAAACCCGCTGTCGGGAAAATTTCGAAACAACAATTGAATACGCCGCAGAAAAACCATCGCAAAATAATTTGATAAAAGCAAACCGGATGACTCAGTTGTGAAGAAAAAAAAATTCAAGTTAATGGTGAAATGCCACCCCCTTGTGTTGCAGAGTCCACTGCCTGTATCCTCAACGATGAATAGGTCTCACTAACAACTGTCAGTGATGCCATTCAGTTTTTAAGTAGCAAGTATTACTCTTAGCGACATTGGTTCTCTTGATCCACTATTTAGATAACCGCTTCTGGCGTTAAAGACAAGTGAACAGTGCACGGTTCCCCTTTCATACCACCATAATTGCTACGAACTTCTCAGGTGTATTATTTTGGTTTCCATCTATTCTAGTTCGCTATTCGCTATCGAGTGTGTGGTTTACTGGAACAGTTTTTCTGTAGTAATTCAACGACTGCTTATAGCTGTATTCTCTAGCCCATGATCTCCACTGGCGGAGCATTTAAAACATAATCATTGTTTTGTTACATTTTTGACCCTAGCGAGATATACTCTTTTTCTGACATAGACACAGGTTAGCTCACTGTCACTTTCCTTTTCTAGTCGTTTCTGGAAAACCTAGCGCAATTTAGGAACGTACTAGGGATCCGTAGACCTCGAGGTTAAACGTACTGTGCAGACCCCATAGTGGGAAATTGTGTGATTAATATCCCACGAAAATAAAATATCAGAGCAGATTTAAAAAAAAAAACCATAACTATTCCGCCGGTCTCAATTCCGGTTGAGAATGTAGGATGCAGAAGAGTAACACCTCGTTAGAAAACCTAAGTGCAATTGGCCCGGGTGACCCTGTGAGAGCCCCTTGCCACGTAACGGTGAAGACCTCAACGATAGTGAAAGTGGGAGTGAAAACCATCACTACGGTAGAACTGGCGGAAGAGGCATGCTTTTAGAAATAATATAAAAGCTCATTATGTGCCAGAACTATTACTGGAGCAAACTTCACTGAAATTCAGCGTCTAGGGTCTGTTCCCCAGTTTAGAGGCGCCTCAAAAAGGCGCCTTTACTTCAGGTTAGGGGAGGCGTTAACTCTGGGACTTACATCGTCAGTTTTAACTCTGAGGAGTGGGTTACGCTCACCCTTCTAACTACCTTCTGAGACGTGGAAGGGGAGCAAGGGGGAAACAAATGGTAGCACCAAAATTTTTCTTTTAACATGGGTGGTTTTTTTTGGAGTGAACAGTTACACTAATTCTCAACCTTTCAAAATCAGCTTTAGTTCTTTAAAGCAAGCAGCTGCGATTAATCAAAACAACAAACACTTTTAAACAGTAGCAAAGGGCAAGCTAGGAAGACAATGAAATTTAAATAACAACTATCCACAAATATGGCTTCACAGGTAAGATTAAATTAATTATTGTTAATTTTTTTAAAAAAACTTTCAACAAATATCCCTTAATGCCTTTAGTAAAATAATAAGTGATAGGCCTAACGAGAAAGTGCAATCCACCCTAACATATCCATAAAACGTAGACTCAAGTTGCACAATTTAACCCCAAGGATTTGCCAAGATAAAATTTCCCCAAAACGTAAAAGATAAATCATTATACTAAAATGCTGCATCAGGTATCAACATAAAAATTCACAAGGAGCCCAAGGCTAGATTTGAACATTTCTGACATCGCAGCAGTAGGCAAGATAAAATTAGCTCAGTTAAGAAAATACAATTACACCAAAACTCAAATACAAGTTAAAATTTAACAGACACGGCAACAACAGCCAGCTTACAATAGTTCAAAATATTATTCAATCTCATAGGTGCGCAGATGTCATTACCAAGGGGAGTGTGCGAACCAACTTGAAACACCTATAACCTGGTATAGACCAAATTACAGATTCGGCAGTCTATGCAGAGAAGTCGGCAAGAAACGGTCAACAGGTCAGGAAACGATCACTGTCGCCCACATACTCACTCGCGCACGGGCACAGAGGAGCCAACCTTAAGCCAGGGAGTTAGGACAGGCAGGGTGAAAAAAAAAATCGTCACGGGGCCCACCGAACCACTGGACGGGAACTACCAAAATTCACTAACCTTAAACCTTACGTACTACGCCCGGGAGAGGAAACGGGAAATTGTACGGGCACAGGCCAGCAAAAACCCCAGACAAACACACAGAGTCCCATAAATTCAAGAACATAATTTAATCAATTATCCCCCAAAACCCCGGAACTTGACACTAGCGAAGTTGCGGGCCACAGGATCAAATGGTTCAAATGGCTCTGAGCACTATGGGACTTAACATCTGTGGTCATCAGTTCCCTAGTTCTTAGAACTACTTAAACCTAACTAACCTAAGGACATCACACACATCCATGCCCGAGGCAGGATTCGAACCTGC
Organism: Schistocerca cancellata; assembly: GCF_023864275.1. Lineage (NCBI taxonomy): Eukaryota > Metazoa > Arthropoda > Insecta > Orthoptera > Acrididae > Schistocerca > Schistocerca cancellata. The sequence goes on along the minus strand of NC_064633.1, from coordinate 349,436,858 downwards.
GACCGTAGCAGCCACAGGATCCAAAGGCACTCTGCAGAAGAGTAAGAAGGGAAAAGGTTAATCAAAGTTCTGCAACGGCACAATAGAACGCCAAGAAAAACGCACTAAGTAAGGTACATCGCCCCACAGAATGCCGAGAAACAGGAACACTGGCGTTTGTCCACGTTTCCGACACAATCATAACAACGAAGATAATCTTCTCAGCCATAGCACGCTGAAACACACAAACAGCACCAAACTTTCGAGGACGGAAAAGTACTTCCCTGTACACTATATCCGGGAGCAGCAGAGCCACAAGCTCCTGCCAAGGCGCGGTCCAGGGAAATCGCCGCGAGAAAGATGATCCAGCACGAGTATCGTCACCCAGACCTCAGCAAGGAGCAGTCAGACAGGGCAGGAAAGCTGGTAATCAGGCGACGACTCCAACCACCGACCCACACCACTCGGAAACCCAACTATCGAGAATCGATCGGGAATACCGCCGCCACGGCACACCTTCAACTGTACGAAGTTCAAATTCAATTACTGTTCGGAAATTATGATATGTTCACAACAGTACAAGGAAAACTTTTGTGGCCCAAGACGTTATCTGCAGTCGTGATATGCTCAATAAACGAATAACTTATAACTTCTATTGCGGACGATATCTGCAGTGAACACACTCTCTATAATCGATTAACTTATAACTTTGGTTCTGACAGGATTGTGGGTATGTATCAGGGCTGGGAACTACACTCCTGGAAATGGAAAAAAGAACACATTGACACCGGTGTGTCAGACCCACCATACTTGCTCCGGACACTGCGAGAGGGCTGTACAAGCAATGATCACACGCACGGCACAGCGGACACACCAGGAACCGCGGTGTTGGCCGTCGAATGGCGCTAGCTGCGCAGCATTTGTGCACCGCCGCCGTCAGTGTCAGCCAGTTGGCCGTGGCATACGGAGCTCCATCGCAGTCTTTAACACTGGTAGCATGCCGCGACAGCGTGGACGTGAACCGTATGTGCAGTTGACGGACTTTGAGCGAGGGCGTATAGTGGGCATGCGGGAGGCCGGGTGGACGTACCGCCGAATTGCTCAACACGTGGGGCGTGAGGTCTCCACAGTACATCGATGTTGTCGCCAGTGGTCGGCGGAAGGTGCACGTGCCCGTCGACCTGGGACCGGATCGCAGCGACGCACGGATGCACGCCAAGACCGTAGGATCCTACGCAGTGCCGTAGGGGATCGCACCGCCACTTCCCAGCAAATTAGGGACACTGTTGCTCCTGGGGTATCAGCGAGGACCATTCGCAACCGTCTCCATGAAGCTGGGCTACGGTCCCGCACACCGTTAGGCCGTCTTCCGCTCACGCCCCAACATCGTGCAGCCCGCCTCGAGTGGTGTCGCGACAGGCGTGAATGGAGGGACGAATGGAGACGTGTCGTCTTCAGCGATGAGAGTCGCTTCTGCCTTGGTGCCAATGATGGTCGTATGCGTGTTTGGCGCCGTGCAGGTGAGCGCCACAATCAGGACTGCATACGACCGAGGCACACAGGGCCAACACCCGGCATCATGGTGTGGGGAGCGATCTCCTATACTGGCCGTACACCACTGGTGATCGTCGAGGGGACACTGAATAGTGCACGGTACATCCAAACCGTCATCGAACCCATCGTTCTACCATTCCTAGACCGGCAAGGGAACTTGCTGTTCCAACAGGACAATGCACGTCCGCATGTATCCCGTGCCACCCAACGTGCTCTAGAAGGTGTAAGTCAACTACCCTGGCCAGCAAGATCTCCGGATCTGTCCCCCATTGAGCATGTTTGGGACTGGATGACGCGTCGTCTCACGCGGTCTGCACGTCCAGCACGAACGCTGGTCCAACTGAGGCGCCAGGTGGAAATGGCATGGCAAGCCGTTCCACAGGACTACATCCAGCATCTCTACGATCGTCTCCATGGGAGAATAGCAGCCTGCATTGCTGCGAAAGGTGGATATACACTGTACTAGTGCCGACATTGTGCATGCTCTGTTGCCTGTGTCTATGTGCCTGTGGTTCTGTCAGTGTGATCATGTGATGTATCTGACCCCAGGAATGTGTCAATAAAGTTTCCCCTTCCTGGGACAATGAATTCACGGTGTTCATATTTCAATTTCCAGGAGTGTATAAACAGACATAACGAAGCTATCTGGTACGTGATTAGAGCATATGCTTGTTGAAAAAAAATTTAAGCGACAACAGAAGTCAAGTCTGTACAAATGCCAACTCACCTGTTGCATGTGCTTATACCAAGCAGTGGATGTTAAATGAAAATGTAGAACTATTTCCAGACTTTGAGTTCCCATCAAGTCCGGAACTATATGAGTCCCCAGACAAGCTCTTTAGTGGGTCAGAGCAGTACATGGAATTGTATCAGACTTCGAGTTTCCAACACATCCATCACCTGTACCACCCGTTGAGCCTCATATAGGTACAAAGCGACTGTTACTATACTTTTCATGACCGTTCAATCCAAAGTACATGGACGTGGATCATTGGGAACAGAGGAAATCTTCGAATTAATTCGTAGGTTGGTGGATAAGACGTGCAAATATTATCGTAGAAAATAAAACAGTGTATGGGTACATCAGCAATATGAACATATAAATTTGGAAAACTGTAAACAAATGTGAAACAAATGTATAAAATAGGTGAAATTCGAGGAAAAGCTGGTATAATCGCGAAAAATTGATGTGAAATACGTAAAATCGGGGGAAATACGACGGATTATGGAAAATCGCGAAAACCTAGCAAAATTATGGAATTTGACTGACAATATTTGGAATTAGAGGAAAAGTGCTGTGAAATGAATACTGACCGAAATCAATAACACTGCGTGTTCTGGAGAAGAGTGGACTGATGCTACATACACACCTTAATAGTGGAAAGACGAGGAATTCTAGAGACGTGATGTCAAGGCGAAACGGCCATATTATCAGGCACATGTGCAGTGCTACCGAACATCGGACCATGCGTTGTGTGTGAGCAAGAGGTAGTGGTAAACTATGATAAGATTGTTACATCTCCTCTGGCTACTGTTCATGGTGTGTATTTCCTCATAAAGTGTTGTTGCTTTTTCGTTTCCATTTTCAGTTGCTGATAGTCATTTTATTGAACTGTTGTGAAGATATCATAATTTCTGAACTGTAATTGGGCTTGAACTTCGTAAACAGTATTCATCATACACTTCCAGAAACCTATGGAGTTTTCGTGTTAAAAAAATCTATGTCTTCTTATGTGTGTAAGATAGTTGTTTCATCACCTTTCAGTTTATAGGAGGGAAACGTACAGTGAGAAAGCACGCCATGCACTGAAAATATATTTCGTACATTGTAATATTAACAGCATTGCATTCCTCATGGCTGACAGGTCAGAATCGGCACAACTATAGCGTTATAGCGTGTTTAAATGCAGAACTGTGGAGCCCTTGCCGGCAGCGGTGGCCGAGCGGTTCTAGGCGCTTCAGTCCGGAACCACGCGGCTGCTACGGTCGCAGGTTCAAATCCTGCCTCGGGCATGGATGTGTGTGATGTCCTTAGGTTAGTTAGGTTTAAGTACGAGTAGTTATAAGTCTAGGGGACTGATGACCTCAGATGTTAAGTCCCATAGTGCTTAGAACCATTTGAACCATTATGTGGAGCCCTTAGAATGTGTTTGTGTTCTACAACCATTTCTCTCTTTCTGATACATTCTTAGTATGTACACCAAACACAGGAGAAATATTTCAGAATTGTAATCACAAGTAATTTACGGAAAATATTTCAAACTTCTTTTCTAAGTCAGTGACAGGGGTTTATGAGGTACTGCAAACCCTGTGTATACATTGGCTTGACAAATGTTATGTGAGGAAGAGACTACGTTCTGTTCAGCGATTTAGGGCAGCGTGGTGTTTAATTTCAGATGTCACAGTTGCCATACATTTGTCTATTTCCTTATAAAATGTAGAACTTTCGTGCATTTTCTGTTAGTGGCGATCATTTTATAGGGCTGATGCGAGTGTGGCATAATTTCTGAACCATTATGTGGTATGAAAGGTGGGTACTATACACTTTCAGAAAGCTATATAGTGTATTTATTGTAAAGAATCTATGTTATTTCTTTGCTGTAGAAGATAGTTGCCCTATCGTCTTAAAGTTCCTCACCTAGTGAGTGAGGTACAAATCTCGCCAGGCGGTTGTATGTGAGGTGTTGGAAATACATTTCTACATGAGTAATACGTCGGAAAACGGCAGTACTTTAACATTATAGCGTGTTAAAATGCATTTCCCTCTAGCCTTGAGAGCGTGTATTTATGTTCAAAGATCATTTCTCCCTCTCCAATACCTTCTTGGTATGGGCTCTACACACTAGAACAATACTTGGGAATTGATAAGATACGTAAATTACATACAGTGCTTCGAATTCCGTTCGTCTGGAGCCCCATTGCGCATAAAACACACCTTTCTTCTTTGTCTTAACAATTAGTTACACCACCACAACACTGTCAAAAGTTTCGGGCTCATATCTGCAGTACACCAATAAGGAGTTCTAACCTCCTCATTAAGCACACATGTAGAGAGATCATGTGCACTTGGTTGTGTGCTGTGAGTGAGATTGGTACGGAATAGTCTTCACTGTATGGTAGTTACGATACTAGGATGTGAATGCCCGTCTGTATCACTGGCGTCAATGTTTGTGCCAATGCGGAACACTTATTATGCTCTTTTGAAAGCAGAATATATAAGGGTGTATTGATTACCTCTTCCAGATTCGATATGTTGCAACGTCTTCGACTTGTTATCAATCAGAAAAGACTCTTCTGTCGCTCTATTCTACCACCTTGTGTGTGTTGTGGGAGCAGCTTATCTTATGCTGTGCTATGTCCGATTTTCTGTGGACTGAAACGTGTTAATGTCGGCTTCACACTGGCCACTGACCTCTCAGTCATGGTAGAAACGAAAACCAAATCTATGGCTCTGCTCACAGCTGTTGTCATACACTGCTTGGCTGTGTTACTGCGGAATTACAATGTATGAAACTGCTTACAAAACTATAACACAAGACACCGCCATTGCAAATGATAGTCCGTGGGATATGGTCTTGTTCCAGGTCGGGTGATGAAATTTTACATAGCTGTATTGGAGCAACTTCGATCACTAGCTACCTACTCCACTGAAGGAATACGTGTATATTTAATGAGATCACAGCAGGTGCACGATGGTGACATACGACTGTAATTGTTTTCGATACATCGGAGATCTCTATCAATGGTTCAATGGCTCTGAGCACTATAGGACTTAACATCTAGGTCAACAGTCCCCTAGAACTTAGAACTACGTAAACGTAACTAACCTAAGGACATCTCACACATCCATGCCCGAGGCAGGATTCGAACCTGCGACCGTAGAGGTCGCGCGGTTCCGGACTGAAGCGCCTAGAACCGCTTGACCACTCCGGCGGCAGATCTCTATCAGGCGACGTTAGCGAAGTTCTGTTACAGTGCATGGTATGTAGTTTAATGTTTGGTTACATATTCCTCACAGTTTTGGCACGAAACAGCGAGGAGGGAGAGAGACAGAGATTTATGGGTGACAGACATGAATGCTCCCTGAGAGATGCCCATCTCCTTCAGACTGCACTACCTGTAAGTAGTTTGGAGATGTATCGCAATCCAGTAGCAAAATGCTCGTCCTTCTTCCAATTCCTGTATGATGTGGAGTCTTCGTAAATTTCCCTTAAGATAAACCAGAGTAACTCATCGTACTATCTTTCCTACTACCTCTTGTTGCAGGAGAAAGCTTCGTTTGGCGTTGGCCTTACACGCTGTACACAGTTGACGGAGCTATGACAACATGTTCCCATTCCCACCGAGTGGTCAAAAGACGGTCCTCTTGCGTTAACTCAGCTCACCCTGTTCCTCCACGGAATGCAGAGGGTGGAAGATACAGCGCTCTTCGACTTTCGCTCAGTTCCGAGACACATCGCAACGATTACACGGACAAAGCTGCAGGGAGGACGGGTCAGAATCTGAATAACAGTTACAAGACGCGGAGAGGCTGTGTAAAACCACGCTGTAGTTTTGCAGTTTGGGGGACCTCAGCAAATAGGTTCGACAAAGGTGATTCTATTCGAGCTATGACAGTGCCACGAATATGATTCGCCAGTGGGCGTAATCATTAAAAGACATCTTCACAATATCGAAGGAAAGTGGGTGGTTGGATCGAAGACTTGATTCCAAATCGCACGCAGATTTTCTATCAGAAAGCGTAACAGTATAGATCTGAAAAGCCAGGGTATTGGTAATAGGATTATGTACATTTCTCACGACTTCAATCTAGCACTGAATTTCTTAAGTGATTCGTCACATAGCACACAACCTACTGTATGTGATCACTCTCAATCAGTCATCATCTTTCTTTGCCTATAGCATCATTGATATATCGCACAACCACTGTTACACTGCCTACATAGCATCGAGATACAATATATAACAAGAGTACTAGGGTATAGGAGGTATCAGGGCGGTTTGTTAGTGCAGGTTGCCTACACTAGGACCAAGTATACATTCAGGGAAAACCTATTGTTCTTTTTTGTTTAACACGTCCCTAACGTATTGTTCTGCTAAGAGGATTACGACCCCGTGGTGACAACTGTTCTTTTGACTGACAGGTCTTCCACCTCCCCCTCTGTCCCGTATTCCTCCTCCCCCTCCTCCTCTCCCACCTCTCTGGTACTATACTGCAGTTCATTCCATTCTTTGGTGGTTACAGTTATTACAGCATGTGGAGCGAGGGTGGAGGGGCTCGGTCTGTGCTGGGTAGGAAGGATCTCACGACAGAAAATTCAATTACATACACACATCAAAAAAAGTTTTGCAACACCCGGTCCCCAGAACTCCTGAAGATAGACGTTGGCTGTGGATATTGAATCGCAGACAGTCCTCATGATTGTTCAGAGATGTCACTAAATCCACCCAAAGACGTAAACAACCATGAATGAGCAGCGGCTGTTAGATGGAGGGGGTCCGACAGATGGTCAGTTTCAGTAATTTCACCAGGAAGGAGGTACATGGCTCACGTTGTCTGTAGGTCAACCATGCCTAGACGGTCAGTACCGATGTTTGATTGTGTCCGCATTGTTACTTTGTCCCAGAAAGGGCTCTCAACCAGGGAACTATCCAGGCGTCACAGAGTGAACTAAAACGATGTTGTTCAGACATGGAGGAGACAGAGAGAGAGACAGGAAATATCGATGACATACCTCGCTTAGGCTGCCCAATGGCTACTACTGCAGTGGATGACCGCTACCTACGGGTTATGGCTCGGAGGAACCCTGACAGCAGTGCCAACATCTTGAATAATGCTTTTCGTGCAGCCACAGGACGTCATGTTACGACTCAAACTGTGAGCAATAGGCTGCATGATGCTCAACTTCACTCCCAACGTCCATGGCGAGGTCCTTCTTTGCAAACACGACACCACGCAGGGCGTTACAGGTGGGCCCAACAACATGCCGAATGGACCGCTCAGGATTGGCATCACATTCTCTTCACCGATGAGTGTCGCATATGGCTTCAACCATAAAATCGCCGGAGACGAGTTAGGAGGCAACCCAGCCAGGCTGAACGCCTTAGGCACACTGTCAAGCGAATGCCAGCAAGGCGGAGGTTCCCTGCTGCTTTTTTTTTGGGGGGGGGGGCATTATGTGGGTCCGACGTACGCCATTGGTGGTCATGGAAGGCGCCACTAAGGGTGTACGCTACGTTAATGCTATCCTCAGATAGATAGTGCAACCATATTGGCAGCATATTGACGAGGCATTCGTCTTCATGGACGACAATTCGTGCCCCCATTGTGCACATCTTGTGACTGACTTCCTTCAGGGTAACGACATCGCTCGACTAGAGTGGGCAGCATGTTCTCCAGACATGAACGCTATCGAACATGCCTGGGATGGATTGAAAAGAGCTATTTATGGACGACCTGACCAGGCATCCACTCTGAGGGGCCTACGCCGAATCGCCGTTGAGGTGTGGGGTAATCTGGCCCAACAGTGCCTTGATGAACTTGTGGATAGTATGCCACGACAAATGCAGGCATGCATCAATGCAGGAGGACGTGCTATTGGGTTTTAGAGGTACTGGTGTGTACAGCAATCTGGCCACCACCTCTGGAGGTCTCGCTGTATGGTGGTACAACATGCAATGTGTGGTTTTCATGAGCAATAAGAACGGTGGATATTATGTTTCCACAATGAGATTTTCACGCTGTGTGCGTGGTATGAAAGCTCCTGGCAGATTACAACTGTGGGCCAAACCGAGACTGTAACTCGGGACTTTTGCCTTTCACAACCAAATGCAGTACCATCTGAGCTACCAAAACACAACTATTGGCCCGTCCTCACAGCTCTACTTCCGCCAGTACCTCGTCGGCTCACATACAGCTGCCGAGAGAAAATCTCATTCTGGAAACATCCCCCAGGCTGTGCACAATATCTTTTCTTCCAGGAACGCTAGTTCTGAAGGTTTCGCAGGAGAGCTCTGTGAAGTTTTGAATGTAAGAGACGAGGTACTGGCAGAAGTAAAGCCCTGAAGACGGGGCGTGAGTCTTGCTTGGGTAGCTCAGATGGTAGAGCATTTTCTTGCGAAAGGCAAAGGTCCCTAGTTCGAGTCTCGGGCCGGCCCACAGCTTTAACCTGCCAGAAAGTTTCGATGTTTATGTTGATCTCTATTCCAATATTCTTTACAGGTTCCGGAACTCTCGGAACTGAGGTGATGCAAAACATTTTTGATGTCTGTAGCATAGAATATACAGTTTATTTACAACATTCATTTCGCATGGGTTGGATGCCTGTTTTATTTGTTGGGAATAGCTTTCATCCTAATTACACAATTACACTGCTGCAGATAGGAGATGTCGTCTTATTGGAAATAAAATCACGACCAACACCCCTACACCTCCTCCCTCCCCTCCACCCACTCACAAAAAATTGGTGGCAAAAAGATTCACTCTATGCTGGAGAGGAAGGATCGCATGATGCGAAATTCAAATGAAAGTCAGTAATATGTAGATACATATTCTTTATTTCATCAGTTCGTGGGAGACAGGGCTCTCCCAAGTGGGTAGAGCTCATGACTGCATCCCCCACTCTCGCTCCATATGGCGTAACAATTGTAATCACCAAAGAATGGAATAAAGTGCGGTGTAACAGCTACTGTTTGGAGTTTCGTGCGTGTGTGTCTGTCGTCAAGACGCCGCCACAAAGTCAAAACAGACCAAAGTCCACATTATAGATCACGTTACTAAATACCACCGACCATCGACCGAATATCGGCCTCCTTTGGTATCGCGGCCCCCAAACAAACCATCAAGTGGTGACATTCTGTTGATCGTGAAATTGCAGACTCGCTTCCTATGTTAACCAACCAAACAAATGAAGGTTTTCATTTCTCCTCAGAATATGGTGTTGCTATTAGCTAATGCTGGAGGAGAAGGGAGAGCTAACGCAATTTCGGCATAAAAAATAAAAATAATCCATTTGGACTAACCTGTCAAATAATTGTCTAACAATTTAGTAAAGTCAGATAGATAACTTTAAACGCAAATCGACGCGCTAAATACATCCGAGGTCATGTACGCACAGACGTTTGAGAAAACGAACATGTTCCTCCTCCACAACATTTTTTTATAAATACAACTGGTGACAAAAATTCTAATGACCACACAAACCAACGAATACGAAGCCCGCTGTCCGCAGACTGCGGGGTAGCATCGTCCACGCCAGCGAGAGAGACCCAAACACGCGCCGTCCAAGCCGGCAGCCGAAATCCAAAAGCCCGCCATCCACAAGCCCGCCATCCAGCATCCTGCCATCCAGAAACCAGCCATCCACAGGCCCGCCATCCACAAGCCCGCCATCCACAAGCCTGACATCCACAGGCCCGCAATCCACAAGCCCGCCATCCACAAGCCTGCCATCCACAAGCCTGCCATCCACAAGCTCGCCATCCACAAGCCCGACATCAACAAGCCCGACATCCACAAGCCTTCCATCCACAAGCCTGACATCCACAATCCCAACATCCACAAGCCCACCATCCAAAGGCCCGCCATCCACAAGCCCGACATCAACAAACCCGACATTCACAAGCCCGCCATCCACAAGCCCAACATCAACAAGCCCGACATCCACAAGCCTTTCACCCACAAGCCCACCATTAACAAGCCCA